>NW_026251932.1:1200000-1929393 GCF_025331425.1 Radiomyces spectabilis
GCATAAACAGAGTGGATGCTTTGCGGTCCATCTGAAGCCATCTTTAACCCATGATTTACGGAATCTGTGGCGGTTCAACACGGCCAACCAATACGTTCGCGGAGAAGAGTTGCTGGGAAAATGGCGACCACGAAGTGTGTCGTTGGTGAACGAATATCGCTTGGCGAGAAAAAAGATGCTGTGGAAACAAGAGGTTGAAGACACAAGGCATACTCTCTGCATCACTCCTTATTCTTCTCGGCGATGGTCTCCGACACCGAGAGGGTCTCTTCAGTCGTCCAATTTAGAGCGTGGCACAGAACGTGACACCCAACTGATCGAAAGTGTGCTGAATTTGTGGACCAAAAAGGCGAGTTTCCAGCAAGAGGTAGGTTAAAATGAGTCATGGATGATCATTGGAACCGTGACGCTAAAGCTGCTTCTTCCGCAAAATGCAGATGGTTCTAAGCGAGCATCCGCTCCCAGAGACGTATACAGTGGCGGATTCCAAAGATCGATCGCCTGTACCAAGGCGGCGGATCAAACTTATACCCAAGATTGAACGAATTATGCCAAAGTAAGCCATTTATGCACTCTATCCCATGCGGACTGCTGCTGTAACAAATACGGATCTTAATCGTAGTGATAAAGTGACCAAGAAAGGGCCGCTTCTGCAATGGGATGCTCCTCACGATGAGTGGCTGAAACATTACTTTGTCCTAAGGAGGTAAAATTTGCCATTTTCATAATGGGGTACCCTTATAAAGCAAGAGTCTAAATCAAGTATATTTAGGCCTTTATTGATCATTTACGACGATTCGGCAGAAACTGAAGAAGTAAGTGCTGTCAACCTTGATGGCATCCGCATCGAATATAACAACCATCGTGAAACCGAACCTTCCGTAAGATCTATGGCTGTATAGTGAGATGTGATATTCTATTCGACTAACTGTCATTGAACATTTACTTTGTGTCATAGCCTTACCAACACACATTTACTATTTATACCAAGAACAACTCGTACTTATTGCAAGCTGCGTCGCATACAGAAATGGTGGATTGGATATCCAAGATTGACCAGTTTTATCCCATAGATACCCTATCGTGATACATTATATTCCCAACCGTACCCAAATGTCAGACTTTCATCCTCTGTTATGATATCACTCTTTCCAATTTCCATATGCAGCCACTATGAGAATAGGAGCTACGGTTTTGTAAAGCAAATATCTTCGAAAACTCGCTGTATATAAATAGATGGCTCCTCAACTATTGTTCTGCAAGTGGGAAAATTCGTAAACTGTTGTTGCCTAGACAAATTCTCGGTCTGACAAAGAAACAGTCACCGGAAGAGCCGGCTGATTAATGCGACCTGCAATATTTGATAGTGAATCATTCCACATAAAATAATAGACAACCTATCGCATTGTTTGGAAAGATTATCTTGATTGCGTTATTGATGACAGAGAGTAAACACTTGTATGATAGCTCAACTCAAGCGGGGATCTATATGACTTGCAACCGTTGGCGCCTGCAAAAATCCAGTGCGCGTGCGTTCCGATAATTGCATGATGCAGGATGATAAAAAAAACAAGATATGATTTGTTTATTGATGATCGACTTAATGATTAAATGAATTGCCAAGATATGATCGGTTTTATTGCGGTGGTACACAAGTTCTATTTCTGGAAAACCGTGCAATCCAGAAAAAGCGAAAGCCGATTTTCATTGCATTTGGGTATTGGTTGCACAGTGAACTCCACCTAGACAGTCACAACGCTCATTTGTAAATGTCAAGATTGAAGCGCCAGCGCATACCGGATTGTCCCCTCGCGAACGATGGCAACTTCATTGGCAGGGAAAACGACTCCATCTGCCAAAGCCGCTAGACAGTCAATACAACAAGTCGTATCCGACTTTAATTCCCATGTTCAGCGTGGCCTGTTCCAGTCCGATATTCCCAGTTTACGGACTATTTACGGCTCCAACGAACTTGAAAAAGACGAAGAAGAGTCCATATATACGAAATTTCTGAAATCTTTCAGTGAAAATCCCCTCATCTTGCTGCTTCTCGGTTCAGCCTTAGTGTCGCTCCTCATGGGCCAGATGGATGACGCTATCAGTATCACCATGGTGAGTAAACCAAGAATAATAACCTACCAATAAAAAAAGGACTCGGATGGTTTTTTTTTTTTTACTCGATGCTTTTCGATGCCGTTGACTCATCTCGCTAAACCTAGGCTATTATCATTGTAATGACGGGTAAATTGAAGGCCATCGAGTCGGTAAAGCAAAAATGACAGTATTAACTGGAGTAACTACACTAGTGGCGTTCGTGCAAGAATACAAGTCCGAGAAATCCTTGGAAGCACTGAATAAGCTTGTACCTCATTACTGTCATCTTGTCAGGTACGATGATGAGCAAGACGAGGTTTTCGTCAATTATGGTCTAACACGGAATAGAGAGGGACAAATGCAGACTACCTTAGCCAATGAATTGGTTCCAGGTGATCTGGTTCATTTTAGCATTGGGGACAGAATACCGGCCGACTGTCGTCTTGTCACGGTAAGTAGATTAATGGGATTTTTTTTGACCCGAGGGCAGGTGTGTGTGTGTGTGTGTGTTTTCATTTCTCTAACTTTCTGCTCTTATTGCTCGACATCGGCTAGGCGGTTGATTTGGAGATTGACGAGTCGAACCTGACCGGGGAAAATAAGCCGAGACGAAAAATATTGGAGGCTATCGGCACTCATCCATATTCTGAATTATCGCTCGCTGAGCGAGACAATATTGCATTTATGGGCACCCTTGTTCGTAATGGTAGGCAATAGGACGCATTGCGATGTTAAGACAAGAGAGAGTGGACTTATGGCATATGTTCCCGGTATAGGTCACGGTACTGGTATTGTCGTGGCTACAGGCAAATCCACCGAGTTCGGCAATGTCTTTGAGATGATGCAAGAGGTATTTGTCGACAGGGGAGTGGTGATGGTGATGGCCAATCCGAGAGCTAATGTCGGGTTATGCGATAGGTTGAGGTCCGAAAGACCCCGCTCCAAATCAGTATGAACGAACTTGGAAAACAATTATCGATTTTTTCCTTTGGCGTCATTGCTGTGATTGTATTGATTGGTCTTATTCAACGTCGCAGCTGGTTGGAAATGTTTACCATTGGAGGTAGGCTAAGAATTGGCTGTTTAGAGAATGAGCAAGACGAGAAATCTCATGTTTTGCTATGTAATTGTTAGTGAGTTTGGCGGTGGCTGCCATTCCGGAAGGTTTACCGATTGTTGTGACCGTGACTTTGGCCTTGGGTGTTTTACGCATGGCCAACCGACGCGCTATCGTGAAACAGTTACCGTCTGTGGAAACCCTGGGATCGGTCAATGTGGTGTGCGCTGATAAAACAGGTACATGAAAGATGCCGAAAAAGCGATAAGCCGAGGAGCAATGCTGATACTGTGGGCAATGGATGCTATATAGGCACTTTAACCGTGAATCAAATGACGGTCACCAAAGTGTTTACGGTCCACAATCAAGAATTGTTCAACTATGAATATACGGCTCCTACAACCTTGAGTGATGCTTTACGTCAAACACTTTTGATTGGTGAGATGCGATGCACAGATACTCTTGTCCTGCATGCGAGAAAATCAAAACACTCAAACAAAAGGTTGATCGTTAGGTAATTTGTGTAACAATGCGTATGTTTCCGAACAAGGAACATATATTGGTCAACCTACCGACATTGCTCTGCTTGATGTGGTGCTTCGCAGTGGGTTAAAGGATGAACGACATGTAAGTTCCCGGGCTGTAGGTGCTGTTATATAGAATCAATACTAATGTTGTATCAATTGTAGAATTATCACCGCCTTGGAGAGGAACCGTTCAATTCCGACCAAAAGTATATGAGTGTGACCTGCCGACATCAACATGAAAAAGAAGATGTGCCAGCATTGAAATATTTCAAGGGCGCTACGGAAATCTTGTTGGAACGATGTACGACGTACTATGAATCCGCTCAATCGCAACCTGCCTTTCCAGCATCACTTAAGGAAGCAGTGTCTGAACATGTGGCAGCCATGAGTTCAAACGGCTTGCGTGTGCTTTGTACGGCTTTTGGTACGGGTGATCATGCCCTATGCTTTACAGGTTTTCTTGCTGTGTACGATCCCCCTCGAGAAGGCATTGCTGACGCTACACGGAAGCTTGTCCAAGGTGGAGTGAAAGTGATCATGATTACCGGTGACTCGGAGGCAACGGCCATGTCGATTGCCCGCAAATTAGGCATCCCCATGAACAATTCAAAACACAGTTGTTTAACCGGTCGTGATATTGAAGCCATGTCAGAACGTCAGTTACAGGAAATGATTCACACCGTGTCCGTGTTCGCGCGTACGACGCCCAAACATAAACTTGCTATTGTCAAAGCGTATCAGAACACGGGAGCCGTTGTTGCCATGACAGGCGATGGTGTGAATGATGCTCCCGCTCTCAAGATGGCAGATATTGGTATTTCAATGGGTAAAAGCGGTACTGATGTATCCAAGGAGGCGGCCGATATGATTTTGGTGGATGATGACTTTTCCACCATTTTGCACGCGATTGAAGAAGGTAACCCCTCAAAGAAAGTGGCAAATACCCAGTTTCGCAGGAACACCAAAAGACTCACTTTGATGGCTGACATAGGCAAAGCAATCTTTTATAATATTCAAAATTTCCTGACGTTCCAGCTAAGTACCAGCATTTCAGCCCTGTCCCTGATTGCTCTGTGCACATTATTTGGCTATTCAACACCCTTGAATGCAATGCAAATTCTTTGGATCAGTAAGTGATGTGAAACAAAAGGTTGTATGAGGAACTGAGAACCGAAAACTGAACTGTTAATGTCAGATATCATCATGGATGGTCCTCCCGCACAATCACTGGGTGTAGAACCCGTGGATCCTGACATTATGAAGAAACCTCCGAGAGCGCGAAATGCGAATATTCTTTCGAAACGGCTTGTCACACGTGTGCTCACTGCTGCGGCTGTGGTAGTCGTGGGCACGCTCTTTGTTTACATATCGGAAATGAAGGATGGTATTGCAACGCAAAAGACAGCCACCATGGTAAGTCCGGTTATTGTTTGGTGGCTTGATATCTGATCTGACATGTGGGGTTTATCACAGACATTTACGACGTTTGTATTCTTTGACATGTTCAATGCTCTGAGTTGTCGATCGGAGAAACAGTCTATTGCGACCATTGGATTCTTTTCTAACCGCATGTTCAATTTTGCCGTGGGAGGATCAATTATTTCACAGTTGCTGGTAATTTACGTTCCTTTCTTGCAACGGATTTTCCAAACACAGCCTCTTTCATTTTACGATCTTTTGAAGATCGTCCTCGTCTCAAGTACGGTATTCTGGATTGATGAAGTGAAGAAATACTGTGCGAACAAAGGACTCAGCTTGGGACGAGACCATCGATCCAAACTCAAGTATCGACTATCCCAGCAAGACCGCGTGGAAGATGCTATTAATGCTGTATAGATTTAGTCCCTTTGTTTTTAGTTTCAGCACTCGTCAAAATGTAATATACCAAAAAAAAAAACCTGAAATCTCCCACCTTAATCTAGTTCACTTTTTTTTCATTACATCATTCATGTGTCCGTATCATAGACTATCTAAATACACTATTTAAGTATAAAGGAATGGCGTAAAAAGCGTGAAGAAATTCATGTCAGACATGAGTTTTGGAGCTGGCTTTATTCTGCGCCTTCTTTGCAACTATTCGTGGACGACAAATTCGAAACACAATCATGTGCGGAACATTGAGCTTCGGTCGGATCAATTCAACGAACTTCGCTTAAAGAATTCTGCTGCTCACATCCCCAATCCTACATACATGGTCTCTTCCCGCAAAAGCTTTTCTCTTTTGACCTTGCTTTTACACACAGGCCTAATTATTTAATTACATTAAGCTCATGGGATTAGGCTGGAAGTTAACAATATGCAAGACTCGCATATATCAATGAACAATGCTTAACATGGCAGAAGTCGAACCAATGAGACAGATTCACGTATGTCATGCTCTCTAAATTATCATTTTCTTCCGTTACGTTGGGTTGGATGTATTTTTGGTACAAAGCAAATGTGGCCTTAAGAACCACGCAACAGGCGACGAGAAGAGCTTCTTGGTGATGGCAATTCCACTAATGATTGATTGATTTCTTTTTGGAATAATGCTCGTTTAAGGGTTTTGGTGGTGTCCAGCAGAAACACCGCTTCAAAAGAAGTAAACACCATGCTATGTGCATGTGAAATAAAAAAAAGGTACAATATATATTTACCTTCATTTTGAATAGCTACGCCAATGTTTGCTTGAACATATCGAGGTTCGAAACATTCTTGGGCATGACGAGCATTGAAACCAGTGATGCGACGTAGATGTGATCTTCGGTTAACTTGAACATGTACAAGTAGCCCACATTGCCTGTCAAAATTAAAAGTCAGCGTTTACCTAATCCCTCATATTTCGATGAAATCCATAGCCAATAGCTCGCTGATGTCGTTAGGATAATGGCTGATTAAGATGGTTGAGAATGGCGGCGTTCGGTCAATTTTTTTCCGTACACTGGTGCTGTCTGCATGGGGATGAAGATAGCCTTGTTCAATTGGGCCACGTTCTTGGTTGCGTCGCAAGAGTTTTCACCGTCCACCAATGCCACATCTGTGTCATCGAAAAGGGGCTCCAGAATGGCCGCAAATCGACGAGAGAAAGTCAATTCCGATTCATCCGCTTTTTTTGACCAGCGATCCCAATTTCGAACGATGTGTTCCAGGATGAGCAGCATCAGGTATGACTGACTTTGTTGATGAGATCTTGTTTTCGATATTTGTAATTTTTTCTCGTCGATGAAAGCGATGACGTCGCAGACCGTGTCCCCAGCATTAACAACGGCATCGAAAAGGGCACTGGATTCTGCCGTTAAACCGTCGTAGCTGTCAAGGTTTGATGCGGATGCAACATTCTGAATATGGGCCCACTGATATGGAGAGAAAATGTTTTGATAGGTCTCCTGCATTGAAGTATTGAGCGTATTGACAATCCGCGAGATCGATAACTCCAATAACGCCTCCTCAGTTGGTGACAGCGTACTTTTCGTCAATTGTTTCATCAAGGTGTGGGCACCCAGCTTCATCATTGTCGAAACTATGTCTTTGTCGACCGCATCCATTATCACTATCAACTTCTGTGCCTGTTTCTGGGAAAAGGTGTACCCTAAAGTGAAAATTTAGAATCAGTTTTGAAGAAAGCACAACGCCACCCAGTGGAGCGAAGCAGTCGTGAAAACTTCAGGAAAAATACGATTGGGTTGGTACGCTAGAAGGAAAAATATTCTTGTTTTCATGAGCAACCGTATCTTAAGGACGAGGCAGAATTTCCATGTCAATATAAAGCGCTCCATAGCATGGTCCCAAAAAGGAAGTTGTGCTGTTGTGGAGGTACCCAAAACGGTAGCCAAGACGATAATTATTTCGGGCTCTATCCCTCCTTATAGTGTAGTGAACCCTCCCATCGAAGAAGAGAAAAACAGCAGGCGCTATTCAGGCTGTTCGAAGAATGCAACAGTGGCAGGAAACTATTTCAAGGTCCATTGCAATACAGTGCCGTTGACATTATGGATCAGCATGACTAAATCGGCTATGGTTGTGTTTATCTTCCAGCTTACTCCCCTGACCTCAACGCAACTGAACAACTATGATCTGCGTGTAAAAAGCAGGCTCAATAGAGTGAAGCTTTTGCAGGAAGAGATCATTATCATCTGGGATTGGGAACGCATGTAACAAAATTCTTCCAAGTGATATCCGGGGATTTCATAGGTATTTTGATGCTAAATTTGAAAACTGTTTAAACCCGGAAGCCCGATGCCGTGGATTTTTTCGTGCATGAATAAATCGATGAATTTTTCAAACTGCGTAAGTTTGAATGGATTTTTTTTTAATCTTCAAACTGCATGACCTTTTTCCGCGAAGTGCGCGAATAAGCGCCCCCAAATGGTTTTGCTCGTGGATTTTGAAACTCCTTATCTGGAAGTTAACAAGCTCCTTTTTTTTTTTTTTTGGCTCTGGTTACAGAGTGGGCTTTCTTTCTTTTGGTGGTTGTTTCTTGAACCCCTACTTGATTGGCATCTTATACCTCCATTCAGTTACATCCTTTTTTCCATTTGCGTATTCCCATTTCATATTTATTTTGTCATTTTTTCTGCCATGAACACATCCAGCAGTACCATTACAGGGCTCAAAGTATGCAAAAAATACAAATTGGGCAAAAAGATTGGTTCCGGTTCATTTGGCGAAATTTACCATGGTAAAGCAAGAGAGGAGCGTCGTACAGCACGCGTTGTTTTCCAACCTGCAACGGTTGCTTAGGCACGGACGAAATTTCAGGCGAAGAAGTCGCTGTAAAAATGGAGTCGGTCAAGGCGAAACATCCACAGCTAGAATACGAGTTCCGAGTATATAAAATACTAGAAGGCGGTGAGGGTATACCCACGGTGAAATGCTTTGCCACCGAACAACAATACAATATCATGGTCATGGAATTACTTGGCCGTAAGTGTTCTTTATGCTTGATCACATACAAAAGAGCAACCAAAATGCATGGAGCCGGTATCAGTTGACGGAGCGATACTAATGAACGGAAGACCAGCGTCATTAGAGGATTTATTCAACTTCTGCTCCCGCAGATTATCTCTCAAGACTGTACTCATTCTAGCCGATCAAATGGTACGTTTAACAATGGGTAATCAGTGCGTGGGAATATACTGTGGCACAGCCAAAGGGTGACCCGACAACGGTCTTTTAGCTCCACCGAATCGAGTATATGCATTCGCGAAATTTTATTCACCGCGATATCAAGCCTGATAATTTCTTGATGGGTGTGGGTCGCCGCGGAAACCAAGTGAACATGATCGACCTCGGCCTTGCAAAACGATACCGTGACCCACGAACAAACGCACACATACCTTACAGGGACGGCAAAAATCTGACAGGCACGGCTCGTTACGCTAGTATAAAAACACACCTTGGGGGTGGTAAGTATAAGAAAAGGGCACGTTGGGCTACTGGATGATGGAGAATCATGGTTGAAAGCAAACAAATGGTGTAATGTAAATATGTTTCATCCTAGAACAAGCCTGTCGCGATGATTTGGAATCGCTTGGCTACGTGCTCGTGTACTTTTTCCGTGGATCGTTACCTTGGCAAGGATTAAAAGCGAAAACCAAAAAACAAAAATATGATCTGATCAGCAGTCGAAAACAGGCCACTCCACTGGACGTTCTATGCAAGGACATGCCAAGAGAGTTTGTTACGTATCTCACGTACGCTCGTGAACTGGACTTTGAACAAAAGCCTGACTATGCATATTTACGAGGACTGTTTGCCACTGCTTTTGCACGCGAATCATACAAACATGATCTTCGCTTTGACTGGAACTTGCTGAAACTGGTAAGCGAGACCCTGTGTCTCTTGTTCTTCCGATTTCAGTCACCGTTATAACGGATGCCCCCTTCTGATGCATTGTTGCTATTAGGAAAGAGAAGCCAAACTTCGTCAAGAGGAAACCGAGTCAAAGGAAAAGGCCGGCCAGGTACAGCTGAAGTTTTTGTATGCATACCACGTGTTTAATTTAATGCATGCTAACGTTATTGTTTGTGGGCATGATCTTTAGACGGTCGCTCTTCAGACAACGGCTGCACCGGGATTCGTAATGTCACGCGTAAAACTTGGTACCGCCATACGCGGGATTCAGATGTTCAACAAAAATCAAAAACACGATCATACAGCCGCTTAAAAAACTGTATTATTTGTCTTTTTTTTTCTACTGCAACACTTGATGCTTCTCATTGTATCTGTAACAAGAGGTCTCTCTTTCTCCTATTCTATTTCTTTGTTCATGCTACGCTCGAGCTTTCTCATATTTTCAATTACACTTTTCTATCTCTCATTGCCCTTCTTTTTTACTCCCACCCCAACTGGAGCGTGTTAGGCAACCAAGTAAAAAGAAGAACACATGAATGGCAAAGCCAACATCTCCACCGACATGCTGTGCACTGAACCATGATGCATGAACAAACCTTCGATCTCGATATTTTATTTACACACAAAAATAAGATCTTTTTTCTATGGTTACGCAACTTCATGGTCTAATAAAAAGTTGGTTGCTTTGATGAGATCATTATCATTCTTCTCCAACGCTTCCACTGCCTGAACCCGAGAGAAACCCATGTTAATCAGTTCCTGTACCAGTGATTCTTTTGGTGACCGCGTCGGCGGTAGAGGAGGCAAAGGAGGCGGAATCACAGGCGAAGCTGATCCGCTTGTGGTACGATAGTCAGGTAAGGAAGTGGGAAGAGGTGAAGAGGTGGGTTGAGAGGGCAGAGGTGGCACCGACATACTAGGATGAGGCGAACTGGAAGAAGGAGAGCCGCCATCCTTGAACAACTTGGGCGGCAATGCCGGGGCTACAGGAGCTGATGAATGACGTCCAATTCCTGGCATGGGTTGTGGGTTATAATTGTGTTTCGAACCGTGAGGAGGAGGATTATTCTTAAACGCCCAGTAGCCTTGGTAACATTATCCAGTCAGTCTATGCAAAATCTTCATCCCAACATGGCTTAGAACGTACCTGTATCGGGCGTTGAAGTTTGTTGCGTGGAATGCGGTCGTCGTGGTGTGGAAGGAAACATACCGTGTGACTTTGTAAACTGATCGGTGGCGGATTTATTGTAGTTGTACTGATCCGGGGACGCTGATACAGGTCGATTGTTCGTTTTGTTCGCTGCATTACCCAGAATCGACTTTAACGCTAAAAGATCGTTTTCCGGTGTATCCCACGGATCAGGAGGAGCCAATCCCTGCTCAAACCTGAGATAATCAAAAGCTGTAGCTGCGGCCGCCGATGCCTGAATAGAAATGATCATTAGGCCTTCATCTGCCTCCCGGTCCACGCAATACAATTGCATTCTTGATTGCAGTTTTTCTTCACTTACCTGAGATGTGGAAGGATTATCTAGGGGTTGCTTGCTATTGATTTCGTTGTTTGTGGAAGGGCTTGGTTTTTCGGTGGACGCGGGTGACGGTTGCTGTGAGTGGGAAAGCTGGGGACTGACAGGGACCGATTCGGTCCGTGTGCCTGTGTTTTCTGACTCCTCGTTCTTATCAGTTTGCGAATGGTACAGTTGTTGTGGCGTCAAAATGCGGGTATCTGTGTCGAGGAAGCCGGGAGCGATCTTGCGAGCAGCGACCTTTTGCTTCTTCAGTTTCTCTTCTTCGTATGCTTTTTTGCGTTTGGCAAATGCTTCTTCCGCCTGCAATTGCAATTGTCGTGCCGATGCAACATCCGCAATAGTTTCTCGTTCCACCTGGAAACTGTAACCGGCCTAAGAAATACCTTGTAAGACACAGCATCACGCGAGACTACCAACATTATCGCTGCTTACAAGTGTGAACACTTCATCAGATATAGGCGCTAATTCCGACGCTACAAAGATCTACATCAGATATTGAAGGTTAGATATCCAAATCAGGACGTCAATGGTGGCTGCTGCACGTTTGCCAGCGTCTCTGGTAGTAGTCTTCCATACCTGCTTTGGAAGTTTGTAGTGCGGAGACACCATGACAGGCACATTATGAAGAACAGAATAACTCGATCCTAGCTTGCAGTTAGCCTCAACATGCTCTGTATGGCCTCATCCCCTGACGATGGTTCAGTGCGTACCTTGGTCAGCCATATATTCTATGAGGAAGCGAGCTGTTCTTTTACCTGAGAACTATCCCGTCAGGGTTTTATGACGTTGGGAATGGCGGAGAATGAATTTTAAAGGTTCTGGAAACCCCGTGCTTGATTTTTTGCCACACGACCGGGCAACACCGCGCTTGTTCCTCACTAAAACCAGAGGTAACAGCTCCACTGCCAATTTGCTGCAATAAAGTCTGTTGGTGATTGAAGCCCTTGCCAAAATAAATACTCAACCACAAAAAGCTCTCGTGTCAATAGATCAGAAATTTAAGTAAAATGATATAAGGAGTAGATGTAAAACATGATGGATTCAAATTTCATTGAGGATATGCAAATTTTTCTGATTAAATAGATGATGCAAGTATTGCTAGTTTTTAGAGTGATGATACAGCAGAGAACTTCTCTAGAGACCCAACAACTTGAGCGCAAGCGCTTCTTGGTCTTGTAACGTTTCTGGTTCTTCCACTTCAAGCACCTTGGGCTTTTTGTTGACTTCTTCGTCACTGTCCATCGCCTCGCTCTGATACCATTTTCGCTTGCCGGACTCTTCATCCTGTTCTTCTTCCTCACTGGCTTCCTCGCTTTCAAAGTCTTCGTCGTCCGACACAGCCATACCCATCGCCGCTTGCTCACGACGTTTCTCCTACAAAGAATTTGTGAATAACTGTTTTCACTAGGTAGCTGGTATCATCCACAGGGAACTTACCTCTAATTCTCGTAACTTCTTCTTCATCTTCTTCTCCTTTTTCTTCTCCTTTGCCGTGAGCTTGTCCTCAACATCGGCAATCTTCATTTGCTCTCCTGTCTCACTGATAAACGTTTCGCGTTGCGATTTAGCATCACCGGCCTTCAAGAACTCGGCTTCATCGATCATTTCGTATAATTGATGAGGCTATCATGGGCAAGAACAACGAAATCAATAAATCAGAAACCTTATGAGCAGACCGCCAAAGATAAAAAGATAGCACTTACATTTCCTTCTTCGTCAAAGATCAGTTTTTCACCCTTGGCCATTCTCTTGGCTCGCTCTTTCTTGCTCATCTTGGCTTGACGCTTGGAAAGATTCTCTGCCGTCAGTTCCTGGAATCGGAAAACCACGCGTTAGTGATAATGCACATCATATACTGACAAAAAAACCCAGGCTTTACCTTGAGGTCTTCCTCCGGTTCGCTTTCCAGCTCATGATCCACACGTGTCAGCTGCATAAAGTCATCATCGTCATTGTTCACCGCATCCGCATCGTAATCCACCAGCTTGTTATAATGCTCGGAAAGGATATCTTGATTTTTACGCTGGAACATGCGATCATACTTTGTCTTGACCGCGGGTGTGCTCTATTAACGCATCACAATCCAGTTAGTCACCGCCATTGATGCATAAACCCTCATGATGTATAAATTACCTTGACTTCTTCCTCTTTATCGGATTCCTCCTCCTCTTCATCGTCAGATAAAGCGGGCGCTGTCTGGTTATTATATGACACCTTTTCGGCTTTTTTGATGAACTTGATCTTGGGAGCACCAGCCAAACCGAGAGAGTGCGCAAACTCTTCAGCAGGCAGCTCAGCTGCCTTGAAGATTTTCTTATTCTTTTGGAGATACACGGAACGCATGTAAGCGACAAAAGCCTGTTTCCATTGTTGGACGGTTAGCTATCCACTGTGTTTCCTCCATCGTATGATCCGAGACATGTATGAAACTCATTACTTACACGTTGTCCTAGGTATTTGATTTCAGGGTCTTTGAAACAGAAGCTCTGCAATTGTTTCTGAATGGATTGTTGCTTGGTTGATCGGATTTTAATTTCTTCGATGGGAACACGCTTCTTGGTCAGTTCTTCCACCATGGCATCTTTTTCGGTTGGTAAAAGGAGCATGAGAGCATGACCTTGAGCATCGAAACGGGCAGTTCGACCAACACGATGGATATAAGTTTCGGCATCTTCAGGGCAGTCCAACTGGATGACCCAATCCACAGCAGGGAAATCGAGACCTCGTGCAGACACGTCTGTACTCAACAAGACAGCATGCTGAGTCGAAGTGAACTTGCGGAAAATCTCGACTCGTTTCGTCTGCTTTTGCTTGCCGTGCAAATGGAGGATCGAAATACCGGGTTGCAGTTTACAAAAGGTTTCGTATACAAAACGAGTTTGCTTACAGCTGGACATAAAGACGATGGTCTTGCTTTTAAGGTGAGATTTGACAAATGAATACAGAATATCCAACTTTTTGGGCAGTTCGCAAACAGTGTAATGCTGGGTCAAATTGTGAGGCGTGCTGTGTTCCGACTTTTCATGAACAGCGACGTATTCGGGATCCTTCAAACTGAGTCGTGCCAAATCCTTGACCGAACGAGTTTGTGTAGCAGAGAATAACAAGGTTTGACGTTGAGGCGGCAAATTTTCAATGATTGCATTCACAGTTTTCTGAAAACCCATATCCATGATACGATCCGCTTCATCAAGAACTATTATGCCCCATCGATTAGTCCCATCCACTTCATCATATTCAACAGTATCCAGACCACTTACCAAGAAGCTGAAGATTGTCACAGTTGAAACCGACGGACTGATCCATGTGTTGCAATAAACGACCAGGTGTAGCAACAAGGATATTCATACGACTGATACGTTCTTGTTCGATACGGAAATCCTTGCCGCCGATAATTAAGCCAGCTGAGAACACATGCGATTTACCAATCTTTGTCAGCACTTCGAAGATCTGGACGGCCAATTCACGAGTAGGTGAAATGATCAGGGCGCCTAATCCATCCGCAGCATTCCAACGTGCTCTATACAGAATCTCCAATAACTACGACACAAACACACATTCACATACAGATCAGCCACATGAAAACAAGAAATCAGTGGTGCGCACGCATAGTTATACTACTTACGGGAACCAAGAAGGCCAATGTCTTGCCACTGCCTGTTTTGGCGGCACCCAACACATCCCGTTTGGCCAATGCCAAAGGAATGGCCTTTTTCTGAATGACCGTCAACTGTCTGAAGCTGGTCTTTTTCAATCCATTTCGGGTTTTGGGAGAAATGGGCAAATCGTCAAAGTATTTCACATCTTTGTAAGATTCCTGTACAGCATTGTCTCATCATTAGTCGTCTTTGATTCAGCCAATCGATTCAATTGCAGAAAAACTAGAAAAAATCGGCTTACGGGTGCAGCAGCTTTGCGTTCGATAGCTTCAATTTCTTCTTCTTCTTTCTGACGTCGTTGTAATCGTTTATTGACGGGTGCTTTTGTAGTTGTTGCGGCTGCCATGATATGATCCAATAAGAGAGATCTCTCGCTGTGAAGAAACCACAAAAAAAAAAAAAGTCCAGTTCTACTCGGCCAAGCGAAATTGGTGCCAAAATAGGAAAGCTAAGCCACCTAAATGGAAGCGGTGCCTTGATGCTTTTTGCCACTGGCAAAAAGCTGGGTCTCAAGTAAGAGTGAAATGAGACGTTTGTCCATGAATGAAGCTATTTATTTACTGTATAATACAAGAGTCGTTTTTTCTCCCTCTATGATGTTTGTATGTTATATTGTATTACGGGTTATTTTTGTTTTGCATCTTGGGGAGGTTATTAAGGGAAGTAGACGAACCAAACATTTTACGATCGTTGAAGATCGAACCGAACGCAGGGCTCGTTGGCGTGGTGGTATTTTTCATGCTCGGACGTAAACCGTCAAAAGCGGCAGGCGCTTCCATGGGTGTTTTCAGCATCATTTTGTTCTTAGAAGGCCGTTGGCCAGTCCGTTCCGCTTCCCAATCTTCCCACTTCTTCATCACCAAACGGGACGAGTCAAACTTGCCCTCAGCATCGTCGTGACCCTTGTCCTTCTTTTCGCCCGCAACAACACGCGTAGCACCCCAAGAGAAATCATCGAAATGCCAGAATGAATAGATGGGCAACACGAAATTCCAAATTGGAAGCGCACAGATGTAAACTGTCGACAAGAGGAAGCTAATTAATATCGAGTAGTATTCTATGTTTCTCAAATCCATCGACTTACTAATCATCCATCCAATATAAACAATCTTGAAGGTGGTAATTGCAATCAATATACCGGGAAGACCCAGAATGGCCAACAGCAAAGCCAGCGATTGCCACTGGGGATTCTGCGAGACAGCCGTGTTGACAATAAGGTAGATGGACATGACAATAGCCGCCGGGAGCACCAATGTACCGATAAGATCCACAAAGACCGAAAATTGCATCGATAAGCATGCAATACCACAAAGATCTGATACTAGCACAAGTTCCATGAGATTATGCACCGTTGAATTAATCCATCGACGACGTTGCGACAGTAACACGCGGAATTCATCAGGGACCACAGTTTTGCACCGAGCTTGAGGAACAAACATCATCTGACGCTTAGGGAACGTACGCAGCATGAGAGTGGATAAGAAACGATCTTCACCGAGTAACAACAGGTTTTTTTCGTGCAATGTCGTGACAATGTTTTGATTGTACTCCAAGATGATATCAGGGTTGGCCAGAATAGGAACCCAAGCACCGTTCTTAGGCGACTTGATACGATACATACTGAAACAACCGGGCAAACAAGTGACAATACCGAATAGCGATTCAAATGCCTTGGCATAGTGATGAGAGATATAGTATTCAAAGACTTGAATGGCCGTGACCCCTATATTACATGCGAGTTAAAATTTATGATTGTGCAAGAGTCGTTGATATCCTAAACTTACATGATGTTCGCTTATTGGCAATGCGAGTTTCACCACAAAGACCCATGATGGTAATATCATTCGCCATGGCAGCTACCATGTAAGTGATGGCATCGGGTAATACTTTGGTATCAGCATCCACCTAGCGACCAATCAGTGTTACACGTGGTATCAAACGCTAAGATTTTCCCCCTTGTGAACATACCATGAGCACCAATTCAAACTTGTCGGGTGTCACACCTTTCATCAACCAGGTCATCTTCCAGAACATCTCGTAATCGAGCTCCGACAATCGATCATTGAACAGAACGCGTTGGAAAAAACTCATCAAAATCAGCTACAAAGAACCACGTTACACGAATGAATTTTAATATGCGGTTTTTTTTGTATCCCTCTTTTTTTTTTTTTTCTTTTGATGCCCATTTTGTGCTACCCTTCGCGTCGATCTGCCACCCGAATCCAGGACACCTGTGTGTGACACATACCTGGGAATCACGTTTACCACGATTGCCTGCTTTGGGTGCATCTTGTTCTTCTTCCGTACCGCACTTGACAATGGTAATGCATGCCACCCCTTTGTAGTGTCCGGCATACTAAACCAAAAATGGCCATAATTTAGAAACACTCCGTTTCCCAATCCGACAACATTGGTCAGCAAGAGGAAAAAAACTTTTTCAACATACCACTTTGGCACGATTCAATTGCTTTTCACCATCAGCAATAGCCAAGTAGGTGGCTGGCTTCGGATTCGCCATGGCAGGATCAAGCTCCATCATGTCAACCACAATATCCGGTGTCGATCGTGTTTCGCCCGCACCCGTAATAAGACCATCAGCAATCACAAAGAAGATCTATGGTCAAAAGTCAATAAATATACATTCAAACTATCACACATGCCCATCTGTATTTCATTCTTTCTATTTGTCTCACTGTTAGTTACCTTGTGCTTCTTGGAATATGTGGTTTCGGCTAAACTATCCATGGTTGTGCGTAAACCTTCTTCGCCTTCGGAGTAACAAGTTACCAGCATCACAGTGTACAATTCGGTATCGACAATGTTCGATTGGGGTCCACCCAATTGCATCGCTGAGCTACGATCGCTCACGCCACCACTGGGCGACGTGCTGCTCGACCCCAGAGAAGCAGAAGAGGCTTGCGCAACATTCATTGGACCGTAATTATTGTAAGGGCCGGGTATATGATTAGCCGGATCATCGTTGCCACCTTTGATGGAACGCCACGCCAGCCAACCGGACCGACCGCCTGGTTGAACCAATTTTCGTGCAATGATCCATTGAAACAGTAATGCCATGGCGTATCGAATTACAATCATACAGATAATGACTGCCAACATCACATTCATGATGATTTGATGAGCAATACAGCCACCAGTTTCAGTTTCGATAATGCCCACAGAGTAACGAGCAGCAAGACATCGACGAGCATCTAGACCTTCTTGATGATACAGTAATGCATAGGAGACATCGTTGCCTAAACTACGTCGGAGGGTTTTGTCCACTTCAGCACCAAAGACAGGCTTGTTATCTCGTAAATACTGCGTCAAATTCAGCACTGTATTGAGTGGAAAAAAAAAAAAAGAGGGTGGCTGAGTTTCATCTTGATCGATTTTTTTTTGCCTTGCTTAAGTATTATTTACCTGAATCGCCTAAAAGTAACAAATCACTGTCGCCGAGATCATCGGGACCGTTGGGTCGCAAATCCTCCCATTCAAAACCAAGGTAAGATTTGGAGTCGTAGTGTGATTGTAATTCCTTCAAAGGCAAACATTTGCCACCAGGGGGTTTCAGTGATCCGCCTAGAGAAAAAAAAAAGATCGGTTTTCCATAAATAATTTTTTTTTCGGGGTGCCAAAAAGTCTGTGCATTTTCCAAATCCAGTCATACCATATGGGTTGTGAAGTTGACATGGAGGCAACGTAGGATCATCACCATTCACCTTGTAACGACCACAAGCATTGTTTGTATCACCATCAAAAAGACTTCCGATATCCATGTTTAAATAGTCCGTCGTAAAGTTCAAATGTTTCGTGGCCATGTAATCCTTCACCACGTTCATCGGATACACACGTCCGAACACGCGTACTTCTTCGTGGTACACAGGTTTTCTGACGCCATTGACCACCGATGAGTACGGATACCCGGGTCCCGCTGTCGGGCATAGTACCGCATTTAGACCATAGGTTACAAAAGCCAGCAATCCACACAGACACAAGAACATGTAAACTAGTGTCAGCTAGATGATCAGCGGCAAAATGGAAATTAATCATCCACGGCATATCCTTTCATCCTTCACATTACCAATCCCTAATTACCTTTTCACGCCAAGCTTGCTGCATCAATGGGTTAGGCTTGCGTAAGCAAATACGGATAAACCAATTCGGGATACAGCAGGTCGCCAAATAAGCTGTCCAAGCCCACCAGCTTGTGAGCACTTTGGGTTTGATTTCCTTTTCTGGAGTCACGTCCTTTGTCTCGCCAATGGCATCCAAAGCAGCATACTGTTGTTGCATTTTCTGTTGCTCCAGTTGCTGCTGCAAATGGTGTGACATGGGTTGATTGACTGTCGGTGGTCGTTGAGGTATCGACCCATTGGATTGAGCATTGGTATTTTGGGAGGATGTGGACCGTAGCATGCCTGAACGAGGCCGCTGACGTTCCGGTCTTGTCAAGGACTTTGATCGATTCAAGCCAGCGCCTGGGTGAGCTCCATGTATGGCTGAGCTGGTGGTTCGAATACCCAAGACAGGAGGTGCGTGACCATGCCTGGGCGTCGGCGTACCGTAAGGGGCTGAATTGGGAAACGGTTGGGATCGTAGATAGGGCGACGGCTGCTGTTGGAAAGAAGAGGATGAGGAAGGAGGGACCATCGGTTGGTGAGGTCCACGTTGAGGTGAATGCTGGTAGAAATAATCACGCGATTGTCCGCGACTAGGATGTGGCATATGTGAAAAGCCATGTGGGCCCGATGAGGAGGAGGAGGAAGAAGAGGAAGACATAGTCGGAGGTTGAGGTGGTAATGGTCGCGATGCTCCTCTCACGTCAGCGTGTTGATATGTAGGAAACCGTTGATGTTGATGTTGCGTTGGATACGGCTGCTGGTGTTGTGGAGGAGGGGTGCCTCGAGGACCTGGAGGAAGTTCCTTCATGGTGGATGAGTAGCCATTGTTGGCTGTTGGCCGAGGAGGGGTTGACATATCAATGGTTCACTAATGCACCGTGCTTTTCAATCCCGTGTACTGGCTCTCAAAGAGGTAAGTGCCACAGGAAATCCAACGTCAGAGAAAAAAAGTACAAGATAGACGAAAAAGGGGTCCTTTTTTTGACTATAATCAAGAGAGAAAAAAAAGCTGTGGAAAGATAAAAAGATAAAAATAAACAAACAAATTAAACAGAAATTGAGACTTCTGTCGCTCAGAATAATAATCTAATGAAAATAGTAACGAAAAAAAAATACAGCGGCGCACTTTCAAAAATGTGTCTCAGAGCCACGACAGCCAGTTGGCCCCTGGACATCCCAGGCTTTGGATGGCCGCCATGGAACCTTGGTTTTTTTTTGTGTGACCGATCTTGGTCGCCTTCTCCTACCATATTAATCTTTTCTGCGTTGAGATCATGTCGCGTGTTGCTCCATTCTGTATTCTGCTACGATTTCGATACTGCTATTAATCCTCAAGTGTGGAGTAAACACATGCAGCTGGTTGCAATGGCCAGTAAGGACTAGATTCCAATCTGACTTTTTTAGTTTCATTATTCTCAGGGCAAGTGACAGCCGGCGTTGCTTAACCGGGATGAACGGAGAATATATCAACATCGCTGTGAGGGATATTAAAAAGCCGATCTATTGTTAGGCAGATGTGGCCTGCACTGAGGATCTATCGATCGTTGGGATATGGTAGTCCAGACTCACACGACGCTTTTTTAACCGTCACAACGATCGCGTTTCCGTTTAACCCAAAATAGATTAGTCACCGCCACTGCTGATATACTCCAACGACCCATTTATTCCCAAAATAAAGCTACTTCTTGTGACAAGGATATGTCAAGAAAATTTTTTTGGTTGGTAACACCATCAAATGGCACTTGGCTCGATGATTCTAAAGAGATCAAAAAGAAGAAACAGAAAAGAAAGAAAAAATGTTGAAGCACATGAAACCGGTGTTACGTCATTCAGCCACTTTTTTTTCTTTATATTTTCAGCAGTAACAAGATCACGACAGTAACTACAGGAAGTATCAGTGTTCTCAAGGACAACGATTGTGTATCTTGCTATACTGTCTTTTCAGAAAATGAGAATGGAGTGGGAAGGAGTCGATTTTTATGAAGATTTGGGACGGGAAAATAAGTCAAACAGGTGAACATCCGACGAAGTTTTATCCAATGGAAAGAAAATTTCTCCGAACACCCTTTTCACATTGTCAACCATGGAGTAGAAACGATAACAGACCTTTTTTATACTGTCATTGCAACACTTTCTTTTCAAATCGAGTCTCCTCTATATGGAATAGCTATCAGATGACGAGAAAATATCAATTCATTTTAGAATGAGGCAAAGAAAATGAAAAAGGCAGATAACTCAATTACATTGTTTCAACACAAATCGCAAATTTTTTTATTCAGTGGAAGAGACCCATTTTCTTGCTTGCTTTATTTTTTTTTTTTTGTTTTTTTTTTGTTTAGGCGTTGATGGCCGGGATTTTTAAAAGCTATGATATACTGATTTCTGACTGATTTCGCCATCAATGGGTTAACCTTCCATCCAGATGATTCTTCCCTCACGGCAATCTCATCTCGGTTTATTGAGCCATTTCTCCCAGAAAACGCATGTATTTTCTGTTTATAATAAAGATTAGGTATTGGCTATCGCTGATTCTGCTTTCTGCTTTTAGGCGACGGTTTGGTATGGTTGGGTGATTGTTTTGCCTCGGTTGATCCTGATAATTCCCCATATTGGCTCTTGAGTTGCTTTTTCCTTTCCCCCATTGCTTGATACCGATTCCGCTCCTGCCGTTCAGCTTGTTCTGTTGTCGGTCGAAACGATGATTTTAATATCCTTCGCACCGCTTCTACTGAGAGTTTGAACTCTTCTGCCAGTTTTACCGAGTTGTACTCTTGCGGATACTAGAATAACCACCGCAAAGACAATGAGCTGCTCTGCCATATAAACCTGCAACAAGTACACATGTCCGCCATGACTTACGGCTATAGCTAGATCTCTGATTTTCCCCATGACTACTCTGGACACACGCTTTTTAGGTTGCCAACTTTCTTTGATCTTGCTTGCTTTCGCTCCTTTGGAATCGCTTTTCGGGGATTCTGCAACAGCTTTGGAAACCGAAATAAACCGGCTATAGCGCTGTGAAGAAGGCATCTTTACCAAAGAATGTAACTCATTGCAATGTAATCGTAGCGATCGCGTCAATAGCTGTGATAGTAGAACTGACATTGCAGGGAACTGGGAATAAAGAGAGTTGGCCTGTAACTTTTTTTGCATGATCGATGTCCCGCGAGATGTGTGGCTGACCATGACGGGTTTTCCTTTTTAAGAAATACCCTTGAGTATCCTGTTTCCTCGTATCGTACATATCCTTCTATTCTTTTTCATGGCGCGTACAAAGGTATGTTTCGGAAAATAACACCTTAAGATCTGTGAAGGCATATTGGTGAACATAAATGTTGACGAAAAACTGCCTGGTTGAGCTGAGAACAAAATTAAACTTCCATAACGCTCAGTGGCGCGAGACCTCACAATCCTAAAATCAACGAGCGCCAGTTTCAAGCATTGCAGACATTTAGAGCGACAATATCATAGGACGATAGATAATGAATGGGGATTGCTCTCTACGTTGAACTGATTGGCTCCTAATATTGTTTGTCGCTCGGGATGGTGTCCAAGATGATACGATGATATTGTATTCAGAGTTTATTGACATCAAAGAGACAACGACCAACGCTTTGCGGTGAATGTGAGATGATTACATCACGGGAATATAACTGTTGATTCTGTCCTTTTGATTCTGGGAGATACATTCGGCAATCCACACAATGTTTCGGATTTCCTGTTCCTTCAACTTGATGTAAGAGTAAAAGACGCCATAGTTGAACTGTTGCTGGAAAGCTAATCTGTTCAAAAACACTTCATGTTCAAAGAACTTGTCCTCCAAGGTCTTGTTACTCGTTGTAGTATCAAAAAAGACGCGATATTCCTAGAAGTGCATTCCAAAGCATGGTTAATAGGTCAGAAAGTGCGTACACCAAGAGAAAAAGGACAAGTTACGTGGAAAATATCGCAGACTGATTTGACTTGCTCTACTTCATCGGCGACAGCAAGTCGTGCATTGCCTTCAGGATACAAACGTCCAATCGTCGGGAACAATTTTTTACGGTCCTCTTTTGGTAACTCGGTACCAAACGAGTTGATGGTGATATTCAATGTACGACGATCTGCTTCAAACTGTAATCCACAGTCAGTAACAGAGTGTTCTACCGTTCCTTAATCACTGTAACTTGACACTTACACGAAGAATATCGCCCATGACTTCGGCTGTAGGTCCGCCTAAGGTTTGGCAAAACTGATAAAAGTCTTCCAAATAAGCCTTGTATAATGTGTTGCGGATGATTTCGATATTCATTTCATCCAAATCATGAGCGCTGAGACAGTTGGCAAAATAGGGCGCTTCGAACAAGAATCAATACCAAATGTCATTCACGACGTTGCCTTATGGTTTACCTAAAGGTGTTTCAACAAGCACTGTGTTATAAAGTTCAGCCACTGTGGTAGCAACGCACAAGGCCGGCATCGAGTCAAAAACGCCCAGAGGATGGCAGCGTTCCAGAAGTTCATGGGTATCACGTTCATGGAGTGTACCAGTGATCAACAAGATAACATTATCAATCATGTATTGGTACCTAGGAACAGAAAAACACATGTGTCAGTCTCATTCACGGTTCTGAAACACTTGTGGTTGCGGGTCAGTAACAGCCCTTGATACTTGCGTAATATAATCCAAGAACTTTGCAAGAGGTTGAACAGCCGTAGCACGGATATACTGGAACTCATCAACAAGACGTTGTGTCAATTTTTCAGATATCGTCGAGGTCGCAATAGGTGACGGTTCATTCTGCAGTAATTGACCATAATCAGTAGCTCCTAGTTGCAGACGAAGGTCTAAAATGAAAGAGTGATAGACGGGAATATGTAAATAGAAGAACAGTGGCATGAGTATATGATATTAGGTACAGTTTCATGCTGTGGTGCATTGCGCAGATGCTTTACCCTCGAGTGTTTCGCACTGTGTAAAGTTGAGGTATTGCGAAGAGGTCAGAATTCCGGCACGGTAACCTCGCAAGATGCCATCGACATAACCGTCGTTCTCGTTAAATGTCAAAGCAGATCCCATTGGCGAGTATAAAGCTTAAAGTGAATAAGGGAAGAGAACCCACCAAGTGTGCAAGCCCGACGAAACACGAAACAAGAGAAAACACTGGGAACGCTCGATGTTGCGGAGAATGAAATTGTTACGGACTTGCACGTCATGAGGATCCATAGACGAGAAATCATCACCCAAACCGCTTCTGCCCCTGACACAACCTGTATCCTTTGCCCATAACACAGCACTACCATAAATGCTTTTAAAATAGCGGATGAGGGATCTAATGTGGGGTACTCGTTTGGCAGAATATCTCAAAGAGACAAAAGATGGCCAGACAACAAAATGATTAGGCGATGGCCATCACAGTCGGACTACAGCTGAGAAGCTCTCCCTTTATTCAAAAACAGATAATCCATGATAGAAAATGGATAACAGATAAAGTTATCGATGTACCACTTTCCAATCCAAGAATCTGATATTACTAAATTTTATGATTTCCCAAGTCTACCGTGGTGCGTCGAAATAGTAAATGAGCGTGATGTAAGCGCAAGATGCAGTTCTATTATTTGATGCTGAGTTGAAGATGGCGGCAATGTATAATACATTCTTTTTCTGATGATGCTTATTCCTGTTTCTCAACAGAGGTTACGACTATTTCTTCCGGTGAATTGGCGGTATTGGTTTCGAGAGAGGGCAAAAAGGTAGCAAAGGTCAGGTAGCTGGTGTGTCCACGGGTATCCACTGGTGTCTTGGATACGAGCATTTGAGTGATGGTGTTATCAAGATCAATATCGTCATTGCGTTTTCGCTTCTCGGCCGGACCGGCAAGACTCTTGTAATTTACATTTTTCTTTGCTTGCTCAATCGCTTCCGTGAATGTCAGTTTCTGTAACGGAGTGACATTGTGATTGCGAATCAAACATTCATACATCGTAATATCTATGAGTTCACATCAAAATGATCAGTCTGTCTAATACATTAACATTCAAACACGGATACTTGATAACATACCAACAAAACCATGTTCATACAATGCTTTTACTGACCGAGACACTTGTTCAATGCAAGGACTGAATGTACAGATTTTTCCCGTACGATGCTGTTTGAAGGCGGCCTTGGCAGAACCAATGGCTTCCCATGGCGCGGGTAGATCAAGAAACACTAGATACACAAAGCGTGAGACAAGGCGTTGCTATTCACGTATTTTCCTATCGCTTAAATTTTACCTGCATTCACTTCATCCTTCAATCCAAAGCCATCTTTGCAAACGTCTCTCTGCTGTAACTGGATAATATCACCGAATCCATGCTCTTTAAACTCTTGTGCTGCCAATGTAGCTCGTTCCGCATGATACTCGAAGGAGAACAGCTTTCCCGTAGGGGCAATCGTACGAGCAATTGAATGGGAAAACGATCCACTGCCAGTACCTACAGGTGCAAGAAAGTTTAGAACCGGTCCATGGGGGGGGGGCTACAAGTCAATGTATCTTTACCGGACTCAATCACTCGAGCACCAGGCTTCATATCGAGGTAGGTACTGATAAAGGATATATCGGCAATATACAAAATTTGCGTACGGTGCGGTAATACGAGTGTCCACAGTTCAGGTGTAGGATGGAGCAAGTAAATAAATCCTTTGTAGTTGCTGGACACCATCTATCGTTCAAACTATCAGCACAGTAGTAAAAGTGACTACAAATCTATTAGCTGATCATACCTTGGAGCCGAATTCCTTGCCAATCATATCGTCATGCTTGAAGATACCAAAGCGATTATTGAATTGTTCGCCTCGCTTAACAGTGATCGCACTCATATTGTCTCGCGTCTAATAGTGGGCTGCGTGAATAACCAAAGATAAAAACCAATACGATTCAATGGCAAGAAATAACATACAATATACAAGATGACCATGTCACCTTCCTCAATATAACGCTTCCAGCCGCTGAAACTCATGTTGCGATTTTTACTGCTCAAGACAAAGAGATCACCACTTGGCAAGCCATTTTGTCTCGAAAGGCCGAATTACGAGAGCATCTCCACAAGCCACTTTGTGACAGTGAAATCATGCAGCTTCATCTAACCCTGTCTTCTTCGCATTTGCCATGCACCAAATCCGTTTCTTTAAGGCATATTCACGTAACGCAAGAAAAAACTTATACTTTATAAAAGAAGAGATCTTATTTTGATATTTCCCTTGAGTTTGCATGTTCCGCTTCCCAATTTACTGCTGTCGCATGCAAAATATCCGTGGAGAACCTCAAAATGAAGCATGCTTTTCTCCTGATGACTATTAGAACGGAAAGTATGCGATACTGATCGATCCGTTACCAAGGCCTTGTATAAGGCTGGTGTATCTATGTGCGTAAAAAGATGTGCTACCAGCTTTATCTGGTAGAAACGCCCAACAAACAAAAGACGAACGTTTCTGCACCAAGAGCATTTTAAGGGCCGAATTTTCCGGCATTAAATGGCACACGTGAATGCAAGTCTTCTCTCCCAATATCTGCCATAAATCATAACAGTCTAGCGATGGATCCGGCAGTCGATACACCATACCGAAAAATTGATCTCGACACCATCAATGAGCTATACTTCCAAATCGGCAAGCTGAGAAAAGCTTGTAATAATCTCCTGGAGAAGGACGAAGTCCTCAACAAAGCAGAATTAAAGAACCGTATCGGAAATGACGTTAGCGAAGCCATGGACCAGGTAAAAACTCTAGTCTTTCACATTTGCGTCATTGCGAGTAGTGCTAATACGCGCTTCAAAGTGGATCAGTAACATTTTTTACTCTGTGGCTGGAAATCTGACCATTGGGGGTGACAACTGTGACAAGAATGCGTTGGACCTCGACGCGGGTAAGCTACGACTGTACTTATTGTATTGATCGACATTATCTCATAATATTGAAATACATAGAGCCGTACGAGGAATCCCTGAAACAGAATGCAGAGTCTGCAGAGAAATTGGTCAAAGATCTTTTGGAAGAAGTCATACAAGCGCGGTGCAATGTGCCAACGCAGATGGCTTCTCTAATGAACGATGCTCTTTCGCACATGTTTCCTTCCAACGATCAGATCCTGTATGAAAAACCCAATTTTGATCAGTCAATACCAGGTAAAATCATACTTGTGGTTGGAAAGAGACGAACAAACAAAACTGGTGCTGATTTCGCATTATCAGCTGCTCCTCCGGAGATCCCAGTGGATGAAGTGTCAAGGATTTTCAGAGACAGCACACAGATACTGGCTCATCTTGAAAAGGTAGGAGAATTGGAACAGTGTTTTTATGTGAATCCGCTCATTAAAAACATCAACTTGCCAGACTGTTCCTGAGCAAGTAGCAGAAAACGAACAACTTCAGTCGATCCTGCAAACGTATTTTTCAAACGAATGATCCACACCATCGTCACTGTTCTTAGTTTCCCCTGTCCATTCCCATCATGTTCGCATACGTTGAGGAGTTAACGCAGGCGCTACAGTCTCCTCAATCTACTATACGCTACATCTATTCCATCTATTTTTAATCCATTATCAGTGTCGGCACCTCACCAACGACTTGGTAACAATGCATTTATTCAATTATTTCTCGCATAATTCACTTTTCACATTGTGTTGACCTATTTGGTTTCTCTACGGCTTGAAACTGGGAACTGGCTGAGCATCGGATCGGTTAAGCAGAGAACGATAAATAACGATGAGATCAACCGACAAGAAGACAAGACAAGCTGGAAAACGGACATGTCGTCTTGACTTATCAGCCAATTACACAGCCGCTTCTTCATCATGGGTTCATTGCAGAAGTTTATCCTGATACGACTTGATGCGGGGTTCATGCGGATCTTGAAACACGGCCAGGAACATGCTTTGTGTCTTCAAGAATACAATCACCACGTTTCCTCTCAATCACGTGAAAACCTGAAGACCCTGTGCTACGACTTGATCTTCACTTGTTGTGCCACGGCCCGATGATGCCTTTTTTCAAAAATTGAAACCTGGGTTTGCTGTAATTTAATCTCCTGCGTTTTCATATGATCTAAAAAAAAAAAAAAAAAAAAGGATTTAAATGAGGCAACACGGCGCGTATAATCTTCTAACAAGATTTTAGTTACTTTTCCCGGCTGGTCAATCATTATTTACATAAATAACTGGTCTTTCTCGTACTATGTATATGCATTCTTCCAGTGCCGAATCAAACAGCAAATTTGATAAACCGGAAGCAGTGATTCCTCCCATTATGCTAGAAAGAACAAAAGGCTGGCGAAACATCATTCGAAAGGACTCCCCTGCATCATCATTGCGCAAATGTGCCGAGACACCCGACAATAACAGTCAAAGCAATGCATCAGCATCAATCGAAATCAAGACCACCGATCGCTCCCCTCATTGATAAACAGTACCTGAGCACGTCCTTATGCCACCATGACAATGACAAGTCGCCTAATTTTTAACCTTCATCATCAAGTCAAAAACCGTGGAAATAGAATTTACAGTAGAAAAACCTAGTACATAATTTATTAAAGTAACACACGCTTACGAAGCAAATAACGAGCATTTTTATTGATTTTGCAGAATTCAAATTAAAGAAGAAAAAGAAAGCCAAATCGATACTTTAAGAACAGTAACGAGAAACAATATCTGATACTTGATCGTATTCATTGGCAAAGTCCCAATGAGGATCATAATGTTTCATGATCGCGCAGGCGTGGTGAAGATGATTCATCCAATTGGACTCATCATCAGTATCGCCATTCAGTACGTCTAGCAGCGCCTTTTTCTGGGAAGATGCCAATGGGGCGCCTTTGAAAAGCTTCATCACACTTCCCATTTCGAGGATCACACTTCTGCCAAATTTGGTGGTGCAGAAAAGATGCTGCTTGACTTCCACTGGGGCAAGAGCGGCTTCGGCTACAATGCAGATAAGGCCCGCCAAAGCAAACAGTGAATGTCCATGAGGGGCGGCATGGAGTGTATTGCTGCAGAGGCGCACGAGCCGATGCATTTCATCGGCCACTTCAGAGGCTCGCTTGAATTGGTCGCTCATGCGAAGGTGATCAAGTTGATGGACGATCTGGTGAGCTCGCTTTTTGATACATTGAAGTTCATCGGCAAGATCGACTTCATGTGGTGAGGGCGGTCCGATCATTCCCTCAAAGTGACCATCGTCTTCAATGGTTTGGATCAATTCCGGAAACTGCATGACAGTGGAGGATAAGATGTGGCATAGTGCCACTTTGGGTAACCCGGTGATCCAGGTCTCCAAGGCCCAGATGTCGGAATACAGTCCCCGCCCGGATGCCTTACCAACATCGCCGTCGTCATGACTCACCCAGAGGGTAGAAGCGGAAAGCATACTACTTCCGGAGGATGTCAGTCCAGGCACACTTGCCAGTGAGCTTCTGGAGCTTCTTGGGGAGCTTATAGTAGGTTCATCGTTCGAGCTATCGAAACCAATCAACGATAATAGGTAATTCAGGAATCGCCGTGGCTTGGAAGGTGCTTGAATAGAATGGACTGGCATATGAAAAAAATTGTTTGAGAAAGAAAAATAAAATAAAAGATGGGATAAATAATAAGATGGGGAATATCAGGGACTAGGTGGAGAGAAGCGATGAGTATAAAAATATTAAATGGGGAAACTGACAAAAAAGAGTGATGAGGGTAATTGGGTTTTCTGTGTTTTTCACTTTTTTTTTTCACTTTTGGCTTTGAACGGGTGATAAAAGTTAGGGAAATGGGGAAGGGGAATATTGTATATGAGTCGTTTTTGTCTTTTTTGTCTTTTTTGTTTTGTGGTTTTTTTGGTTTTTTTTTGCGAGTTGTTTCTTTCGTATGCCTTCTTTTTGTTTTTCTTCTTTTGAGTGATAAGGATATAGCGTAAATATAGGTTTAAGTTTCTGGTAAGAATATATAGAGAAATGTCGAATATGATAAGCTGCGATTTCGGAATGCCTCTAGGTATACGTCGTCATGGATTGAATGAGTCTGGATACTTGAAGTTGGCAACCTGATCATGTTCTGATGGGATGATAAGTGTAAAAAAAGAGATTGAAAAAAGTAAGACGTGGTTGTTCTTGCTTTTCTTCCTCTGTGAGTAAAAGGATTTCGCTCTCTTTTTTTCTCGCTGCAAATGCTTGGATTGGATAGCTTTGGATCGCTTTCACACCACTTGTCGATCGATAAATTGTCTCTCGATTCGGTGCACTGAGTTTGGAATGAGGTTGCAAGCAGGAAGAGTCGGACGCAGTTCTTGACAACGTGACAAATGAAAAGAGAAAAAAAAAGGCGGCAATGGAAAATTTCACTCTTTCCAAGAACAAAAGGGAAGAAGAAACGAACAAGAAACGAGATAACAAGGAGAGGCGGAAAAAGAAAAAATAATAATGGCGGATCCTTTTTTCTTACCCAAAAAAAAAGAAACAAAGGGGTGAATGAGGGAGAACATTCGTGGTCCAGTGACCATTTCATGGTCACGCGGTCCTTTCATTGCATGGGCGGACTTTTTTATGTTAGCCCACTGCATAACATGTTCCCTTTTGTTGGACGTGGAGGGAAAATCCACTCCTTTGACGTGCTTCCATGCCAGCAGCAACGCAGCAACAGTGTTTCGGTTATGACTCGATATCGTACTATTTGCGGTGGCTCATGTACGTCGGTAAAGTTGCGTTGCAAACAAGTGCTTGGACAATTTGCCACTTTTGAAATAGACCAGGGGACTCAATCTTCGACGGGTTGCACAAGCTCATTTCAATCATCATCCACTCTGGCCCTTTCAGTCGAATGGTCACAGATTTAGCTCTCTTTTTTTCATTTTCTTGCGATACCACGACTTCAGATGTCTGTTGAGGAACATGGGTGCGATAAAGATCTTGGTTATTTTCCCATGGTTAATAAAGAAAAATGCACTTCGGATGAAATAATAGTCATGAAAGAACCCCAAATGAAGCATGGATTCCATCCACCAATCAGATCTTTGCATAGTATTTGCTGCACCGACACGGAATCCCATACGGGACAGTTGCACGACCCCGTAAACCTTCGGAATCGTTGCTGTTGTCTCGCATTTTGCCTCGATAGCACTGCTGACCTTCCCCTGATTTCATCTATTGCCACTGTACATGTAGCTTTATCGACTTCATCCACCCCGTACAAGCAGTCATGTGTATATTGCGTCAAAAATATTCAAAACTGTGCTTACAGCCGCAAAACTCGTCATTTGCTAGAGAAGGCACAGGAAAACCATGGGTCACACGTAGAGTGTGTATGTGCAAAGTTTAATTTTACAATACCTTGATCAAACAGAAAGAAGGTTACAGCGATTCCACAGTTATCCATAAAATACTTCCCCCGTGTAGGTGCAGCGAATGGATTGATATAAAGTGGCTTGCTTCTATAATACCTCAGGTGCAGTGTATGAGATTTAGCTTCCGCTAAAAACCAATGATAGCGTATACTTTCAAGCATACAGAACATTTAAAACAAGATATGTACTGTATCCCTTTGGCAATCTCTAGTAAATCTTTTCACACGAGAGTTCTGAATTTCATTGCGCAATAAACAAAACATTAGGCGCCACCGCAAGATCTTTTTGTATGCTGCTCATGCATGCACAGCTTTTGTGTTGAACACACACCTTTAAAATACATTGGTGAAAACACATATGCTGTATCACCGGTCCTTTTTGATACGCAGATCTTTGATTACTCCAGAGGCTTATAAGTAAAGATCTTTTATCGGTTGAGCTCACCCGCCCTTATTCATTAAGCTGCTATATTGAAGCAGTAATGAAAGATGACCTCCAGCTTGGAAAACAAGATGACGTGATGTGGTTGGGGATAGTTCGCTTGATGAATGGTATATCATAGGTCCTTCATTGTACACATACCCTCATGGCGCCCCAAAACAGCGCTGTGTTGGAAATTTCCGCATTTGTTGCTATGATACGATGCGCAATGTTTTTGCCGAATGGCTTGTAAGCCGTGGCATTGTCGACACTAGGATTAGAAAAAGACTTTTAACAGCCCCGTTCCACCCATGGTCATTTGTCATTAGAGCACGGCCATTTTCATGCCCAAATTTATGCGGGTTAATTAAACTGGATAAAACCGTCATCATGTTGACGTAATTTAGCTGTCAACCGCTTTTTTTTATTTTTCCAACTTTTTTTTTTCTTCATGAATCATTGTGCGGTTCCTCTTTTTTTGTTTGATTCAATTCACTTTCTTTCACTAAATAAACAAGCCAACAAAAGCAAACCGAACAAATATGGCGTCAATCATCGTGTTTAATGCTGGTTCCTCGAGCCTGAAATTTAAATTATTTCAAACCCCCGAATTGAACGTCGTCGCCTCCGGAACATGTTCAGAAATTGGCTCTGAAAATTCGATCTTTTCATGGAAAATAGCCGACAAGAAAAGCGAAGAATCGTGCACCCTCAAGTCCCATGAAGATGCTCTTCTTTGCGTTTTGAAGAGGTTGAAAAAGGATAAAGTGCAGGGACTCCACGAAAAAGATATCGAATACGTCGGTCACCGGGTCGTGCACGGCGGTACGCATCGCAAGCCCGTCCGCATCACTGACAAGACGTTGGAAGAGCTCGACAAATTGACTGAATTGGCACCTTTGCACAATCATCGCGCCGCCAACGTGATGCATGCTTGCTTGAAGAATTTGCCCAAATCGGAAAACTTTGCTTACTTCGATACCATGTTCCATTCCACCGTACCCGAACATATTTACACTTATCCCATTCCGCGTGAACAAGCGCTAAAGAAAATGATCCGGAAGTGGGGTTTCCACGGTATTTCCTACCACTATGTCATTAACAAGGTCGCCGACACTATCGGGAAATCCTTGGATGGCATGAAAGTGATTGCCATGCACCTTGGTAACGGTAGCAGCGTATGCGCCATTCGCAACGGCCAAAGTTTCGATACAACCATGGGATTGACACCTGTATCAGGTAACGATCATTGAACCGTGAAAAATGAATCTTGAACAATAGAAGCTGATTAATCCATCATCGAAAACTAGGTTTGCCTGGAGGAACACGTTCCGGTGATATTGATCCTTCGGCAGTATTCCATCTTGTCTCGCGTCCTGATGAAGAACGCGGCGATGAATTTATTCATTTATCCAAGGCCGAAGAAATCTTGAACAAGTGCAGCGGTTTCAAGGGATTGTGCGGAAAATCGAATATGGCGGAAATCCTTGAATTGGCCAAACAAGACACGGAGGAAGGCCATGATGCTCAGTTGACGTTGGATATCTTTATTAACCGTATACAAAACTACATTGGCGCTTATTTTGTAGCTCTTGAAGGGGTGGATGCTATTTTATTTACAGGAGGTATTGGTGAACATGCAGCTCCAGTTCGTGAAGCCATTGCGGCCAAATTGAAATGCCTTGGTATCCAACTCGATGAAAAGAAAAACAGCGAGGTCAAGGATCATTTGTCGGAAAAAGGCGTCATGGATATTTCCTCGAGCCAATCGTCCGTGCGTATCTATGTGGTCGAAACCAATGAAGAATTGCAGATCGCGCAACAGTTGTATCATCATATTTCCTCTTAATCCAAATCCATTGCATCGTCCAGATCGGGCTTCAACGGTGGTTGATGGATTACCTAATATCATTGTAAATTATATTAGCTTTTTACTGTGTATAAACGAAAAAAAAGTTCTCTTTTTTTTTCTGTCATACCTCGATTGACTTCACTTTTTGTTTCTGCGCGTCAAAAGGCGGATGATGATGCAAGAGCGTTTTGAGTGTCTCGATATCACTATGAAAACAAAAGCATAAGTCGTATGCACTCCTAGTTGTCGTTGAAGTTTTCAATTACTTGTGGTTGGCTCCGCGAAGAACAAAGTCGGGAATACGGAGGGACTGTTCACCAGGTCTTCTTTCCATTGGTAATATGTTGCCATTGATACAGGTATCTACCAACGTTGGCTCATCGATGTCGATAGCAAGGTCCTCTTCTTGAGGTTGCTCTCCTTCTGATTCGTCTGCCAAATACTGGTCAATGTCGTCAATGTGAATGACATTGTCTGATTTATGCGACGACGATGGTGAAAGATCGGGAGCATGAGGACTGTTATAAACGTTATTTAGCGACATAGCCGCTAACTGGTTTGCAAAGCTTTCTTCGGATATATATTTTTTTCGTACATGATACTGAGCGTCCATTTGTGTAGGTGAATGCAAACGCTTATGGGAAGACGAAAATTGCATTGATACGTACAAATGAAAAAGAAAGGGAAGAACCCGTTGGAAAGCAAAAGAAACACAGATGCCTCCACCGGTGTTTGAAAAAATACTGGATGTTTCTGCAACCGGATCATCATCATTCATCGCAACCACATGGATACTTTTCCTCGATCGTTCCACAGTCAAAGATGTCCTTGTGAAGACGTTCATTCACTTTGTTGTGAATAGCGCATGCCCATTGACTTGCCGCGATACGAGAAGCCGTCTGCGGCGGGTATTGCTCAAGAAGCAGCTGGAAATGTTCAGCACTAAAATAAAAAAGAATCAGATACCCCAATCCAAAAGCTGCAATAACAGATTACATGCAGCCAGCATGATCCACTACTGACCATTCACCGCAAGGATATAATCTGCTTAAAAGCTTGATGAATTGTCCTAATGCTTCACGTTCATCGGTTGTTGGTTCTTCAGGATATCTTGCCACCATCGTGTGCAGTAACTAAAGCGATCGAGGGTTTTCAACGGTGAGACAAAAAATGCTGGGGAACTATTCAAGGGTATCTCTTTTACCTTCCAAGTGGATCGCCCCAGTTCCTCTCTTTTTGCGACACATTACAGTTGATTAGCAATTTTGTTTAAGATATGCACGGTACAATGGCCAAATAAGCGTGCTTACTTCAAGGTGGCATTGCCTAAATGGCCCATGATTACATTTCCCTGCGACGCTGTTACCACATCGTCCGTTTCCGTAGTAAAAGGCATTTTCGGTTGGTAGCCATTCTTTGCGATTAGAAATAGTGAAAAGAGGACAAACGCAAAAAAGGCAGATAAAGAGGCCAGTGTCACTGCTCGCATGATCTGATTGTTCCAGGAAACGAAAAAGGGACCACTGACCGACCCTTTAGGCAAGTATCCTTGTTTTCCATTGTTTGATTTGCCGGTTCCTGCGCCGACTGAAATGAGAAGCTCAACATTATCATTCCTTTTTGGTTTAAGAATCCAATCATTTGATAACATATCAAAATAGAACAGAGAATATGAATAGGAAATGAATTATTGGGACGTTATATGAGTTAGGATCAGTAAAAAGGCAGTTATAAGAATATAGAAAATCCGGATAAAATAGAAAATAGCAAATAAAATGTTGGACATCAATCCAAATTGGTTTGCTATGGCAACCTTATGAATGCTTCTTTTTCGGCGACTCCCCTGAGCTAGCCACTAACTAAGGATGCTCTTCCTATCTCAGGATATTCGTTTGTTTCGGTTTTATTGCAACGGGAACGGGTGTTTGCTATTGGTTTGTCGCAATAAGAAGCCAAGTGGTAGTGGTTCCACTCCGTGCTGCAATTGTTGCATTTGAGCATGACATGGATTTTTTGCTTCACTTTGGAGCCAAGGGTTTCTTCTTATTTACGCTTACGCGTCCTTGATATGAATCGATTATCAATCGATGCTCGTGGGTGAATGATGATGATGACAGATGCGAAGAAGGGAAAATATAAAGATCATTTTTCATATCCGAAATCTGATACAGCTTGGGATATGATTATGCATATATGCCCTTTGATACTCAAGGACGATCATTGCTGAAACCGCGCAGCCCTCTACTGCATTGACCATTTAACAATAACCAAGCTTTATAGGGGATGCCAAAATCTTAAAGACCAATAGCGTAACGAAAGGAAAAAAAAGAAGGCTGTTAGTGCACCTTGACTACCGTTAATTGGTTTTCCCCAGAGGTGAGAGCAAACTGCTACAACATACGTAACCACAACGGCATCTACTTTGGCTTCATTCACCATGATCATCTTTCATCCTGAGCATCGCAATTCTGTGACTTTCGAATCGCTAAGTGATAGGATTTAATGGTATGGCCAGGCTTATTTGTCTTTTTTTTTAATAAAAAGATGCAGATAAGCATAGCATAGTTGACATAGTCGAGGAAGTGGTAGGATTCTGCATTTGAAACCATTGTGGGTGTCCGCAATCTCTGGATGAGTAGGTTTTAAATCGTAGACGATATATTCCGAAACGCTGAGTTGCCCGGCTCCACAGCGAAATATCTTTGCTTCCATGCATTACGAAGTATATGAATCCTTTTTTCTTTTACGAAACACCACTATTTTTTATTCATTATGGCAATGATACCGGTTGAAGCAGCTGTAAGCCTGTATGGGTTTCGATCGCAGTCAACAGTTCCAAGGATATCAAGCAGCACCAGTCAATCTACAGCAGCCACGACAGCGGCAGACAGTGATAATGCCGACTATTATTTCAAACTACCGCAGGAAATGCCTTCTCGTCTGTTAAACTTCTTTGAAGGCTGGCCTTCGCTGTCACGGGCATTCAACAGTACATACACCTCAACGGAATCCGACACGGAAGCCGAAACCAAACGCAAAGCCGAAACGAAAACGGAAACGCCACCTACACAGAGCCGCCGCAACAGTCATACAAGCGTGGTCAGTGAAAATGGTATCCCATCACGGCCCACCATACCGAAACGCAGTTATACCGCTGCCGAGGCTCCATCATCCTCTGATGAACCACCATTAAGACCTCGTCAACGACTCAACAGTATTAAAATTGGTGATGAAATTAATCGCTTGCTGGAGCAAGATAAAGTAAAGCGTGCGGTTGCTGTCCTCGAAGAGGCGGTCACTGTAATGAACATGACCGATGAAGAGTCCAGCAACAATCCAGAACAAGTCGCTGCAGTTTATTCCAAAATCATCAGAACACTTTGCGAACCACCGATTTTCAAAATTGTATCCGAGATCTCGGGGGTCGATATTCGCGATCATGCCATGGTTCAACAAAGCGTGTTGTGGCGGTTATTCACAAAGGTCATCGAGTCAGGATATGTTTTAGAGGTAAGATTGGCCTATGGCAAAAACTGCTTTTGCAAGTCGCTTTTCTCACGCCTATCATTAGCGGGAAGCATATCGGGATGTAGTTACTACATTGATGGACTATGGCTATAACCATTTGGCACTGCAGGCATTATATTCTATTCCGCGGCATGAATGGGACACTGATATCTACAAGCTGGCAATCACGTTGCATCTCATCCAAACTCCAAAACAGATCGAAGAAGCTGAGTGGATTATGTCCGATTATGGTAAACCGTTCATCGAGATCGGCAATCCGTTGGCGCCTTCCGATTTGCCACCGATTCGCATTGACACGCCCTTGATGAGCAAAGTATCTGACGAAGACAAATTCAATCTTTGGATGTATTACCAAGCGCTCCTCAGCGAGACGGATTGGCAACAGCAAAAAGAAAGCTATGAATCAGCCAGGCAAGATCAAGAACGGAAAGCACGGCATGACACACCTGCTAATCTTGTCGATTGGGCACGACGGCGTCTCAGTATCCAAAACGTTGACGAAGAATCAGGCCAAGCAGCTAAGATCGATATCGACAACACCATGATCTACATTTCTCTTCGAAATAGTCAATACGAATACGGATGGCAGGTTTACGAGAACATGAAGGATGCTGTGAACAAGTTCACCCCTCGTGTCACCATGCATTTGTGTTGGACAGCGTATCATGACACGCCACTTGCCATTATCACTCGACGAGCCGAGTGGGAATCACGCGCTTGGGAGCTGTATGCACGATTCATGTTTTCAAAGTATCTCATGCCCAATCAGCCAGAGATGTCCGGTTTCTTGTGCGATCTACTGTCAATCAACGCCACCAGTCCAGAAAATCACAGTCAAATTCGATATACCAAAGCTATGAGCGTGTATCAGTGGATCAAACGCGGCCAATACGACCATTTGCTGAGTGATGAACAGATTTGCACGCCCATCTTGTGCACCTTGTTACATGACTGCAGAGGATCACCGTCCACGATCATCAAGTTATGCCAGAAGGCATTCGAAATCTGGCACACCAAACAAGCGATCGACAGCAAACATGGCGGAGATACGAAAGAAAGCTTTTCAGTGTATTGGGCTTTACTGGTTCTTTGCCTAAAATCTGGAGATACCAACCAGTTCCATGAAGTCCTTCAAGCGCTCTTTGACGAACATCGAACTTTGCCTACTTCACTTCTCGCTCCTATCCAACGAATTCACGACCGCTACCTTCGGTGTCATTACCGTGGTGACCAACCGCATGAAACAGCCGCCGATGAACCTGATATAGCAGGTGCCACCTGTTGCTATTTTGACGGATACTTGTACCGACCGATCAAGTACACAGATGATCGACATCATGACGTCGTGGAGATGGATGAACTCGGATTTGTGAACAAAGGTTCAACCAAAAACTCTACGCTTCTCAAGGATACTTCTTCGACAGCGTCGCAGCCCATTGAATATTTCCATCACATGCTTGCTCGACGTACGAACATTCATGATGCCAATGCGGCTCGTTTGGCCATGGCGGTTTCTATGGGAGCAGCAAAAGATGAAGATCTGATCCAAAAGCCACTATACTGCACTCCTACCAAGGTCACCGCTCTCATTCGCCACTGTCTCAAAGAATCCACCCAACTTTAACTTTTTATAGCCGTTGTACTGCATATCCCCTATGTATAGACTCATGTACATTTCATTCACGGATCCCATACGGAAACCAAATAAAATCCCCTGTTATGATCTTCATCTTCTTTCAGCCCTTGATTATTATTGTGCAATAAACGCAAAGCTATGGAGTCTGAACCGCTGACTTTAAACAAGCATATACTGAAGCGTAGTTTGACGGATGGTACGCCAGTGATATCGTTGTATCTGTACCGGCTGGGAAACAAGAATGCAAGCTCCATCGGTTGATTCTGGATCACATCCCGTACTTTCACCGACTATTTCAAGGAGATTTCCGTGAATCCAGCGACAAGAACATAATCTTGGAATTCAACGACCCATACATTACGGTCGAAGCATTTCAACTGGCGATGGACTTTATCTATGGTGAAAAGCAGCCCGATCTTACAGCGGAAAACGTGTTGCAAACGCTATCTGTCTGCTCGTTTTTTCAGCTCCATAAGCTGGGAGATATGTGTATCGAGTATATTGCAAAATATATGAGTTCGCAAAGCGTATTCACTTACCTGGATTACGTTGAAAACAATTTTCCCTATGGAGAAGACCGCATCTGTGGTGCTGCTTTGGTATCGGGAAGCTTATTACTTGGAGGATGACGTACTAATTGTACTTCCACCCAAATGACTGCGAAAGCTAGTTGAAAGCGACGCATTTTGGGTACCAAGGTAGTTGTTGCGATAAATACGCTCTTGTTATTTATCACTTCTAACAACAGCATATTACGCAATAGCGAATATGAACGGTATCAGTTTGCCAAACGCGTGCTGGCACTGCGCTTACCCCTGGGAAAATCTATGAGCATTGCTGATATGGAGCACGTCAGATGCGCTTTTGGTTCGATCAGCTACATGTTCATGACATGTGAACAATTGCAATCAATTAAAGATATCAATCCTTTGAGGATCCTATAGTACCTTTTGACAATCATAAAGCACGCAAAAGATCCAACTTCGCAACCATGTCATGGCGGCTAAAGAGACAAATGCCGGTATTTGGAAAAGGCTCAGTAATTCTGCGAAGCTCGACCCGTTACTTTCCAGATATGTAACCGTCGATATTGAACCGGCGCCTACCAGCATCCGCTCCTCTGCATTGTTTGACGGCACGCTTGCCTCAGTTTTTATCAGTCAGAACCTGAGACTGATGGGTAAGGTGGACTTAACATGTCGTTGAAAGTCTAGACATATTGAAAGCATGTCCACATTTTTCAGTAATTTCGTTATCGTAGACCCCATCGCTGTGGAATAAAAAAAAAAGGAGGGGTCATAGGCGATGGATAACTTCATGGCACACATAGAAACCGATATTCTCCCAAAGTATCTCATATCTATTACATCAGTATATCCTAAATCTGACTCAATGTTATGATAACTTTTGGGAAATATCTGTTCAGGGCCGCTTAACGCGCACATCTGAATTAGTGAAAGAATATACGCATGGATCGGATCGCTTGTAAAAGTATAATCCATAAAAGGAAATTTCTGACATCAATGCTTGAAGCAGTCCTTTTGGCAGCCGCAGTTCCCGAAAGGGACACGATAGCTTATCGCGTGTGTTCGAGATTTCCTCAACAGCGTCTTACTTCGACCCTATACCACCACAATGAATACCCATCATCACGCTGAATACGAAAGAATTGTCCAAAGGTATGAAGCGCTGAAAAATGGATTGGACCAGCAACAACGGTGGGATTCAGTCTTCGACGTGGTACGTGATAGCTTGGTGATCCGACCACAGGTGACAGGTGGGGATCGACGAAGGCGTCGGTCCAAGCAGCGACCCTATTTTGTATATCTTTCAGGCGTAAAGATTGTGCCGGCGGTAGCCGTCGAAATCATCCGTCGATACTGCTTGTCCTTGCCATGTCCCACGTCTCGAAGTTGCGATCCGTCGTTTGACGTCTTCCGCAGTGGTGATGGTTTTCGTTGTGCATTGAAGCTTCCAAGCTCGGCACCTTTCGGCGAAATCACCTCCAGCGTAGAATCAACACGGATCTTAGCGTTGGACCAAGCCGCTGTATCAGCATGTATACTGCTTCATTCATATAAAGCTCTTGACAAGATCCTGCTTGAACCAGACTGGATTCATCAATATATTACACCAGAGTTCTGGTTAGACGAAAGGCAAAGCCAAGAAAACAAACGTTACGTAGAAAACGCACGTTTAATGGATGAAGGAGCGGTATCCGCCGCAACAACTGTCTGTCAATTGTACATGTCGATTATCAACCTCAGTTTACCAGACGGACGAATAAATGAACTTCATGTGCGGCGCCTATGTCTCTTTACTTGGGACCCGCTTCCGGTCCATCCCTCTTTCCCGCTACGTTCTCCAACGGGAGACTTTCAAGTCTCGATTGATTCCGCCACGAGACCCATCCGTTTCACGAAGACGTTCGTAGAGATTTTAGCAAACGTAACGATCGCATTGCTGTCCGCCATCACAGACGACGCATATTTCTGCTTGATCGAAAATTTTCCATATTTCCTTGCGCCACTAAAATCCAGCAATCACGAGCCTCTCGATGTAGCCGAGTCCATTGACGATTTATTAAGTACCATTGATTGGTTGGAGTTGGTGGAAGTGGCTGGCTATATCGATAAACCGATCAAATCTGATGAAAACAAGAAATTTTTCACTTTGCCGTCAAATGTAAATGTAAGTGTATTAAGTGTACAACCTGTGGAATTTGACGCAGCTTCATTGATCTGTAAAAAGTTATCCGACATTGTCTTTCGTCGAGCCCTTCCGTCGGCTAAAGACATGGACCCCACTGTCCTCCAGAGTGCCTACATCATACCCCCCATCATGAGCCGAATGGATCAGCTTTTACTTTTACAAGAAGTGAGATCAAGGTTTGGTGCGTACGGCAGTGACGAACTAATGCTACAAGCATTTACCACCGGGAATGCTCGCGATCGCCATGACTATCAAAGTCTGGAAACGGTTGGAGGTAAGCAATTAACGAAAAGCCAGAAGGAAAAAATATCAAGCACTGCGTTACTCACTCTGCTGCAACAGATTCAGTGCTCAGGGTCGCTGCAGCGATTTGGGTATTTATGGTGTACCCCAACGAGAGTCGCCACCAGTTGAATCGCATATACGAACCTATGCAGACGAATAACGAGCTCGGCAATAGGGCCATTGACGCGAACCTCGGTCGCTATATAAAACATGTCCCCTTCGACCAAAACATATGGAAGCCGCTCCATTACGCTGTGGAGACTCACCAAAACACCAAAGAGGAACACGAACCCATTAACCACTCAGTGCACAAGAAGATATTAGCTGACACTGTCGAAGCCTCTATTGCCGCAGTGTTTCTCACCAGTGGATTGCCCTTCGCGTTCAACTACATTTGCCAACTTTCTATTTTTCCGAACCCGGCTCGCGAAGAAAATGAAGGCATCCAGTCATGGAAAGAGTTGATGGTTCGACACCTTGCAACCCAACCGATTCCACTTGAGATTGACTCTGACAAGTACGCCATCAGCATCGTTGCCTTGGAATTCACGATAGGCTACAGGTTTAAATGCAAGGACTATCCGCAAACATTTCTCACTCAAAGCCAAAGCTCCTACTGTAATTTAAAGTGTGAGCGCATGATGTTTTTAGGCCGGGTTGTCCTCCAACTCTTGGTGATCGAATACATTTTTGCGACCTTCCCAAATATTGGCCCAGGCAGAATCACTAGGCTCAAGGGTGACTTATGGCACGAGCGTTGTTTCGCTGAAGTTTTTTTTATGAGTGGACTTTACGAGAATATCCCCTTAATCAAAGGCCACTTCGTAAACAGAATCAGCGCAGTCGGTGATAAACCGAATGGAATGTCAAAAGGCCTGCTTAAGGAGTTATGGACGAAATCACCCACGGTTCCCAGACACTTTGCCAATCTTCTGATTATACTCTTTGCTGGCGTATTTTTGGACGCCGAATTTGACTGGAACTCCGTAAAGACTCTATTCACGCGCTTTTTCAACGACTATTTGCAGGCGTATCATGCATAGTGACTTCATCAGGTTTCTGGTAAAATTTCCGTTTATTTTTCTAAAGTGATTGCGCATGCTGATTCAAACGTATTAGTTACTAATAGGAAATTGAACACAAGTCATTCGAAAATATAAAACCACAACGGTTAGGTTTGCGTTTCCAAGATCGAACATATTGAACAGCCCCTGTCCAACCGCCTAGCAGCAACAAGCCCAACCTCCCCAATCAACTGTCAATTCCGAACAAGCATTTATAATCCGATATCAAACATAATTGAAAACAGTCATTGCATCACTTACAACCTATTCAATAGTTCAATTAAAGTATTGCTTCATGTAAGATAAATAAGAATAAAAGCATTCGCTAGCGAGAATCCAAAATACACGATGTCAAAAAAGAATAACTGTTTATTTTTACTATTTCTTCTACCTCATTATGCCATGAATGAAAGCGATGGTCACCTTAAAGGCTGTGTTTCCTCTCAAATGGTGGGATGAAGCTTTGATCTGATTTCCTCGCTTTCTCCTCTTCCAATTGTTATTGTTTGTCAATATGCAAAGCGCACCAATATTGGCAGCTGAAGCACCCTATCAGGGCCCTTTAGTAGCCATGAATCTGTAATAGAGTATGATACGAGCACTTCCAGAGGCCAAAATTTCGAAATCGATAAATAATATTGTGTTAAACGAAGAACAACATTGGTCTGCTTTGAAAGCTTTCTTAGTTGGGCTGTTATCATTCAATAAAGTTGCTCAATTCGGTGGGAATGAAACCGCGAATGGTGCCTGTCCCGTTTCAATTTTGCAATAATAAATGTCGAGTTCTTTAAATAGAAATAAAATCTCTGTCTAACATCCCGTGTCCTTTCACCTGACAAATTCCTGTCTTGCCTTGTACTGCTTTGTCTCTGGTCATCATTTCTTAACCCCTTGTACTGTATGTTCTCGGTTCTCTACCTGTTTTACAATGACTTCTTCTCGATCGAATATCCCCTCTTCTCCCGAAGACTTTAAGTCAAGCTCGACGAAGAGCAACAGTTGACGCGACCGACATTCCTGTAAGCCTCAATTTACAGTCAATAATCAAAATCCTGTGTGTGCTGAAGGATATTTTTAGGAAACCATGCCGGTATTGGCGGCTAGCGTGCTTTCTATGCATTCCCTGAAGGCTATCGTGGTACCCTTGTGCATCCAGAGTGGACAATCGACGAGACAATACCGAATATTATCGACTGGCTAGAATTGGTGGTTATAGCCGGCTGGATCGAAAAGCCGGCAACGTTCGGATAAAGTCAATGTAAGTGTAAATTAAGTGTCAACCTGTGGAATTTGACGCAGCATCATTGATCTGTAAAAAGTTATCCGATGTCGTCTTTCATCGGGCCGCTCTATCGGCAAAAGACATAGATCCCACTGTCCTTCAGAGTGCGTACACCATCCCTCCTATTATGAGCCGGCTAGACCTATTATCACTTTTGGAAGAAGCTAGGTCGAAGTTTGGTGCTTATGGCAATGACGAATTAATGTTCCAAGTATTTACCACCGGGGCTGCACGAGACCGTCATGATTATCAAAGCCTGGAAACTGTAGGAGGTGAACAATTAACGAGAATGCGAGAAAGCCAGAAAGAAAAGTCAGTCATCGTGTTACTAACTCTCTTGCAACAGATTCGGTGCTCAGGGTCGCTGCTGCGATTTGGGTTTTTATGGTGTGCCCCGACGAAAGTCGCCATAAACTGAATCGCCTATAGGAGCCCAGCAGACGAATGAGCACCTCGGAAATATGGCTATCCATGCAACCTCGTCCGCTATATCAAAGATAACCCATTTGAAAGATGGAGGCCGCTCAATTACGCTGTGAAGACACCCCGGAACATCGAAGAAAAACCGATCAAGCAATCACTCGGCAAGAAGGTATTAGCAGACGTTGTCGAATCTTCGATTGCGACAGTAATTCTTAGCAGTGGGTTTCCGTGCGCCTTCAACTACATGTGTCATCTTCCTATTTTCCGGCACTCGGTTTCTGAAGAAAAGGAGAACATCAAATGCGAAGAGTTGATGTGTTGCATCAAGCCACCCAGCTGATCCCGGCCGAGATTGGCTCGGACGGATACTGTATACTGTACTGTACTGCACCTTACAGTGCATGGATCAAGCATACGTGTTGTATGGATTTAATAAAGTTATTTTTCCGTAACAAGCCGTACACCCGCTGTGCAATGGATGCCACCTGCTACTGGACGTCGCCCCCTTACATTGAGCGACATTCGTCAGACAAAAGCCTAACGCAATACGGCATAACCTGGGCGAGACTCTTGATGGAACTTTGGTATATTAATGTCAATACTCTGGCATACCGTACAGTCATGATTTCCAAACATGTGTCCAGCAGCACTTATTGACTCCCTCAGTCCCGTCCCGCAAGGTTATTGGATATTTTTTAAAAAAAGAGTTAGTAAGTCTTTGATTGATTCAAATGCCGTCAAGATATTTTACCTTCGTTGTGTGAGGGAGCAGATATCCAGATCTTCCCGACCGAAAAAAAAAGAAACGATACAAATATAAAAAAAAGTAAATACAATAGGTGCGTCTGTAAAAACACCCTAAAAACCCTGTGGGAAAAAAAGGAGGAAAAGACTGCAAGAAGACTATAACTAAAATACAAATATACAAACTACAAACTACGAAATAAAATGGTCGGGAGAAATATCGAAGACGATACCACGGGAAGTAATCCAGGTGAAGCCAAGCTGAGGAGGACGCGTAAGCGTTGCCGATGAAAAAGAGAGTCACACCACCGACGATGCCCTTTTGATGACAAAAACCGGATTGGCAACATTTGATGCGCGAAACAAAGTCGAAATATTTGGAGGGATAGATGACTTGCCAGGCGAAAAAGAAAACCGGAGAGAAAACCAAAAGCTAAGGAAGAATAGAAAAAAGAACAGGTAAGTTTTTCCTTGTTGAAGAACTGATAAAAAACCATTTGATGGTACCTTCTGATAGTGATGGTCGATTTAACCGAGTCAGCTACACGGGAAAGCCATAGTCGTGGCGATGGACGCAGCTAGGAACTTGATGAAATAAAATAGTACCAGGGCTTCTTAGGTGAACCGAAGTTAGAGAAAAACGAAGACAAAAAGAACAAAGGACCTCCAAAAATAAAAGCTTTAAATATAAAAGCGAAAAAGAAAAAGCTTCAAAAATAGATCTCCAAAGAACAATGAATTCACCCTTTTTCAGGAAGAAGTCCAAAATAAAAACTGCAAATAAAGACTGTAAAGATAAAAAGCAGAAAGAAGCTGCATAAAAATTAAAGCTACAAAAGACGTGTGAATGGCCACTTTCTAAATGAAAAAAAGCTCCAAAAATAAAAATCTGATAAAAGCAAAAAGAAACTGCATGAAAATAGAGCTCTATAAGTATGAATGATCGCCTTTAAATAAATAAAAATTGACACACAGCAATGAATGAACAATGAGCAATGTCGCCAGATCAGCTACATTGGTAAAGCATTTCTGCTCATGCACCTTTAATCACCGAAAACTGGAAAGAAAAAAATCAGAAGGACACACATTTACTGACAAAGACAACTTATTAAATAATGCTACAAAGACGCGAGATCGACATTGACAATAGCCCTTTACAGAAAGTTCTCCCCTTTCATTGAACTTTTCCAACATCTTTGAATGAATAAATAACACCAAGCGAAGTAGCTGCCAAATCCATATGATGAAAAGGAACACCATGTAACTGTTTTTTAGCTCGCAAATTTTGGCATGCGGCGACTGGTTTTTAGTTTGGCAAGAATTGTAATAGTAGCACGTGTTTATCTTTTAAAGATCATAAAGTTATGCTCTTTTGGTCTGTAGATTGTTGTTACTCTGAGGCTAGTGGGAATAGTAGCTGATTAAAGATGTGTTTGAAATGGGATGCTCCATTTCCAATATTCAGAACTCCGCACTCGAATTTGTGGTATACGGCATGTTGTCACGGTTTAGGTACTCGTGTGTTGGGGAACATTGGCAGCGTCTGCGATGAGATCGAATTGTTCTCTTACCAGTCTGGGCTGAAACTCCACCGTGTGTACATGGGTTTCCAAAACATGGTTCTTCTTTAGATCTTCCATCAGAGCTTTACGCTTCATGTTAAAAATTCGAGCGCAAAGGTCGGACCGATCAACAGCTGTCTGTCAACCAATCATAAATGTTTTTTTTCAAAAATTACCCAATCAAAGCCGACAAATGTAGCAAAAACCCAATGTGGCTGCCTTGTGACTGAAAATTAGCGCGCATAACTCCCAAACATTTTAATAATGGTAGGTATTCTTGCGCACTAAACATTTTTTAATTAAGAGCTTTGGTTGACATACAGTTCAAAGTATATAGATATGGAGGATATAAAAGATCATAGGTGGTGGGGTTCGAAGATTAGAGCAACTGGTTTAAAATGTTTCATGCTGGTTTGGACAATTGTATGTTGCGTGATCGCCATCCATATCACAATTTTCACAATACTGTTGTAAGCGAGTGGTTAATGCATACGTAAGGAAGAGATGAAGACATTTATTACACTTACCAATGAGTTGGATCGCTGAATTTCGTTTGACGAGACATTTGCTCCATCCAGTGGTGCTCGGCAACCAAGAATATCATGGCCATATTGATCACACAGTTCGCAGTATAATTCAGAAGAAGGGTCGCTGGTATGATGAGTGTCGTTTGCTGATGAATTCTTTTCTTCACGGGTTTCTTGTCGTATCGCTTTCGGTTGGTATGATGTGCCCTGATATCGTTGTAATTTTTGCTCCAATTCCTTGCAGCGAATTTTTTCCAAGCGCAAGTCTTCTTCCAGATCGCTTTGACGGAAGACTTTGTCTTCGACGAGTGTTTCCAGTTCGGCTAAATCCCTGCTTAACTGATTCACTTGCGTGCGTTTGCTCAGTTCCAATTCGGTATACAATTGTTGCTGTCGTCGGATCTCTTCTTTCAATCGATCGATTTCTTTTCGTAGTGCTGGATCACCTTGTATAGAAGTTTCTTGATCTTTTTCCTTTTCCAGCGACAGTATCTCCTCCATCAATCGCTCGCATTCTTCTTCTATATCCTTATGGGAGGCCTGTAGGCTTTGATAGTTCTGCTCCAGTGACCTTCGCGCTTGCTTTTCGGATTGCAACTCCTGGTATAAGGCATCGTCAGAGATGGAGGCACCTTGGACCGGGAGAGAGGCACTTTCGAGTTTTTTAATGTGAGCTTCCAAATCGGTCATTTTGGCGAATGCCTCTGCGAGTTCGTGTTCCATGTGAGCTCTAGCCATCTTCATTTGATAATTCTCATCCTCGGCTCTCGCTTGCGATTCAAACGCAGCGTCGGCTTCCTCAATCAAACGCTGCTTATCCTTGATCTCCTCTTCGAGCTCATGTTGCAAAGCCGCGTAACGATCATCAGAGGAGGCCGTCGTTCGTAACGCTCTTGCCAGTTTTTCTCGCAATTCATCAATGTCGTTATGCAGTGCGCGTGTTTGTGATTGTTCACGAGCCAGTTCTCGCAGAGCATTTTCCAGCTGTTCATTTAGACGATGACGTTGGTCCTGCCACTGATCATCGGCCTCGTCCGTTTTGGAGGACGTCATCATATCCTCTCCGATACCGAGCATATCGCGTTCGCGTTGTTGCTGTTGTCGTAGATCATCCAACTGAGTTTTCAATTCATTGATTTCCCGCTCCTTCTGCTCCAAGTTCAAATCATACTGCTGCTTCAACTGAGCCACGGACGATTCATAAGCATGGATAGCGTCCAACCCAGCTTTGCGGAATTCTTCACAATCGCTTTCCAAAGACGTACATAGTGTTTTGGCCTCGGCTAGTTCACGATGCAGCTGCTCGATTTGTTCTACTTTTTCGGCCAAAGCAGACGCATGCTCCTTGGCGGTGGATTCAGCCTTGATTTGCAGATCACGAACAAAACCTTCCAATTTTTCGATCCTGCGGTAACTCTGTTCGTTCACAGCATCTGTCTCCATATTCTTGGCCACACATGCTTCACTCTCTTCCAACGTTTGCTCCAACGCCATGCATCGCGACTCTACTTCCTGTATTTGATGCTGAAGCTTGGCAATTTCCGCCTCCTTCTCCTGCACGCGAAGAGCATAACTTTCCTTGGCAGACAATAACCGTTCCCATGTCGCTTCTTTTCCTCGCATCTGTGTGGCGAGCTCGTCCTTTTCTTGCTGCACCTTTTCCAACATATCATAGATTCGATACAACTCTTGCTCATGAGCTATATTTTCTTCGATAGCTTTGGCAGCACGTTCATCCGCTGAAGCATCTTCATCCGTCTGTACTCCGGCGGCTACACTCGTTGCCTTTTTTTCCGAGACTGTGTGCTCGGTGGACAGCGTATCCGGTTGAACGTCTCGAGGGGTGACGGTATTAGTACCGGGTTCGGGTCTAGTGAATGACTGCGATCGTCTTGATTGCATGGGTTTCGTCATGTTGGACACGTTTTCTGACTTTTCCTGGGTGTTTTGTTTAGATCGTCGGCGTTGCATGGTAGTAGCTTCTTTAGTAGCTGCAGATGGGGGTGTGGTTTGTGATATGCGGGTGGATTTACTGGCTGTCGGTCGGATAGCATTTGTCCGTATGCGGTCGTTGGGTTGAGAGGTGCGTTTAGGGCGATTTGTTGTTAAGCCAACCGAGGATCGGCCGTCCTCCTCCTTGGTGTTATCGGTCAGGGGAGTGATTTTGCTGGCCAATACAAATAAACCCGTGTTGGCCGGACATGTAAAATACCGAACCCTTGACAAAGAATGAGGAAAAAAAAAAGAACAAGTGAGAATGGTGATTAATGAGCTTGTGAAGAAATCCAAGACTGCTGGTGATGTTTTCTCTATATTAAAATGGCGTAGCATCTTACCCCTGAACGCTGCCATCGTTTTTTCCAGTGGCAAAATCCAATTCAATGCCTGTCCATAGGCCAGGTTTAAATTTGGTTTCACCAACGAAACGTAAGGTGCCAACCACACTAAGACTAGGGACCGCTACCCGCGTACCCACCGTCAGACCACCCGATGATGACGATTGTTTCTCCGTAGGGGACCGACTGAGAGATGATCGCGGTGTACTGGTTCTGGATGCACCTGAAAACCGACTGGTAGCTTCCGACTCGCTCACATCATCCGTGGATGACAAGGAGGATCGTGCTACAGCGGATCGTGTCCTCCGGGTGGGAGCCGCTGATGTCAGGGATTTGGACGATTTAAGCGATCGTCGTTGGACTCCAGGCGTGGGGATATTGGGAGTAACCGCATCCGCGTTATTGGATGGTGATGATGATGATGCTGAGAAGCGCGATTTCTTTAGGGAAGCAATGCCTGTTCCATAGGAAGGTCGAGCGATTTTGGACATCAGCTATCGTGTGGATAATAAACCAAAGAAATAAAATAAAATAAAATAAAAAAGAAGATGAGGCAATATAGACTTTCCAAAAAAAAAAAAAAAAAAAAAAAAAAAAAAAAAAAAAAAAATTGTAACTGTAATAAAAAAAGAATGCAATATCCTGATCCAATGGTGAAAAAATAAAGCAAGACCACCTTTTTTAATTACTGGTTTTTCTTATATCTTTTTTTTATTTTTCTCTCCTTTACTTCCCTTTCACGACTTTATTAAAACTAAATCCATGCATTACAAGGAAAAATCAACAAGAGGCTCGGTACGTGGTGAGTCGGGAGGTGTGGTCAGTTGTTGGACGGAAGTATCATCATACACGCCCACGGGAGCTCGTAACGGAAGCTTAGCGATGATATCAGATGATCGATGGAGAGTACTGTCGTTCCTCACAGAGGTAACTTGGTCCATGGATTTTCCTTGATCAGCCGTTTCTTCTTCTTCCTCTTCGTGCTCATCGGAGCTGTCATCACCGTCAGCAATGAGCATGGGGTCATTCTCTTCGTCAAGAAGTGCTCCGGGACCTGCCGGAGCCGTGTAAAGTTGCAATTGTTGTTGTTGTTTCTGAAGAGCCATTCCTAGCATCCTGATGCGAAGATAAGCTCTGTCCAGTTCCTGCCTGGTTTCATTCAGAGTGTGATCTTTTTGAAGGGTAATTGTTTTTAGGGCATTGACAGTGTATCGAGCAAAGGACAGTTCTTTGTGCAAGTGTTCATTTTGTTGGGTAAGGTACGCATTGTCGATTTCCAACCGAGAGAGGTTCCGTTGAACGGGAGGACCAGTAAGGGTTTCTATGGACAACAACGTCAATAAAAAAAAAAGGCCATTTTGTGTCAACAAGAATGGATCGGAGGTTACCTTGGAGCAAAATGGATGGTTGATTAGGATTGCTCATGATGATGTGGTGATATGGTAACCCTTGACAAAACGACTATGAGGGTAAATAGGTTGGGGAGGATTTTTTTTTGACAGACCAGCTGTAACAAAAGAGGAAAGAAAAATGCTCAAGGGAAAAAGGGGAATATCAAAATCCGGCCTCGGCTCTCAGCAGGAAAACTTGGTTCCGGTTTTTTCATTTTTTTTCCCTGCCCAAGAATTTTTTGTGTTTTTATGTTTTCATTATCGGAGAGCGAAAAGGTAAAAGGGACCTGTGACTTGATTCTCTGTGTCACCCAGGGAAGCCAAAACCGGGGACCGGAGTTGGTCATATGGCTCCTTTGGCAAGATGATGAGCGGCATGGCCATATCATCCTACCGTTTCAAGGGGGGAAGGGAACCTGAAGCTAATTATCATGGGAACCAAATGATGAAATGAAATAAGCAGTGATTTAGAAACAAAAGTAACAAAAAGGGATGTTGCCTTGGACTATCGTGATGTGGGATCAGAAAGCTCATCATCCTTATTTCTTTTTGTAGCCTGGGACAGTTACACATGAACAATGGATAATATGAACAAATGATAAACACACAAAAAACCCTGTTTCAAAATGCATGACAAACACCCGCCCGAGCCTCATTCTCCTTGTTTGTCGGCAAGCTTCGGTTCACCCACCGTCATTGATGTGAACACTGTCATCAATCGATCATTCAATAAGGTCATGTTTGCTGTCTGTAATGTTTTCTGTTCCGCCATAAAATTACGTAGCGGCTAAAAAAAGAATTGATCTCACGAGTGATGGATACACTAGAAAACTCCATGAGCGACATGTTATGCATAATGCTTCATGTTGTGTTTCTTTCAAACACAGAGGAAAATTAAAAATTCCTCTGGAATATACACAAACATCCACACAAACATCACATTGGTGATGATTTCATACTGCATGGCTCCCTTGGCACTGTCCCAGCGTCCACACGCAAATGTGAAAACTAAAACTTGACAACAACAGCAATCAGCACAGCAAGCAACCGAAAAAAAAAGCCTAGCATTGGGTTTGCCATGATCAATGCCGTCAACTGCAAGGTACATCCTCAAATAAGCATTAAAATCAGGTTATTTTACTCTTTTTTCTTTTTGGGGATAAAATTTTGCTCTACAACGAGGACCACCATAGGATTATTTTTTACAAATATATAAAATACAAGTGCCATAAAAGAATAATTATAATACATGCGGGAAAGACAGAATGAAAGCAATCATCTGCACTGAAACGCTTGAGCGATATCCCTTCTCTTCCAAAATAAGAATTTCGGTCGGATATTGACGAATGGGACATATTCATGATTGAGAGAGCATCGCAGGTAAAAACGAACTGATATCTAAAGATGCAAAAAGAGGAATTGTGCTCAGGCGAAGGATTGGAGTCTGGTGCTGTCGTTGTTTTTGTTGCCGACAGTTATGCCTTCATATAGTGGCGATTGATGATGTTTCGGGTAGCACCAGGCTGCTTGCTGCTGACCACACACACGGTGGACGGGTTATTAACCACCACGACCTTGGAGAATTGGACCGCTTTGGGATTGCAGTCTTCTGGAAGCGACGACGCGTTGGATAAGTAATCCGTCTCCGCGGAGCAAGACGAACAACTGGAAACGTAGGATGAAAAGCTGCTTTTACGAATGGATCGATAGGTATGCTTGTGCATTGGAACATCCAGGATGATAAGGCGTGCCATGGTGTGTAAAATGATAAACTTGGGAAAAGAAAAAGTAAAAGTAAAAAATGGGTATTGGTAGGAGACAAAGACTACGTCGCGAATAAATTGGGTATAAGCAAAAATCAAAGTGGCCTGCGATGCTCCTTATATATGATTGAGAGATTGGGGGCCGCGGGGACGGATCCAGTGACCTTGGAAATCGGCTTGGGTGCCAAGTCCCAAAAATGGATGTGATTCAGCCTTCGTTTTCTCGTCGGTGTTCAATGACGAAATTGAGTCACAAACGATCCCATGATCCCCACCAATGAGTAACGAAGGCCAAGATCTAACCAAGCGGGTGCATTTGAACTAACCGCCACACTACATTCTCTTTACCGTAACTATTGACACAGGATTGGGTCCATATCAACGATGCGCGCACACTGCAATAGGTAGGTACAACTCACTTATACCTTCATCAGAAGTGTCCTTTTCCTTGGACAAATTACGAAGAGGCAAAAATAACAAGAACGAGGAAAATCAGAAGACAGGCTCAGAAGCTTTTGGGATACACAAGAAAAAAAAAGTTTAAGTAAAATAAACAGAGTGCAAGGGGGAAAATAGAGAGGAGAGATTCGGTCAGCTGTGAGGCTACTTTTTATTATTATGGAGTGCGCTTTGTTATTTAGCAAATGACCCATGCATTAATCTTTTAGGTAATCAAACGATTGTCACCACTTAGAACAGAGGTTATTTACTCTTCTCAATATTCCAATACTGTAATCGATGGGTAGAACACAGAAAAACATACCTGCAATACACAGAAATTCAGGTGAGAAGCGGAGTCGTACTTGGCGCACATCGTCGATTAGGACATGACATTTGCAGAATCTCTTTGTCATACAAGCCTTGGCATTTTGAAGTTGTCAATCGTGAAAGGCCAGTTCTTTGCATTAGCGCACTACATAACATGGTCACAATTACAAGGAGATTCGCAATTAGCAAATTGCCACCCATTTTACCCCAGCATAAGGCATAAATCACAGTGTGAATAGCTAGCCTATCCATCCTCATACAACAGCTTGCTTTTTCCGCTTCCGCAGATTTCCACTCCGTCGAGCACCGCTATTTTTGTCTGACCGTTTCACCCATTTGGATAAAATCCCATAGCCAACCTCTATGCTTCTTTCTTTTATAGTTTCACGAGAAGACTCAGTAGTCACCGATGTTTGTCACTAGTAATAAAAAACATGATTAAATGTGTTGGAAAGGGACTGTCAGTACTCCCCTGATGCGGAAACAGTGGTGCTAGAGAAGGCTTACCCGTTACTGTTCCTTTCATCAATCTCCGGCGCACAATGGGTTCGTATTAATGCTCTGTAGAGATCGCAACTTGGGCTCATCATTTCAATAGGATCTCAAATACCAATCTTGGAAGTTGCCTCTGCAGAACCCCCCAGTGGCGTTTTGTACGGACCAGGATAAAACCCCAAGTTCATCAATTACGCAACAGTATACAAAAGGGAACCAAGCCTTTCCTTGCTACAGGCAGAGTTGGCTTTCGCTCATCACCGAACTCGTTTCAGCGTTGACCATTTCTATCAACCATTTGCAAAGTTTTTGAATACATGGATTGGGTTAATGTTGACTTTCCTATCATGAGCATCGTATACAGGAAATAGGGCAAGGAGAAACTGGAGCTGGCGTTCGAATAATTACTTTTTGTACAGCAGTAGAATGGCTACCATATGCATGAAATTTCACCTGGTGGTTCCGAAATATATTGGTTTGGGCAATGGTATTGTTCCTGAATAATTTAAACGACATTAAACGTTTCTCAGTTATCTTGTACCAGGGATACCCATTTATTGCGTGAATTCTGCCGCGAAATTAAATGGTATAGTTTATTTTAGTTTTGGTTTTTGGGTAAGCTTGGGTGATGAATTTGACCGATGTTCCAAAGGATTCGCTTTTAGCTGCCAGTACATGACGTTGCTGGTATATTGATAAAGTGGTTGATTGAAACAAGGCCTAGCAGCCATATTTGTTGACAGTACTTCCGTTCCTTACTATATCCGTACGGCAATTCATATAATGAGGGTCATGCCCATCCAAATGTGCAACTGACTGTCAAACTTCTCTTTTACTAAAATGCAAACTTCACCCTGTAGTTCGATGTAGAACGGAGAAGCATATCGATCCTTTTTTTCCGGGGGAAGGCTAATAAAAATGGTAGGTGAACAACGTCTGTGGATAAATCGCTTGTATCAATTGATTAAAAGCTAATCAATTGAGTTTCTATGATGATAAACTAGCCGGAGACTAGCCATCGCCGTCATCTCAACTAGTTTTCCAGGAAAACGGATACACCATGACACCGAAAAGTGAACTGTCATGATGGGCCGATTTTTTGTTTGGGTGCTCTCCTATCTTGAACCCCTTCAAGAGAGCGGAACCTGGTTGACATTTTGCTCCTTTTCTGTGAGACCCATATCCATCGTTTTGACTACATAATCTTTCTCCGCTTTTGGACAAAACCCGCTTTGGATATAATTTCTGACCCACTGTACTCTATTCTGACTTTTTTTCCTTTCTTTCTTATTTTTCGTTGGCTTGTTTCGTGTTATTTTGTTTATCGCTGAAACGCTCGCTTTTATTCTTTCTCGTCTTCATATCCAGGCTTTCATTCAGTCAGTTGGCACTCGAAACGTAGCGGACCCCAGCGTTCTCTGGGACGGCAGGAAAAACGTAACTGAAACCTAATATAAACGGTATTGCTATGCAACACGAACCCAGTCCGCTTGTGACCAAACAGAAAGGCAATTAAAAAAATTGACTTCAAAATAGCACAAAAAAAAAAGGAAAAGGGAACCCAAAAAAAGGAGACAAAGGATAAAGAAGGTTTATCCAGGAAAACAATAAACTAATAGTGTTATCTCTCTCTATACAGACTTGTCCAGCAGATCATACTATACCTCGTTTGATAATTCGCCATCTCGTCGATCGTTTATTGGCAACTTTACGCAATCGAAGCATTCATCTCCACGTACTATTAAATCGCATAAATCCAGCCCTTCGCTTTCCCGCACATTATCACTGGGCTCCAAACCTCACATTACCAAACTCTACAATACGGGCGGCAGTCTAACCACTCAAACTCCTATTGCCCCACTCTATACAGACAGACGGTTCTCCGTGTATCATTCTCGTTCTCCGCTACAATCCATGCCTGCCACCGCCCAACCAAAAAGCCATAGCAATATTGAGTCGTTCAGGAACCACTCGGCTCGCGCTTCCGCCATCACCTTGGTCACCTCATCGACCGACGATGATCAACCTCGCAACCAACGACCGCAGTCCTATATGACCACGACCTCGCCCTCTACGTACGACCATCTGGCGCAATTATCGGGCCTGGGAAAGGCGAGGGATCGAACCACCTTCAAAGGGGTTCTGGATAAATTCGTAGGCGGTTTTAGTGGTAAGCTATTGAGAAATCTTTATGCGATTGGTTCAAAATCAAAAAAAAGCTGACAAGATGATGCAGATCTGTTATCGACAAATTCGTCATCCTCATCTTCCAGTCTTGCCCGAGGCATGGATATCTCGTCTCCTTACAATACAAGACATCTCACGCACGTTGGATTTAATCCGAATACCGGTGAATTCACGGGATTACCAAGAGAATGGCAGGTTCTGCTACAGTACAGTGGGATTACGAAATCTGAACAGGAGCAAAATCCACAGGTAGCGTATAATTTTGAGTTTGAGAATACCTTTTTTCAGGAACATGGCTGTTTTGACATGAGTTATCTCCCTTTCTCCTCAAAAAGGCAGTCATCGATGCCATTGAGTTTTACCAAGGCGCCCAGGTCCAAGATGAATCCGTCTGGCATAAAATCCCCAAAACTGCGCAGCATACTCCATCATGCGATGCAAATGCGCCATCAGATCAGCAGCAAGACAAGTCGCACAGCTTGGGCAACTCCTGGCGCAGGCTTTCCAAACTTAAAATCGGACGATCCCATCACTCTGAATACACAAAATCCGTAAGTGGGGCATATATAACTCAAACAGCAAGGAAGAAAAATGGCGCCTAATGGATACCCTTCAATATTGCCATGCATTTGACAGATGTCCGATACTGCTACACTTCACGGTACGTATTTTTTGCGATGCGTTGCGAAGCGTTGAACATGGAGAGAATTACCAACAAAAAACTGTCAACACTAACGTGACCTTCTTTATATTTTGGTGTTTTCGATTCAAACAGAACATCCTCAAAATACGAAAAATAGCCAAGAGCAAACAAAAACTGAAGAGGAACAAGCAGCAGAAAAGTTATCCAAGCCCACAAGTGCAAAGACGACAGAGAATGGACCGAGTAAGTCTCCGGGGCGACCTTTATCGTTCCAGTCCGCGGCACCTTCAACGACTGCACCTGCAGGCACAGTGAAGCGACGACCATCCAAAGGCAATAAGAACTCGCTCAAAGATGCCGAAGTCATCAATAAGCTGGAAGAAATATGCGGCAACGCGGACCCGAACAAAGTATACACGGATATGGTGAAAATCGGTCAAGGGTACGTTATGCAATGACGAGAAAAAAAATTTTCCATGCTCTACTTTTGTCTTGTTTTATCTGACAAAATGTGGTCCTTTGTTTCTTTCAGAGCTTCTGGTGGTGTGTATACAGCCCGTCGTTCCGGCAATCAATCGCCTGTGGCTATCAAACAAATGAACTTGGCGCAACAACCAAAAAAGGAACTCATTATCAACGAAATCATGGTAATGAAGCAGTCGCGTCACGCGAATATTGTAAACTACATCGATTCCTATTTGTGGAAAGGCGATCTTTGGGTGATCATGGAATACATGGAAGGCGGTAGCTTAACGGACGTGGTGACCTGCAACATGATGATGGAAGGCCAGATTGCGGCGGTATGCCGAGAAGTGCTTCAAGGGTTGCATCATCTGCATTCCAACGGCGTGATCCATCGAGATATCAAGAGCGACAACATCTTGCTCAGTCTTCAAGGTGACATCAAATTAAGTAAGTAGTACAACAAGCGACCTACCGTTGCATCTCCACAGTTTTCACTAACGCACAATCAATAGCCGATTTTGGATTTTGTGCACAATTGAATGAGAACGAGTCCAAACGTACTACCATGGTGGGAACACCGTACTGGGTAAATATCGAGTCAGCGGATCCTTCGGCTGATGGCAGACTAAAAAAAAAATTCAATGCCTGGACATTATTGTAGATGGCTCCTGAAGTGGTGACAAGAAAAGAATACGGACCCAAGGTGGATATATGGTCATTGGGTATTATGGCCATCGAGATGGTGGAAGGAGAACCACCGTATCTGAACGAAAACCCGCTGCGAGCCTTGTATTTGATTGCCACCAATGGTACTCCCCAGCTGCAGAGTCCCGAATCGCTAAGTGAATCTTTCAGACACTTTTTGACCCGCTGTTTGGAAGTCGATCCAGAATCACGACCCACGGCGGCAGAAATGTTGAAACATCCATTCTTCACCAAAGCCGACCCCCTGCGCTCCCTTGCACCTTTGATTCGCGCCGCAAGAGAAAGCATCAAAGCACAAAAATAAGCCATTCTCTAATTGCGCAAAATCAATTCCATCGTCACTTTATTTTTCCTTTACTTTTTTATTGCATGATTCATCACAATGCACATTATGTTATTTTTCTTTTCTCTTGATTTGATTAATCTTTATAGTTGTTGTTAAGATTTTCTTGTTCCTTTTTTATTTTTCTTTGGTCCATTTTTTCACTGTAAATCTACATGTTCGTTACTCGCCAGATACACTTTATTTTAGCAATGAAATTCGTTTTCCATCAAATAGTAGCTATTGTGCTGCGTTGACAAAGAGAGGAAAGTGGCAAATGCATTCATTTCCTACAGTTCGACGAGAGTTGCAAGTGAGAACTCAAAGAAAAGATTGAAGGATTCGTCTTGTCTTGGTTTGGCGCCAGTTAGTTGATTGTAGAAATGGTGATAATTATTATCGACAGGCATTTTTTCATCCATCCAAATGATGGTACTCTTTTATCTCGTTCGGGATCTCAACGTCAGTCACCATCTACGATGCTATTTTAAGCCTCCGCTGCCCTGAAGTCAGTTTCTCGCATCGCATAGCTTGACTCACTACCATGACAACTACAGTGAGTGAAAAATCTATTCCTCGTGCGCTTACCATTGCAGGCAGCGATAGTGGAGGGTAAGATAAAGGATTCTACTCGACGTCTTAAACAATAAACCACTTATGCCTTGTCGAAAATGCCTACAGAGGAGCCGGCATTCAGGCCGACCTCAAGACATTCACGTCCCTGCACGTATATGGCACTTCAGTTGTGGCTGCACTCACGTCTCAAAACACCCTCGGCGTGGACGCCATCCACGATGTCCCGGTCGAGTTTGTTCAAAAACAACTGGAAGCCGTGCTCAGCGACATTGGTACCGATGCCGTAAAAACCGGGATGTTGTCTTCGGCCGCTATTATTACCGCCGTCGTTCAAACCCTCAAAAAATACCCCGAAGCGGCGCGACACATCGTGGTGGATCCTGTGATGGTGGCTACCAGCGGCTCCCGTTTGCTGGCAGCGGATGCTACTCAAGCCTACATATCCGAGTTGCTGCCAATCACTTACTTATTGACGCCCAATGTACCCGAAGCGGAAGTGTTGCTAGGTCAGCAAAAGAATAGCATTCAGTCGGTGCAGGACATGCATGCCGCTGCGCGAAAGCTGGGCGAGATGGGTCCCAAATATGTCTTGCTGAAAGGCGGTCACTTGCCTGTGGAGCGGGAAAATGGTAAAAAGGTGGTCGATGTTCTTTACGAGTCATCGACAGGAGTTATCAAAGAGTTTGTCAATCCCTATGTGGACACCAAGAACACTCACGGTACAGGATGCACACTTTCCTCCGCCATTGCTGCCGAACTTGCCAAAGGAAAGGATGGTAAGCTCCTATATTCATTGGATGATCTCTGGTATGCCCCCACATCAATTCATCGAATGCCTATCTGTATAGCCTTCCGTGCGGTCGTTGCCGGTACTACATATATCCAGGATGCCATTCAGGATTCTCTTGGATGTATTGGAAAAGGTTCAGGTCCCATCAACCATTTCCACAATGTGCGCTGGATGCCGTATGAAGGGTAAGCAAATTATCATTGAAATATGCATTAGGCATTTTTTTGATTGTAACTATGGTGTTGCAGCAAGAGCTTTGTGGAAGCTTTGAAATCGTCTCTGCCGACCGGGGTTTGGGATCAGTTCATTGATCATCCTTTTGTCCGCGGTATGGCGGACGGTACCTTGCCCAAGGAGAACTTTATCTTTTACATCAAGCAAGATTATTTGTACCTGCAGCACTACGCACGAGCGGCGGCTTTGGCGGCTTACAAATGTATGTCTATTAATATGGAGAAAGCAAACAACTGAATGACACATTTGTTATTAGCTGCTGATATTGAAATGTGTGCCAGAAATGCCAAAATCGTTATCCATATCCATCAAGAAATGCAGTTGCATTTAAAGGTAAAATAGGATTGATCAGCGACAGTGAATCAAGGCAGACTAAAAATACACGGATAGTACTGCGAGAAATGGGGTATCAGCAAGGAAGAGGTTCTCGCTACTCCCGAGAGTGTGTTCAATGTCGCCTATACACGCTATGTGTTGGACAAAGGTAAACAATTATATGCCGTATTCTACTCTAGGCATACAGTGCATTCACAAAGGCATGATATTCAGGTGCTACGGGTGACCAGCTGGATCTCCAAGTTGCCATGGCTCCTTGTTTGATTGGTTACGGTGAAATTGGTATGAAGCTTTACAATGATCCCAACACAAAGCGAGGTAAGCCTTTTCTCTGAATAAGTAAGAAGCGTTTGTCGATTTTTGCTCAATGTCTTGCTCGCTTTCTAGAGGGCAACCCTTATTGGACATGGATTGAAAACTATGCTGAAGGAGACTACCAAGAAGCAGTGAGAACCGGCCGCAACATTATGGAAGAACTCGCGCAACACAACGTGTCTACATCGCCTACTCGTTTCCGTGAAGTCTGCAATATCTTTGAAGCAGCTACCAAACTGGAAATCGAATTTTGGGAAATGGGCCTTCAAATGCGTTAAAAAAGAAAGAGTTATAACTCATATGTTAACTTAGAATCCCCCTAGAAGACATTTTAGAATGAAAAAGAACCTTTTTTTTTTACTCATGTCAGGCAACATGACAGTATGAGAGAAATGGTCCTGAACGTTGATTGGCTATTGAGACGCCGCTCAAGAGCTTTTTTTTTTTATACGCGCGACAGCAATGACCGCGTCTTTTCAACGCGTCTGTTGTATTGAGTTTAGAATTTTAGACACTTCATTCTATTTTTTATAATTGGCTCCTTTATTTAATTCCATAAATCTTTTTGCACCATGAGCGATCGTCCCAGAAGAAAAAGAAAGCAGAGAAATACCATTGCCAGGTAAGAATGCCAAGGCAAATCAGCGAGAGAAAAGAGAAAAAAGAAAAAAAAAAGGATCAAGCTGACTGATTCTTCTGTTAGCAATGTCCATTATGTCGGTTACGTGGAAGACGAGGAATCGGTGGAAGCTATTATGAAAAAGTTTGAAGAACTGGAACGGATTCAACGTGAATTCTCTAGCATGGCCGTGAAAAGTGATGAGGGATCGAACAAAGAAAACGAAGTCAAATCAGAAAGTGTCGATGCCGGCATTCCCGAAGAAGATGCTCCCATGACAGAAGAACAACTTCAAGAAGTGTTTAAACGCACATCAGCCTTTACCGTTAAAAGTGCCATGATCGATACTAATACGGTGGACGACATGGACGCCATGGAATTGTGGCAAGTAGAGTTCAGGGACAGCAACACGGACGAACTATACGAAGAAGAGTAAGTTGACTCGGTATGCAGGATGCTTTGCACTGGCAGAGGAAGATTGATTGTGGATGGGTTCCTGTCGATACTAGTGACTATATCCATGTGGACGACGACTTTTGGGATCTTGAATTCGGAGAGTCACCTCGTCAACATAAACGATTACGCCGTGGCGCTATACCGACACGAGATCGACCGGCGGGACAACGACGTGGGGTTGATCGTGAAAGTATTATCGCAAAGTACAAAATTATGCAAATTCAAGTACAAGATCGAAATGGCAATTATTTCATGGTCAAGAAACGAGTCAGGTAAGTCCTTTTTTTTTTCGCAGGAACATCTTCCCTGGCGAAAGAAAGTGGATGGTTGAGAAAGGCAAAATATACTTATGAAACCGGGTGCATTTATAGTGCTTTGGATCCCAGCTTGCCCACCTATGTCAAAATACCAGGAAAGCCCATTCCACGATCCTGGGCACATACTATTTTGCATATGCAACCCAAAGCGTCGTTAACAATACCACTAGCATCACAGTAAGTGGATGGCTCTTGATAAGACGTTGAAGAAAGTCCCATCTAACTGTTCAGCAATGACTATAGATTACATCAAGTGGATGATATTTTATCTACCGATCTTAAACAGTTTGGTCAAGGCTTTAGTGCGGTATACATGGATCCACCTTTACTTTTACCGGGAGAGGAGCCTGTACCTGGGAAAATCCATATTGATGATCTGGTAAGACATGCTGGGAAGATCTTAATCTCATTCGATGGAAGTGGAAAAAGCTTATTTTCAAATTGATGTAGGCCAAACTGAATGTATCGGAAATTGTTGATGCCGGCTTTCTTTTCATATGGCTTGAAAAGGAATGGTTACAACGGATTGTCAACATTACAGCCACCTGGGGTTTCAAATATGTCGAGAATTTTTGCTGGATCAAGAAGAACATTAATAATCAGTTTCATAAGAGCCCGTACACCTATTTCAACAAGAGTAAACTCAGTCTACTCATATTCAGAAAGGTAACGTTCTCATGAATTCACTTGTTGGCTCGAGCAAAACATTTGACACCTTGTTATTTTGCACTTCAAAGGAAGGGGAGATTGAACTTCGTCATCAGCGTAATCCGGATTGTGTCTTTGACTTTGTTCGACCTCCGTTACCAGGTGCGCCCCACTTGTCCAGAGATTAGACGCCACGGCAACTAATACTAACTGTGCAACCATGTTATTGTCTGTAGATGAAGTCAGTGAAGCCAAACCGGCATTCATGTACGACGTCATCGAAACTTTGCTGCCAAACGCTGTATATCATGCTGAAAAGAATCCAAAAGGAGAAAAGCTCCTTGAACTGTAAGTGATATGCTCCAGAAAAAATGAGGGACCCAGGTTGGATTGATCGGAACCTTTTTTTCTTTTCCATAGATGGGCCAAAAAGGGGCAAAGGCGAACAGGCTGGACCACAGTTGTCGAGCGCTCTTGACGTATGCAATAAACAGTAGCATTCTCTTTTCTTCACCTTTCTCCATCAACAGCATATATCACTCACTAAAAAAAAATTTGGGACTAAAAAACAAGCTTATTTGCATCTTGGCATTCACAAGCCGTCTTTTTACTCTGCGTTCATAGTAGTAGTCTTTTCTTCCAATCGTCTCACTTCACATCATATCGCGTCATACAAAAGCATATAGAATCATCCAGTTCAGCGAATGACAATCTTGAGATAGACATCATCCATGAGTGCCTTCGTTACTTTTCATTATATTATATGGATTGCTGTTCTTCAATTTGAGCATTGATTGCTTTTTATAAGCATGGTGCGATGATGATATACAAAGTATGCCTTCCTGAGGACGATGCATGATGTCAAAGCAAGGCACTCGTTTGGGGTAGGGGAAGGATGCGTCTAGAAGCTGAAAATAAAGAAGGTGACTATTGGATGGTTTTCGCTTAATAAATGATTCCAACAAAATACTACTAGAGCAAATAAAGGGTGATTAAGCTAAAAATTGACTACAAGGCTATAAACGTTGCTTTCCCGTTCAACCGGTGAGTAAGTAATACGGTTTTGATGGAAGGTGGATTATAACATTCTAGTTTCTGCACTTTTCGTATTACATTGATCGGTCGGTTTTGGCATGGATTGGCTCGTCGGGTCACACAGAGGGATCGACAGAAGCGGAAGAAGAAAGCCACCTCACGTTTAAATCTCCGCACCAATGATGCCCGATTTTGGATGCCAAGCGATATAAAATAAACACAATTGTGCCATTTTGCGGGTTTTTCTTTTTTCTATTTATCCTCCTTATCATGAAACTTTGCAGTCTTTCTTGGCCGAGGATCTTTTTACTCATCTTTGTTTTCTTTACCATCAACTGCGTTTATTGGATATTTCATCGGAATGCATATTACAACTGTGAACAAGATGGCTCCTGCGACTCCAATAACAAGGTAAGCACCACATTTCCATAGCTTGAATGGCCTGTTGAATGACTAAAGAATACGCACACACCCCTTTTAGCAACCCATAAACCAAGATAAGGACACAGGCGCTCGTCCGCAACCACCAAATGATATACCCGCCGGTCAACCACACGCTCCTCAGGGCATGCCTCCGGTTCCTGTTCATCCTACCGTTCCTCAATTCGTTCCACCGCCAGAAGCCAAGCTGGAGGATATGGTTCAATTTGACCATCATGTTAAATATCAACCTATCACTTTTAAACCAGGTAAGAGAAACAGAGAGGTCAAAAAGGGTGATACAAAGTGAACCAAATAAGGCAGATATGGGGAAAGAAAGGCGGATAGAGGGACAAGAGGGCAGACGGCAGACGGCAGGAGAACAGAGTAACAGAGGGTCAGAGAGATAGAGACACAGAGAGACAAGGAGGCAGAGAGAGAATATTCTAGCAAGGTTCTGATTGTATTATTTGTTTCCTATTTCTCAGCTTCGCATCCACAGTCTGCTGAAGATCTCGATCAAGTGTCACCAACGGTCGGTGACACCACAGTCCGATTGAACCGTGAACAACAATTGGCACATGCCAAACCAAATGATGTGTGGCAAATTGGCATTGTAAAGTTTGACTCCCGCCAAGTATAACCATCCTTTGGCTAATGGATCTTCTTATACTTATGTAGGTGAACACCAAACCTGACGTTTTTATCGCTACGGAAGGTCACATTGTCGACATCAATAACCACTATGCTCGTGAACACCGCATCTACACTTTGATGAAATGGATTTTGCGCGTTCATCGTCGTGATGCGGATCGAAAACAACCTCTCGTTATGGTTGATGCAGGTATGACGGGTGCCGATCATCGTCACCCTTTTTGCTTGAAACCACCTATTTTGCATTATTTCCTTCTCATCATCTATCTCGTTCTTTGGCTTTTTTTGGTGGTTTTCATCTTGGCTTGATGATATTCATTCGTATTAGGTTCGAACCATGGTCTTTTTTCCATGGTGGCCGGCACTAGCGGCGCGCATACGATCGCTTTTGAACCTCAAACCCACCTGAGAAGTAAGTATAAACTTTAAAATATAAATAACTCCTCCTATTTTAGTATATGATTTACTTTGAGGGCTTTTTTTTTCTTTATTTTTCAAGTCATTATGGATTTTCTTATTCCGTTGGAAAGATTTGACGCTAAATCTTATTGATATGATGTTTTTTAGGTGTGATTAACTTGGCTGCCCGACTGAATTGGATTTCCGACCATGTGCGTGTTTTACCCTTTGCTGTCCTCGACAAATTCAAAAAATTGTCCATGTCCAACTACAACGTGGGCGATGGCGGTACCGGATCTCTAGATTACAACGCTGCAACAAATACCATTCAAACCCAAACAATTCGACTCGATTATTTGCCATCGTTTGACCGGTTATTCCCTTCGGCTGCCAAGTCCGACGTTCCTCAACGAAATCCGCTCCAATCGATGATTACCGTCAATGATCTTGGAAGTCAGTATGCCAAGGGTTTGGAGAGTCAGTATGTGGATTCAAAGAAACAAAGCGGTGATGATTTGAAAGATGCACCGAAACCGATGAGTGAAGCACTCTTGTTTGATCAACCGATTCACTTTTTGAAGATCGACGTGGAAGGATTTGAGTTACCCGCGTTGGAATCGGCGAGTCGACTGTACGAAAAGGGGTTGGTGGAAAATACTGTGCTTGAATTCGGCCCGCCAAGTCGGTGGGATGTGACCATTGAACAGCGTGAGGGCATGACCCCTGAACAAATCCGTGCAACCACCGTGAAGCAAGCCAAAACTATCATGAAACGTGTGGTTGGTGAATGGGATTTGGATATCTATCTCTTACCGGCAGCCGGCTGGGATCGTACCGTCGCTTGGATGTTGGAACATCAAGTGGATTACAGCCAAGATGATCCTACGAAAAACAAGGTTGTTCATCGACTGAAGGCTTGGGATTTTGACGGTGCAGCACCCGAAGGCGATGAATTCGAAGCAGAACTGAACGCCAAAAATCAACTTGTCACCGAATATATTCCTTTGCCACCCAATCTCATCGACAGCTACCTGGATTCCCTCGAAACCATTGGCGAAATGTATTTCTGGCTTGTCAAACGCGACAGCAAGAACGCCATCATGCAAAAATTTGAGTTATAGATTTGATACCAAAAAAATTTCATTCCTCTTTGTTCCTTTTTTTATTCTTTGAACTTAGCTCACGAAGGTTCTGTTCATTTTTGGATAGCCTTACTCTGTAAAATTGACCTTTTTCTTTTTTCAACAAAACCAAAATAAATCAATCACACATCGCACTTTTTTTTAAAACATGTTAAATTATGATACAGCATCCTTCATCAATGACGAAAAGATGATAAGTTTTTAGAGTTAACTGATTACGCTGCGTTTGTATTCGATGGCTCGAGCGATTCTTTTGGAAAAGAATAAAAAGGATGAGAACCCAAAATTGATGACATGTTCGTGCACAATATTAGACACGCTTACCAAAAGGTTGGACTACTTCACAGAGCTTGTCATAAGCTGCAAACTGGGTTGGATCAACAGACAATAGTGCCATCTGTATCCACGTGGTCAGCATCACCCTGGTCATGGTCAAAAATATGCAATAAAATGTATTTACCTCTTTGCCGATTTGCCGTACGTCCAGTAACATTTGGAGCCGAATCTTGTCCTCGTCTGACATGGTAGTTTCATTGGCGCCTCCCCCAAGCACGGATGATTTGGCGGTGGGCCCCTTTTTGCCCTTTTTCAACTTCTTCAACGAATCCTCTGTTTTTTTCAGATTGGTCAGCAAGTCGCTGATGGTCGAAGTGTATCTAAGCAACTCATTGGATCAATACGGTCATCCTGCGGAGGTCGGATAAAGTCGAACGCCCAAAAAAGTGCTCAAACTCCTGGCTTACCGGTGGACGACGGTTTCGGTCACGGCGAATGCCCATACCGAAAGTTTATCTGCATCTATCCATTGTTGATTTTGTTGAACAAAGTTTGAAAATGGTCGGAACAAGTTGGGTATAAAGAAAGAAGGTTCGCTGGGTGGCGGTTTGTTGGTGTGTCGATATTGACTTGTAATGGATCGAACGTGTTTCAACGATTCCATGCAACGACGACTAACCAAACCAGTGATCCGTCGTTGCAGTTCATTTGCTGTCAAGGTATCTAATTCGTTCAGAATACTCTCCATACTCTCTAACAAGAAAAAAGATCAGCATATCCTGACCAGAGAAAAAAGCAATCAATAAATATTTTTTGCATATGAACTTACCCTGTAGTATGGAAAGTTCCTGAACTTGATGTGGTAATTTCGGAAAAATGACTTCTGGCGCCAGTTTTTTAATCTAGACGGGCAGACGACTTGTGAGTAACCAGGTATTTCTATGTAGTTCTCATTTCTTTCTTACCTGGTGTATTAAATTATTGATATCGTGCGTTAAAATCAGGAACAGTCTCAAGGAAGCGGCTTCCTCGATGATGGTGCCGTCACTGAGCTGACTGCCGGAAGTGCTGGATCTGGAAGACGGGTTGCTTCCAGGCTATCCGTGGCACGTGAGCCACTTTTTCCCTCCAGTCAGCTAATTCTTTTCTTTCCCCGCCTACCTTTTCCTTATCGCCTGAAGTGTCTGAACCATGGTCCAAAATGTCAACCACCCATGACTGATATCGTTTCAATAACTAATGCATGCGATAATTGCTAAGGAAATGACGGCAAGCAAAAAGAATCAGTAATATGCTTACCTGTAATGTGAGCTTCCAGAAACGATGTGACAAGCCGTAGATAAAAACATTGTCTGACCAGCAGTCTCGGATGGCCTTGGCAATAGCTTTGGTACCGGGCAACGCCAATTCTAGAGACGGATCATGAGCGAAAAAAGTCCTTTCTAGCCGCAAATCAAGTCAAGAGTGACTAATTACCGTTTTCCACTTTGAGATGCAACGTATCGCTGCTGGCTTGCAGATCACTTAACAATGTTTCCGCGTGGCCTACAATTTCTCTGAACCTAATGTGTCGTTGTTCGTTAACAATTTGAAAGGTCAGCAAACTTTTTCCGTCATCGACCATCCTACGTACCTTAATTGAAAGTAAACTGGAAGTTGCCATCGTTTCATGAATTCGGCATAGCTCAGATGGTTTCGTAAATACAGCAGAGAACGCTTGCTCACGCATAGATTTTCAATCTCGGTCACGAAATTCATGGACGCGGTGTAGTTCTGAGGAGCGACTGAACTTTAATCTCGCCATTCTCTTTTGCACAACTCCAAAATGCAGACTCACCTTGTGGAAAGTATCCGTTTGGCCTGCGGCAAAAATGCTAGCACAATCGCGCTGGATAAACTCCATCACTTCCACCCATAAAGTGTTAACCAGCACTTCATAGTTGGTCCCTTTCAATGTTCGCTGTGTAATTTCAAGGATCGGCTGAAGATCAGTGGAGGCGAAAGACAGTATATTTTTGTACACGAGCGATAACGGATGGCAGGTAGAATCCACTTTTCCTCTTGGTACTTCCAGGGCTTTTTTCGTCACTGTCTGTGTTGAACTGTCAGCATGACCGGTAAAGAAGAAAACGACTTGGTTGCGGTGCTTACTTTTGCAAGAAAAGGGCGGACAAACTCGTCTCGAATAATGTACTCTGCAACATAGGTTTGATCGATCAGCGCATAGGCTCGTAGACACTGAATGAGGGATTGCTTTGTAGGAGGATCGAGATCATTGTGCTCGATCCGTACCAAGGCGGCTGACAAGGCGGTCGATAGGTTCTTCTGAAGAATGTCTTTGATACGTTTAATTCGCTTTACAAAGTCCAGCGCAAATAAAAAAAAAAAAATAAAAAAAAGGAAGGAAGATATGAGTTTTGTGGCCATTTTCCATTCCATGATGAGTCCTCTTTACCCATTCATTCTCGGCCACTAGCGGCAGGTCTTTCCCTCGGCCGACCAGGTATTGCATTTGATTGTACTCGATGGCTACTCGCTCGATCTGTTTGCCTAGACTATACGGGACAGTTAATGCTACGGACGGCAGCATAGTTATAAGTCTTTTCGTTGTGACGTACCTGTGATGTGCCGCTTCTGTTTCGTTTGTCCTTTTTGCATCGCGGGAGTGGACTGCATCTGCATTAATTTCCAGTAAATCTTCTACTTTGGTAATCGAGTTGTGGATGTTCAATAAGAGTTTCAAGGAAGCCTGATGAAAAATGAATCAGTGCCTTAGGTTTTGATCCGGTGTTCTTACGATATTCTATTTTTAATAGTGGCTACCTTTTTCTCTCGCACTTGGGTGCGATGATCTAGTTCGTCACGCAACTTATCCAGCACATCTTGAAATTGTGATTGCGCGGTCTATACCGTGGATGAATTTTGAGTCGCTGTACCACTGACAACTGCACTTTGGCAGCATTGCGTACCTGTACTTGGTTACCCATCTGCGCTAATGGTCGTTGAAGGTCGTCCATGGCTTTATCGACTCCTTTCAAATTGGTCGACAAGTTGATAAAGTCCTGATAGTCCTCATTGATGAGTTCCACAAGCTCTGCTTTCAGAAACCTCAAGTGTTCATTCAATTCTTTTTTCAAGCGTTCAAGACCGAGATGGCGTCGACTGGAGAGGAAGTGATCAGGGTCGAATTGAGGGGCTTGGAAGAGGGACCGGTCCACGGCTTGGTTGGGTAACGGTTTTACGGAATTGATAATCTGGTCATCGTCTTCCATATCGTCTCCAAAGCTGAACATGGAACGCGAAGACCGGTTCTCAAGATGGGATGAGGTCATGCTAGTCGATTGGAACCCAAAGAGATAAGTAAGAACAAAGCAAGGCGCGGAGGACCGTCAAAGACACACCTGCCACCGACAATTGAATCACCGCCGACTCATGGCAGGGACGTGGCTCGGTGTTTGAAGTGTTTTTTCTTTCGGTGATATTGCGAGTTTCTTTTTGTTTAGGGTTTTTGGGACCTGTCAATTTCTGTAAATATGTTGGTTTCTGCAAGTCTCTTACGACGGACTCACCCGGTGGTATGCCGGTCGTCAGCACCAGTGTCCTTGCTCTACTTGGCTAGACGGCAATGGTACTCGAGTTCAACAACCGGTAAGCTGATGTTAAAAAGTGGTTGAGGAAAGGAAGCCCAACGATTCGATATAAACACTTACGAAACATAGGCTTCGAGTTTAAGGACAAGGAAGTAGTTGTGGATGGCGTCAAGTATCCCAAAGATGAATGGACCAACGTGACTCCTACGGTGCTGTCCAAGCTGGACCGTAAATTGCATTTACAACCCAGGAACCCTATTTGCATCATTCGACACCTCATAGAATCGCATTTCAACGGTTATAAATGCTTCAACAATCTCAGTCCTATTGTTACTACGCAACAAAACTTTGATGATCTTTTGATCCCGGCCGATCATCCCAGTCGTACGAAATCCGACAACTACTACTTCAACAAAGATACCGTACTGCGAGCTCACACGTCAGCGCATCAACTGGAAGGTTTACGGTCGGGAGCCGACAAGTTCTTGATCAGTGGAGATGTGTACCGACGTGATGAGATTGATGCGTCGCATTTCCCCGTATTTCATCAAATGGAAGGCCTCGTATATTTCGACAACGATCCTGCCAAAATCGCGGCTCAGGTCCAGGCGGATATCGAAAGCAATGCGTTGAACAGCAACAATATCAAACTCGTCGACGACACTGTCATCAAACCGTCAAATCCTATTCAGGAACGCCACATGGAAGAAACCGTCAAACCGGTGGCCGCTCACTTGAAGCATTCGATCAACTCCATGATTCGCACTTTATTTGCCGATGAACCGAATTTGGAAGTACGATGGATCGATGCCTACTTTCCCTTTACAAGTCCCAGTTGGGAAGTGGAGATTTACTACAAAGGAGAATGGCTGGAAGTCTTGGGTTGTGGCGTTGTTCAACAAGCACTGATGGATAAAGCAGGTAGGGGTCCAGTGTTTGCTATGGTCAGTAGTAAATAGTGACTGACATGACATTTGTGCCTGCAGGATTGCATAATAAGATTGGTTGGGCCTTCGGTATGGGATTGGAACGATTAGCCATGGTGTTGTTCGGTATTCCCGATATTCGTCTTTTCTGGTCCCAAGATGAACGTTTTGTGAATCAATTCACGCCAGGCCAAATCCAGAAATTCCAACCCTTCTCCAAGTATCCACCGTGCATTAAAGATATTTCGTTCTGGTTACCTGAAAACACATGGAATGAGAACAACTTTTGCGAGGTGATCCGCGGCGTAGCAGGTGATTTAGTGGAAAATGTCAAGATTGTAAGTGCATCGATGGATGAATTTAGCCTCTAGGGCTATTAACTTTTCCTTACTAACCTACGTGATCTCGCGCTTTTCACAGATTGACGATTTCACCCATCCCAAAACCAAACGACGTAGTCTTTGCTATCGTATCTTGTATCGATCCATGGACCGGTAAGTTGAACAGTAGTGAAGGATGCTAAATGTTCGGTGATGCTTACATAACCATCCAGGTCCGTGACCAACGAGGAAATCAATGAAATTCAGGAGAACGTACGTACATCAGTGCAGAAAGAGTTCTCGGTGGAATTGCGATAGTCGGAGCAAAATAACTTTAGAAGCATCACTCTCTTTTTTTCTGTAAATGTTGCCATAGCATCTGTCATGGACGAGAAACGTTTTTCTCTCTCAATTGCATCTGGAAAAAAAAATTCTAAAACATCCGACGCAGTGAATAGAGTTGTGTGTGGGGCGGATAGAGGATAGAGATCCGAGGATAAAAGATAGAGAATAGTGGATAGAGAATTAGAATTGCAGGGCAAAATGGGTTGGCCTCCAATCTTATTTTTTTCCTATTGGAATACTTGGTAGCGATCTCCACAAAGACCACAAGTTTTAATTATCAATTGTCCGCACCATTCCAAGAAAAGACACTCGAGATCTACACTTCCACAAGTCAATCAAGAGCCCATATTTGTGCGCAGACAAAATGTGATATGACCATAAACTACTGTGAAAGATTTCCTCTGTGGAGAGCTTTGATCACCACGGTGATTCAAGTGAAAGAGTGCTTTTCGTATGTGGTTGCTTAGCGATATCGTAGAGGTAGGCGCTAGTGGCTCATATCATAATGTAATGGTTTCCGTTTAGGCTAGAAGGGCAAACAAATGAGGGGGGACAAACAAGAAAGCAACCAGCACTAGGATGTATTAGATGCTTTCACACAACAGGATAGCGACAGGCGGGCAAGGGAAGAAAAAGAAACCAGGATCAAGGTATTGATACCCGATAGAAATCCGTGGCCTTATCCTCTTATGAATGTTTCCCCATAAACATATTTACAAGACTCTTAAGCATAACTTTATAATCCGCTGGCGTCTTGTTCATTCGCAGCAAGATTCGAACCATGCCTAATAAGGCGTGACCCTGCCGACTTTTATTCCAGAAATGATGAGGTTGGCTAGTTTATTTTCCCTTTCGGGTTGTCACTTGATAACATATTCTGGAGAATACTGGATGGAGACAAACTGATATCTTGGAGTGGATATATTTTCTTCTCCAAGTTCGAAGTTGTGCTTGCTTTAGTTATACGACCGTATCGATTGCAAAATTTCCCTTTTTGACCAAGTTTTACATCGAATTAACGTACAAAGATTCATCACCAAGGGAAGATACGGTTGGTCAAGCGCAAGTTGGTTTGCTATACTTTTGAACTCACTCGTACCTTATGATGAACCTTTTTCTTAATATTATTTCTACTGGATGGCACTGCGCTTGTTTAACGGACAGATTACACCCAGTTTTCATGCCATTACGAACAATCCTGGGAGAAACTTTAAAATTCAAAAGTTTTTCTGCCAAATCTCTACCATGTCGGCAGAAGGATTCTCGTTGATATAGTTTAAAGAAATTGACAAACACTTGGCCTCCATCAGCTTGTTCTCTAAAATGCTATAACGAACTTTCTAATAAACAACGACGTAGTTTCTGCTTAACACAGCCTGCATCGATCCATGCACCAGTAATTTTGCTGGCAGCTCTGTAGAAATCCAAAACGGTCTATGATGCTTACATAATCATTCAGATCCATAATCAGCGAAGAAATTAATGAAATTCAGGAGAATAACGTATGGTAGTGCTAAAGGAGATCTCGGTGAAATTGCGACAGTAGCGCGCGATAATTTTAGAAGCGTTACAAGTTAGACTACTTTTTTTTGTGTAAACGTTGCCATAGCATCTGTCATGGACGAAAATAACCATTTTCGTCCCTTTTTTTCGTTGAATTTCTATTTTTAAACCGTCCCACGAATATTCCTTGCAACTTTTTTTTTATTACAGCTGCAGCTTGTTTAAGACAAAATGGTAAATCCGATTGATGAACCAAAAAAATCATCTGATCTCTGTCGCATTAATGTAACCCACAGTGAGTCGCTGCATTCGTGTATAGTGTGATGATGGCAATTCACTCCTTCATTTTGCTGTTGCCAGCCCTCGAAAGGGATGACATCAAAAAAATGGCTGTGTCTTAAAAATAAAATAAAACACAGTCGTCTTGTGGGCCCGACATGCAGAAGTAACGATGGCAGAGATTAGAAAATAAACCAAAGAATTAAGAAGAAGAAAACAAACTATAATCCTAGAGCGAAGCATGCGCTCGTAGCAGTTTCCCTTCGCGCCACAATGGCTCAACTGTGTCACATTGCTAGGTTTTACATGTTTTATGAATGTCATCTATACCTGGGTTACTGAACAAAAAATGAATTCTCTCCATCATCAGCAGACCCTCCAACGCCGCTGCGTACTGATAATTCCATCCAATTGGGATAGGTTACCATGTCAACTATAAGTTCCTGACGGTACCCTACTTTACCTATCCATCCTCAAAAAACTATGGCTAATTGCAAGAGGAAAGAAAAAAAAACCAACAAGAACTTGTCGCGTGAATAGTGCAAAATGAATAGGATGGATATTATTTTTAGGTTATCGTTGCACAGATACATGCATATATGGCAACCGAATCCCCTTTCTTCCCTCCTACAATTTTAGTCGCCGCATACTAACAATAGATGATGAACCCCACAGCACTTCCGCACCGTGGCTGGTTCCGCAAACGCAGACACCATCATTCCCCTTCATTTCATCCACCGTTCACTTGTTGATTTACCACAACACCGTCCAAGATCATTAGCTTCTTTACATTCAATTGGCTTTCTTCCTGGTCAATTCGACGAAATTGACCTATGCAATTGGAACAGAAACAAACTCCAGCGTTCATGCAGCATTTTTCAATGCCAATTGAACAGTGACCAATGACCATGACATCCATTGTCCGTAATAGAGTTTCAGCGGCTATTCCCTGGTATTAGATATTATGGCTGAAGGCTTTTTTTTTAAGCGACCGCTTTTGTAAAAAGTATTTTTAAACTTTCGGGTTAACCACTACTTTTGCTTTCTTTTTTTTTTTTTATTTCCTTCTTCTGAGCTTCTTACGTATGTCCAGCGATCCTCCTGCGAACCATTGGGGCTGTGAAGAAAGCAATGGGATCACAAGCGGTGTTGGACCTTCCAGATCAAGATTGCTGAGATCCGCAGTGACGGAATTGAGCGTGACAGAATTGGTGAATATGTACAAGGATGACATGGACATGTTAAAGCAGGTGCTTGCTGCTAAAGCCGAAGAAGATAAAGAAAGTATTTTCCTCCCACATCAGCCGGTGTGAAAATCAATTGCGCAATGGAAGAGAGAATAAAACGAACTAATACGTGTATTTTTTTTAATCTTACAGAGAAGAACCGCCGAAGAAATTCGATTGACAGAAGAAGCGCGTCTGCAGTATAAATTAATTGATTGGGAACGGACCCATGATCCTCATCTAGTGCATCCCCCACCTTCTCCGCCTCAACCATTGCTATTTAATCCTGTACCTTCTTCCTTTTATGATACCAGGGATCCGAATCAAGGTACATATGTATCTGTCATTGCACGCGTTTGCAGTAGTGTTACTGCCTATTTATACTAAATCCAGTGCTGCCATGTCTACAGTGACCTCGGCTCGTCCCGAATCGTCGTCTCCTTCATTTGCTGTACCCGAGGTTACCATGGCCTCATCCAATCACACGTCATTTGCCATGTTACCCATGGACTTCGATACACATTCCTTGGATGATCAGAGTTCGTCGTCGTCCGCTGCGGCTGCTTCATTACTGAGTCCTTCATCGTCTTACTCTTACTTTGATCTAATGTCGCTGCCTTCGGCTCGCGATGCCGCAGCGGCAATAACACCAATTCAGGAGACAAGTGAGGGTCACGTTATTCCTGCTGACACGCCTGGTCTGATGAATCATTCATCGTCATCGACGAGCAAAGGCAAGCAGCCAGACACTGGGGCCGCGTCCGCTTCCAGTTCCCCTTTATCCACGCCGGATGACAAGTCACTGGCTCATCACCGCGTCATGGAAGCATTGCGTGCGAAACTACGTCGATCTCAATCAGCGCAACATCAGCAAGATCTTCTTCGTTCCACCAGTCCCACCACAGGCATTCTTCTTCTCGATCTGAAAAGTCGAAAAAAGAACCGAAAAAGATCAGGCTCCTACCTTCGAAAATGCTAAAGACACATCACGCGTGCGAGAATTTGAAGGGTTCCAGAGACAGGCCATTGGGTTATTCGTTTATTTTGGTTTTTTTCATATGCTGCCATATTTATTTCTCTTCTTACCTATTTATTGACTCTTGACGTCCGTATGCAATGACATCCCTATGATTCCTCACATCTATTTTTTCTATCACGACTGTATTCTTTGCAGTTTCTCCATATGCCTTGTATCTTTTTGTATCTTTTGTTCTTTATTTTTATTGTTGTCTTTTTCTTTTCTTTACTTTTTCGGGAATAATACCTTTTATATTATTATACTGTTCAAGTTGATGATGAAAATGTGGGGCTCGGAAGGAGGAGACGGTTGGAGAATGAGCCAAATCAAGCTTTGTATTTAACATCAATTAAACGTGTACACAGATAGCTGGCCACGAATGCCATGATGGCTCCAAATTGCAGGATCCAGATCACTGCCGAGGCTTCGGTAGGCGGCTGATCGCTGTTGATTGGATCAGGAAGGCGGGTTTTGGTGGAGGATGAGATGAGTGGAACGACACAGAAAAGGATGGCCGCAATAATGGCGACGAGGAACTGGGGAAGAATGATATACATATTAACGATGCCCAAGATAAATCCCGATTCTGGAGGCGGGCGCTCTTCGGTTGACATGTCAATAAAGTGGTCGGATGCTTCAGTTTCGGTGGATGAACGCCGGGAGGAAGGTTCAGTCGCACCATACATGGCATGTGTATCTGGCACGGTAGTCGCCTGTTCCATTAACATGTATTCACCTACTAAAGCGAACGGGATCCACAGTGTACATGCCCAGGGTATACCAAAAATGGCGATCACAACAGTGGTCCCAGTAACTGTATCAATATAAAAAGTAGCATGCATAGTACAACCCAGGAGAACAAGTGAGGCTGTCAAGGTTCGCTTCAGTGTCACCACTCGATTTACAGTCAGATACGGCAGAACCAGCCCGGCCACCACCGATGTGCTAGCATACAGTAGCATAGCAAATGCACCGGCTCGGGTGCCCTCAGTCCAATTATCGCGAGTGTACGCATGTGATTGAAAGTACACATCAGACACCCAAGTCGTACTAACATGATGGTTTAATCGCTCCTAAAATCACCCACAAAAAATTCCCCTTTTCTCTCTCTCTTCCTTTGCCATCATTGTACCTGTAGAAAAGGATCGGAAACCAAGCCAAATAAGCAAATAGCTGTACATTGCATAGCACCTGAATTGAGTTGGGTAGCCGTCGAATCGAATGGTAAATATAGGCCAAGGTCTGCTTCTTTGTCCTAATTTGTTTAGCAAGAAAAGAAGATAAGCATCACGCTAAATACTGCAGAAAAAGTATCGGGTTCTTTTTCCGGGTTCCTTGAAAAACTCCTACATCATATCGCAGAGTACATGGATCACTTACTTTTTTTCCGCTTCCTTTTCGAGCGACAAGGGTTGTTCACGCACACAAATACATGTGACAGCAACAGCCGATGCGAAGATGAAGGTCCCCATAATACAAAACACTTTCATCTGAGAGTCGGCGATGGAGGGAAAAAACTGGACCAAATCAATGTATCCCGTAAAGTAGCCAAAAATGGTGGTAATATTGCTCAAATTCGTTGAAAACACATTGGCTGTCTCTTGCTGAGAAAGCGGAAATACATCAACCACCAGAGCGCGACAGAGCGATTGCACCGTTCCCGTCGAAAAATCCAGCATATAAAAGGAGGCGACCGCCGTGCCGATAGCAACTCGCTGACGCTATTAAATTGACACAGGTAAACTCAAGGGAAAAAATAAAGAACAAAATGTCGTAGTAAAAAACGATATTCATTACCATGCGCGAATCGTTTGGTACCAAGCTTGCAGCGATTTCATTGGTATAAGCGACACCCATTAGGGCAAGACAGCAAAATAAAGAGGCTATTAAAATAAAAGGTCTTCGGCGTCCCCATTTGAAAGTACTCTGATCGCTAAGAGCGCCAATGATCTAATGTAAAATAAACAAGGATGAATGAAGTTCCAATTGGACTCGGTAATAAGTAATCATTAACGCACCGGCTGCGCAATCAAGCCTAAATAATAAACATTAAGAAACCATTTGCAGAAATGACAACTAAACAAAGAGCGAACTCTATCTTTTTTTTTTCCATACCTGTTATCGGACCCAGCATCCATACTAATGCCGTGAGTTCTTTTGGTAGTCCTAATGATATCATGTATGGAACACCGTATCTATGGAGACCGTGTTGTGATCAAATCCCATTATCAATAAGAGTAATAAAGGGAAGCTAATCGTCTAGAAATTACGCTATTTCGATTGACCCTGCGTGAAAAGGAATTGAGTGGATCAGTGTGTGTAATCTACCACTGGGCAAAGGCGTCCGAAAACTTACATATGAACTGAACCCCGATCATACAGAATGTACTCAAGAAAATATATATTAAAGAGCGTTTGTTTCTTGACGGTGGTGGAGAGGGTGATGGGAGTTCTTTTGTCAGTGTCATTTCTTCGTTGAAAAGCGGTTGTGCAGGAAACGGAAAAGAAACGCATGAGTTTGTGGAACCTGGCGCCGTTTTATAATGAAAACATAATGCAGATCCTCGAGTGCAAACGCAGCGTGCTTTGATCACCTTTCGGTTTCCTGCATGCAGATGATAATAATGATGCATTTCACCTTGTTTACGAATTACAAAAATCGCTTGGAGTCTGCCGATTTCTCTGCTCTGATTTCCATTTCATCGCTCAGGACCAGGAGACATAAAAAAACACATTAAAATTTTTATTTGTATTGAACTTTTTTTTTCTCGTGGTCTGTTTGAATAGAACTTAAAAGTGATGGGGTCAAAAAACGGGTACTGAGAGGGGATGCGATAAAAATCCACATGTATTCAATAATTGAATTCAAAAAAGTGCTGCCAAAACCTGATATCAGAAAGCAGGATCATGTTTGGATCATGGTTTAGACCTTGGGCGGTCTGGCATAGTCGCGCACCATGTTATTCCACTTGATTTTCTCTTCGGACAGTTGTTGCAAACCTTCGTCATCGGTGTAGAACATAAAGAAGGCAGTGAACGGTTTGTTGATAACAAGACCCTTGGTGGTGCATGCTTCTTTAGGCGGCACGGATCCGTCAATGGACTTTAGACGGATGACATACGTGGCATGTGACAGGTAACCGTCCGTGGATCGGTACACCACGGGTTCCAAATGATCATCCAGATTATTCGCATCACCACGTTCCGCTCTGCCTTCTTCCTTGGTCGTCGTAGCCAAGGGCTTGGTGGTACCCACCCATGATCCGTCTGGGTAATAGTAAATCGTTGGATACGTATCAATGGGACTGGCCCTAGAAAAATCAAAAGAAGCATAAGCTGGTCATTCTGGTGATGGACTATATTTATGACTTACATTTGCTGATCCGGGTTCAACGGGGCGGCCATCAATTGACCGATTTCTCTTCCTGGTTTTTCAAAGGGCTCTTCTTCGCCTTGGGTGGGATACAAGAACGCGTGGGTTTGCACATTGTACCAGAATTGGAATCCTGTCTTTTCAGGATTGCACTGGTAGATGCGGTTGCCTTTGGCGTACCACACATCATAAAGGGTGGCATTGGCGGGCGGGGCAATGCGGTCTTTCACGTCTTGGGCGGTCGGTGCGCCGTGCACATTGGGCAGTCTATCGGCAAGACACACATGAATCAGCGAGGCCGCTGCAATCAACGTTGGAATCAAGAATTTCATGAGACTAGGCAGAAAAATCAGAACAAATGCCAAGGTGAGCAAATCTCACGGAATTGATCACTGTTTATAAATAATACACAGGGCTCACTCTCATTCTCATTATTTCCTTTTTCAGCCAAGAGACTGTGTGTTTTGTTGTTTAAAGGGAAGCTTTTTTAAGTTGGGTGCAAAAAAGAACCTAAATTTAGTATATTTTCCTGGTTACATTCCAACACAATAATGCTCTTACTTAAAGTGATGGTTTCAAGGGAGCTGTGAGTCCTTGAGAATTTTTGACGCTCTGGATCATTTGTTTCAAAAGAAACAGTAGTTCAATTACCTCACCAGTAATTTTTGACTACAGGTGATGTATTGGCACAACAGCAACAATAGGAGGAGCAGGTTTCTATAAATTGTACGCAAAACCGTAAACTCATAAATTTTATTTAAGAGCTTCAGAGTTTGCATTGAAATTTCAACAGTAACATGCAGAAAAAAATGTAGTCTAAGTGATTGTTTCTTTAAATTTTATCAGTATTTACTTTAGAATAATTAAAGAACTTAACTGTTCTTTTCGTCAAGTCTACAATCTTTTAACAATTGAAGAATAAAAGCTGTCGAGTTCGTAATATGCGCAGCGAATTCTTTTTGAGAGCCAGCTGAGGCGAGGGGCGCACATTCATGCCAGCGGTCCGATTTCCGGCCAATCCCATCGAATAGCCAAGCCACCTTTTTCTATCAAATTCTACTGACTGGAATGGGAAGAAATCTCAGCCATTGTTCGAGATCTGTTTTTTCAAAGAGCATCCCGTAAAGAAAAAAGCCATGGCCGCCGTCGAAGCAAAGAAGCGTAAACGTACCCGTCAAGCGTCCAAAGGCGCCAACAAGAAACTGGCTACCGAGCCCTCCGAAAGTTCGCCTGTTGAGCAAGAAGAAAAGACAACCACTGACATTCCTACAGAATCAAACAATGTCGCCAGTAACGCTCAAGGTTAGCATTTTTGCTATGACTCGCATCAACCGCCCATTATCCTTGCTATATACCAACGATTCAAACTGTTTGAACCCCTTTTTTTTTCTTCCCATAGAAAAAGAACCCCTTGATCTCGATTTTGACAGTCTTGATTGTTGCGACGAGACGAAAAAGGCCATTGCGGATATGAAATTCACGCAAATGACTCAAGTCCAAGCAACGACGGTGCCTCCCTTGTTGGCAGGTCGCGATGTCTTGGGAGCAGCCAAAACAGGATCAGGAAAAACATTGGCTTTTCTGATTCCCGCCATTGAAACTCTTTTCCGAAACAAGTTCAAGGCGAGAAATGGTACTGATCGATAGGATTTTTTCTGCCCATCAAAAAAAGGGAGGTTGACATTGACATTTTTATAATTGTAGGTACTGGTGTGATCATCGTATCTCCAACGCGTGAATTAGCCCTTCAGATCTATGGTGTGGCACAAGAGCTCTTAAAATATCATCAAATGACCCACGGCATTGTGATTGGCGGTGCGAATCGAAAAGCGGAAGCCGATAAACTTGCCAAAGGCATCAATCTCCTTGTAGCCACCCCAGGCAGACTTCTGGATCATCTGGAGGCAAGTGTTGAACGTGCCCTGTCATCCTCGTCACAAAACCAAGACTAATTCGATTTTTAGAATACGCGCGGTTTTGTGTTCCAAAATTTGCAAGCGTTGGTCATTGATGAGGCCGATCGTATCCTGGAGATCGGTTTCGAAGAAGAAATGTCGCAGATCATCCGTATTTTGCCTAGAGATCGTCAGACAATGCTATTTTCGGCGACACAAACCACCAAGGTGGCTGATTTGGCTCGCATTTCTTTGAAGAAGGGGCCTCTTTACATCAACGTTGATGAGGAAAAGACCACCGCCACCGCGGAAGGCTTGGAACAAGGCTATGTTGTGTGTGACTCGGACCAACGGTTTGGTCTTTTACTGTCCTTCTTGCGCAAAAACCTGAAAAAGAAGGTGATTGTCTTCTTTTCCAGCTGTAATTCGGTCAAGTATCACGCGGAGCTGATGAATTACATTGATATCCCGGTGATGGATCTTCATGTAAGTCGAAGCATGAAAAAGGGGTGGTATCCTATCGCAGAAACATTCATGCATTATCCTCTTTTATTTGTGCTACCATAGGGTCGTCAAAAGCAGCAAAAACGATCGGCGACGTTTTACCAATTCTGTGAAGCGAAACAGGGCATTTTGTTCTGTACGGATGTGGCGGCTCGCGGTTTGGATATACCTGCGGTGGATTGGATTGTTCAGTTTGATCCTGCAGATGATCCTCGCGATTACATTCACCGTGTAGGACGTACGGCACGTGCGGGTGGCAAGGGTAAAAGTTTAATGTTCTTGTTACCGAGCGAACTCGAATATCTGCGTTATTTGAAACAAGCCAAAATTCCCCTCAACGAATATCAGTTCCCACGTAACAAGATCGTGAATGTGCAGAGCCAGGTAACCATCATTCATGAAAAGCCAGGGGGGGGGGGCTCAAAAAGAAAAGATGGAAACGAGATGACTGATGTAGAATGCATGATCCAATTGTTTTTTTTTAGCTCGAGAATCTGGTGGAGAAGAATTATTATCTTCATCAGTCAGCGCGTGATGCATTCCGTTCGTATCTGCAGTCATATGCATCGTTTGCGCTCAAAAAGGTGTTCAATGTGAACGATTTGGATTTGGTCAAAGTTGCCAAAGCGTTTGGGTTCAAGGTGCCACCCAAAGTTAATTTAGATATTGCTCATTAAAACCAAAAAAAAAAAAAAGAAAAAAAAATAATGCATTTGTATTTTTTCATCTTTTTCTCCTTCATTCATTTTTTCTTTTTTATCTTGCTCAGAATCAATAGGATATAACTTTTTTTACCTTGTCTCTTTATGTTTTTCTGTATTGAGAAAAAAAGAAAAACACTGCATCCCAAAAATAAGGAGAGTTGCAGACTTCGCATACCCGCTTCAAAAGGTTATCTATCAAATAATATCGAGGCAGAATGCACGAGGTTCGATCGAAAGACCAAACATTTTGCCAGATCATGCACGGCCAAAAAAATTCCAAAAAGTGACATACACAAAAGTCAAAACATGACTGTAACTTTCTTTTTGTTCTTGATGGATTCGGTGATAGGCAATTTCGTAAGGTAATATGATATGTAATCTCCAATATAATTGAATATATAATTATCCTCGCTCATAAAAAAAGAAAGGAACTCATTGATGGTATGATTATGCAATGTAGATCCTAGAAAAGGGCGTAAAAAAAACAGGCAGTGTAATACTCCTTCATGAAATGCCAGCTGTCCCGCGTCATACTCTGCGTTTGTTTGGTTTTATTTTTTCTACCTTTTTTCTGCGATTGTCCGGCGAGGGTCTACTGAGAAAGCTGACCTTTATTAATGAATTAACAAGTGATGTAATATTCCATTTTTGTCCGTTGGGTCCAAATTGAACTGACAGTGGTATTTTAATTGTTGTCTTTTGGGGTCAAAGGAATGGGGATCCCAAAGGAAGGATAGTCAAATTACCCGTCTCAATAAAACTGACTCCGTGATCTGATTGGTCGAAACTCTCCGCCATGGCGAATTCACGAAATGGAGTCGTCCATTTTCATCCAACGTAAAAAAGCAAAAAAAAAATAAAAAAAAGAGGTGGCAAAAAATGACAAGCTGACAGGTAGACATCAAAGAGATAAACAATGATGTCAATGGCAATGAAACTTTCTTGTATTAATGGGCCAATCAAGGTTACAGTTCAGGACATTTTGTCAGATCGATAGGTGAGCTTCTTTTTGTCTTTCATTAGGGCTACCGCATGGGATGGCTCCTGCTTTCACGATCTTTACGGAAAGAAAAAGGAGGTTGTTGGTATAAAAAAAAAAAAAGACAAGTTCCATGTAAGGAGTTGAGCACTCCTTATAATTTTGTTGTAAACTGATATACACACTCGGTATTCGTTATCATGAAAACGCCTGCAGATAGTGAAAGATGTCGACAGTCCGCATACGATAGATTCATCAAAAGGGATATTGTAGAGCCCTTGATATATAAATTATGTAGTCAATCTTTATCAGGCTATTTTTTTTCCCTTTTCTTTTTGGCTTGTATTTTGCTCAGTCATTGTTCCTTTTTTTTAATTTTATTTTTACTTTATTTTATTGACATGTCCGTTGTGAGTAAGACGGTGGAAAGCGATGGCACCACGGTGATTGATATACCACATCGGGAAGACTCTTCCATCACCGCGGTGACATTGATCACCGACACCAAACCGCCATACGCGGATACTACTTTTGTACCTTATTCAGTTTTTTCCAAAGCACAAAAACGCACCATCATCACGCTCGCTTCCATGTCCGGATTTTTGGCGCCGTTCAGCGCCAACGTATATTTTCCTGCGTTGAACGTGATACAAGAAGTATGCCGATCGTATAAATTTTAAAAGTAATTGACTGACGTATACAAGGACCTCCACTCAACCACAGCATTGGTTAGCTTAACCGTCACAATGTATATGGTTGTTCAAGGCATCTCGCCCTCCATCTGGGGTTCTCTGGCAGATAGTTGGGGTCGACGACCTATCTATGTTACCACTATTTTCATTTATTTTTCAGCATGCATCTGTTTAGCCAATGCGCCCAACTATGCTGCCCTCCTCATCCTGCGCATGGTTCAAGCTTTCGGATCCAGTTCCGTCATTGCTATTGGCGCAGGCACCATAGGTAATTCTCAAATCAGTTTCCATTCTACCTGCTACGCATTTTTTTCAAACAAAATAGAGAAACAAACCAATGAAAATCCCCTCCCTTTTCATGTGAATATTATGTCGATGACGATTTTTTTTAGGTGACATTGCTGCTCCTTCTGAACGAGGTGGATACATGGGTATCTACAGCTTAGGGACGATGTTGGGTCCTATCCTAGGACCTGTACTAGGCAAGTTGGCTTTTGCCCTTTCTATTATATGATCCGCTAAAAAAAGACTAACAAAAGAGAAAATGCCAAATAGGTGGCTTGCTTGCTCAATCGCTTGGTTGGCGATGGATTTTCTGGCTGTTGGCATTGTTTGGTTTCACACTGTGGTGTTTACTTGTCTTGTTTCTGCCAGAGACATTACGGTCCCTTGTACAAGATGGCTCAGGTTATGCCAATCCGACCCCTTTCCAGTACTTCAAGCATCGACGTGCCAAACGCGACCAGCGTGAAAAAAGTATTGATTCTGCCTTGACTCAAGTAGAAGCCGAAGTGCCAGTGGCCATGAAGAAAAAGAGTTTGCGACAACGACTACCCAATCCATTCCGCACCATCACTTACTTGAAAGAAAAGGACATTGCCGTGATTTTACTGTACAATTCTCTCCAATATGCCGGTTTCTACTGTGTGTTGACCAGTATGACCAAACTGTTCATGGATATCTATGGCCTCAACGCTTTCAAGATTGGTCTGTGCTTTCTGGCCACTGGTTTTGGTGCTTCTGCAGGCTCATTTACGTCTGGCCGTATCTTAAATTGGCAGTTTAAAAAAATGGCCACAGCTATGGGATTGGATTCGCAAAGAATGACACGGTAAGTTAATCTTTTTTTTTTTTTTTTGATTTGCTTTTTCCCCACTGCCTAGCATTCGAGATAGACTAATTTTCCTTATGTGCATGTTCATGTTTATGATTACAGAGGCGATCTGCATCCCGATTTCCCAATTGAGAAAGCTCGCATGAATTTGACGTGGGTGTGGGGCTTGCTGTGTAGCATCATCTTGCTGCTGTATGGTTGGATGCTGCACATCAAAGTTCATCTGGCCGTCAGTCTCTTTCTTCACGTTATTGGTAAGTGAAAAAGATAATCGTATTGACAGAAAAAAAGTTGCCAAACTCAATCCTTTTTCTTTACCGCTAGTTGGATTTTGTTCCACATCGACCTTCAATGCTACCAATACACTTTTGGTCGATTTATTCCCGCATAATTCAGCCGCCATTGTTGCTGCCAGTAACTTTACAAAGTAGGTCAATGTTTTTTGTACAAAAAAGCAAATGATATATCCATCGACTGACTCTTTTCTGTATTAGATGTCTATTTGGTGCCGTAGCTGTCCTTATTATCAATCCGGGCATTGCCATGATGGGTGTGGGGTGGATGTTCACTATTGTGTCGGCCGTGCTTTGTATATCCCGAGTCCTGATTGTTCTCGAGTTACGTTACGGTCCCTCATGGCGTTCCGCACGCCAGAATCGGTCAAACACCAATGTAAATTAGAAGTTGCCATTGCATGAATTCCAAGATAAAAATCCTCCCCTCCAAAAAACACAAATTACTCTTTTTCTTCACATATAAAAATAAACAGCATCCACCAATGATTACATTTTCACATCACCACCGCAACCTAATATTCTTGCATGACACCACAAAAAAAACCATACTTTGGACTTGTTTCTTTTTTACAAATTCGATGATCTCTGTTGATAGGCATACAACCTTTGCATATTAACAAAAAGGAATGGGAGAAAGATGAAAAACAACACGGTTGAATTTATCGGATGGGATTGATTTTAGACGCTTTCGAGCACGGGGGGTTCGACAAAGTCCTTGGCGATCTTGGCACCAACTTCCTCACCGGCAGCGGCGGCACCACCGTGAAGAGCCAACAAGGCGGAAACATCGAACTTGGGTGCCTTGAGGATCTTGACCTTGCGAGTGTAGGTATTCTGCAAGGGGTAGATACCCTGGCAAGCCTTTTCGATACGGACAGCAATAGCATCCTGAGCCGAGTTGGAGGCGGAGGAGGTGACCTTGTTGACGAGTTCCTTCAAGTCACAAGCAACGGCTTCTTCGGTCATGATCTCGAACATCTTCTTACGGATCTGACGGATTTGAGCAGTCTGAGCGTAGGTGGTCTTCTTGATCTGGTTGCGACGACGAGCAGTGAAGGCGATGGTGAAAAGACGAACGAGATAACCGTCGGTGGTCTTGACATCGACGAAAGCCTCAATGGTGGTCTGCCACTTCTTGACCATGGAGCGGAGCTTGTCCGAGGTCATGTCCATGCGGTAAAAGTTGGTAAGACAGTTCTTGCCTTGAATTTCATCAACCTTCAACTGAATCTTGCGGAAAGCGCGAGATTCGTCCTTGGACAAGTCACCGAGCGAAACTTCGACAACGCGGCCGTGAAGCGAGTCGTTGGCGTTACGGAGACCTTGGGTACGGTTAACCAAGGTCTTGCCGACCTGACGGACATCGAACATCGAAGGAGCCTTGATGTCGTACCAGTCCTTGCGGGTGAAGGGATCAACGCTGAACAGGAGAGAAAAATGATCAATTAGTCAACTATTTCTCAATCTCAGGGACGTGCGTTTTATACTACTTACATCTTCTTCTTCAAACCCTTCTTTCCTTTACTGAGACGTCTGTGGAAGAAAAAAAAATAAGGAAGCGGAGTGACATTAGCATGGTTGCATGGGCAATGGAGTAATGTGGTTCGAGAAAATGACGTACTTGTTCTTGCCGACGGCTGATTAAAACGAAAGAAAAACAGGTGCAAGATGAAAATGATACAAGGATACGTTAGACAAAAGGATAATCATATAAGGACGATGGCTGGATTCATACCCATGATGGATGCGACAGCTGTAAAGTAGGTGGCAAAAGAGGAGGGATGTCTTTGGTGCTGCAGTTCGGTGCCGTTTTGGGTGGCGATCCATTCCGGTGAATCCCCACGTCCGAACCGGAAGAAAGCCGGACACCACACCGAATCAACCCCGAACATTCAGATCTGCCACAACGGAAGTGATGGTCCTACTCCACGAAACAGGTTCCAAACCATACATAATCTGAAGTGAAGTATATGATATGCTTGGAAGCTAAGCTAACTTGTGTCTTATGTATTTCTGGGTAACATTCTTAAGGTACCCTGGCGACAAGCAAAGATGAAACTGATCCAGATGACCTGTTGGCATGAGCATCTGTATACCGTCAGGAATGTCTTCCAGAGACATGCTCGACTCGAAGCGCGAAAATGCAACGGCAGCAAAATCGTTGTTGAAGGGCTTTTATTCTTTTTCATTTTTGAGGAGCCGTTTCCATGCAATCATTGTCAGACGTCAATCTTCTATCCTTCCACAACAAAAAGCCCGCTCATGTGCAAATAAGTAAACGATGAAATGGTCCAGACACACGTTTTTCGCATATCCTCAGAAAACCCTTAATGCCAAATATGACATCTATGGAAGAAGTGATGCCTCGAAAAAAGAGCAGCTTGATTTTTGATTTTGTCCTGTTTATCACGGCAGCGCGTATTGAAAGAAGGTTTGGGTGCGGGGAGATGGCTGAGATTTATTGGGGAAGATAATGCTATAATGGCGACGTGTTTTCCCCCAGAAACACGGAAAAACCGGATTCCTTGGGTCAAAAAGAAATAGGCTGTGGATGGCGGTTGTTCACAACGCTGACCCATCTTACCTATCCATAAGTCAAAGTTTAGAGACAGGCATTTCTTTATATTGCTGCCAGACGTCGTCATATGGCGAATATCGTGTCATTGATCCTGAAGTGGTGCGCCATCGTACTTTCCCAACCACCAGCTTGATATAGTAATCTGTAATACGCATGATTGGATGTTTGTATCCGTCACAGAAAACTTTGTAGAAAATTCTTGCGGTTGGACGGGAAGCCGTTGACACCGGTTGCTATTTCAGCAATCGCTTTATTTTGACCCAATAGTCGTAACAATAACACAGAGGAGAACGATGAAGTATAACTGATGTTTCAAAAGCTTGAGTAAAATGGGGTTAATCCATGTAACTGCCAATCTCCGGTGAATGAATTTTATGCTAAAAAAAGGAGTCTTGCTCTTTCCTTTTAGGCATCAATACCGATCATTACCTAGAGAACCAATTTTCTCAAATACGCCACATACGGTTGTAGTCAGTAACTGGTTCAGAAAAAATGCCCATGGCATTATAAAAGCACCAGCCAACATTCATCATTAATAATGACGATCTCCATAATATTATTTATTGCACAGCCTACAACGGTGGAGGATGGAAGTCGTAAAAAACGCAGTCGATCGTTAGACTTGTCTGTACTACCATCATTGCATCGTTCCACAGGTCGATGGAAATTTCACCGGCCCTTTTTTTTTATATGTGTATATGTGTCATGCCCTGCACTGGATAGGCCAACCGATAAACTTTCAATCTCCCAATGAACGCCCAATTTGAATGGCCATGTGACGCTAACCCATCAGGGTATGAAACATATAAATACCTGGATTCTTACTGCAGGACCTTTTTGCACTTCCTTGGTTTTGGTTTTCATTTTTGGTTCCTTCCTAATCGTGAGTATGCCTCTGAAAATTATTGGTGCAGGTTACGGACGTACAGCAACTTGCAGTTTGCGCACTGCCCTGGAGAAATTAGGGTAAGTAGAGTACAAGTGTGCGGCATGGGACATGTCCGACTGATGCCCATGCTAGGTATCGCACACATCATGGACGTTATCTTGTTCTTGGACCGACGGAGCATATTGACATATGGACAAGAGCGTATCAAGATCCTAACCATGAGGATGAGTGGGAAGAGATATACAAGGATTGGGATGCGGCCATTGACTGGCCTTCAATGACGTTCTACAAGGAGCTCATCCAAAAGTACCCCGATGCCAAAGTCATTCTCACGGTTCGATCCGCTGAGAGCTGGTACAACTCGATGTGCAAGACAATTTTCAAGGACATTTTCCATGTGAAGAAGGATGAGGTACCGCATCACATCTGGCGTGTGTCGGAGCTATGCCGAATGATCATGTTTGATGGGGACGAGGCGGACCTGGAGAATCCTGAACGGACCAAAGCCAAGTTTATGAAGATTTTTGATGATCACGTAGCCGAAGTCAAGCGCATAGTTCCACCTGAACGTCTCCTGATTATGCAGCTCGGTGAAGGGTGGGAGAAATTGTGCCCTTTCCTCCGCGTCGACATCCCCAATGAACCTTATCCCAACAGCAATTCCGCCAAAGAATTCGGGTTTGACGAACTCGTCGAAATCGTCCGCAATAGAGAATTACAGAAATCAGAAACCTCCGGTATCACCGAGATTAAGGAACCATCCAAGGTGGAGGCCGTCCAGGCATAGACAAAAAGAATGCACTTTGTAACTGGTTTATCTCTCTTTTCTTTTTTTCCAATAGAGTTTTTGCCTCAAACAAAAATAGTACATACTAAAACCAAACCTCAAGGGTATTTTACTAGTACTTAATGACAAAGCTGGTGCCAATAAAATAGCAGGCTGTAGTGTGCGTCGAATAACAGTAATTCAGGAAATAACCATGTCACTGTCCATTTTCAAAGTAGCCGTCATGATGCCAGCAACAGAGCGTCATACATCACCACTGTATTACGGGCGGATTTCCCGGTGATACATGGGCTGATACAATCACCGCTCGATTTAGGAAGTATCCCGGCAAGCACAAAAAATCGAGAACCGAGCATTCAATGTATAATAAAAATGAATATTAAAAAATTAGAGAAAGCAATTCCAATTTGAGCGGTGACTATTGGTTCGCTAAGATTGATTTGAAGTACGGACGGTCCAACCTGTGATGGTGGAGGAAGCGGAAAAAGGAGCACCCAATTTCAAGAGGAGATGACACCAGTCCTGCAGGTCAAATCAGTTTATGCGAAAATACAGCCCATCGCAAATGGAGAAATCAAGCTACAGGTGCTGTTACTGCGCTGATGCGAGTTTCTATCGTACATGACCATAAGAGTATCTTTTGACGTACTCGAGGACAATTTGTTAAAATGCTCACCTGCGTTCGCATTGGCCTTGGTCATTGCGGTTTCTGTGTTCCGTCGCCATTGCAACACGGCACCATGGGAATAGCAGCCTGATTTCGCGGAGTGATACCTGAGCGTTTATATCATAGCAATATTGAATACATGGTTTCAGACGAAACAAAAATAATACAAAGGAGTAGGGCAAGGTAGGGAAATTTTCTAGCATACAAGATAAAAGAGAGCGCGTAAAGACTGAAGCATTTCACAATCAGGAGTCATCCATAGTCTATACTGCACGCTATAGAGTGACTATAGTGCACATTGGTTGCTCATGGCAGCTTGAATGACATGGCGCAGCCCCTCTTTGCATAGCTTTACGCGAAAGAAGTGTGAGGCGCTGATTTTCGCCAGTTTTGTTGCGAGAATCGAGCCAATGAGGTGCAATCGCGGTCATAAAATAGGGTCACAAATCGAAGGTCCGCAAAAGATATAAAAAGAGGGCGTTTCTTCTCATCTCTGTTTTTCTTTTGTGCGCCAGTTCGGAATCAGGGGCTGCTAGGCTGGTGGTTACTGGTAATGATGAACGCTCCGGTTTTTGGTAAAGCATTCGGGGTATGGCGAAAAATCCGAAAACCATCCTCTAATGATAGGATTGGCCATCCTCTGAAGAAGATTGTTTTCGTTCCCGTCGGCTCTTCCCTTTGGGCGCCTGACTAGTCATCAGCGCGGTCATTGTGGAAGGTATGTCGGTGGGTTTGCTTTTTAATCGCAACAAAGGTAAATGAAAAAAAAAGGCCTTTGCCTTAATATTCTTTTCCCAACCTTTTTATCGGTTGAATAAATAATAAATAAAAAGTGAGCTTAATGTCCTGTGGACTATGCCACTTCATATAAAAAGAAAATAAATGAAAAAACTTTGCTTTTCCTTTGCAGTACGGTAATTTTCGGCTGGTCCATTTCTTGGCTTAACAAACCGCTTTGACGTCGCTTTGGACATTCAAATGAAAAGAAGGCAGATAATTGAAAAAGAAAACGACTAGCTTAGCCTAGAAAGACATACAGCAGGATAGACCGACCTTAATTTGTTTGTCGTTCATCTGTTCTCTATTGAATAAAGACATCCAATAACTCCTTGTCCAAAAACCGTTCTTCTTATCCATGTTTTCTGCCTGCCGCAGCTCACTCTCGACCAGGCCACTTGGCTCAATTGATGTCAAAGCGGCCTAATGCTGTTTTGTCCCAACTGAGGGAGGCTGCTCTTGGTGCCGTTATCGTCCGAATCGTAGACCCGAAAACGCGACGAGCACTGCGGTACCATGTGAGTGGCATTAGATCAACAGAACTATGGTTTGTAGGTATTTATTTCTGAGGTATGTTTTGCCAAACCGTAAACCGTAAACCGTAAAATGCGTAGGAAAAAAAAAGTAGCGAGGAGGGAGTTCAAGCCGAGGAAGAGACAATGGTATCCTAATCGTGGCAAGACATGACTTGTCTCCAAGTTTTCCAATCCAACAAGGAAGTGGTGCTTCTCAGCTTGGAGGCCAAGTACGACACGCCACGTTGCCATTGGAACTTGCGATCAGATTGAGATTTGACAGAACCAAGCCTATGCCGAACACGGCCAAGCTCACGGTGAAGGTCGGGTTTTACGCTCTTTGAGGTCCGGTAGGATTTTCCCAAGCCGAGCAATTTTGCAGACCTTCTTTCAGTGTCAGCTTTTTTCATGGAGCAAGAAAGATAACCTTTTTGTCCCTCTCTGTGAAACTATTCCATCAGGTTACTAACCATTTTGCAGAATTTTCTTCGATATCTGACCACCTTGCGAAATGCGCACAGTAATTCGTTGTTTTTTGGCTGTAATATAAAATATGAAGCTTCCTAGTTCTACTTTTCCCCATGCATGCCACGAATGCGGCACCGATAGTTTGTATGAATGACCTATTCTCTTCATTCTGCTCTCACCACGCTCAACTCTGCCCTCACTTCATTCAACATCGAGAAAAATTGTCTATTATGGAAACCCCTCAACGATTGGATTCGTCACCACGAATGGAGCTGAACAATCTCCTGACACAAATCGCTCCATACAAAAAGTAAAATCCAAATACACCCATTGCTCTACCCATCCAAACATCCTGTTTACAGTGGAGAATTGATCGATTCAAGCTTTGGCCTGGGGACCTTCTTGGGGTCATTCTGATTTCTGGTCATGCGCGGGTTTCAATTTATTCCTCGGGCGTGAAAGCAAAATGTTCAACGACCACTGGTGAAAAAAATGCAACCTTGACAAAAAAGAGAGTATTTTGATCTAGTATTTTGCTGCGACACATTTAGGGACCAGCGGTGGGAGCAGGGTTCATTCTGCGCTTGCCACCCATGGTGGTGGTGACGTTAACGAAGCGACGGCTAGAATGAAAAAAAAAAAGAACACAAATTGTAAGTACCAATGGGAATCTAGAAACGGGAATGCTGCTCTCAAAGGCTATATAAAATGATGGAAGACATACTTGTAGACCTGTCTCTTCTTGGCGCGACCAGTCAAGGCCTTCTTCTTTTCTTGCTTGGCGACCTTGGGGGTCTGCGACTTAACTTTACCGGCACGAGCCAAGGATCCGTGGACTTTACCCTATCATCCGTTACAAAAATAATCGTTAAAGATTCGTTTGTCGATGCGTGATGAAGGGTCTACGTCGATCTAGTATGGATGGACGGATGCATGCTGTTATTATCGCCTTACCATGGTTTAGATAATTTGGAGAGAGAGGGAGCAAGACCTGGGCCCACCATCTCAAAGATATTAATTTGTTTCCCGCACCTTTCCGCTCCGGATCGGATACCTAATACGGCAACTGGCGAGATCCTAGTGCGATCCGGACCTTTCTTCAGCTGAGCTCTAATCAACAATGTTTTTTGGCTTCTGCATTCACGTCTGTGCCACCTCTCAGTTTTGACAATGGAAAAAGGTCAGGCTTTTAATCTGTAGTTTCTTCATTCTTCAGATACAAATAAAATAAAAGTTACTGTTTGATTTTGTTCAATCAAAGGCCTGAAATTGTATATTTAACCTGGATAGACACTCTGTAAACAGAGACGGTGGTCGTTGAATCTATGGCTTTCAGAGAAACCAAAGAATTGGATGTACATATTTCTCACATTGTTATAAAACGGTTTCATTTCATAATGCATTCAATTAATGATGCATATGCACAGTATCCATTTTTCTTTTGGGCTTGACGGTTCTTGTCTCGGACCTTTTTATCCTTGCTTCATCCAACGGACGGTGAGCGCTGCGATGAAGCTATTTATCTTTGGTCTTATTAACGAGAACAATAAGGTTCGCTTTTTTTTGGTCTCCTGGGTTCTCTACCATTTCTGTAATTTTCCTTTCCTTACCCTTTGTACAGGTTCGTCCTGATGACAACGTCTTTTTTTTTCTGCCACGGGACAATCTGTAAGCACTGTACAGATAAGAGCAGCTGGTATTCTTTTTATTATGTTTACTTGATACGATCATCACTATTTCGCTCCTTCAAAAGAGAAAAAAAAAGTACAATAAAAAAGGCATTAAGAATTAAAACTGTAGTATTGGAAAATCTATTGTGCAATATAAGCTGACGATGAGGCAGGGGTGGGCGGGAGTGGCAAATGATGATTTTCGGCGCTCTTTGTCAACAAAGGCGGTGATGTGTCTTGTGCACTAAAGCCTCCTGCATTCTCCTGAGAGAACGGTTGTTGAGTTGGACTACCGTTGTTTAGCTCGTTTAGAATTCCCAATACATGTTGCATAATCGCCCTGGAACCTTCCAATTGTAGACTCCTATACATTACGAGGAGTTCGTGCCGAATCCTTTGCAACTCGGCATCGTGGTCACTATATTTTTGTTGAGTCGACACCAGTACATCCTCGTAAAATTGCTGGATAACATTGCAAAAGTGTTTCGTCAGCCGATTCACAGACACCGTGGCAAACGTCGCCGCTGCCTCTCGATCAGTTTCAGTTTCACCAGCCGATGAGGCGGTGATACCGGAACTTGGGATGGCCGTGCCAGCCTGATGCACCGTGTCACCTGGACGCCCGAATAACTTGGCCAACAACGGCGCCGACCGTCGCTTAATGAAACCAAAGAACAGAGGGTTGTAGGGTATTCGCTCTTTCAGTAGACTGGGCCATTGCCACGGCGTAGGTACGAAACTGAACGCTGCAATGGTGGTAATGACCGGTCCCGTGCTTGCCGGCGACGAGGAGGAGGAGGAGGAGGAGGAGGAGGGGGGCATGAGGGTATCGACGTGTTGAAATATCTGGTCCTGCAGTAGTTTTAATTGGGCGGCCAAATACGAAGGTTCGGTGCGTTTCATTTGAGCATCAATACGGTCCAGATGCTTCCGTGCCATGGGTGAAAACAGAGAGTGAAACCGATGGCACAGTTCTGACACATGATCCATTTGCTGTTTTCTTGAAAGTTGCTGGCAGTCGAATACAATTTGACGTGATCCTATCATAGTACGGTTGAATCCCAGTTGTCCATAGTTGGACCGATCGATGGTCGTGATATACGTCCCCGTCGGCATGGGATGCGTTAGTAAAGTCGAAACAAGTGATTGCGCTTGATATGATCGTTTCCACGCGGACTTTAAGCGATAAATATCCTCTATCACATGGCTCAGTGAAAGCAATTCCTGATTTTTCGCATCATACGCTTTGCTTAGTTGTTGCCACTGAGTGACGAGTTGATTTATACTTGATTCCGATAATTCGTTCAATCGTTGCTGGGCGCACATGGATCGATACGAGTTGACGCAGTCGCTCACCAGACGCGACAGCGCTTGTTGCACGCTGCGAGACCGGATGGCCGGCATAAACGTTTTAACTTGCTGAATGGCGAGCATGAGTTGCTGGTCGTTGGCCATTGGTTGATCGCGTAAAACCGAGGATGACTGATTGTCGGTGCAAAAAGTATCCAGTAACCGATTGAGGTCTTTGTAAAGTTGATCTTGTCGTTGGCACACCATGAGATGTTGACGTGGAAACTGACTGGTGGTGAGAAGGGGGAAGAGAAAAAAATAAGAAAGAGAAAGGGAGCAAGGGTCAAAATCTGAAAAAGAGGCGTAAAAGAGTTTGAGAAAGGGGAGACACCAAGATAGAGCAAGAGAAGAAGGAAAAAGAAAAAAGTAGGGTAGCCAGGGGCTTTTCTTGATCGATTCATTGGCATGAAAAAAGAAAAAAACAGGCTTTGGCGAGCACTCGTTCGTTCTGCTACTATTGACGACTGGTGCGCCACCCAAAAAGTAAAATACTCCAAGATTTGTTTGTACCCTATATTATCCACCTCATTGTCGACACTGAAGGAATAGGAGATACCAAGGAGTTGATGGGAAGCCTTTTTGTTTCCACTCCACTGTCTCACTCAATGGTTTTCATCCGCCCTGGTATCGGATCGTTGGTTCAATGATCTATCAGCGTTCACTTGCAGGTGACATATGGATGCATGTTTATTCCGACAGGGTAGTCGTCTTGCTGTTGTGAATCCATCTGAGCCATTTTTGAAAGCTGACACTACTGGCAGTGAAGTAGTTGGATTTGATGCAGTCTGCATAATATAATTGCTAACTCCAAAGAAAGCACCTCTGGTTCGCTGAACCGTGGTGGAGCAGCAAGACCATTATGACCATTGAAAGAGACTATCTCGCGTTTGATGAAAGCACCATGTTATTTTCTTTATCTGTTTATTGCATCGATTCGTCCCACAACCACTCGTATGCGCGTATGTGCGTGGGTGAGTGTAATGCAAGGCAAGAACAATGCACAGGAATTTGCGTCTTCTTTACTTGACGCATAGAAGCAATCTGCCGTCACTTTGAAATGGGGCGAATATATGAACGGTATCGACCAACACACAAATTGCGATTTAAACATGACATATGTACATTGTCAAGAGTGAACAGTGCCGCCCATGATGAGCACGTCTAGTATTTTTCTTTTATCACCTTCTAACTCCTGCACCTTTTTCAGTGATAACGCTTTCCGTAAATTGAGTGGTGGGCGCGCGGCATGCTTTACCTCGGTTGAGGCGCTGTTACTGCTTTGCTTGCCACAAAAAAAAGGATAACCCCATGATCACATCAGCTTCAGCCAATAATGAATTATTGATTGTTGAATAACTGTTCCTTCGTGGAAAAAAGATTAAGCCATTAGACCGATATCATTAAAAGTCATTGAAAAAAAAAAAGGATTTTATCCCACGACTGCAGCTGGATGCACCCATGCATACACTCGATCTCCAGTAGAATGATAGATGACTGGCATATAAAGTAACGAAATTGCGTCAAGATATCATTTAACACTGCTGGATTACAAATTAAACAATATCGTGCATATGTGTGACACATGCATTGTGCTGAGATGCAATCACAGTGCATGAGCTCGCACCGAAAAGATTCTGGTTGTAAAGGAGGGGTGACATTAAAAAACAATCAAAAGATATGGTTGTGATCAGCCTAAATAAATAAAAAACCGCAAAAAACACCCAAGGAGCAAGGTGCCATGGTGATCAGCACAAGACATTGTTGGTACAGCGGTTTTGGAACCAAAGACCTAGTTGATTCAAAAAATTTTTCCTGGTATTGCTGTCGCGGCTTGGAAGAAAATCGTTGTCTTGGAATGCGTTTTATCATCCAGACCCAGCAAAACTGATTTCACTTTTCTCATGACGAGTATGAAACGTATATTACCAAAAGACCAGAGATCTACCAATCGAACAAATAATAGGTTATGCAAGGTACATTGAATAATTGAAGCTTTTTTGCGTCGAGGGAAAACAGAAAAAAAAAAAAGTAAAACTAAAACTGCAGTTCGTGCCTGAAACTTTTCCGCGGCAGTAATTTGTTGCGGTGGTTCCGGTGGTGAGACATGCCTAATCCATTGCCAAGTCTAAACGTCTTAACGAGTCAACCCTTCAAAAAGCGATCCACATGTGTGTAGAATATGAACCCACTGGGTTTTTCTCTAAAACCCTAATTAAACGGGGTTCGGCTTAGACTCGATTCTCATTCTTATATCATTCCCCCGCCTGCGTGTGTCTCTCTTTATTTTTATTTTATTTTATTTTATTGTTTTGTCTTCTTCGCTTGTCTTGTTTTCTTATACTTGTGTTTATTCTTCATGTCGTCTATTCCCGATGGCGTCCTCTTGCACGTCTTTTCTTACTTACCGTTACCTTATCGTTGGCATGTAGGAAGGTAAATCGCAGTTCTGATTTTTTTGCGTTTCATTTATGACGCACCGGGAATGAGGGAGCTAATTGTGGGATTGGGTTGCCCATCGTATTAGTGTTTGTAAAACGTGGTATCGGATATGCCAAGATCCTTATTTGTACCGTGACGTAACATTTGAACATTTGGAACTTCGCGAGCTTGTGCAAAGTCTGCAACGATTGAATGGGACAAAGGCACGAATTCAGTCGTTGAAAATTGACGGCTGCTATTCTCAGTTTATTCAAAGCACCGTTGTCCCGGTTCACTTTATCCATCAAGATGCATCGACGCCGATGCTATTTTCCCATATCCACGCCTTGAAACCGCTCCGACGACGAGCCGAATATGTGCATCATGGATTCGAACTGCATAACCAGTTTTCGGATGCCATCATTACCTTATTACGCAATAATCGAACCACGCTCCAAAGTCTCACGATTGTCAATTGCGAGCTAGATTTGGAAATGACGGAGCTATTTTGTGCGATTGCCAGTCAAGGCCAGTCCATCACGTCCTTGACCTACCTGAACAATCATGATAAAGGCATCCAGTCGTCCGGTATGCTTCAAGCCATCGTCACCGGGTGCCCCAAGATGCGTTATTTTCGAGGTTTGCACGCCGGTATGAACGACATTGTCCTGCTCACCATGGCGCGGCACTGGCCTTCCTTACGCCACTTGGCCATTGCTTCGTTGAAATCAAAGTCGGTGCTGGATCAATCAGAATTCTGGAGCGAGTCTTCTGCACTGCATTCGGGTTTTACCGCACCCATTTCGGGTCACGGATTTTGGCAACTCATTACGCATTGCACACAATTAGAGACTTTGGAACTGCATGACTTGGCGTGCATTTCCAATTGGAATCTGGCCGTGTATGAATCGTGGCAGTCGCAATGGGATCCCACGGTAGCCATTGTAAAAGAACCGTGCTTAACGTCAGATACACAACTGCCAGTTTCGATCTACGCATCGTCGTCACTGTCCTCCTCCTCCTACGTACCAAGTGAAACGAAACCCTTGCCCGGGAGTTCTTTACGACGATTGTATATCAGCAAATACATGACGATGCCCTTGTCAAGAGTGGGCTGCGCATCCTTGCTAAGAATTTTCCCAAATCTGCAAAATATTGAGTACGACACCAACTATTACACATTTGCCCATCGATTTGCCGGCATGACACGGGCCATGGTGGATGCGGAACGACGTGCTATTGAAGCATTGTTTAATCAACGACAATTGGCGTTTCAGGTCAACTGGAATCAAGCCATGACAACGGAGCAACGTCTAATGACCGGTACCACCGAGGTGTCGGAAGGCTGAACACGAATTTTTTTTTTTTTTTGTTTAGCCCTGCAAACACCCTTTTTTTTCTGTCAACAGCTTATCCGTAGAACCATCCTTTCCCTTTTTGGAAAAGAAGATACCCAAAAATATGCATTGGGTTCAGTCCCAACCACCACCCCCCAAAATTGGTCTCTCTCTCTCCTCCTCCTATCCTCCACCCCCCGCCCCCATTTCTTTTTCCCCAGTTTGCCCACACAGCACACACTTTTAACTTGTACTTTTTTTTCATCTGTCGAAACTATACTTTATTTTTTTCGCTTGATGATCACTTTAGTGGCTATTATGAGTCCAGGGTTTCGAATAAAAAAAATTTCGATCCATTTTGGGGTTGGGCGAAAGAGTAAAAAGACACGACTCACACTTCCCGGAGACAGACAACGTCTTTTTTTTTCATTTTGCCATTTCACACCTTACTTCCTGATTTAATAGCCCATTTCCATGCTAATTCTTTTTCCGTCAAGGTTGACGTTTTCTGTATGATTATGCATTCTACGTAAGTAATGGTACATGTCTGTTTACAATGAGTGATATCGGATAGGGTTGCATAGAATCCTTTTCTGGTTCCCAGGAAGGAATTACAAGACATGTTGTGATGGATTTGGGTGAACGTTTCTTAGGAGTAGCAGGAGACAAGAAAGAAGCACACACACACACACACTTCTTCCCATCCGATCATGAAGGGCGTGTGCGTGCGTGTGTGGAAAAGGTTCTCTCCCCCCCCCCCCCTTCCCCGTTTCTCCAAGTTTATCGATCTGTGTAAGGTTGAATGCTGTTGATGAAGTTAAAAAAACAAAAAAGAAAGGGGGATCTGTCTCTGACTTTCAAATACGACAGACTGCAAGACAAAATAAAAGATGTGGATATGAAAAAGATCGGAAGGAGACCCGATAGTGGATGACAGTGCCATAGTTGACTTATTAGGGAGCTGGCATATAAATAGTGGGTAAAGAAAAAAAAAAAAAAGGGGGGGGGGGAGTATAAGAGTTCAGTGTTATTCAGGAGCATCTGTGTGTATTAGTCTTGTGTATGCACAAGATCTGCATGAAATTTTCATGCGGTGACATTGAGCCATCGAAAATTTCCATATGTAACCAGGTAACACAACCAAGTGTATCCAATTTTTTTTATTACTTTATTTTCCTAAATCACCATGGTCAAAGAGAAAAGAAGTGGTTCTGGTCATTTCTTTGGTGAATGTGTCGATTGGAATAGAGAAAAGCCATATTCACTTGTGGAATATATCTATCATTTGTTATGATCGACCCCACATATGCTAACATTACCAAATGCTTTGGCATCGGGTTTTTCCTAGCTTGGGTGTACGGTAAACATGAAAGATCCATTATCTGATCAGCATTGTGTTCATCTTTTTCATCATCAATGTTGATTGCCAACGGAAAAGAAAAAGAGAATTATTTTTTTGGCTTGCTCATTAGGGATGATCTGCGGGTGTAACACATACGACTCTAAATTGCAACCCGGACTCGGCCTTTTCTTTCCAGTTTCCTCTGTTCTTTTTTTCTTTTCTTTTTTTTCCCTCGTCTCCTTTAGCACGTTCTTTGTTGCTTTGACAGCACGACCACACTATTTTGGTTTTTTTTTTATAAAAACGATAGCGACGGATTCCATTTCTTTCCCTTTTTCTTTTTCTTTTATATACCTCTGTTATTGACTTTGTCGTTTCTCGCTTCTCTCTTTCACTCTTTTTTTTTCTTTTCTTTCTTCTTCTTTTTTAACTCCTTAAACCCTTTCCATTCCTTTCACCCTTCCTTCACCGCATCCACTGGCTCGAGCCACTTCATCCTCTTCTCTTTTCCTCTTTTCTCTTCTTTCCTTTTTCTCCCACTCATCCAACTCAAAAAGACGATTACTTCGCATTGACATCATTGCTTTTCCCTTATTATTCGCTTTTGTGTTTTCTTTTCCTTTTTATTTCCTTCTAAAAGTTTTTATTTCATTATATTCCCTTTTTTTTTTAATTCCATTCCCCCCAAAAAAAGTTTCTATAACAACGACAAATCAAAAAAATGATGGCACAAGACATTGGCCGTTTTAATACTGATCCCATCATGATGCATCACTCTTCGTCGCATGCGGCTGAAGACGACAAGCTCTTTTATCAGGTAAATACTTCACTGGGAAACTGGGGTGAGAAAACAAGGCAAAAAGAGAAAAAAAAAGGTCATCATACAACGCGCTGTCAACGAAAACAAGACATACTCATCGGTTTATTTTGAATCGGCTGTATCTCCATTTTGATGTGCATAAAAATGGGCGGTTTTTTTCCTTTTTCTTATTTCTTCCATCACGCTGGTGGATTCTTTTTTTTTTTTTTCTTTTTATATGTCTTTTCCTCTGATTCTGGCTGTTGTCATTTTCATCATTTTTTCTTTCCTCTTTCTTTCTATTTTCTGATTTTCATTGACGGATCGTTATTTCTATATTATATTCCATTCCTCCTATTCATTTTTTATTTTATTTTATATTCATTTCTATTTTCATCATTGATTTCCGTGATCCGCTACAGACTCATTTTTATGACGTTCACAGTGACGACGATCAAGATAAAGAAGAGCCGATGATCGTGCCACAGAATCTCGAACCTGAACAGTATCGATACGAATTTCCCCCGAAATCCCGCTTGCGGGCTCTCGCTTACCTCGATTACCTCCAGGACGAACAATCGTTCTTTGATGAATCGTCTTTCACCTCGTCCTCAACCGCGGCTTGCTTGTCGGTTGACATGTGCTCGTTGACCGATCACATGAGTGACCTGGACGTCGACGCACGCACCCCGCCCAGTCACATCCAACATTGGGATCATAAGACTATCTTTCAAAGCAGCGACGATGACGATTACGACGACGAAGAAGAAGAAGAGGAGGAGGAAGATGACGACGACGATGTACTTGTGGATGACGGTCGATTGTCACCCCTGCAACTTCCTGCACAAGTCAATCGCCGACCTGTTACGCGCGTTTTATCGTCTGCTTGCAGCGACCGACATGCGCGTGAGCTTTCTGGCGATTCGTCCGATACCATCACTTCTCCCGTCGGACCCTCATCTTTCCTGCAGCCGCTGAATGAACATTACCATCATGATCGTCCCGAGTTGTACCACCATCCTCGGGTTACGCAAACCAGGAATACAACTCGTCGTCGCCGAGGTAACGTGACACTTCCCTTTTTCATTCCATTCTACTTTGTTTCCCTTTTTTTTTTTTTTCTTTTTCTACCTATCCTTCCTTTGTCCTTTATCGATACCCTTAACCCCGCCACAAAAAAGAAAAAACCGCACCGCCCTATTTTTTGATTTTGCACCACTGTCTGTATTGGGCTATCATTTTGTATTTACGCCTTTTTTTTCTTGAATTTTTCTAGATCATGGAATGCACCATTCTTCGCGTGTAGATTCCGAAGATGTGTTGCCCATTTTCCGCAATGACGATGTCTTGTTGACGGATGACGATAGCTGTCATGACGATAATATCGTGCTTGTGAAACTGAGCAAAGGAAAACTGTCTCCGTGGATGAAACACCCAACCACCGCTTCGGTCGGCAGCGACGAAGGTTATGACGACGAAGAGGATGATGAACTTCCCATTGAATCCGCTTCCGTTTTCTTACCGTTGGACGATCAAGAAGAAGAAGAAATTCAAGTCGTGCGCGAATCGGCCGCAATCAAGATTCAGTCGGCGTGGCGTGGCTACTGCGTTCGTCGTCAACCTCAACTGGCTACGGAGATCGTCAAGATTTGCGGTAAAGCGCATCGTCAGTACATGGTTCGCGTGGAGGATCGATTGGTGGACTTGGAACGTCGGTTGCGTGAAGAAACCGCGATGCGAACGGCGTTTGAAAAGGCCATGGAAGATATGACGGTGCTCATTGATCAACAGCAAAAGGTGCTCTACGATCGTGTCGAACAGGAAGTGGAAATGCGCCAAGCGTACGAACAAAAGATGCAGCATGCCTTGTCACAAATGCAGCCCCTCGAACAGCGTTTGCGTAAAGAAATCAAGGCACGAGGCGAACTGGAGACGATGATGGCCCGCGTGCTTGATCAGCTGCATGACCTCAAAATGGCCCGCCAGCAACAAGCCAAAGAAGAAGCCGAAGCACGCAAAGTCATGCAAGCCAAACTGGATGAAGCTGTCAAGGAAATCAATATTCTCAAACGCCAAACCCCATCGTCTTCACGTACATCGTCTTCTACTCGGTCCGTTTCCGCCACGCCCATGCGAAACCCTGCATTGTCTTCTCGCCAGTCCGTCGTACCACGAACGCCACAGAAACACACTCCTTCCATCACAAATAAACCCATCACAACCAGATCAGCCATGGGAACCACCACCACCACCACCACTACTACCACCGCTGCAACAACAAAAACAACCAAAACGCCAACATCTACTACCATCGCTCATCCCATGGCTCGTCGTTCCATTATTCCACCCACCTCGGCAAGAAATGTTGCATCCACTCCCAAGCGACCACTGTCTCGTCGAACCGTGAATTCTCGACCGCCGCTTAAAAATTAACTCACTACCCTTCTTCCTAGTCTTTTGTTTCTTCACTCATCCCATTCATCATTTTGCTTTGCTTTTCTTTTTTGTATACAACCTTTTTTTTAATTATTCATCTTGTCTACAGACATCACTGTTTTATTTGTCTCATGTTTTACAAAAACAAAGAACCCACGCAAAAACAAAGAAAAATACGGCCTTTGTGCTTATTTTGTTTCAATAAACAATTTTACATCATTTTCAATTACACTTTCTGAATGAACTGTCTCAAAAAGCAACCATCCCAATGCAAGTGATATAAAGTCATAGAGAGATCAATTGACCAATCAAAGGATCCTTAAATGGAAAAGGGAGAAAAGGAGGGAAAGACAAAACCAAAAAAAAAAGAAGGGACTACACATGCGCCACTACATGCATTTTTTTTTTCATCCAAGTTTGAAGGTTGTTGTCTGCACATCACTTTTTAAGATTGGTTGATAAGGTAAATGAATCAATGGTGGATCTAAAAAGAAATTTGCTTAATTGCGAAAAAAGGGGAACCCTAAAAGACTAGTTCGGACAAGGAGAATGAAAACAACATGGATGGGAAAAAAAAGGAGGCTCATCCCTATCTCTGTTAATTCTCAGGTATTACATGGATTGCCAAATCTGTCCACATGCCGGGACCACTTATTTCTCTTTGCAAGTGAACCTTTTCCTTTTCCTTATTCCATCATCTGTCGCATATATTTGTATGATCTTGTTATTGTTTGGTTAACTTGTGTAACAGGCTGGTTTCAATGATATCCAGTGTTGTTGCGCACCAGCTGTTGTCACCTTTATGGGTTTTGCGCCTCCGCGGTCACTTTTTTTGTTGGTTGGCGTTGATGCCATTTCATATGGCACGATCATCTGTTTAAATCCAAATAAAGAGATCAATGGGTTTTATGTGTTTGAGATTTCGATAGAATAAAAGCCTGACTTGACAATGTTCACTAGATTGTTTTTATTCTGGTTGTTATTTTGTTTTAGCCATGGAAACCAAAGAGGAACAGCATGTTGAGTTGGAGATCAAAGACGAAGAAGGCCAGCCTACGACATTCCGTACGAGTGGCATAGCATGGATCTATTTGGTGGCCATTATAGCTGCCTACATGAGCAGCATATTCGCCTGGCTCACAGCCTCCGTTGCACCTGTCACCTTCTCAGAATGGACCAATGCCTCATTTACACAGCTCAATTGGCTTACCAACGCCTTTTCTTTGACTCCCATTGTACTGTCTCTGCCTTCAGCGTGGGCATACGAGCGTTTTGGAATAAAACCATCTGTAAAGTTGCAATTAAGACATAAATCCCATTTCCTAAATCCCTTGGCTCTACCATCTCTCCCCCTTCCTCTCCACGCTCCCTGGTTCGATCCAGTTTCCTCATCTTTCCGTCCCTTGGAACCCACACCATCCATTTAAAGGTTCTGTAAACATAGTTTGCACTTCTGCTCCCCTTCCCCCTCCTCTCCCCTTGAATTTAACCAACCTATCAAACAACTAACTTAAAAAAATCTTGTCTTTATTTTTGGCTTCTAGTTGATAGTCGCGTCGTGCCTGACTGCTGTGGGCTGCTGGGTCCGATGCATCGCAATAGCCGTTCCGCTACATCAACGGTTTGCTGTCCTGCTTGTCGGCCAAACCATCGCCGCTCTCGGCGCCCCATTTTATTACAAGTAAGCTCCATCTGGCAGAATATGGATAGCGCCTAAGTCTCGTGCTGATCGTTGATGGATGCTTAGTATTCCCGGCAAAGTGCGTCATCGTAACACCCTTCGATGTAAAAAATATATGTAACTGAAATGCTTTCTCCACCAGCTTGCCGCCGTATGGTTTACTCCCGAGTATCGCGGCCTCGCTAACATCTTGGCTGGTAAACCAAGGGCAATGATCGCCTTACATTTTTATGCCTGACTAACCACCGTGGGGTACTTGTAGCTACTGCCGTGGGACAAATGATCGGCCCAATTATCATTCCTCGCATTGTCGGTGACGATGCAGCCAATACACCTCGACTCGTACGTAGCATGACCTTTTTAATCCTAGTGACAGTTTTCACTGATATGAAAAATCATGATATTTAAGTTGCTGATTCTGGCGGCCATTGCGACGGTGATGGTACTTCCTTTTCCGTTCTTGCCGGCGAAACCGAAACATTCACCTTCCGTCACGGCCGACCTTGAACGACAACCGTCGGCGTGGCAAAGCCTCAAACTACTGATGAAAAATATCAACTTTCTGTGGTTAACAATCGCGTATTCGTTCCATCTTGGCATGCTTTTTTCCATAGGGGCCTTGACCGTGCAAATTTTGATCCCTTACGGTTACTCTGTCGAACGAAGCGCTCTCTGCGCCGCAATACCACTCGTTGCAGGAACAATCAGCGGATGTCAGTATTAGAATACGTTGCAGTAAAGCGGAACAGTTTCTGATTTTTTTTTCTGTATAGGTGCGGTGGGATACTGCATTGGACAACAAGGACTGCATCTGATGATGATCAAGCTTTTGACTCCGATCTCCTTGTTCAGTTATGTGATGCTTGTGTTTCAGGGTAAGTGTAACCCGACCTGTTTCGATGAACATAACCTCTTATATTATGGTGCGGCGTACTAGTTATTCCCAATAATTTCGACGTCGTAATTATTGCATTTATTGCCAATGGAATTTTTGTGATTGCTCTTGTGCCAGCTTACCTGGAATACGCATGTGAAAGTAAGTGGAATGAATGCACGTCGATTGCCTTTTTTTTTGGATCCATTCAATAAAGCTTGCAAGCTCTTATTGGAACGGTAACTCATTTATATGACGCTAGTCGCTTATCCTGTGGCTGAATCCTTTACTATGTCTATCATGTCTATGACTGTCGGCGCTACGAACGTTATCTTTGTGATCGTGTTGGACAAATTTCGAGCCGGTGAGGATGCCCTCATTCCAGGCGACATGCACAACGCTCTAGTGGCTGCCGCCATCATTGTCACGGTGGGATGTGTGCCCGTGATATGGATTAAAGGAGATATGAAACGTTTAGCCATCGACAACGGATCGATCATTACCAAATTGTAGTACGAATATTACTATTATCATTATATTATCTTGTATTTGTATTTGCATGTTTAAAAGTTTTCAAGGTGCATCACCATGTCAGACAAGGTGGATAAATGAGATATATTGGAAGGGTCTCGGATCGCCACGACTAAACGAAATGTCAGTGAATTTTTGCCTCTCTTGACGTTGTTGACCGGTGGATGGTCAGCTTACCTTCTTTTTGTGGAACAAATCGCTGTGTTGCTGGATCGTAGGACCATCCTCGGCCGACCAAAGCTATGAGATCCACCATCTCTCGTGTTAATCTCTTGTACCATAGAATGTCATATCGTTCGTATCGCATTGTAGCATTACCCTGAATCAGCTCCATGTCCCGTAATCCAATATAGTTCTCTGCATCGCTCATAGGAATGCAGGTATACGCTTTGGCTACTGTATTGATCATTCGTTCTCGAGTCATTTCTGAAAAAGACCGAAAGGGGCATGACGTTAGTATGCTTGCTCTATAAAACAAATCCCTCGTTGCCTACCTTCAATATCATTAATTACAACCTGCAGAGACGGAGACCACGCGTCATTATGGGCGGCTTTATAGAATTCGGCATAATTTTGCTCCCACAGTGTCACACATACACTCCACACTACATTCGCTTCGGCGACATCCGTCACATTCGCTTTGATCATTCGTTTACGCAAGAATCGGGCCGAGTCCCTACGCTTCCTTTATAAGCATTTCCCATTCTTTCTGAAGAAATACCAACCACAGAGATATTACAGATCATTGATCGCTACATAACCCGCTAACCACAGGGCATACACTTCTTGCAATTGTTCGATGCATGTTGCTCCCTATAATGCATGGCGTCAGTGACGAGAATTTGGACCTAGGCATGGATCACTTACGGAGAGTTCAAGGGCTTCGCATTCGCTAACAAGCCCAGCATAGTCTTTTGCGGACACGTAGCCTTCCAATTGGGTCATGGTTGAATTGTGTGTCTGTCGGCGGGGAACGCAAAGCCGTCAGCCAAGCGTTCCGCATTTTTTGAAAGGCGCCAATGCGGACGGCGGAGTCCTAATTCAGGGCACTCGGTTCGCAGTGGGATTCCTCCTGCACGCAAAAATTTCCGTCCACCTTTGACTATCTATTCATATTGCTATTTATATTGCATTTATGGACTTTACTGCTATCCAGTTTTCTTTTGGATTCTTCCTTCTTTTCTTGAACTTTTTCTCTTAATGGTCTGCATTCATGCGGTAGGCATTTTGGCCGCGTTGGGTTTACTAGGCCAGGCATGGGCACAGCAGGAGAACACAAATGTGGATAGCGATGTCAACGCAGACAGCGTCAAGGCGGATTTTGCTATGGGTGGACTTCGTGTGGGAAAGGCAAACGCCCTTGTGCCCGATGCTTCAGCAGAACATCCCCTTGTGCTAAGTGACCCCGAACAACAACCATTGTGCGTTCCCGATGCCTATCTCGAGGCCTCAGCACCCTTTAATGTCATGCAAGGCTACGAAGCGTATGTGCTAGCCAATAGCATAAAGAATCCTCGTAAAATTGCCATTGACCGATCGAACCACATTCTTGTTGTGGCTGGAGGCGAAGGCGTGTACAGTATTCGTATGGACAAATGCGGCAATACCGATATCAAGAAAATCCTCGGCAACGAGTTGGATCAACCTGTAGCTCACGGTCTGGCTCTCTTTGGTCATTCGGTGTACGTGGCTACGGCCAACTCGGTCTATCAATTTGCTTACAGTGATGGCCAGCATTCAGAACTTAAGAATGGTGTTAAAGTATTGACCAATATCAATCCTTCGAATCCAAATGCGCAACCAGACGTGGCCATTGATCCTTTCGGTCATGCTTACGTGCCGCGTTCGGCCGTGGGCTTGCAAAGCGACGTGGATCCCCGCCAAGCAATCATCAAGAAATTTAATTTCCGGGCGGTGCCAGAAGGCGGCTATGATTTCGAGACGGATGGCCAAATTCATGCTTTCGGTACCAATTCCGTCGGATCCATGGCATTCGATGCTCAGGCTCGCCTGTGGGGCATTGACGCTCCTTTTGAATCATTCCAAAGAGCCGATATTGGAGGAGGTACAGAAAAAAACTTAACCCAATTTGCAGACTGATTGTTTTGACTCACGTTATGGTTTGTTCCAAAAGATGTTTCACAGACTGGGTTGGCCGAAGAAGTCAATCTGTATGAATTCCCGCAACACAACTATGGCTACCCTTACTGCTTTACCGAGTACAATATGGAATCGTACACACCACGATTCAAAGGCTTGGGCGCTCAATGGGTAAATATGTAGCATTCACAACTCTTTCTGATACGATGTTTGCCTCAACTATGCTTCTTGTTTGAAACTTAGGCACATCCTGCGTTTATGAATGACTCGGTGGATATGGATAGCTATTGCCAGCAGGAAGAACGAAATCGTCGACCGGCCGTTCCGCTTGCACCTGGCGTCCACGCTCACAGCATCTACTTTTATATGGGCACTTTCTGCTCCGTCGGTGATTTGGAAACGTTGGCCACCTCAGTCGGTCTTCCATGCAACTGGACAGATACACCTATTGTCGCCTACCATGGTGTAAGCGGACAATCCCAAGGCCATAGTGTCGTCCATTTGCCTTTTGACGATCTGGGTCACGTCTCACGATGGGACAAGCCCGAAGAAGTCATCTTCGCCGCCGCCTCCCCTTGCACCGGTGCAGGATGTATCAGTCCCATCGATATCGCCGTCGATGGTTACGGTCGCTTAATTATCAGCAGCGACGAGTCCAACGAAATTTTCCTGGTTCACCGTATCTATAACGAACTAGCCGCTCAAATGCTCACAGACAAGGACAACAAAAAGGAAGCCCTTAAAGAAGCCGCCGAAGAAGCGCTTGAAGGAGATGATAACTAACAATGAATATTATAAAATTTGATGGATCGATTGGCCTGTAGCTAAAAAACATTTTCCACCTGCACATCGATATTTAATCGATATTAAAACAGAAAAAAAAATAGGTGAATCAAATGTTTATATACAGTTACATAAATGGGTTGTATGTGACTATCCTATTCCGTGGTAGCTTGGTTCCGCATACTTGAGCGGGATGAAGGGAGGTTTGGGGGAAGAGGGAAAGGAAACAGGGTTAAATGGCTCGGTAACCAAGTCGACGACGGTTGTAAATCTTGTAACCGACAAAACCACAGAGACTGGCGATACTGGCGCTGAGAAGGGTGATGCCCGTGACGACAACAATTGACCACCCCCAAGGTAGACCAAAGAAGCCTCGTCGTACGGGGATGAGTACACTATCCAGTAAGAGAACGCCGCCATCAAACGTGGACCGACCTTGTGCAATGACGCGTGCACGGATATCCGATGATTGATCCTTGACATCGATCACCAGATCTCGATGACCTTCATCGCGAATAACTAGTTTATCCTTGTCGGATAAGTAAGTGGGATACTCCGTCTTGTCGCGTTCTTGTACCCACTGGTTGGGCCACGGTTGAGGGATCAAATGAAGTCGAGCTATCCGGTCCAGCTGATAAGGATCGGCAAACAAGGCATCCAGATCAAGATGGGCAAACGCCTTGTCAGATGGGGCGAGAACAATCCAATTTTTATCATTAATCATTGCCGTGAGGTTGGCATGGTCAAGGATTTGCAGCATGGTCGTCGCTTCGATACCGACCAAGAGATCGCGATTACTAATCTTAACATGGCTGGGGATCTGGACTTGGTCTATCTTGTGAACCACACCATTAGCTACAAGGACGTTGGTATGTCGGACAATGCCTGTTGCAGGTCGATCCGGTCGTCCCACAATGATTTCGTGGTTTTCCATAGGTGTGATACGCAAGGTGGCATTGGCCAAGGTTGGTGCTTCGTTCACCTTGGACAACAAATCTTGGCGATACAGCAAACCCTCCGCTGCATGATACCTTAATACACTTTGTAGATGGTCCTTGGCGCTTGGATGAACCAGATATTTCGCCACCAGTCCAAGTTCTTGGAAAGCGTCATTGGTCGGTACAAACAAGGTGATGCCATTGATATTTTTGATCACATCCGAGACTTTGGATACGTAAAGTGCGGCAATAAAGGTTGAAAGATCCAGATCGATGACCATGGTACTGAGAATATCGCTGGGGAGATTCACGGGATCCGATAACTGATAAATCATGTTTTCCCCAACCATCACTGCAGCAAAGTGAACCAAACGGATTTAGTCTCGCCAAACAAAATCAAAGCTGCACTAGTTTGTAAAAAAACAAAAAGATTTGGTTGTACTTGCCTCCATCTCCCAAAACTCTGGCATGATTGAAGCGAATGGATTTGCCGGTAGGTTTGCCTTTCATTTTCTCCGTTTCAATAAACACCGGAAGTTTTTGTGGTGCGCCTCCCAATGAAGAAGCTTTGTATTCTGTATCCATCAACATGCTGTCCTGAAGCAAATCGTTGGTCCAGCATCCTGGTAGTAAATGATAACGAAGCCAGCTTCGCATGGTATGAATCGGTACATCGTGATCATCCAGATCATCGTTGGACGGTACCAATACCGTGAAATTATGAGAGTCTGCACCGAGGTAGTGACCCAAACCATACGTTTCCATCAACGTCACGAATTTCGTGGCATTGAATCCATACAGATATTTTCGCACATCAAATACAATGTTGGAAGGTACCATCCCCGACTCCAACTCGTGTACCACACCTAAACCGCACGTTCTCGTTAAAAACCTTTTTTTTTTTTTTTCAGCCAAGCCATTATCGACGAATTTCTGTCGTATGAACCCATCTACTCCCCTTCTCCCCCTTCCTGCTCCCAAAAAAGGGAGACCGAGTACTTACCGTTGGCGGCGATGGTATCTGTTTTGACGACAGGGATGCCGTTGACAGTTCGATGATTGTCTTTGTCGACGGCAATGACGATGGATTCGCCCGACAGTGTTTCGTCTGACCAGGGGGTCAGTAGGAGCTTTGATTTTATGGCTCAGCACTTACATAACGTTTTGCCATTGGGAAAATCCGCAGCATAAACGGCGCCTTTGACGACCATATATTTCAGTAATCGCCCCAAATCTTCTTTGCCATAGCGAGACAGGAGGTACTGCTGTTCGACCGTGGCCAATTGATTGAGAATGTTGTCACGAGGTACAAATAACGTAAAAGGCTGGCCTTCGTTTAAAAGATCGTGCATGCCGATTTTTTCCAGTAATGCATAGGTATCATTATAAGTTTGACGGATCGTTTTACCTGGAGGAAACCGCCGCCCAAACGAGATGAGTGTGTCTGTGTGACAACAAATTCCGAACTACGACAGGCACTTACTGATGGTGTGGGGTGGCTGCAGGACACGGTCGATGACTTGGATATACGTTTGATTATTGACGGGGATATCTTTGGAAATGATTTGGGCTTGATTGATGTAAACCTTGCCACGGCCTTTGCGGGGATTGCCTTCTTTGGTGATTTTTATGCGTTGACCGGCTTCATCGGAGCCCAAATAGCCTGGTCGGATGTACAGCGATTCCAACAACTGGTCATGGTAGAAATCTTCTCCCAACATGCCCACCGGTAATAAATGGTAAAGTAATGTGTCAGCGGTAATATCCCCATCGTTGTATTTTGCAAAGGCGTCATTGTCCGGCGCAAATAAGGTGGCCGCTTTCAAAGCATTGACATGCGGAATGAGACGAGTGCGCTGCAAGTGGCCAAGCAAAGTTTCAAACCGCGCATCTTCAGACAGTACGTCGATAATGGTTTTATAAGCGAGTGTGTGAGCGCAATAAACACCCAACACTAAAAATCCATATAACTTCATGTCAATCAAACAATAAAGAAGAAATAAAGAAAAAGTGATAATCAGTCGTATCTAATTCGGTTATATCTTGTGCAAAACAGTCACGGCGATCATGAGACCCAGGAGATCCCTCCTTCCCGTCGTCAGCGACAAAATGACGGTTCAGTCACGTTATATTATAGTACAAATGCCAGGATAGATGATAGTCCGTCACCGTCATTTCCCTCAGAGGCTCACGACAGAGAGTGACATTTTCACGTTTATCCAGGCTTCAAATATGCTGCATCATCCAGATTTGGTCCACTGACGTAATATGGTTGGATGACCGTCTGATTCGTTTTCAGGAAAAAACACCCTGAATGCATTAAGGAGCGCAAGCATAAAATAATTCAATAACAGCGGCTGTTGCTGTCGCTGCCACTATAATAAGATGGGCTAGAAAAAGGTTCACTTCGGAAGTTGAGTTCATCCGTTATATAAAAAATATGAATGCTCACTATCATGTGGTGAATCAAAAACAAACAAAAATATAGAAAGCAGAATAACCATCTACAATGGAAGGTTTATAGATACATTAAATTCAAAGGTATCGGAGGGAACTGCTGGAGAATCGCCGGCTCCTTGTTGGTATGTGATGGCTGATGGATGTATGTACCCCATATTTTCTATTTGCAATTGTAACCTTTAAGCCAATCATAAATAGGGTGGATTGATGTAAACATGGAGACACCAACATGCAGCTGACATTGCCATAAAGAGAAAAACGTGCCTCTGTCTGGATTTTGCTCGTGTCACCTGCCGCTTTCCTATTCACAGTCCTGTTGCAAGATCAAATAGCCGACCTCTGGAAGCCCCGCGCATAGAACCAAACGTGGCGAGCAGATATTTAATTATAACCAGGTTTATTTGGGACATACAAGGCTAGTCACCCTGCCGAAAGCACCATTCCCATGGATGCAACTATCCCAGTAAAAAGCTTTCACACATTTATCCAAATCTGGTCCATGTGAACTGTCAAAGTCTATCGTTCATGGCTTGCGAGAATATCAAAAACGTGCATGTAGTACAGTTTATGGCCGTCGGTTGTTGAGGCCACACAAGCTTTTGCCATCGAAAAAAACGGCATAAATTCAGTCAAGTGCGACTGTTTACAACCGGTTGCCAGTCAATATTTGTCCCACGTTCTCCGGAAACAAATCATTTTTCACCGACTCAAAAATTTCATGCAATAGTGAGAAAGGAGCAATTCAAGTGAATTTGCAATATTTTAGGTTGTGAGGACTCATTGTTCGTCAGTATCGGATGGTATTGACAATTGCTTAAAGAAGCTGGGGCAAAAGAATGAATCAATGGATGATTGGTCGGTGTTTGAACTGTAACAAGCCGAAACAAGTGCCTGAATACAAAATTTACAGAGATGTGATCATCCCAAGCGGGTGGTGTTGAGACCAATCAATCCATCTTCTTCCCTAATTCAATTTTCTATTCTCATGCGAAGCACAGAATTTCCGGCATCTGAGCACACACAGTTGCTTCCAGGCATTCAAGGCAACCAGGATTACATTGAAAGCGGTCGAATTCAGTGCGGTCACAGCCAGAATGCATCCAAAACAACGAAACCGGATCTTGCACCGCTATTGACCGTTAATTTTATGAGTTTTATGAGCGGTGTCAATGAAGGAAGCTGGAGTTTGCTTATTCCATGCTTGAAATCGTACTATGGGATTTCAGATCACACCGTCGCATTGATATTTCCATCTTATGCAGCGGGCTATTTCGTCACCGCTTGTTGCAATGGCGCTTTCGTTCATTACTTGGGTCAACGAGCGACCATGTTCCTTGGCGCTCTTGGATTCTTGGCTGCTTTCAGTGCCATTATGCAAGGGTTCTCTTTCCCGGTCACTGTCGCTTTCATGGTCGTTCAAGGATTTGGAGCCGCTCTTTTGACGGCTTCCGAGAATGTCTACATTGCCAAGCTACCCAATTCAACCTGGCTGTTTAGCATTTTGCATGGTACAGTTTCAAAACACCCAATTATTGTATAAATACAGTCCTGGTTGATGAAATTTCTCTAGCTGTATATGGTGCTGGTGCCACTGTTACTCCCTTGGTGTCTACAATGATCCTGGCCCACGATCTCCGTTGGAACTTTATCTATCTTTTCTTATCGACGGTCGCTTTCATCAATATATGCTGTATGCTTGTTGGATTTCGCAATGTCAAGTTGGACGACAAGGCACTTCAAAGCTCAGCGTCCAACAAAATATCCTACAAGGAAGCTGTCTTCAACCGAATCACAATGCTGGGAACTATCTACATTGCCATATTTGTTGGAATTCAGCTGACGTTTGGTAGCTGGGGATACATCTATTTAACGGAGGGGCGTCAAGGCAACGAAGAGATCATGGGCTATGTAGTAACCGGGTTCTGGGGAGGCATGGCCATAGGCCGGTTGTTCTTGGGCTACCTGGCCAATCGGTTTGGTGAGAAATCACTGACGTCGATCTGCAATAGCATGAGTTTGATTCTTGTCGGTCAACTATGGCTTTCCAACGACATTGTGATTGTTTGCATTGGTAACAACGTTGAGTTTTGGATCATTCTGAAATCAAGATCACCGTGCTGACTTGTCCAACTCTATGTAGTCTTTGTTGTTGTCGGCTTCCTCCAGGCACCTGTGTTTACCACCGCTATTGCTTTGATTTGCAAGTTACTGCCAAGAGAATTGCATGCCACTGCCCTGGGATGCATTGCAGCGTGAGTCCTTATCCAACATAAACATACTAGTCAACAAAAGATTGAAAGCTGTTACATTAGTGGCACTTCGGTGGGGGCGGCATTTTTTCCGTTTATTACTGGTGCGTTATCGGAGATCTACGGCATTTCAACCTTTCCCGTCGTCTGCTTTGCCATGCTCGCCGTTATGCAATGTATCTGGATGATTCTTCCTGACCATCGCTCATAATCAGCCCCTAGATCTCCATTAGTTTCAATGGAATCTCGATCCCAATGGTGGCAATGATTAGGATAGACACTCATATCTTCTTTTTTGTATTTTGTATTTTGTTTTTGTGATGTGTAATGCACCAGCATGGATGACATTAACCCAATACAGTATTATCCTGGATCGATTCGTCAGTAGTCTACAATTCTTCAATTTGACAGTATATCTTGCAAGACTCGAATTGGAACCTCCCTTTTTTCGATAAAACCATACCATGATTCTAAACCAAATGTTACTCTACGTGATTCATTGCTTAAATTTACCATACAAGGGTACCTAGTCTATATTGGATCTCCAACGGAACTGGGATTGTGTACTAACCATAGTTTATGCCTTTCAAATTTATAATCAGGATAAAAACAAACATCTAAATAGATAATGTACGACGGTTGGGTATACAGAGCCACATGACTTGCATCATGACGGCCATGGCCAAGCAAATCATGGGAAGGGCTAAAATACCAAAGCGGCCAGAGAATTGGCCAGTGAGAAATGGGAAAAACGCTGCACCACCCGCGGCAAGTCTAATGCAGTGATGAGGGTTAGGTTCAATGTTTAAGGAAAATGAGGCTATTCGATACTTACGCGCCCATAAATCCAATAGATGTAGCATGCATATCCCTAGGCAATATCCTGGATACCAAAGAGATGGTGGTTGGGAACATGGGGCCCAGTAAGAAACCCAGTGCCACGTAAACTAAGGATAGACACAACTTAGCGTTTATCATTGATCCATCCCATGTCTTTGAATCTTACCCAAAGAATCGACCACAATATCAGCGACAAACCACAAAACACCCAGCAGTAGCATGGAGATGACGGTGAACAGGGAAATCATGCGTTTTTCACCGAATCGACCAGCCAAGTATCCGAGGGCAATGCGACCCGCGGCCAAGCCAGCCCAGTAGCCGGATAAAACATGGCCCATTTGATACGGATCGCCATGACGGCCCGTCGTCAGGTAACTGTAGCCCCATCCACCCAAAGTAACCTCGAGTCCCACGTAAACGAGAATGTAAGCCGCTGCCAACAGGGTGACCCGGTTGAAGATGGCTTCTTTGCGAGTCGATTTCACATAGCCTTCTTGTTCTTCTTCGTCGTTTTCTTCAAAGTTGACCCCCTTGAAGCCAACGGTAATACTGCATAGATTCACAAATGCCATGGTGGCCAGAAACAGATAGATGAATCGCCAGGAGAAATCATGGGCCAAAAGAGATGTGGCGACCAATGGACTGATCATGGCACCAACACCATAAACGGCTAATTTTGGATCAAATTCCCATAAAAGTCAATTTTAGGGTCCTTTTCCTTTCCATCATTTTCTGTCATCATTTAATCAATTACCGTGCAAGATATTCAGCATCAAGGTGGATTCGGGGACGTTGGCGGTATAAACATTCATGGCGGCGTCCAATAGTCCCGCACCTGCACCTTCCAGCATCATGAGGGCTATGGTGACTTTGAAGGGGAAACCCTGCATAATGGAACTGTAGGCGACGAGAACCGCCGCAGCACCTAGGTACATCGTACGACGCTGACCAATTTTGTGCACCAACCAACCGTTGATACTTGCGCTAATGAAAACACCACACGCATTGAAGAGAAATAAAAGCGACACAACGTTATCTGGAATATCATAGTACGATTTGAAGCATGTAATAACGATGCCTAAAGCACCATCGTTGAGACCAATGAGGATGCTAATGAAGTGGGCTGCCAACAATGGCCGAATGTGCGGTTTGAGTTTCTGCCAGGATTTCAAAGGGGGAGCATGTTGTGATTCGGTTCTTTCAATAGACTGATGGTTTAACGAGTCATCGTTGCGCAAAAGGTGCGTCTGCTCATTTTCCAAAGTCATGTCGACGGCCAGATAAAAACGAGATCCAAATCAAGAAAAGGCTAAATGCACCGTCGATTTATAGATGCAATTACAGGCGGTAGAAAGTTCAACCACCGCTTTCGGTCCTTTTTTTTGGTTTGACCAGACATTGTTGTTACATTGGATCTAAATGATATCATTGACTGAATTACATCAACACGCGTTATCCATTGGAAAAACGATGGGTTGGCTTGGGAATTTTTATGCTGCAGAAAGCGTCAGAAATAGAAAATGACCAGAAATACGCAATATCTAAAAGAAGAATACAGTTTTTGATGATTGGGTCTTTATTATGATCATGGTACCTTGGTACCTTGGGGTACATGTTGATCCTAAACCTTGATAGTACTAAAAGCAGAACTGACTATGGTCATTACAACTGAAAGGGTCCACAAGCCTGTCTATCAAGAAAATGCTGCGCCTCTTTTGCAGACACTGAAAAGGCATTCTGAGTCTTGTATGATTCGCGGAGAATCAAATCTTGTAAAAAAGGGACGTCTGTGGAAGTGCACGACATGACAGCCGTGTCGTTTTATTCACCTTGCTTCAGAAACTATGAGTGCAACACCCAGCAGCAGCAGCGCCACGAACCAATCCGAGGGACCTCAGTCCATCACCGATATTATGAACAATTTCCAGATTCCTTCCTACGAAAGCGAACGATTAGCAGGTTTTTTTCGTGATTACGATACAATCATGAGCCACATTCAACACGGTTTCAAGCAAACCATTGACGTTGCTTGCGATCTGGAAGAATTACAGCAATCAGATATGGTAATGCCACGCACATGGAGTAATGATTCAATTGTAGGCGTGCTAACGATAATGTTCGGTTTGTAGATCACTCCTTTGGAATCAGACATGCAGACGTACATTGATCTCGAGCACCAACTTCAGGAGCAAAAGACGATCATTGACGAGCTTCAACGTGGCGTTTGCGACCAACGATTAAAGGTAACTGGTGCTTTTTATGGGGTGATTGTAAGGACATGATTAACGCCCGACACTATTTAGGGGGATATCATGAAAGAATATACCAAAAAATGGGAGAAGAATATGCGAAAATACAGCAACATGCCGGCCAAGAGGAAATATTACAACCACGAACAATATAACAGCTTCAAACAGATCATTTGGGTACGTAAGATCACATCTATCTGGTGGCCATCCACTGCGCGGCAAAAAAATAAAAAAATAAATTAAAAGCATTAACACGATGCGTCAGAACGTCAACCACCCCGATGAACCGATGCCACCGTTGGGAGAAGAAGACGGCAGAGCCAAGGATGATGATATCGTGATTGGCGCTACGAAACTGGCGTTAAAATGTCCTTTAACAACTACATGGTTTGAGGAACCTTTGACAAGGTACGTTTGCAGATGATTATCTTATAGAGGCAGTGGCCGATGGCTCATCTTGAAATTTTACAGTAAACTATGCAAGCACACGTTTTCGAAAGCAGCGATTATGGCATTGCTTAAAAGGTCGCATGGATCCGTGGAATGCCCTATACCAGGTATATACATATTAGGATGGATGATATTGCTTCTGCAGCATGACTCAAAACGCGAGCTTTTCCTTTTGTTCCGTGAACTCTTAGGTTGTGGCAAGCTAATTGATCAGCGCGTGTTGTATGAAGATACATTGATGGAACGACGAGTGGCAAGACAACAAGCTTTGGAAGCTTCGTCATCACACACAGAGGTAAAGCATTATTCTTTCTTTTGCCATTGCTGTCAATGATTGTTTGAATTTTTTAATTGTCTGACGGGTCCATTTTTGCTTTTTCTTTTCTATATAGTTCTATGACGTTGAATAAGTGTGAGACAAGAAAAAGCAAAAAGAAGGAAAAAGGATGTAGTAACTGTACAGATATTTTGAAATTAAAAAAAGGAAAAAGGAAGGAAAGAAACACAAAATCATCCTATTTCTTTTTTAAAAACCTCTTCTGGCTGAAGATCGAAGCGGGAAATCCGATGTGTGCTCCTTGCTTGTGCAAGACATGATGCCTGTAAACAAGTAAAATGGTTAGACAATATGTAAATAAACCACCCTCATTTCTCTCTGTTGGCTTAGCATTTCACAACTTACCCATAGCTCTGGCTCGTTTAATGGCTTTGGCCAATTTACGTTGATTTTTAGCCGTCAAACCTACATCAAGTCGACCCGTTAATATTTCCTTGTTACTCCATGGGCAGCATGCCGGATTGGTTGTTTGGTTGAATGGTGGTTTACCTGTTTGCTGCCGAGGCAAAATTTTGCCCATATCAGACACAAAGTTGCTGAGAAGTCGATAGTTTTTATATTCGTGAAGAGGGTCGAGGCCCAAGACGTCAAAAGGATCTTGCAAATTGGCCTTGGCCTGTCCGCGACGAGCTCGCAATTGTTCCTGGTAACGAGCATCGTTGAGATCATCAGGGTGATACGTATCGCCGACCCGGTGAATCTTTTGGTATCGTTGCACGGCTTCCGTCACAGGCTTGCTCTTCTCTTCTACAAAAACAAACGGAACATTAGCACAAGAGCACTTGTGATTTCTCGTCCATCTCTCCCAATAAGATTCTATTATGGTTGAATTTCAACGTACTGCTGACTGATTCTTGAAGCAAAGCCAAGGTCGCTAATTCGATGCCTGTCAAGAAAATTGGATCAGTTTACATGAAAAAAAAAAAAAAAAAAAAAAAAAAAAAAAGGCAAAGGTGTCGGATCGATTCTTACTTTGAGTGTTGGATTGTGCTGGTGAAGTAGCATCGGTTGCAGCTGGTGCGTCGGGACGGGTGGACATGCATCGAGAAAGAACGGTGGGACGAGCCATCGTCGACAAGCGGGTCACTGCCCGTGTTGCAGCGTACATTGTTCGATGGGTGAAAAAAGGTCGATCGAAAGTGGAGATACAATGTTTTTTGGCAAGGGGAAACGGACCGGACAAAAACCCAAGTCACACCTTTGGCTTTTTTACACCCCGACCTCATGACTTGATCATGAATTCAGCATTAAAACGATGACAGGGCATTCATTATCTGAGCTTTATGAAAGCGACTGCTCGATGAAAATGGGTTAATATCATGGAAATGGAAAGGAAACTATCTTGTCATGAATAACGCTCCTACCCATAGTTCAACTGATATAGGAAAGTTTATTCATTCTCGTGGATACAGATCCATCTGTACCTTCCTCCATATTCTCCCTAACTGAACCGAATGGAACAGTTTTTGGTCCGTTGTGAAAAACAAAGTCAAGCGAAATAAGTTTTGGAAAAAAAGTCATTGACGAATAGAATTTGTGAAGCTTGTGGATAATTTATATGAAAGTGACTTAATAGGCTTCGTTCCTTATTCTGCTAAATGTTTTGAAAGTGCCTCTAAGAATAATTTAGATAGGAATTGTAAAGTGTCCATTTATAACGTTTTCTTTGTTGAGGCACGTTCCAAAACGTTTACTAGCGCAAGAAGGAGACAAATCCTTCGAAATCACCTGTCACATGCATCATGATTTCGTCACGAAATATACAAAATGAACACCGTGTGATTGCTGAAATATTTATTTCTTCCCTCTCTTTCCACTCTTCGTCATCTTAAAGTATGTGTTTTGTCTATTTTCTATACAAGCAACTTTATTGTCTGCGCATGTGTCTTATCTTATAAGTTAGTATGTCCGTTCTTTACGCCATCACGGCCATTACCAACTCGGCCATCCGTCCTGAAGACTGAAGACGGCACAAAAATCTCCCAGTGGTAATCAATTTCTGAATTGACTCTTTCCGAGAAACATATTTTACCAGCAGGCGCGTCACCATTTGCCGCGTGTCACATTTTTCTCCTTCTTGCTTTACTTGCTGCGCCTGCGTAGACATCGTCGTTTAAACCATTACGAAGAAGGATCGAAACGAACCTCTGCTTATCATCGAAGCAAGAAGGAAGGGCCCCTTTTGAATCGCATGGTGACGTTATTGCAAGCAAGCAAATTTCTTTGATGTTCTCTGGGAATCCTTTCGGGGTTGGTGCCGATGCGAACGCTGCGGAGGCTGTCTTGCGTTATGGAGAACGAGTATTATCCAATGTGGCTCAACTAGTTGGACATTATAAACCACATCGGCCATACAAAACATCCGACGTTCAATACGTTCATTGATAAGCACCATCGAGAAATGCTTCTCTGGTCTTTGGGCTCTCCGAATACGAGCACCGTAGGACTTCACACTGTGTGTGTATCATGCTTCATTTCAGTGTTTCGACGTCTGAACCTCATGCAAAATTGCCGTAAGTCTTGCTTTGTCTTCTGTGTGAGTACGCGTGCTTATTTTTTTTTCTTGATTATCTCAGCGTGTTCGCCATGAATAAAAAGTACTGGGAAGACGTTCAACGTCAAATGGAGTTCCTCATTCGACTAAATACAACATACACAAACTCAAGCCTTAGTACTTTGGCCGATTACGCTGAGACAGCAGAAACCGTGGCAAGCGCCATGCAGTGTACCACCCTCAAGCAAAACGGCAAGGGAATGCGTCCGGTTCATGATGATATTGAGGATGATGAAGATGGAAATGGCCGCGTCAAGGGGAAAGAGAAGGCACCCACATATACTGGGACACTGTCGATGACCACGATGCTGTCAATGACGAGGGCAACGGTATACCCTCACTCCATGACGTCGAACAACTGACTGGCTGCAACACGGCAATTTTCAACATTGGCTATAAAAAGATAAGGATGCGAGGTGCCTCGTGAATTGAGCATATCTCTCATTTTTTTCCAGCTGCTAGGCAAGCTGTGGACAGATGGCGACCGTTGCCTACTGGATCAAATCTAAGATACCCTTTCATCGGCCTGCACCCTCCTTCAGCAAAATACATTGCTCACAATCAAAGGAGGGGGCCTATGCCAAGCCGATGTCTATCGGCTAAAGTTAGTTTGCTTGGTGCAACAATTATTCAAGCAATCTCATTCATTTTTTTAGAAAAAAACTTCAAAAATAAAATACAAGTAAAAAAAGAAACGAAGTTTGATGGCACGTGAATACGTTCTTATCCTTGGACCGCTCGATGATCGTAGTTGAACATGCTTTTTTTTTCTGCAAACTCAGTGACTTTTTACTTTTTTCAAATGACTGTATTTGCAAAGGTTTTGAGAACTTATAAAAAAGAATTAAGGAGGCAAATAGAAAAAAAAGGAAGTAAAAAAACTAAGGTGAAAGGAGACGATGGAGAGTTTGTGTTGCGGGAGAAAAAATAAGGAGAGGGATAGGTGTGTCAATGTGGGATTAAGGTATGCAGAAAATTTTTAGTCTTCCTGATCTTCTTGAGCCGGTCGTTGCTTGAGAACGAGTTCAGCGCCCGTCATACGACGGTAGATGGATTTCACATCGTCACACACCGTCTCAAAGTGCGATGTCGCATCGTATGAACGGGAAACATACACTTGATCTGCTTGTCCGTCACCGAGAGGTTCCTCAATATCTGAAACGGTAATAAACCTAAATTCCCACAAAAACAAGTGAGTGATGCTGTTCAAGAAACGGAGTGTGCAAGGGGGGCAAAAATGGGGGTTGGGTAACAAAACTTACTTGTCATGGATGGAACCCAACAGTGCGAGACCAGCTTCAATCTCCTTTTCAGGCTCATCGGTTTCCACGAGGGTGGAGACGATGGCAAGGTACATATCCTTGGGGCACACGTTGTGGCTGCTCGAAACACACGCAACATACACATCGTGATTTCGACCCAACTGGTTCTGAGGAATGACAATTTGAGCCGAGTCGGCATCATGGGTATTGGGAATAGGATGCTTCAGGAAACAGATAGCTCGCACCACCTTGCCGACCGCCTTGACCTTTTCTTTGGCATACGATGGATCACAGATGATTTGTTTGGCTCTGGCCACTTCGGAACCCGAACGAACACCCACAGCCACTCCATTTTCGTACACAATCTCGTCCACACCGCGATCAAGCATATAAGTACCACCATAAATAGCGCTTAGTCTAGGTCAACAAGGCCACATGCGGTCAGAAGATCGTTCTCTTGCTTACTGTCGCTTTGATTCGTTCGTCATTGCTTACCTAGCAAAGGATTGAGGAAGTTCACCCAGACCGTGAAGGGGATAAATATAGGGGCTCTTTCCATATCGAGCGACGGATGCAGCGTAAAGGATGATCTTGTTCACGGTTTCTCGGGCAGGCTGGGCGAGGTAGCCATCATCGAGATGCAACGCCATGGCGTGACCAATGAAATCCTGAGTCGCCGGTTCAAGACCGAATTTATCATACACTTCCTTCATGGTGTTCTTTTGGAGATCCAAACCTTCGTGGGTGGACTCATCGTGATCTTTCCAGTTCTTGACGAATTCAAAGAATTTCTGCAAACGGCGCTTTTCCACCACACCCAACAGGGACGAACTGATGGCTTCGCCTTCGGTGGCGGGCACCTTGAAGATGTTACCATCCTGATAAACGTACGAGCCCGAGATTTGCTTGAACGCCAAATAACGAGTGACATCGGTGTGGGTCAGGAACCGCACAATTTCTCCGTTGGCCATCATGAACTTGGGAATCAAATCAATATTGTATTCCCGATCACGGCCCAAATCCGTAGGCACCGCACTGTCAGGACGATGCTTGCGATACAACTAGACACGACACAAGTCAAAAAAAAATGGGGAAGCTGAGGTGAGCGAAAGGAAGGAGTTTGATAAAGTCTACGGAGACGTGGGACCAAAGGGAGAAGGAAGGGAGGAAGGAAGGCCAAAGAACTATGTTACCTGAGTCAAATTGAGGGAAGCCGATTCTCCGCCATAATAATCGTTTCGATCCATATGCAAGACCTTTTTGCCTTCGACAGAAAAGATGCCGGAGAGAATACATTCGGTCAAACCGGTACCCAAGACAATGACATCGTATTGCTCATCCTAGATGACAACCATTCCCTCGGTTGGTCATTCATGTCGTTTCGGAATGACGGTGATACTTTTGGCGGACTTACCATTGTTTCGATAAAAAAAATACACAAAGAGATTAAGATAGACGGGCCAAGTGACCAAAGAAGAGGTTAAAGAAAGGTTTGAGAGAAAAGGAGGAGCTTTCGCTTGAGCCGAGGAGAAACAGGGTTTTTATATAACCAGGCCAGCGCCGAGGAGAGAAAGTCAGACTAAAAACGCGCATGGTGAACGTGTCAAAATGGTAAAGGGGATGGGCACCATATCCGCATTTGGAAATCCGGGATGCGACTTTATCTGACCAGCTCATTCACGCGCAACGGTGCAATATATGGCCTACCGCCTCGGCTTTGTTCACCGTCCGCGTTCTCCTCCAGTCTCCAAAAACAACGTTTTCATTTTCTTCTCATGTTAATCCCACTAAAAAAAAACTTCACAATATTTATCCTATCATTTGTCCGATCACATGGTGTGGATCGCTATTATCAATGACAGCAGAGTTTGTTGTCAGCTATCCTATCAGTGCAATGAAACCATGTCATAACAACAATAAACATCAATATAACCAGACCAATGACACCTTAGTGGACCAACAATGCACTGCATCATGGACCACATCAATCCATGTTCATAATTGCCTACAGCATCGGTCACTGCATCGACCACAGCGTAGACGGCACCAGAATCGTTTTGTCACGCCAAAAAAGAACCGCATGGAATAGAGAAAAAAACAGGCCACGTGGGATAGAAACCTGATCAAATGTCAGATTCTTGTGTAATGGTCGTGTATATTAAAAGGTAAGATTGAATGGGCTCCATCAACCTGAACTATTGGAAAAAAAAAAAGGAAAAGACGAGTAACGCACGAATTATAAGAGTGAATACATGTATCGTTTTGGTGTAAGCTTATCAGTTCCAAAATTCATTTTGAGAAGTTTGAGCCCCTTTTTATCCGTCCACCACGACACTGACAAATAGAATGCTTCGTCGCGGCAGGCTTGGGACGCTTTTCATCTGCAGTCAGTCACCGAAATGACATATCAATACCATCGATGATTCAATTCACCTTGAAATCCATCGGGGCTGCGTGCGAAAAAAAAAAAGAAAAAATAACAACAAAATGAGCAAAGTTGTTGTCTATCTTGGTTTTATAAAAAGCAAAAAGAAAACCCCTCTCGTTTATTTTTTTCTCTTTATACCCGATTTTTATTCTTTTGTATTTTACTCTTTGCTCTTTATCGGAAAGCGTACCATTTATCAGTATCTTTTTTTTTGTTTTCATTCTTCTTGCGCAATGGCAAAATCTACACGGTTGTATCGACTTTATATAGGCAATGGAAACTGGGTGAATCTCAGTCCAGAGGCGACACGTGATTTGTTGCAGATCTACGAAACCGGCGTCGCTACACGATATCAGTTGACTGCCGGCCTTTGCATCGATATCTTGCCCAACGATGTCGATTGTAACAGCAAAAACACAGATTTACCCCGCTTAATGCGCGCGGATCTGTGTTACACGGATGGGGAACACCAAACCCATCAACAATTATCATCGTTTGTCAAGGACTTGTTGGAATCCCAAGGCATCATGGATGCATTTCCTCCCGTCAAGCCTGGGGACGCTTTGCCAAAGATCACCGACCTGGAACCCCATCGTCACCTGAGTCTTGTTCCTACCCCGCTGAATTCTGCCCGTCGCACCGTTCGAAAACCCAAAGAAGAAACCGTGGCCGAAGCAGAGGTGAAGCGGTATCCGATCTTTGAAAATACGCTATCGCCCATTATAGGGTATGAGAAAAAGCGACCAAGAAATGCGGGAGGAGGAGCGTCAACAAGATCCAAACGTAAACGATCCGTTCCAGACAAGCAATCACCTTCCGCATCCATCACCATCAACCGTGCGAATACAAGGCAAGACAAGAAATCCCATTTCCCCATTGGGTTGCCAAGCGCCTCGACCACGACAACCACACCCACATCCACTCCCACCCCCGCCACTAGCAGTGCCGTAGCCAATCATGGTGCCCATCCAATGGTCGTCAATGCAACCAACTCGTCGCCTATGGATCCCTTGCGTATGACGAACGCCAGTGGTTATCGTTCTTCGGCCATGCCACCCACAAGCTGGGTGAACTATCCCGCAAGAACTTACGATGCCACCTCATTTTCTTGCCAAAAGCCGCCCTACAGTAACCTGCCCTATTCGCCTTCTTCCATGCTGCTGTATTCCCCCGTCAATGGTTTCCGTCAAGCCGCACCGTCGCCGTCGTCAAGGCACGCCATGGATTCCGAGTATCAGTCTATGTATCATCATCCTCCATCGCTTTTTCCCACCACCGAGTCAGCTTCCCACCACGGCCACAACTACTCGGCCATGATGACCGAGCCCCCCATGCTCGGATCGCCATCCAGTGCAGAAAACAAGAGTATGCGAATTCGGCCGGTGAATCCGTCGTACCCTTTCCAGCTTCCATGCTCGGATCCTTCCACGGCAGCCAATGCGCCTGCCACAGGTCCATGGATGGATCGCGACTTGTGGCTTGAAGGAGACTCCCATCCTTCGTCACTCGCTCCATTCACTTCTGACGTAGGTTACGATCACGCTACAGATGCCATGGTATATCAACATCATTCGTCGTTGTATCAACCGGCGCTCACGGATCCTCCCCGCTACAATGTATCGATGATGCACCTCGATTCATCCTCCGCCTCTAGTGTCACGGGCGATCCGACCTTTTCGCATGATTCCAGCCATCTCACTTCCTTGGCAGACAGCTTATTCAACAATTCAATGAATGAATACAATACCAAATCCTTTGATGGCACTGACACGTCTCAGCGTCCCTTGAACTCCGTATTACATCATTCCGCTACACCTCCTCCTCCTCCTCCTCTTGCTCCTTTACCTCCTCATTCTTCTTTTTCCTCTTCCTCTTCTTCTTCCTCTTCTGCAAGTTCTTCGGCTCCTCCTCAATTGATCGCTTCTCCTTCCTGTATATCCAATGCGGCTCCGGAAACTATTGCCAAGTCAAGCTCCTCGTTAAGAAGCACCAGTACTCAATCCACCCACGACTAACCCAACTACTATGAAAATATGCAAATGCAATTCCCATCTTTGTCATCCTTGTTTTTGGCCCTTTTTTGTTCATGCGTGTATGTTATTTCTGGTTTTAGATCATTGTTTCATGCGTATTTTTCTTTCTTCTTGTTTCTTCTTCCCTCCTTTATCCTGCAACAACAAAATGAAACCTTAAATCTCTACATAAACAAATAAAGAAACCCACAGATGATTCAAAATCGCATTGAACACTGAAAGATATCTCGGGCTGTCATCGATGCACATTGATGGATGTGCTGAGCATGGTCCTGCCACGCTTTCCCAAGTTGCCGTTGTTTCACCAAGTAGTCTAGATACATAATGACCAACTGGGCTTTCTCAATATCTTTTTCTTGCACCAATTCTTGGATGTATTTCGTCACTGTTTCCACATCTTCCGGTTCCGGCGCTTCGGGGAACGAATCCATCCATTGCCGTAGCAATTCGCGAATATCTTCCAGACGACTTTTTCCCATTAGTATCGGTTCCCGGCGTTGAGGAATATCCAATACTGGCGCCGCATTGTTCAAAAGCTAATCAATGCATTGGTTAATTTGATGGGTTTACAGAGGGTAATATTTTGCTCTGTTTTTTTTTGGAGTTTTGTTGATACCTTGTTATGACGGGCTTGCCGAAATTGTTGGTTCACTTGATCCTGCTTTTTCCGTTCCTTTTCCAAGCGACGATCTGCCAGCAATTCTCTCCGGATTTCTGGGCACATTATTTGGTGCAAAAAAAGAAAAAAGATGCAATGTCAAATTTGGATATTTTTCTTCCGTGCCATGTCACATTGGATTGCTTTTGATGCCATTCGAGTTACCTGTCGGAAGTTCGTTCCAGATATCAAGATCCCACGGAACCTCGTCCGCGTGATCATTTTTGTCAGTGGGGCTGTCTTTTATGTCATCACGAGGATAGCGTCGATTGGGACTGGGCGGGAACATTTGCGTCAGTGTGATTCCCGCCTTTTTCTCGGTGACCGTGCCGCGTTTAGACCGATTTCGGGGACTTCCGAGAACAGTAGAGGTTGTTGCCACGGACGTTGGCCGTGAGCGTCTAGGGGATTCTGGCGACGCCGATATAAGCCTCGAGGTTCCTCTTGATTTCGGCTTCTTGTCCACTTTGCTGTACGCTTCCAACACTTGCTTTTGCATCGTATTAGGAAGCGCTAACAGAGACGTTGGATCCAACTGGGACCACGGAGGGAGGCCGGCTAAAGATGACAACAATGAACTTGGCGGTGCATGATGATCATTGACATGACTTTCCGATTCCGCCGCCTCTTTTGACAATGGTGAATTTCCAATATCAGGCAATGCTTCAAGCTGCTGGGTCGTCTGTTGTTGTTCTTGGATAAACTGCAAATCATAGTTTTTGGATAAATGGCTTTGTATATCAGTCGGTAACTCTGTAAACACTTGCTGATCGACTTTCTGTATAAAATAAACCAACGATCAATGAAACAGGTCACGCATGTATTTATCCATGAATTTCCAACTTTCAATACCATTGGTAACTTTTCAGTTTCGGTTGTGGTGGGCGTCTGTGGCTCTCTTTCAGGCGAGCCACTTTGTTGTGGACGAGCAGTAAATTCGAGAGTAGCTTGACTTGCTACAAAGAATTGGAAGAAAAAGATGAAAAGCAAAATAAATGGACTGCCCCGCTGAGCGACCAACTTCTTTGAACGTACCTGAAGGTCGATGGGTCTCGCTTTGATCTAGTTTCTGGATTTGGATGCCGACACCACGGATATCGGCAGTGGGTATATTTAATGATCGCAGTAATTGGTATGCATGCTTGTTGATAATAGAAGCATCGTCGGTATAGTTATCCAGTGTAATGGATTTTGAATAGCTGTCGCATTCGCCACAGCCAAGGTATTTCTCCGCCTCGCCTGCATCCGCTCGCCGACGTAATAACTGCAAACCAGAACCTGAGCTCAGCCCAATGTCGGATACATCATCCATGGCATCTCAGTTGTTTACCTTGAGCGTTATGCTTTTTCCTCGACGATCGATATTTCTCAGTCGATTGCTCACTTCCTCAGAAAGACCAATTAAAAAGCTCTAAAGACCATTGACCTCGTTAAGCGTCTAATGGATATGATAAAACGAGAAGGGTGACAAGATTTTTACCTTTGCTTGCTGATCCGTCTCAAATCGCACACCCCACTAAAAGAGTGGTCAGGGTTCGGATGCGTTTTGTGCCAAAAAGTTGGGCCAACACTTACATTTACTTCGGCGCTGACGGACTGGCGGGGCTGGTTGGTGATCAATGGCCGATCATCAATGCCTCGAGAATAATCATGCAACATGCGGCCTGTTTTGGTACCGAACTTGGTGGAGAGTTCCGACAAGTTGGCTTTCGAAAGATCACCGATCGTTCTTATACCCTATGGAGCCCGGATGAATACGTCACGAAACGGTGTCTTACTCGTCTACGCATGGGAAGCAAGGGACATAACAGAAAGAAAAATAAAATAATATAAAAAGGAGTGGTCTATTTTTTTTTACCATATCATTCAATTTTGAGCGCAAGACATAGCCGACCTTTGAGAGATTGACAGAAAAAAAAGACAAAATGAATAAACTACCATCAGAGGAAAACCGTATTTATCGTACTTACACCTGGTAAAGCAGATACGTCATGATCCTTGATGATGCTCTCTGCTTCCTCCTTTCTGCAGTAAAACTGACCGCACGGTTTGGCTTTCTTTGTTGCTAATCTAAAATAATATCAAAATCGATACGCGGGTCAACCAGCCAAAATCATTTTCCCACCCAAGGATCACACAACTTTCTTACTTTGCAAACAAAATATTGGGTCCAATGCCGATACTCGCTTCGCAGCCTGTCCTTTTGCGAATGTCATCTCTGATTTGAGTGGCGAGGGCTTCTTCTTGTCCGGTGTTGGGTTCCGTAACATAAGATGCCACTTCCATTAATGCTTCATCCACACTGACTGCTTGGATCTCGTCAGCATATTGGAAAAGTATCTATCCAGAACATGGCTTCAATATTCCGTATTGGCAGAAAAAAAGGGTTCATTGAAATATTACTTCGTAAAAGATCTCCGAAATGGCCTTGTATTTGTCAAATTCATATCTATGGACGAGGGTCCGTTAGAATTCATGTTGTTTTTTCTTCCTCCATGTTTGCTTATATGAAACTTACGGAATGACTTGTAAATCGGGACACAGCTTTTTCGCCGTACCAATGCTACCATCAATTATTCAGTATCCAAGGATCAGAGACGAATCCCGGTTTTGTTACTCACTGCATGCCATTATGAACCCCAAACGAACGAGCGATATAATTACAAGATGCTGTCACAGATAGCGAGCGAGAGAACAGAGTCAGTATTTTTTATTTTGTTCGATTGGATCGAAATATTTGTTCAGTGTACCTATATCACTGGATGACGTATCTTTGAGGCCTTTCCCATGCGATACAGCAACCTAACATATGATGTAAGGACACACTGGAGCAATAACTGACTAACACCCAAAAGTGGACTTACTGGTTTATCTTTGAGATGGGGACGATCTTTTATGCCGACGGAAGCAAAAAAGCAATCAAAATCGACATGCCTAAATGGAAATGCGTATTTAGATTCTACAACGGTCCGCACCGTCTTACACAGTTCATTAAAGTATTTACGTACATAACAACCCGCAGTCCATCAACACGTTTCCGTTTGCGACTGCCGTTGGGATCCGATCCAGCCGGAAACTTTTGTTCCATGTTGCGTACAATCTCTTTGAGCTCGGCTTTCCATGTGGATAAATGATGCAAACGCGATGATTGGTAATATTTTTTGATGAAATCGGGATTGACGGTGCTCGTTTGTCGATTCCATTGGTTGGACAGTAACGCAGCATTCAATTCTTCGCCTTTGGGTGAAAATCGATTCTGCTCTTTTAGCGCATTCGTATCTTTGACATTGTCTAAAGGCGATGGCGGCGATGGAGGTGCTTTGGAGGATTCCGAGGCAGCTGCAGCAAAGGGGAGTTCTTTTTGTGCCGATTCATTGGCAATGACCCGATAGGATGACCATGGTAACAATTGCTTAGCATTCACTGAATCGACGATCCATTGAGGTTTCACAACCTTGTACGCCCTGAATGCAACGTCGGCTTCTTAATTAAAATGCACCCATGCAGCAGTATTGATCCAATGCCACCTTACCTTAGCTCATTAATCTTTGCATTGGTCAAAGTAGAAGCAACGATATGTGTCACTTGCTGCTTTTTCACTTAAGAAAACAACCAAAAAAACGACAATGAATTCATCAACTTATCGAGTGGGTCATTTTGAATTCGGGGAAAAGCGATCGCTTACAGTAATGTTGGAAATCGCCACCGTGCTGAATGATCAAGCGACGCAATTCTGTGCGAGAGGGTATAGTGTAGCCATTAATGTGAATTGAGCAACCTTCAAATATAGGAACACACGGCTCAGCCGACGGTTCATGCCTACATTGGCAATAAATGGTCCATGCTCAACTGAATGGTGTGTAATAGATTGATTCTATGCTATTCGGGCTTACACTGCCTTTTCTTGTTCTTTCAGTTTGGCTTTTTTATTTTGCATGTATTTGCGGAATTCACCAAACTTGATGGCACCATAGGGATCTTGATCCGCCATGGCCAACGACCGCAGCACGAAAAAGGGAAGAAAGGGTCAATGCTCGAAAAGGAAGGTGAGCGGAGGCGGAGCGATCAAAAAAAACGATGGGTCGGAAAAATGTCCCGTCACGGACCACCTTCTTTTTTTTTTTGTACCGGTACATTCAGCTCTTCCATGGCGAAGCACTAAATGCAAGCCATGATTTATCCAAGAGAACCTATCGACGATGAACCCGAAGCAGGGTGCAAGCTGATGGACGGCTTTGCTATCTTTATTCAACTCTGTTTAGCCACTGCCGCCTTCTCCACCCTCATCATTAAACGTCAAAGAGAACATCCTCAACGTCCAGTTCGCATTTGGTAAGTCAATGAGTCTTCGAGTGGGGTACTGTGTGGTAGTGTCTCTTTACCTTTTACTAATTGCCTTGGTTTTACAGGGCTTTTGATGTGAGCAAGCAACTCGTAGGTGGTATTGTCATTCACTCACTCAATGTGGTTGCGTCGTACTTTTTTGGCGTTCAACCAGAAGCAGGTCAAGGGTCAAATCCTTGTGTGTGGTAAAGTATCGTTGGGCTCGGAAAGACGGTGTAGTATTGAAACCTTGGATTCTCATGCGTGGTTCCTAAACTAGGTATTTCCTGAATATTTTTGTGGATACGACTTTGGGTGTGGTGATCTTGTGGAGCGTTCTCCTGGGATTCCGATATTTCACCGGGAAACTTCAATGGTCGGGATTTCAAAGTGGGGTATACGGTGATCCGCCATTCCAAGAACAGATCAAAGCATGGTCCAAGCAGTTGGCCGTGTACATTATCAGCTTAATTATCATGAAAATTATCGTCGTCGCTATCTTTCATCTGTGTCCGTGGATATCCGATTTTGGCCGCTGGGTCCTTCAATGGACCATGGGAAATTATAAGCTGCAGGTCGTCTTTGTCATGCTAATGTAAGCTTTATATTTCTGTTTTCATCTCATGTTCCTTGATCTAACCATTACTGCAGTTTCCCCTTGGTGATGAATATCATCCAGTTTTGGGTCGTCGATACCATCGTCAAACACAAAGCGGACCATGTCACCACCATCCGACTGATGCACGATCAAGAGGATGCAGAAACCTTGCTGCCACGACAAGATCTAGATCAAGAGGAAGGAGATGTTTTATTGGGACCCTTGCCGGATCATGAAGATGAACGGGACGCATTATTAACAGCGCATCGTACAACAACTTCCTTTGAAGAACCTGTGGGTAAGCAAGATTTTAATCCTACGGCAGCGGGTCTTCGTCGATCGGTGGATGATCGATAAAAAATGGCTCTTATCATCTTCATTCTCCTCCTCCTCTTCCTCTTCTTGTTCTCCTTCATGCATTTATACCCTTGTATTGCATTGTATAGAATTTTTTTTTTGTTTCAACCTATTCGCATACATCTTGGCTTCTCACTTTTTTTTATGTGTTTCCGCGCCCAATGACAAACCAATAAAATTTGTGCTCTCGTTTCCCTGCTGACAGCTATCTTATTCCACGTTGCATCTCAACTTTTAGGTTCGACGATCGATGCTGGTTGTCACAAAAGAAAGAAAACGCCTTCCGATAAGGCAGCCAAGCCAACGGGTACTAAGTTGCCTTATCTTTCCCTTGTAATTGATTTTCTTTTTTATAAAAATACTAGCATAGTATCATACAGTAGAAGAGCAAGGGTGAGGGAAAGAAGAGGTAAAGTCATTGCATGACGGTTGGCACTACTTTCGTCTGGTTGGGCCGATAATCCATGCACGGCGTCCTCGTTCTCCGAAGCCTCAGCAACGATAGGTATAAGTTTTTGGCCCTGATGGTACCCTGTGGTGTTGAATGAAAACTTGTCGCCCACATAGCTTAGCTGTTGAGCGGCTGTAATAAGAAGAAGAAAAAAAAGATACTTTGCATAAGTATATATTGGTCGGTACCGTTAGGTGGCTCAGAGAGACTCTTACAAGCTTTATAAGGAGCTGGGTCGTTCAAGCAGCCGTCTAATCGTACAGCAGTGTACCCTTCGTCGTTGAGTGCTTTGATTACATTGGGCACGGCCTTGAGGGACCCAGTGGATGGGACATCGTATTGAATGGATATAAAAGATCCTTTGGCATCATATGTATCTTTTTGATGTCGGAAGGCGCGCACATATTCTTTTTCAATGGATCCGCCATCCTTCAACTGGTAGTCCTTACTGTCGAGATTATAGCCTACAAGGACAAACCCGTTTTGATGCAGCAAATGTTCGGCTCGCACATCCAGTGGGCTGGGAGACGTGGCAGTGTAATGCATTCGGACGTATTTCGGGGCCATCCCAATCAATGTTTCAATCATGTACGCTTGATTAAGGATATCATTGACCAGCATATCGTCCGTCACCGATTCGGTCCCGCGTTCCTCCAAATCAAAGGGAACCCGGTAAGTCATCCCGATCAAATGACCAGCATGATACAAATTCTGCACGACCATTGCATACTGCTGGGCATACATCATGGATGCATTGATAAAAAAGTTGCCCCGGGCTTCCGCTTGGTTCAGCTGTCGAGCAATCCCGGCTGTTGCATCACTCGGTCCTTCACTCTATGCAATAAATGACAAAAAAATAAATGAACGCTGTGGCTTTTATCTTTGGTCGCAAATTGTTGGATACAAACGTATGTTAACGCCACCTGTCCATGGGTCCTGCAACCTGTTACTTGCGGAACTGGCGCGCTTAGATCGATCTGGATAGGGGTTGGATCCTCTGCCTCCATGGTGGATGTAGGTCCGGGCACTTTCTCCGATGAATCCTCGGCATCAAGCTCATCCTCTTGAGTTTCCGCTTCTTGTGAATCCGGTTGACAACAGATGAGACACACGATATTGAGATGGAAAAAGACAAGTCTTATCCTTGATCCCTGAACTGCACTACTTACTTTCTGTTTCGGGTTTGGAAGCGTCGATGTGCATTTTGGTGGGAGTCGACGGATAGGTGTTGGGAGACACCTTGTGAGATGGATTCGCTGTCAATGGACCTGTTAAAGGAGTTTTCAAGCGTCGTTGCTGCTGCGCTTTTCCTCTCTCAGTTTCGTCGCCAAGTTCATGGTCCTCCTGTTCTTCTTCGTCTTCTTCTTCCGTCTCTGGGACTTCATGATGGACAGGCCGCGCTCTTTCGTGAGCTGGACTACCTATCGTTGCCCAACGGTGATAGACGGTTCTCGTCATGACAGGCCGTCGAGCGACGGTGTCTCCCACCGGAGATAAAACTGAACTGGTGCTTGTCACTACACCTACGAAAGACGATACCAGCACTACTACTGATTCATCCGTATTAAAATAAATATCCCTCCTTTTTTTCCGTTGGCCGGAACATACAAGTTCGTCAACGTACATGCTAATGCTACAGGAGGCAGTGAGCGCATCCTATGTATTTCTAATGGGACGGTTTATGGACTGACAGAGGTAAAAAATAACATGGTACATTCTAGCTTTATAATCTTGGCTTGACTGAAAAAAATTTCCGTGCATTCCGAATCCTATTATTATTGGGGTACTTTTTTTTTTTTTTTTGGTTTAATTCATCAGTATTAACGAGAAAGACGTAATGTTGCTTCTACTAATGTTTGTTTATATAAAAACCAGACTGGTTCATCGCTGACATCGTCCAAGGGTGAAGCGCAAGGCGTTTGATCACCGGAAGTTTCGTAATTTCCAGTATTCTGTCCTTCCAAATACCCCATGACCAACGCGTTGAGGAGTTCTGCTTGGGAATCACTGAGGTTCATATCGGACATCCCCGTGAAACTTAACCATCGCTCGCCCAATTCTCCAAACAACGAATCACCCGATATCTTTTCGGGCCCAATGATCACTTGGGCTTTTTGCGCTACTCGCATCGCTTCTTCCAATCCCCGCGTTCGATACGCTTCATTCATCGCTTTGGTGTAAGCCGCTTTGTTCAAATTCTACGGTACAAAGGTGAGCTCCTTTGTCGCGGATTATTTGGTTTTGGGGTTTCGTCGCTTACCATGAGGCACACCCTGCCAAATCGTTCAATCACTGTTTCAAAAGACAAGTGTTGCCATCCTCGGTAAAGATCCGATATGCTGGGATCAAGTACCATTTGTGACTTCCACTGTGCTTCCTGTTGCTTCGCTTCGACAAACAAGTCAATGGCAATATGATCATTATTCTCAGCAAAGCTGCGAAGCGCTTTGGCTACGGTCAGGCCAATCGAAACATAGGTCTCAAATTGATTCCACACCAAGGCAAAATCGGGATCCCCGCGAGCCTTGGCTTCATTTATCATCGGCTTTTCCTTCGTTTCTGCATCCGATGCAGAATCACCCGTCTAATGCAATAAAAGTTAAGATACCATCCCTTGTGGAGCGAGGTTTGAATCAAGGAAAATACTTACGCATTCTACATTCGCGCTGCTGTCGTCAAGCCCATACAGAAGCAATATGCGCTCCAAAGTTTCCTGATTTCCACTCTTTGCAAGGAAAAAGATTATGCTATGTAGATCAACGGGAAGTCAATGAGTTGAGCTTATTTCTACTTTGTTGTATTCTTTTTTACCTTCTCATGAATCGGTAATCACTGTCATCGAGTTGCTGTACTCTGTGCATTAGGACAATGGTGGTGTTTCGGATCTTGCTGAAAGGGTTATTAACGGCAACGGATCGGTCATCGTCGTCCCATGTCTCTTCGATCGGTGACATGGATCTCTCAATCGAATACCGCTGTCTGTCATTCATATTATCGTCCACTTCCAAGGTCATATCATGCATTTGTCTGTCAAGTGTCTGTTGATCATTGGCAAAGTCCACTTGTCGCATGAAATCCTCGTTGTCCGAAGCGATGAATGACTAAAAATATGCAATAAGATAAATGTCGACAATGGACTTGCGTTTGCCCTTTCTTGTACCTGTAAGCTTTGTGGTATCGCATTAATTAGATCCGTTTGTGAAACAGTGGTAATGTGGCGGTCGACATAGAGCAATGCAAAGGGGGTGGTTGTGTCATTGAACACTACGCCTTCCGTGACCGGGGTAACGATGGCATCAGCGAAGCGATACCATCCTGCGTCGGTTTCTATATCACACAACAGATTTTGCTCACTGGGCTCAACCCAGATGTAGGCCCAATAGTGTCCAGCACTTGATATATTATCGTGGTAGAGAATAGCGCGTAAATCGTACGGTGTTTTCTGTAATTCGGGAACATTGAACAATGTTTTCAGGACACTCGATCGCTCGTTGTATGTCTTTTGCAAATCTATCAGCATAAAAGGGTCAGCTTTTTTTCCCCGAAACTGTCAAAAGAAATACAATCAGATCGTGACATGTCTAACCTTCCAACCGCTGGTCAATGTAGTTGCGAGCATTGTGTAACATGTCACGTACAAGTTGCACACGTTCCGTCAAAGTTGGGTCCGACTCATCGGATGTTGGCAAGCTCTCAAAGTATCCCAGTGTGTCGCTCAATAGTTTTCGTTTATCATACTTGAGTTCGTCCTAGGTGAACCATCCCGGTTAATATTGGCTTGTTGATTTTAATTATCTGGCCGCTCAAATATTGGCTTACCTTGATTTCCGTCGAGCGAAGCATTTCCATCTCCTTTTTGATGTCCCCAATTTCTTTCTTGTAGCTTTCAATTTGCTGATGGATGCTGAGAGCGATGTCCCTGTTTTTATGCAAGTAACGATCCATGTAAATGGTTTTATCTACAGTGTAAAGCGGCCGATCGGAGGAGGAAAGCGAGTCATTCAGGGACCGATTCTCCAACGTGACAAAGAGCAGCGGTGGAATTTCGTGGAAGGTGGTCAGTCGATACCGATGCGGGATTTCTGGTTCGCTGGAAGAGTCGCTATTTACACTGCAGGTATCGGCATCTTTGTTTGGTTTTTCATGGTTTTCATATACAAGAGGGTCCAAACAGTCGTAAAACGTAGTCATGTACTCGTTGTATCCCAGAGAGAGATAATTGACCTCTTCAAGGTCGGGTTCGTACGGATACCGGACTTGCGCTCTCAAACGTAGCAAACTGCAGACCAGCCAAAAAAAAAAAAAGTCAGACATCCACTGCCAACCAACATGGCTACCAAAAAGGATCTCAAAAACTTACTCACGGAACCTTGTTTCGACGGCAGGCTTTCCATTGGCGTAACATTCTTCCAGACACTGAAACAATGCATCCAGAAACTCTGCACACGTATTATAAAATGGTTAAATATGGGAATAAAACCGGATCGTTAACCTCGTACCTTCCACGCTTCGATCCGAATACTGGCCCCACGAAGACGACATGACTTGATCATTCAAAGCTTGAGTCAAATGACTGACGTTGGCATATCGTCGTTTGGTCAATAACATGAACGCTGACAGTTTTTGCAGCTCAGCCATCACTGTATGACCGAATTATCCCAGCCAAGAAAAGAAATGAATAAATAGCGAGCATCACTGAATCATTTCATCAGAGACTTACCTCTCTCGCTTTTGGATAACGCTTTCATGGCATACTTTGATGTTTCGGGTTCAGAGGGGCCATTGGACGGGTGGAATGGGTTGTGGGAGGCATAGGGAAAGGAGGAATTCGGGTGATCGGTGGAGGAAATTCTGGGTTCCAGTGTAAACGCGCCCTGGGAAGGATCTTCGGTTGGGTGAAATGTGCGGATGGGAATAGCTTCGCCTGCTCCTCGCCAATAAGATAAAGGCGAACCCCACGCATCTGGAACCGGTCGATAAGACATCAATAAGTAACGGAAAAACGATACATGCAATAAAGACTGCAAAAACACAGGAGCAAAGGCAAAATCCCAAAAGGGTGGTCGAAGGCCCGTAGGACTAGATCAATAAAACATAGAAATGGTCAGCCTCAAATAAAGCGGGATAGTTGATGCATTGGGGGAAAGGATTCTGAAGGCATACTCACATGGAACTTAGTTTCATGCGTTGAGTAGGATCGTCGGGATCCCGCCACGCCGTCACGGTTATTCTTTCATTTTCTCGCCAATTTCCTGGAGGTGGGGTTATTGTTTCCTGCAAGACAGATTATAGGAGAGATCAAAATCTGCATGTCGCTGTGAAGCTATGTGTTCAAAAAGGCCAACCTTGGGTGTAAATGGGACCACGCTCCACATGGCTGGATCACGCCACGCTTGATCATTGTCTTGTTTGTTCCAATGGACTGGCTCGGTTTGCTCTTTTTCAAGGGGATCCATGTCGTCCGGTCCATCTACATGAGACAGATCGCCCATCACTTTATCAGCTGTGGCCTTTTGGATACGTTCCACTTTGCTCGACATGCATACCCTTCTCTTTCCATGATGAACCACTATTGTGAGTTGATGTATTGGATAGAGTTTCCGAGGATGATAATCCGCTTGGAGGATCCCACCGTGGAGTGCTATTTTGTTCTTCTTCGGCATTGATCTGCCGAGCCAAAGCTTCGTCTGATAAAATGGCGGCAGTTCTCTGATAGTCGACAATGTGTGAATTGAGTTGGGCTGGTGGGGTGAAATGGCTGATCTACTTTTTCTCAAATCCTTACGTCATTTTCGTCTTCTTCGTCTTCTTCAGCCAATCCTGAGAAAATGTAATCGGCAGCTCGAGCAACGTCGTAATTGTAACGCTAAATGCAAAAGAGTTTTAGTGCCAAACTATTCCACGGGGCTATTTTGTTTCCCAGAACGTTGCTCACCTGCAAAGCTTTTAAGGCTTGGTTTCTGGTTACGCCCTAAAGGAAAAAAGAATAGAGAAAGCAAATGGTCCATGTTAAGTATAAGAGATAGTGGAATAGCCCGCAAACCCAGGGAACCCGCCCGGAAAACCGTGGCACAGACGGTGGTTGTGTTTCAAGTGTATACCGAGTGCAGTAGCTAGTTTAAGTAGAAGAGAATGAAAATCTCGGTACATACCAACTCCAGCAGTTGGACAATCGCAGCTTCGAGAGATTCATCGGACGGCATCAAGTTTATGCACGACGATAAAGCGGACAATGGCCTGACAAGCCGAACCAGGCTCTCTTTTTGGATGTCCCAATTTTTTGTGACTTGTCATTTGCTCAGCATTCGAAATTCCGTAATATCTTGGCATGAAAAATCTCTAATCCATGCTTCAATACACGTTAAGAAAGGTTCATGGATACGAACAAAGGCTGATAACCTCTGTAGTGTATCAAACTTTTTAAAGCATGTTCTTCTTATAAGGGACCCCACGCAGGTCAATTTCATGAACAGAGGAATATCATGCATGCATGGTAGATATCAATATTAAAGACAAAAAACAAATGATAACACCTTGTTTTTGGTTCGCATTAGCCAGACTACTGTAGTCTAGCAGGTAGTGATGAGCACTATTTTGCGAAAAAGAAGAGTAGTCCACTTAAAATTTCATCCCGCTGCTTCAAGCATTTATGGACAGTTAATCGTTCGCAGTAGGAATTAGGGGCCATTCCCCCATGCCGATCTTCCTATAGCAGTAGCAGCACCCGCGGTATCCCATGGGACCAGTTTTTGACTGAACTGATGCTAAGATTCGGACTCTAATGGGAGTAAGTATGATCAACATGATAATTATTTTTATTCGACCAAGTGCCATTTGTCGTTTCTAAAAAGCAAGTTCGTCGAAAGGCACAGTGGTCGTCATACGTAGTTTATCACAAGGGTAGGAAAAACGGTAGTGATTCTGGCGTTGCGAATCACCTTGGTCAGCATCGGTGGGCTGCTCACAGACTGGAGCCGATTCATCGAGTAAGAGTTGGATAGCGGCGTCTCTTAAATCTTGCACTGCAGCCATTTTTGGATATCGCCATGCCAGCAGCTCATCTTTTGGTTCTTTGGACGCCGTAGGTTGTGGGAACAGGCGAAATACCGATCCTGATAATCGACGTTGCGCATAAGCAGAGGCACTATCTTGCTTTTGTCGGTGTAACAATGATTTCGTCGATGACATCCAAAGAGAGATTCCAGAATCTCTTTTATAATACCGTGTGGATGACGATTCTGCAATTTTGTCACTGTGAGATAGTGGATCGCGCATGCTTCCATCGGCACATGTCATTTTTGTATGTCGGAGATCAAACAAGGCTTGACGAATCATGGATGATTTCTCTTCTTTATATTGCTCGTAAGGGATGCTGGGGCACCAAGATGTGTGCTTCAAGACATATTCAGACGTCGGTCGAGGCCGTGATGCAGGTGTAGGAGATTCAGGGGACGGTGGTGATCGATGGTTACGCTGGAGTTTCAAACAATAGGATTTTCCTAATCGGATCCACCGCGAAAGGGTTTGCAAAGGTCGTTTATCCTTGATACCAATTTTCTTTGGCGATAATGGTAATATATCTACTTTTCTATCATTGAGGAGGGGTTGTGGGTGATCACTCGGTGGAATGGGGAATTCATCGTAGATAGTGTTATCTTGAATCAGCTCTTGGTTCGTTGCTCCGAGGTCCAGCGGAATCAGGGATTGTATCTCCGCCTTCCGTTGCTGCTGTAACTGGAGTTCCAATTTCAGCATTTCACGTTGCGACTCGACAAACGATGCGATATGCGTGAATCTTGATCTTCGATAATGGACGGCGTGCTGCAGATAAATGATAACAAGAGAAAAAAGCCTAAATGAGTTTCGGTTTTCTTTTTCTCACACAAAGCAAGTGAGATCTCAGCTGGTTCGAAAAATAGGAACATGCCAGTGGCAGCCGGAAGGCATTCCGAACCATTGCCATGACAGTCATGGACAACGTTCGAATCTGCTTTCAGCGCTGCTTTTGCACACTTTCTTTTTTTGTTCAGGTATGAAAGCTGAGGTGATTTATCTATTTATACTTACTTGTTGAGTGTGGTATTGAAGGTTTTTCGTGGTGAGCGGACTGACAAAGGAATCCATGGATCGTTTATGCGATGGACAGCCTAGTCTTTCACATGATGAGAAAGAAGCATTCTTGGTAGGTTGTATTCGCTGTTCCAGTATTGAAAAGCCTGTAGCCTGTAATTCTTTGGAAGCGACTGACTTGAGCGGATAGTGCGGAAGGTCTAATGGTTGTAGCGAAGGGCACGAGTGTCGATGTAACGATGATCTTTTCATGGGAACCGCCGTATATAAGAAAGAAGATGGTAATAATTTTTAAGAAAGAAGGGAGGATAGCGGCAAATCACAAGACAGCAAAATTCAGAAGAACAAGAAGAAGAAGAAGAAAGGAAGACCAAGGAGGGAAAAAAGCATAAGAAAAATATAAAAAGAGACAACAAGAACCGTTTACGGGTCGCTGTATGCGAGCTAAACTGACCTGTAATCTGATCAGAGTGATGAGCGAATTCGTTTTCTCAGTCTGTTGCGGCAGAATGGCCAAATGCATGATAATTTGAAAGTAGCACAGTAGATGCAGTTCCCTGAGCGAAAAAATGAGCGGGGTTCAAACATATCCGTCGAACCATTGAGCTTTTGTATAAAAAGAGTTTCCAAAGCAACATTTGTGTCTCTCCTTCATTTTCTGGTGGCGGTTGACTCTTTTTACATGTCAAGGAACAAAACATTCACATCATCATCTATCGTTAAAATGGGATAGTCTCTCCAAAAAAAAGCGCTATATAATTAAAACGGAGATCCGGTGTTACAACAATCAGCAGGTCTAAGGAAGCTATTCAATGATCCGCATTCACTGGAAAAGACGAAAAAAGGAAACAGTGGGCCAAGGAAAAATACACGCAGACTCATGAGGGATTTTCGAGATAAATTTGCTCACTTTCAACTTGATCAAAAACATGAGCGGGCCCTTCATAGGTAGACCTATGCGAATACGATCAACGGATTCTTAAAAATCGATCATCAATGTAAAAAATAAAAAAGATCGCCCAAGATGTCCTTGGTTCCGTCCGTAAAGTATATGCGTTGTTTAAAATATGCCTCAAAAATATACAATAAAACGCTACTTATTCCCACATTACCGTTTGTTCTAACTAACAATGATTTACAGTTCGAGGTCACAAGCGTTCAAATGATGGAAAATCATTTCATGACGTCCAAAGTTTTGTATCCGGCATGCAAAATGATTTTTTTTACTGGGGGACGACTGTACAAATGTTGATCCTCTCACATGATATGCACGATAACCCCTCCTTTCGAAACCGTCCACCATTACCAATTTAAAAGATAACTTCCATATCAGCTGTGCCTGCGTGACGTGCTTCTTCTTGGAGGAGCTTCTTCCTCCTTTGTTTTTCTGCTCGGAGAGACTCTGCTTTGCTCTCTGCATACCGTGTTAATAAATAACCAAGTGAAGCAATCGTTAAACCGGCAAGAACCACACCAGCTTAATCACAAAAAATAATATCATCAGTACAATTTGCCAGTCATAAAAACTTCGAAATCGGGCACCCCACTTACTCATGCCTTTCCAAATCGTTTCCCATCGCACGGCTTCCAGACCTGTTCGTACATCACCCAAGGAAACAGTAAACTTGTTATTGATTTCCTGGATGCGCATATCGATAGCTTTTTGGTGTTCCTGAGTCTCATTCTTTCGGTTGTTCATATCGAGGGTGACATCGTTTTTCATTGTCGCCACATCTTCTTGCAATTTTCGAGCCAACGCTTCCACTTCGCGCGTAATCATGGCCACTTCAGTTTGCAACACTTGGATATCATTGCGCCGCATCACCTGAATCTCTGTTCGAAGTTCGGATAATCCCGCTTTGAATAAATACGATTCCTGAGCAACCACCATTGTTAGTACAACCGTTTTGCATAACAAGAAAATAACCATCAAAATCGCATACGTTTTCCAGATCCGCACGTAGTAATAACTGCGTTTGCAACTTGGCCGCACTACACTCGGCATTCATTAGATAACATGCCCACTGACAAAAAAAAAATGACAAGGGTTTTTTTTGAGCAAAAAAAAAATAAAAAAATTCACCTTTCTCTTAATTTGAACTTGATGCCTTTCATAACGACAATCGCCTGCGATCTCGTGAATCCTTGTCGTTCCAACGTTTGCAGCAATTCGTAAGTGTCAAAATGATGCCGTCGCTGTTCAATAGCTGGATCGTGAACAATATCCTCCATTTTAAGACGCTTATTGTCGGAAGAGTTGTTTGAAGATGACAGTGCATCTTTATCAAATTGCACTACAGGGCGAGTGGGCTGCGGTGGAGGAAACGGTGTAGACGCATCGTGTCTTGATCGTCGCGCATTTTTTGTGACTGGCCAACGACCCAGTACCCTTCGTGACCAAAGCAACATGTGAGGGTATCTAGTGGGTACATTCATGTTTTTGCACTGTCAATAGATTACAAACAAAAAAAGTGCAAGTGCTTCGGCACTATTTCGTCAAATGGGCCCTTCCTGGATGACGATTCCTTGAAACTCCGCTCTTGCCGCAATCACTACCAGTGCAAAAGAAAAAAACAGTGTCGGTGACCCCGGTGTTTGCTGGATGCACAGACCCTTTTCTCAATATATTGTTGTTAGCTTGGAATTGTGGGGCAGCTTACATTATGGCCGTTATAAAGGACAACGAGTGCACGGTAAACCTGAAAATATTGCTTAGATTTATGTTGACCATGCGTCAACGCTTGTTGTACGAGATAGGCACGCGACTTTCGTATGAAAACGGTGCGACATTTGATTTTGGGGCGATAGATCGTTTTTTTGTGTGTACTTTTTGCACGTTGTTTTATTGCATGCCATGTAACACACACAGTCGAATTAGGTAAACTGGTTGATCGGTCAAAGAATATTTATGGTATCGGACCCTTTGAAAAATGTTTGTCCTCTTTTTTTTTTTTTTTTCCTTCCCTTTTTCTTCTTCTTTCTTTTTTGCCTTGAGGGTAAACTCATTGCCCATCTTTCTTTGTTCTTTTTTTTCCCTTTTTTTCTTATTTATTTATTTTTGTCGAATGCCTTCGGCTGGTGCACCGCAATCGATTTGCGATCTAACCACTCGTATCCAAGCGACGACGGGGGATGTACCTCCTTTGTTGATCGGTGCCACTGTTACTGTGGTTGATAACAATGTCTATGTATTTGGAGGTCGACTTCAGTCTTCTCGTCAAATCTCCAATCAATTGTACGTCTTATCGCTCGATACGCATGTTTGGAAATCCGTCTCGCCCAAAGGCCTCCCCCCGCAAGCTCGTTATTTCCATTCCGCCAATCACCATGATAACCACATTTATTTCCATGGCGGGATGACCAACAGCCAATCAGCAGCGGCCGGGCTGATCGCTTTGAACGACACCGTTTTACTCAATTTGTACGAAATGGCGTGGGAGTATCCGGTAGATGAAACGCATCCTTTGCCGCAACCACGGTATGCTCATCTGTCCACCATATCTGACGGTAAACTTGTCATCATCGGTGGCCAAGACATCGACAATAATTATATACCCCAAATGAATGTTTACGATCGCAAACGACGATCATGGTACCCCGCCATTGATATCCAGGCACAGGTAGGCGCTTATCGTGCCGCAGCCGCCGCTATTACACCATTAGCTCCCACGCCTGCCACTTCCGCCGCCTTGGCTGACATGCATTTGGCTTCCATCGGTATCGACGACGATAACGATGTGCTGCCTTTATCGCCCATCATCCACGTTTACTCCAACTTTAATTTCGACGACGTTACACGACGCTTGTATACCATGACCGTCGACAACCGCGGCCAACTGGCCGACGTGAGCGACATGTCCCATCTGCTTGTCGGTTCCTCACTTCCCCCGCCTTTGCGGTTTCCCACTGCATCCGTATGCGGGCAGCACTTTATGATCTCCGGTCCTTGCTTGGTCGCGAATCATCATCAGTTTCACATTTGGGCTTTCAATCTCGCCACCATGGCTTGGACTCGTTTAGATGCAGGCCCTCTTTTGACCAAAGGCTCCTGGCTTCGAGGCGCCTTTTGCGAAGCTCAAAACAAGTTTCTTGTCTTTGGTCATCCGGAACGTTCGATGCAAGAGGATTATACCCATCGACTCGTCAGCTTTGAGCATATCGTGAGCGTTGACACGGAAGCCTTTGGCGTGTACCGACCCCCACCTGTTTCATGCGATTCGGCTGCCGAAGGCTTGGGACTCGCCATCTTGAATGACCCGGTTTTATCGGATCTGACCATTGTCACCACCGACAATCAAACCATGGCGGTGAATTCGTCCATTCTAGCTCAACGTTGGCCATCCATTCGAAGTACCTTGCAACCTCTGTTGAGCCCCCAATCACATCAAGCTGCCATAGGGACTTTGCGCAAACTCACTTTTCCGGACACCTATTCTGTGCTTGTCGCTTTCCTTCAGTTTATCTACACGAATCATCTACTGACGGTGCAACAGCATCAACCTTACATTTTATCGCGCCTGTTACTGCTGTCGGATCTTTTTGGGATCTCGCGGTTGAAGGAGCTGGCCATCCATGCGTTGCACCAGATGTTGAATATGTCGACGGCTTCCATGATTTACGAAACCGCCTCGCTATCGAATTGTGTTTCGTTGCAAATTCGCGCCCTTCGTGTCATGATCAACGCCAAAAAGATTATGCAACGCAAACAGCAGCAACAGCAACAGCAGCAGCAGCAGCAGCATTATTTTCAACAACATCATCATCAAGAGGACGGAGAGACTCAGTCCATTGCACCGGCTTACCAGCCATTATCTCAGCTTCTCCAACAGTATGATCTGAATGCGCCGACGCCCATGACGCCAACCCAGGAACTGTTTGTTGGGAAATCGGCCCACGGTAGTGGAGCTCGACCCACGGCTTCGTCTTCATCACCAGTGCATATGCGAGTGGAATCGCAACGATTGGTTTCGGAATCGACCAAATCCAACTTTTTGTCGCGCATCCATTCGACCACCGCTCCTTCCACGCCCACCACCGCCGGTTCGCCTCAACCGTCCGCATTAAACTTCTTTATGCGAACTCCAGGTTCCTCCAAGACCCCGGCTGAGCCTGCCAAATCATCTCGTTCCGGTACTTTCTGGCTGTCGGGCCATTCCAAAAAGAAGACCATTCCACCATCGGGACCTCATAAATCGCCCGAGCATGCGGCCCGACCCAAATGGCCACTGGGAGAAGGCCATCGATCGCCTACTTACCTGATGAACGAACATACATAAAGAGGCGGACCTTTGTCACCTACAAAATCTCCATTCTTCTTTTATTTCGTTAATTGAACACCCATAGAATATTTCACACACAGGTATCTAAAGGTAGAAGCGTTCCCCTAGATAATGATAATAATAATAAAAAAAGATTGTGGGGCCGGTTCCCAGGCAATTCTTGGCAGGATCTTTTGTTGTACAGCATTCGTAATCACTCAGTGATGTATTTTTCCATTAGTTCAGACTGACTTCAGTTGTTTGTGCCTCATGTAACGTATCCTTCAATATCATACTATCAACAGAAAAACATTCATCTGCTATCATAGTCAACCGAAAATGATGAGTAAATTTCGAACGTTGCGCACAATAAAATAAACAAAAAAAAAGGGCAATAAAATGAACAGCATGATCTGGTTCGTGTTGTATTGTCTTGATTTTTTTGTTTTCAAGTGCGTGAGATAGACTATAGAAAGGATTATTGTTCATTAGACGATGATTGTAGGTGATATAAGTAAAAATACATATAAAACAAAGAAAATTAAGGAAAGAAAAAGTAATAAAATATAAAGACAAACAACGACAGGAAAAAGCAAGGAAAACCAGCACGAGCTTCCTATACATAACAAAAACCCATTCTGCTCTAAAACAATAGAAAATAAGTGAAAAAGAAAAAAGCAAGTAAAGCCCAATAAATGCAAGATACATAGAATGATGAGAATGAAGGAATAAAGCAAAACACGAGAATAAATAAGAAGTGGGGCGGCTCATCAGTGAGGTTTGATAGCCGACATCTTTTTGGAGAAATCGATACCATAAAGGTAAGAGGAAACCATGACGATGGCGGCTCCCAACACAAATGGCATCGTAGGTTGAAAGTTGAACAGATAAAAGCTGATAATCCCCGATACAATGATGGACAAGCTGGTGGCGAACCCTTTCAGAATGTTATCCGCATATTTCACTACAATGGCCACGAGAAGACCTCCCAGGGCTTGATTGGCAACGACGACCCAGGTGAGCCAGTCATAGCCTTGAAGCAATCCACCTTCACGCAACGCTTGTGAATCGTACATTACCATTCCCACGAAGGAGAAAAAAGCACCCGAAATGCCCAACTGAATATTGCGAACCCACATGGAGGTGTCTGATGTTTTCAGGATTTTTTCGAAATAACAACCGGCGAATCCAGACGAAATGCAGCTGGTGATGACGGCAACGAGACCAATAAACGGATTTTGTACGGCTAATACGAGCGGCTGGTCCAAAGGCATGTCGCCATCGGTTTCCGAGGCGACCGGTTCAGGCGGCGCGGCTGACGACATGCTTTGCGATTGGACCATGGTAACGCCAATCATCAAGAGGACCAACGCACACCATTTATCGCGATTCAGCGACCTTCCTAAAAGCACGACCGAGAAGATGGCTGTGGACAAGATTTTCATTTGGTAGGTGACTTGAAACGTGGCCGCTTCCAGGTTGCTCAGGGCTACGTATAACAAATTGTTTTGGAGCGCATACAGACCGGACGGAATAAGCATTTTTAGGGTTTCTTTGGGTTTGCCGAGAATTTCGTGGCGCACCATTAAAGTAAACCCTTCCCATGATCGTTGCTGGTATCGCATAACGGCTAGACAGGCGATAATTTTCAAGACTTCGGCGAGAAAAACCGCGGTTGAAGCGATATACATGGATTGACCGGGCTTTTGCACAATTCGCGAGTAACGCATCATCAACACCAACGTACTGTTCTGAACCACCAACACGATCAGCGATACCTGTTTCCGGGTTAAACCAAACACTAGTGGTTGAGCTAGGTCGAAACTTCATAAGTAGCTGATTTATGGCAGAGAGTTCTAAGCTACAACCAAACAAAAAAAAAAAAAAAATAACCCCTCCCCCACCCTCCCGATGCAACCATGAACGACGAGACGCATCCATCCATACCCGAGACTTGGGTTGACCAAGGATGGACCCAACAACTTACCCTGGAGTTTGGCATTCTCGTGAGCAGTAGGTAGTAAATCTCGCTTAGCGAACGTCCGCCGGGAATGATAGACGGACATGTTGCAAGGCAGAAAACGGTGATGCAAACAAGGGAATGAAAAAAGAGACAAAAAAAAAATAGATCGATACAAAGTGCAAGGCGAGTGGGGTGGCACAAATTATAATGCGGGGACCGAAAAAAATAAGGCAAAAGAGACCATAGCAACACAGTGTTCATTAAACTGAGTGCACCATCCACTCGAGGACCACGTGTGTCTGTTCGTCTGACCGTTTATTAATCTCTACAGAAAAATGTTGATGTGAGCGATGCTTGGATATTGCGAATAATTCAACGATTCATCCCATCCCATCCCATGCTGGGTATATGACCTATCAAACAAGTCAAATATCATGTGCATTACATTTCACAAACAACAACCGAGTACCAAGTTCAAACTATCCAATGTGGTCCAAGTGTTTAATGGGCGCTTAGCATGTTGAACATGGAAAAATAAACTTTCCTGTCTGACAGTAATTTTTTACTAACGAACCCATTCGGATCACGGTTTCTAAAATGCACAGCACCATTGAACGTTGATTGCTTTTGAATTTCGAAAGGTCATGTTTCACAAACGAAAATTCTCTCCGCCCCCACGGTTGCCCTCCAACAAAGGGTGATATGCGGCGAGTTAAAAGGATCGAATATCGAATCCACAGACCCTCTTTGTGTTCCACCACCATTGTGACGATTATCGTTGCGGACCACTAATCATTTACGATGATCATCGCCACGGTGTTCTTCCCATCCTGCTTTTATGAAAAACACATCCTCGAGCTGAACTCCAAAGACCTAATTTCTGTGCCATTGATTCGCTGAACAGTAGCGGGAAGTGATTATTTATTCAATTCATTGCATTGACTTTGTGTGCGCCTTGGTTTCCCGAAATTATAGTTATGAGGTGTAGTCTAATAGATACTTACCCGTAAAGAGCTTCAAGTGTCTGTGCCAGTGTGCAAACTGAAGCATGGTAAAATGCTGAATTTGAGATAAAAAGTGGCTCGTGATAGCTTTTTTGTCACGTATGGCACTTAGAATTCATCGGGATCGAAAGGCTCATTGGATGGAATCACGTGACGATGTTTCGGGCTGTCGCTAATTCACGAGGTCTGCTGAAAATGGGCAAGCAAGCAAAAGAATGGAATAGCGTTACTTTACAAGAAATAACGCAACAATGAAAAAGAAGAAGGTAATCACTATTACAATTCAGTGATAATGGCAGTGTCTACTGCTTTTTATCCTTGGCCAAAATTGTTCGTATACATGGCAGCAGGATACGGCAGGCTTTCACTTTTATACATTATGCAAGAAGAAAGAAAAAATGTAGGTTAATCACGGTAAATTGGCTTGTAGGTTTTGCTTATGGGCAAAAGCGGATCAGGGAAAACCTCAATGCGATCCATCATCTTTAGCAATTATATTGCCAGAGATACACGACGGCTAGGAGCTACAAGTAATATACACAACATACCGACGGACACGACATTCATGTGACTGACTGAGAATGGGATGTATAGTCGATGTGGAACATTCCAACGTAAAGTTTCTGGGTAATCTAGTACTAAACCTGTGGGATTGTGGAGGGTGAGTGCACGACTCTTTTAATATGGCGAAACAATATGTATCAACAACATTTTTCCTTTAAACTAGTCAAGAAGCGTTCATGGAAAATTACTTTGCTTCGGAGCGAGACCGGATATTCAAGAATGTGGAGGTGCTCATCTACGTATTCGATGTGGAAAGTCGCGATTGGCAAAAGGATTTGCACTATTACCAATCGTGTTTGGATGCCATATTAGCCAACTCCAAAGAAGCGAGGATTTTTTGCCTCATTCACAAAATGGATCTTGTTCCCGAACCCCAACGATCGCAGGTGAGTGACTCGAGAAAAAAATCAAAGTTGGGAATAAAAGGAAATAACATCCACGCAACTAGATGTACGAAAAACGTGTATCAGAGCTTCGAACACGGTCGGAACCATTACACATCCAAGCATTTAGCACGTCGATCTGGGACGAGACATTATATGCGGTAAAAAGACTTCGTTTTTTGTACTTGTAGTAACGCGATATTGATCAGCAAATGGATGTCGATAGGCTTGGTCGCAGATCGTTCACTGTCTGATACCCAATATCCAAGTCTTGGAATCGAATTTGGAGCATTTTTGTCGCATTTGCGATGCCGATGAAGTCGTTTTATTCGAACGGATCACGTTTCTGGTCATTGCCAACGCAGCCACCATTAAGCATCCTGACCTTCATCGATTTGAAAAGATTAGTAACATTATCAAACAGTTCAATCTCGGATGCAGGTAAGAATAGATTTCCCGCCGATATGCGACTCAAATTTGTAACTTAACAACGCGATCTGATGAAATGCAGTCGATCTCAAACACGGTTCAAGAGTATGGAAATTCGCGGAAGTACATTCACAGCTTTTATCGATGTGTTGACGAACAATACGTATGCCATGATTGTAATGTCCGACCCTAATATCCGTAAGTTGTCGAAAGCAAAATGGATACCAAACCGCAACATGTGCACTGAATTTTTTGTGGGATGTAGAATCAGCTGCCACTTTGCTGAATATTGCTGCTGCTAAAAAGCACTTTGAAAAGCTGGAAGGCGAAAAGATGGAAGGAGATAGATTGGATGGAGCACGATAAAAAAAAAAAAAAAAAAGCCTATGATTTTCAATGCAACATCACATTCTGAACATAAAGGAACCCACAAAAATTTGGTTGAATTGGATGAGAGTCCATGACATTGGAGGGTCCCTGAGATTAAGAGGCGCGTAGGCAGAAGTAGTTCATGGGATTATAGCTGCAGAGCTGCCTTTTTCCATTCTCTTTCAATACTGTATGGTTACATTACCGCTCTCGATTTCTATGAGATTTCTTTATCAGAATTGACTGAAGCTGAACTCGAAAGTGTGTAAAGGGTCGCCAATACGTTAAAGAGAACAATAGCCAATCAATCATCATTACATACAGTATAGTAAAGAGGCTGATACTAATATGCCAATGTGGGATGTATCATATCGCTTATTCAAAATCTTATTTTATCGATTGACGTCGTTGTTGAACAATGCACATCAAACATTGGCGACCCTCTACCACCAAGAAACAACAACAAAAAAAAAAAAAGTGTAAGCAAGACTGGACATAGTTTGAATTGTAGGCTTTTGGGTGTCTATACTGAAGGATGATATTTTATATGTCACGTTATCAAAATAAATATAAAATGAAGGAGAACCACACAGATAAATAACAAAGTAGTGGGATACGATAAGAAAAAAGAAGCGCGCATAAAGTAAGGAACGAAAGGTTCGAGGACACAGGTCAACGCCGGACAAATTGCGGACAAAAATGCCGGAGAGAATTTTGTTGGAAATGAAGACGAAATTGTTTGGACGGCAAAATAAGGTACGGACAGTGGCTCGGTTTCTTATTTTGAAAGCGTTCGTTTCTAAACAGTTTGCACTTCACCCAAAAAGCGTTCCCTGGTTCCGTATTCTTAGTCTTCGTCACAACAAGAGACACAGAAATATTGTCCGGATCATTCAACTTGGGTTTTTTGACGGTAGTAGGTAAGGACTTGCAACTACCAGTGACTCCAACCACTTTGTGGAAGCATGTGAGGCTTCGAGTGTCCTGACGGAGAATATCGCGTCTTACTCTCTTACGCGCGTCATAGAGTATACTCTCGACAAGAAACTCCTCAACGTTGCACCTATGGTTGTTCCGAGAGCTCAGTCGTGAAACCCATCGACAACCTTGCAACGCATTCTTGTTCATCGGAAACGGTGAAAGAATACTCGTGCAACTCCTTGATTCAAAACTTAAAGGTATTCTTTCAGCGGCCTGGATTCGAGCAGAAGGTCAACCAATGGCGAACTCGTAATGTGCAAACCAGCGAATGCCTTTCCGATGTTTATGATGGCGCCATGACGAGCATTCCAGATCCCAATGATGCTAGCCCTCCTTTTGTTGCGCATGAGCGAACACTGCTGCTTACTAGTATTCAGGATGTGATTTACAAAATCGCTAATAATTCACCGACAATAATCTGCCACGCAATGAACGATTCAAGAAGGAAAACGTCATCCTTGTTGGTGTTATGCCTGGTTTTTGAGCCGAGTACAGATGTAATCAACAGTTACTTACAGCCGTTGGTCAATGAACTGAAGAAGTTATATACTGATATGCCCACGAAGACCTATCGGAGCCCGGAAACTGTGGTGAGGGCAGCACTACTGATGAGTGCGTGTGATATCTCCGCTGCTCGCAAGTGGATGGATTCTCAGCGCAACCAGTATCCGTGCTTGCTACAAGTGCAACAGGTCGTGTCCTCGCATTTTCGCCGCCTTTGAGCAGTTTTATTGCTCAAAGTAAGTTTGTCTCCAGCGTTTTTCCATGTTGGCAATCCCGTATGCTTACGTGAAACATTCCTGTTCAATCTTTAGGCCAACCTGCAACCGAAAATTACGAGAGATGCCTGGCACAGTCTTGTTTCGCGCTTTTTGGTCAAGAGTCAGTCTCCCTCTACGCTTGTCGAGTTGCCCGAGTTCCGTGAACTGATTGCCACGACTAATCAGTGCGCAACGATACGATTACCGAGCCAGTCAGCGTCGACACCGCCAAGAGAGATATTGCGGCACTTTACCGAGAGAAAAAGATCGAGGTAATGGAACTCTTGCATCAGCAAGTTAATCTCTCATTTACCCTCGATATTTGGACATCAGAATGGGGGGCCCAGATTTCTTCTCAGTCATGGCCCACTTTATCGACGACAACTGGCAACAACGGGAGCTTCTGATTGGGTCTGAACACCCTGAAGACCATTACAAGCGACAATGGCTCCAATATTGGCAATATGGCGAAGATGCTGGAGGAACGATCGGTGCAGGACGGAAGATATGTTTTCAACAAGGATCACCATCACTTGCCTTGCTTGGGTCATATTTTGAATCTTGCCGTCCAAAGTGCCTTGAAGGATGGGTTGCAACAAAAGGCGTCAGCTTCTGTTATGGACAGGCGCGATGTCAAGTTGATGGTAAACCTTACATCAGTTTGTTTGATTTCACATATTTATTCATCGCTTTACCTGTAGCTACTCCTTCGCAGATATTACAAGGGCCATTTGTCGAAGGAGGAGAACACAACTTGAGAGTTCAAGGTGTTTGTGAACGAAGGCCGAAATCCTGATGTCATTGCAACTCTGCAGGATTTCATCCGGCAACTCCCAGAGGAGGAAAAAGAGTTGTACTGGGTTGATGCATTTGTTTACATCAAATGCAGAACCCAATTCAAGTCCTTGAAAGCCGAGTACAAACGCTCTAAGGAAGAGCGCGAGCAGGTGAAGAAGCGAAAAAGGGACTACAAACGCCGTTCCGACGTTAGTAATTGGAATTGGAAAATGACAAAGACTCGAATTGACATGGTCCATTATATAGAAATGCAGCAAGAGGCAGGCGGTATTCGATCAGCAGCCCATCCTGTCGGCTTACTTTGTTGGTGCTGAGCATCTTCTTGATGCCAGCTTGATGTCCGATGAGGAGGACATCGAGGAGGGCAATTACCTGGTCGGCAAGAGAATTTCGCGGCCTCACTGTCGAAGTGATCGTGTTAGTATTTCATGTAAACAAAAAGTGACATATGGTGGAATCCAGCTCACACATTTTCATAGGCAAATGCTTTTCATGACCTGTTGTCGGCGCTTGCTTCTCAGAAGGAGGGGAATGCCGTGTGAACAGTCGCGGCTGACAGATATTTATCAATAAACAACAAGAAGTTTCTTTTACTCCATCTATTGTTCTCCTAACTACAATACAGTACTAACGCCACCGAACTCACCATAGTGCATATGGCCATCTCAAGGACGTAGTTTTGAATTATGCTTTCTGGCCCTTAAACTATGAACCCAGTCATGGATTTTTTGGGAATATTGATGCCAACAAGAAGGTTGGCGATACGATCTTTTCATGAACCAGTTGTCCAAGCCATACAAACTACGCAAACCAGCATGCGATTGCATTGGCCCTTGAATATCAACTGTGTCAAAAAATAACCCAATACTATATGACAATGAAGCTACGTCAAAAATATTTGTTAGAAAACTTCACACCTACACACACGTTTATCAGAACTTTCGCTTATTTTACTACTGGGTGGCTGTCAGTAAAAAGGGAGAAGATCATGGCAATGCCTTCATACTATGTTCATCGGAACTCGAACAGTTGGGTTCCGACTGAGAAAACAAGACTAGTCCTCGTTTGTCCTGTTTCATTGCCGTCCCTGCGTCATGCACGTTCTGATGACGACATCTAACGAAGCAGAAATTTGATGATCCCTTCTCCACAGAAATCCATAGTTGTCGACTATTTTTAAATGGAAAAAATAGCCTCACGAGGAACCGCGGTTGAAATTGCGCGACCGCCAAGTCCTAAAATGTTTATATCTACTTCATATCTTGGCAATGAACTCGAAAAAGATTTGCCGTCGTTGAATGACCGACAAATAGAAAGAGGAAAATATTGTATCAACATTGATGATACAAGCAATTGCTCCATTTATTCATCTGTTGCACTGGTTGGCTTTTTAGTCTACAGTTTTTCTCATTTTCGAAATTATTGTCAGTGTCATTTGATTTTAAATAGTTGCAGCGGCGTCTCGAAAGTATGCGATCGTTTGAGCTGAAACCTTTCCAATACAAAGAATGGTGTCCTTCATCGTTACTGGATTTGGTCATTTTCTCCCAAACCATACAACAGCAAGTTTGAGATAGCAATATCCTTTGTCAAATGAAAAAAGGGGAAAGCTTTATCTGAGAATGTAGCCACATTGTAAGTTGCCAAAGAATTTCACTGTATTGAACGCTCAATTATCCACATGCAAGGCAATAGATGATGAGGTCAGAGCTGACAGCCAATAACCAACATATCCGCCCGAAAAAGCTTTTTGAACCGATCTCTGGCGCTCCAAACAGTATCATGCAGACCGCTTGCCACATACCTGTTCCTTCATTAAGTTTGAACTTTGCGTTTTTAAAGAAAAAAGCACGATGCATGCACAATAGATAATCAACATTATTGTCACATTTCGTGTTCGCGATTGTTGCCTTTCTAGTGCGGTTCCTGCCGGCTAGTCGGACCGTTCCCGTTTATGATCGGCCGCTTTTAATTTCACGTGCAGCGAAGAAGTCAACGAGGATATTGCGGAAGAACGGAATAGGTACAATTTAAGTCGAAAAACTTTTTTTCTGGTCGCATCGAAAAAAAAGTCAACGTTCGCTTTCTCCATCGTTTCTTTAGAAAGCACTATGCATGAGCTCCAGCATTTGAAAACGTTTTTATTGGTTTGGAAAAAGCTTTATTTCGATCACGAGAATTTTTTTATTTTTCTAATCTGATTTTGATCACCATAGTGAGATTAACTTGAAACTTTTCCTTTAAAATTTATTGATTTTTTCGGGAAAACCCATGGTTGCACTGCAATGGAATAAACAGCAGAATAAAAATAATAATACAGATGATGTGTGACTAGATGAATCTAACAGAATATAGACATTTCTCATCTAGAAAAGATGGCAGCATGGATGATAAGCAGGCGATGCTTAAACGGAGGATCGCGAGAGAATTTTGCTGTATTGGGTGGAACAAATGGAAAAAGCGGCATATCAAAACAACTGATACATCATCGAAAAATGGGACATCGCGGTGACTTTGGATTTCTCAATCTTTGATATAAAAGGAATAGCACAGCCGTTTGTCCTGCTTTGACCTACATACTCCACTTTTTTATATAACATATCTTTCAATGAAAAAAATGCCAAACATATTTGGGAGGGTTGCCTCCTACTTACGCGTATTGATGAAATTTATCGGACCCGGCTTCATGATTGCCGTCGGATAGTAAGTATCCCCTTGCATTTATTCTCTGTTCATATGGCTGCCCTTTCCTTTTTTTATTCTTTGTCGTGATGATGAAAAATTTATCTTTTTTTATTAACGGCAATGTTTCGAAAAGCTTTGATCCAGGCAATTGGGCTACGGATATGGAAGGTGGTTCGCGATTCGGTTATCGTCTTTTGTTTATTATTTTGCTTTCCAATATCATCGCTATATTTCTACAAAACTTGACGATCCGGTTGGGCACCATCTCAGGTTTAGATCTGGCTTCGGCGTCTCGTAAAGTATTTCCTTTATGGATCAACATGATCCTCTATGTTATGGCCGAAATTGCAATCGTTGCCACCGATTTGGCCGAAGTCATTGGTAGTGCTATTGCTTTGAACCTACTATTCCCCAAGTTACCATTACCTGCCGGCATTGCCATCACCGCCGCCGATGTATTCATTGTCTTGCTTTTGTACAATGACGAAGCCAACAATCCAGACTCGACAGCCGACTCGGCCTCTGTTCGCGTGGTCCGTTATTTCGAATTCTTTGTTATGATTCTGGTCTTCACTGTCGCTGCCTGCTTTATTGTTGAACTGACGTATTCCAACGTCGTGGCCGTCGATGTACTCAAAGGCTATGTCCCTACCAAGGAAATCTTTACCGACTCTTCGGCTCTCTACGTTTCCATTGGTATTATTGGTGCTACAGGTAACGTATTCAAGACAACCCAATACCATCATCATTGTTACATTGTTTCGCATGATCATTCCATATTGGTTTCATTTTTTGCATACATGGATGACTTATGATGATTTTTTTCAGTGATGCCTCACAACTTATACCTCCACGCTTTCATTGTGCAAGCTCGTTGTCGTGAATGGCGTAACCAACGTCCCAAAGTTGTTCGTGTAGGCGATGAAGGTTGGGCACTGAAGCGCAATATCAATACCCATGTTGCTACCGAGAAACTGGATGAAATGTTTGAAAAGCAGAAACATGTGGAAGAGAAAAACGAGGAGATATACCCAGTGTCTACCGGTGCCAGTCCTAATTCTCGTCCGGATCACAGCGTACTTAGTATCGAAGATTACAAGGCTTTGGGAGTCGATGAAGAGAACCTCAGAATATACCTCGACAAAGCGTTGAAATGCAATTTGCATTATGGTTTGGTCGATCTTGGCATCGCCTTGCTGATTGCCTTCTTTGTCAACTGTGCGATTCTTATTGTTGCGGGTGCCAACTTTTACTACGGTCCTCACAAGAGCGAGGAAGGCGTGGAAGATTTGTTCAGTGCTCACGCTCTTTTGGAACAGTACATTGGCCCCCCTGCCGCTGTCGTATTTGCTCTCGCTTTGTTGCTTGCTGGTCAATCCAGTACTTTAACGGCCACACTTGCCGGTCAAGTAAGTGATCTACAACAGAGTTACTGATACGTGTGGGGTCAATTCAGCCTTTTATTAACGAAATTTTTGCCGCCTTGTTTTTCAGGTTGTGATGAGTGGATTTCTTGGAATGACAACCCGTCCCTGGGTGCGACGTGTCGTGACACGTCTTATTGCCATTGTGCCTGCGATGATTGCTGCATGTAGTACGGGTCGTACGGGCTTGAACCAAATGCTTGTGGGTAGTCAAGTCGCTCTTAGCGTGCAATTGCCTTTCTGCGTGCTTCCTCTGCTGATCTTCACGGCCAAGAAGAGTATTATGAAGGTGGATCTCGTGGTTGAACATAAAGAACCCAGACATTGCAAACGATTCACTGTGCCTTGGTTGGATCGATTTATCCCCAGTGCCTGGCTGGAAGCTGGTCTCTTTCGATCAACAAAGTCTACGGATGCCACCAAGGACGTCACGTCAAACGGTGCAGCAGAACCGGAAAAGCCAAATGATGGCCTTGTCGCTCCTCCTCGTGCCGGTCTTCATGTGGAAATCAAGGAATTACCCAAACCTCTGGTTTATCAAAATGGTTGGATCGTGAACATATTGGCCGGTATCATCTGTCTCCTTTTGATCTGTCTGAACGTTTATATGATCGTCACCACCATCCAGGGAGAGTAAGCAAGCTGCTCAAGCAAAGCTATACAACAAATCGCATCTGGTCCTTTTTTACATATCCCCACGTTATACTCCATCGTTAATTTTACCTCATTTTTACAATCCTCTATTATCACCTCCCCTCTTTTAAGCTTTTCGGTTACCCATTTTGCTTGAAAACCAAAATATTCTTGCATTACTGTATCATTAAAAATTGTACATTATTCCTCTCATGTCAATCACAACAATAGCATGCCTGTACAGATCCTGAAATATACACAATTTGTATTTCCGAAAACGCCATTGCTAAATATTCCTCGAAACGGAAATTGCTACGGTCACACACCTTTTCTTTTGATGCCATGTTATCTCATTGACGAAATTACTATTTTTCTAATCACAAATAAACCAATCTATTTTGTGCTTTTGGCAAGCCCCAAAAAAAGAGAGAGGAACTTTCATGTATTATGCTTTCGTGCGATTAAGAAAAAAAAAAGGTGAAAAAAAGACAAAAAAAAAGAAGGAAGAATGCGAGAAACACAGTTTAGGCCTTGTTTTCTAAGCTGGCAACGATATCCTCACAACGGTTGATGTTGCGCAAGAACCAATCGGCATAACGACGGCCGACCTTGCTTTCGGCAATGTGGACAACGTCTTGCTTGAGACAGAAATCGAGATCCGAAGTAGGCATGTAGACACCATCCAAGAGCTCGCCTTCAACCCACTTGTACTGGCGCGACTTCTGCTTGAATACCAGCAACTGCATTTTCAATTCATCGGCATCCATTTCCAAGAACTTGGCCAATTTATCAATGCCCATGGTGGTGTACAATTTCATGAAAGAGCGCAAAGTGGGAAGGTTGATCTGGGTCTGAATGTCGTTCATGAAGATCTTGATCATGTTTTGATGAGGATCCTAAACCAAGAATACGGAAAGGTTACCATGCCGATGCACGAATGGAGTGTGTGACGAGTATTAAAAGCAACTTACCACTCCATTGGCGTTGTTGGGATTGATGCCCACAGCCGAGATGAATTTGGGACAAGCATATTGGAAGAGTTCTTCGAAAATTGCGAGGTTGTCTTCTCCCTTTTGCATCTTGAAAAGCTGTTCACCGTGCTTTTCACGAAGCTGAGAATGGATATTTTCATCCAAACGCGTAGGCGACATGGCAATGCAAATGGCTAACAAAGCGTACATTTGATCCCCCTTTCTGGTAATCTATCATGAACCATTAGCCTCCAGTTTCATCTGATTGCCAGGTCCAAATAATTTTACCTGATCGTATTGATATGATCGAGAATGGTATTGCTTGGTTCTCTGAATGAAGGATAAGATGGTGGAGAAAGCTTTGATGGCGTCAGCGTATCTGCGCATCATCATGTAAGCGAAACCGACATAGTAGTAAGTCGTCACATGGCAGGCTGTCACACGTGCAAACATGGCCTAAGCGTCGTTCCGTTTAACAAAAAAAAAGTCGACGTATATATAAAACAGGCCACAACGAATCAAGTTACCTTTTTGTTCAACACAATGTTATCCATCATCTTCAAAGCGAGAACGTAGTCACCCAACAAGCAGTGGACACGAAGAAGACCGACAATGGAAAAGTAGCCGAGCATCTTGTACAAAGGTCGGGAGCCGTATTCACCGGCTGCTTCCCTAACAACCATACCATGCAACGCATCAGAGATCAGGCACGTCACATAGGTATAGGTACCCGCAACTTACATCATGTCACCACCATTCTTGCTCACAAGCAATTGTTCGTTGATACGCGATTTCTGAACAAAAGAGTAGAGCACGTTCAACACGCTGTAAGAACTCCAGATCTGGTTATTTCCGCGCAACATTTCGATTTCCTGCTCGGACTTGTTCTTCAAGCGATCGCGATAGTTGCTGAAAGACTGGAACTGATAGATGAACTCGTCAATGATGTCCCAGAGCCAGGGGTTGGGAAGTTCCAAATTGACAGGACCATCGGAATCTAACACGTCACCAGCATAAATATTTTTTTTCTTCTCACACCCTCAATCGATGGGATCCATGGTGACTTACTCAAGATGTAGTTGAAAAGATCGCAATAGTTTTCATAGGAACGGATACGGTGTTCCAATGTAGGCGTCAAACGAGCATAAATGTGTCGGTAGTACAATTCGCGGTAAAGCGTGAGGAACACGGTATCTAGAGAATGATGATGTATGTGTGAATTTTGAAACATGCAGGACTACAAGTTGCCAAGCAATTTACCGCCATTCACGAGAGGAGCGATCAGTTCGGCCTCGGGCCAAGGTTGCTTTTGATAGTAACGGTCGCTCAACTTGTTGAAGGAGCTGTCGTAAACGTTGTGAAGTTCAAAGACATTGTTGTCCGTGACATTGCGGTAGAAATGCAAGATAAAGTTTTTCACACTGTCGGGAATGTGAGCCGTGTTGGGCTGCTGAGGAGGAACGACTAGATGACGAATATAAGGTTAGTAATGTTTCCCACGGAAAAGAAGTCGCGATGACAACTGGACACGGATAAAAGAGGTTGCGGATAAATGTCCAAGCGGGGGAGCAGGAGGGAGGAGGATAAGGGTTGCGTGTCTCACCTTCGGCTTCGAATCCATCGTCAAGATCAGTAGTTTGGGAATAATGGACTTGGGTAACGAATTCAACTTCGGCCAACAAGTCGTCTTCCTCAAAAGTGTCCTGATACATGATGAATAAAAGAGATGGACTGGGACAAGAATAAACAGAGGAAAAAAAAGGAATATAAAAAAATCACTCAGCGACCTTTCTTTTTTCGCCTCCCACCCCAAAACATACACCCTCTTTTTTTCGTGTATGAGTGCAAAATGCTTTGAGGAACCAAAGTCACAAAAATCTGAGCCACAATTTTCTCCTGCAATATGGGCCACCGAAACAGCCTTGCTGCGCCTTTCTGACCCAATTTTACCCCGAGCCTGACAAGAGCCTCTTTTTTTTTCTTTTTTCAAAGACCCGCGTGGAATAATACTTATACCCTTTTCAAGGCACTTGCTATACACTTCCACCACTCCGTCTTTCACTCAAAAACTACTCGGTTTTTTTTTTTAAAAAAAAACCCTCTTTTTTTGTTATTACATTTTATAAAAGGGTTTAAGAAAACATGGCGCTTGCTCTTATTCGGAAAACGGTGCCTGAAGCCGACGATGCTATTGTGGACTACATCGATGGCTACTTGAAGGACGCCAATTTCGATGATGACGACGAGGATGCTATTGCTGACTTTGTCAAACCTATTTTGCTTGATGCAGGAGGCGACGAAGCCAAGATTGACGAATTATGCGAACAGTTGATCAATATGCTTGCGTCCAACAAGAAGGAAACAACCCCTTTGAAGGGACTTTCGAAACTGGAGAATACCGTAGTGATGGGTCAACAATCGGGTTTATCAGCCACCGCCATGTTCAGCAAAGGATCCGTGGACTTGGATCATGTGTCGGGTCGTCGTGTTCAATCGCAAGTGAACCAAGACAAATTGCGCAAAGCTGAAGCCAAGATTGCAGCCAAGATGGCGAAACGAGCCGAAAAGACCAATATGCGTATCGAATATGAAGCTTCGCGATTAATCGAAAGTGAACAAAAGGCCTTGCAGGAAGCGTACAAATTGTACAATCCCATTCTCGATTACACCTCGACCAAGGGCAAGAACAAGGATATCAAGATTGAAAACTTTGACATTTCGTTTGCCGGTCGTCGTATTCTTACGGATGCCAACCTGACATTGGCGTTTGGTCGACGTTATGGTGTGGTCGGTAAGAACGGTATCGGTAAATCTACCCTGCTTCGAGCCATTTCCCGCCGTGAAGTCAACGTGCCACATCACATTTCCGTCTTGTATGTCGAGCAAGAAGTAAGTGACTTATACTCTACTACACTCCATCTTGTGGATGTCCGATATTGATCGATGGATGGATGCGAATCTAGGTTATTGGTGATAATACGCCTGCCATTGAAATGGTGCTTCGTGCTGATGTGTGGCGTGAACATTTGTTGGAAAAGGAGAGAGATTTGTCGGCGCAGATCAATCTCATTGAAGCGCAGCAAAGTGAAGGCGAACTTACGGAAGAAGAGAAGAAAGAGTTTGAAGCACAAAAGGACAGGATCAACGGTGAACTCAAGGATGTCTTTGCTAAATTGCAAGAAATTGAAAGTGACAAGGCCGAGTCAAAGTATGTCGACATTTGGAAAGATTACTGACTGGAATGAATCAAAATACTCATGACATGGGAATGATTTTTTGCAGGGCATCTGCTATTCTGGCCGGTTTAGGTTTCCCTACGCCTGATCAGAAACGTCCTACACGCGAATTCTCGGGTGGTTGGCGTATGAGAATTTCTCTTGCCCGTGCCTTGTTCTGCAAACCCGATGTTCTTATGCTCGATGAACCGGATAACATGTTGGATGTATGTGCTCAAATGGATGGAATTTGGATGATCAGTACATTGACTCTTTTTTTTTTGGACGTTGCCTGCATAGATTCCTGCTATTGTTTGGTTAGAAAGCTACTTGAAGACATGGCCTAATACTTTACTGGTGGTTTCTCACGACAGAGGTAGGTTTTTTTGGGACGCCCGGGTGTGGGGAGTGACATGATGCTGGAACAGGGATGGTGTGGTGTAGTGTGGTGTGAATAGACATGTGGCTAACGTCAAGAACGATAGAATTCTTGGACGAGGTGGCTACTGACATTTTGTTTATGCATTCCGAGAAACTGGACTACTACAAGGGTAACTACACCCAGTTCTACGCTACCAAGGAAGAGCGACGCAAGGCCCAAATTCGTGAATACGAATCGCAAATGCAGTATCGCAAACATCTTCAGGACTTTATCGATCGCTGGAGATACAATGCTAAACGTGCCCCGCAAGCTCAAGCGAGAATCAAGATTCTGGAAAAATTACCGGAATTGGAACCGCCAGAGGACGAGAAGATTGTCAAATTCCAGTTTGCTAATCCCGAGCAACTATCTCCTCCTATTCTGCAGATGAATGAAGTCACTTTTGGTTATAACCCCGAGAAAGTCATTATTCGTAATATCAATATTGACGTACGCATGGACTCCCGTATTGCCATTGTCGGTCCCAACGGTGCAGGTATGAAGATATGATCGAGTGCAAAAAAGATGGATTACTTAATCTCTACTACTTTTTGCAGGTAAATCTACCATGTTAAAGTTATTAACAGAGGAGAATAAGCCCATGAGTGGTATGGTGCACCGCAACGGTCGTCTGCGTATTGCCTATTTTACCCAGCATCATATTGATCAGCTGGATCTTACCAAATCGGCTGTGGCCTTTATGGCTGACCGTTTCCCCGGAAAACCTGAGGAAGAATACCGTCGCCATCTCGGTTCCTTTGGTATCACCGGTATGGTCGGTCTGCAAGTCATGAAGACTTTATCCGGTGGTCAGAAATCCCGAGTTGCTTTTGCCTGCCTAAGTGCGCAAAACCCACACATCTTGGTTCTGGACGAAGTACGTTTCTTCTGATGATTATCTTATCAGCGTGTATGTACTCATGGCAATTTTTTCTTTTTCGTTGTTTCACAGCCTACCAATCATTTGGATATGGAGTCGATGGATGCTCTTCAAACGGCTCTGGGACAGTTCCAGGGTGGTGTTATCATGGTTTCTCACGACGAACGCTTTATTTCTACGGTCTGTCATGAAATCTGGGTTTGTGCCGATGGTGTGCTTTCGAAATTCTCGGGCACCATCAAAGATTACAAGGTACAGTATACTAATTTTTTTGCTTTTCATTCAATGATAAATGACTGACAGAGGCGAAAACTAGGAACTTGTATGCCCCAAGGATACTGTTTTGTAATAGACTATATACTGTATCAATAAAAAAAAACAACGAAAAAAGATTACATTGTAAGCATGAAGAAAAATGTCTACTATGGGTTATGGTTTGCATACGGTGGAAGGAGAGTCACGGTGGGATGAGATTTGATCGGTGTTTCCGAAACGTTTGTTTCTGGGGCCCGATTGTGCAAAGGCGTCCTGCACCTGTTTCTCTTATTTTTTCACTCTACTTGCTTGGTGTACGTTTTCGCTATATCTCGCTCCTCTTAACAGCGTACCTTTACTTATTGCGCTTTTCTTGTTTAGCATGAAATATACGTTTGTTTCGGTTCCTGGTTTGGGAAATAAGGAAAATACCTTTCTCAACATTAAGAGCAAGTTGGCCGATTATGCTGAAACATACGAGTTCAACATTCCTGAATTCAAGGTAATTGGAAACATTCACACAAGCTTTCGCAAAGCTTTTCTCGGTCACTCTTTCCACTTACGTGAGAAATTAACCTCTCCACTAGATTGGCACTCTCGATGCGCTTGTTGTCTTGTCGGATGAACTCGTTAAATTCGACACATCCTTTGAACAGTCCACCAACAAGTTGGCTGACTTGTTAAGAACGCTCGCAAAGAACCAAGGAACCCACATTCAGGACCTCTTGCTTGTGAATGACAGTATGTATTGTTCTCTTCTTTCCGCTCGTTTGCGCCATCTTGCAACATTGACTCGGGTTGCCCCCGTCCCCCTTTTATGTGTGCGTGTTGTCACTGAACTGACTCTTTTCTCGTTGTGCTGTTGTTATAGAAACAATTGACCAGTTCATTCGAACGTTTCAATGGAACAGCATGAAGTACCGTACGGATAAATCGTTGCAAGAAACTACCCAGCTTCTCAATCAGGTAAGAGGGTGAAACGTTTGTTCGGTGTTTATGTTCTTGACACGTTTTGACACTCGCCCATAGGAAGTGACATCCATCGATAATGTCATGAAAAACAAGCTGAACATCTATACCCAGAATAAGAATGCTCTTCAAACCTTGCAACGCAAGCAAACGTAAGCTGATAGAAGTACCTCTCCTCCATTCTTCTCCACCAACAGTATCTGATGATGGATGGTATTTTCTTAGTGGAAATTTGTCGGTGAAGAACTTGAACGGTATTGTCAAGAAACAACATTGTATTTTGAACTCGGAATATCTGACCACGTTAATCGTGGCTGTCCCCAAGTAAGTCTTGTCTCTCTCTCTGTGCACAGCTTTGAGTATCAACCTTGTACTGACTGCGTTGAAAATTAGGTCATTATTCAAGCAATGGAATAACAAATACGAAACGTTGACCTCCATGGTGGTACCCCGTTCATCTGCGTAAGTCACAGTGCCATTTCTGTGAAAGACCTGCGTTTTATCATGTGATTGATCCATGTCAATTTTGTAGTAAGATTGCAGAGGATGACGAGTTTGGCTTGTTCACTGTCACGGTCTTTAAGCGTGTCGCGGATGAATTTACCCATAAAGCTCGCGAAGAAAAGTAAGCAACCGACTGGTACCAAGAACGAGATCAAAGTGACAATGATTATTAATGATTGCAAATACTGTTAGGTTCATTGTACGGGACTTTGTGTACGACGAAGATGCGTTACGATTGCAGCAGCAGGAATTGGAAGAAACCTCGGCTGCCGAAAAGGAACAGCAAGCGGAATTGGTGCGTTTGGCCAAAACCAACTTTAGTGAAGTGTTCGCTTCCTGGGTTCATCTCAAGGCTCTCCGAGTGTTTGTGGAATCCGTTCTCCGTTACGGCTTACCACCGGACTTTGCCTCTGTCGCTATCACGGTAAGTCACCGCTTCGGTATAGATGTAATAGTGGTTTGACTGCATGAAGTGACGATGTTTTATATCCTTTTAGTCACCACCCAAATTTGAAAAGAAGGTGGATGAGACTCTTGTAGCGCAATATGGACGATTGGGTGGTGTGCACGGACAGTCGTTCCAGAAGCAAAATGATAACCAAGAAGAGATTTTGGATCACGAACTGAATGCCGTCAATCATAGCGACTACCGACCTTATGTCCAGTTTGATCTTCATTTCGAAATTGAGCGTAGATAATCCTTTTTTCTTTTTCAATACAGTCTGAACTTTGGATTCCTTTGATTCTATTTTTCATGTTAACTGACCCGTTTATGGTAAATTCAATGACACCGCCACCATCGTTCCTTTCAACACAAAAAAAGAAGAGAAAAAGAGAGTAAAACAGTGAAAATGTAATAACAATGACTATGTTGTTCTAGTTTATGATATCAGGTATCATTCATTCACATCCAAAAAAAAAGAAAAAAGTGTCTAGTATTGAGCAGCGGCAGCTTGGCAAGCGCGCAAGTTGTCAAGGTACCATTGGCAAGAACCGATATCGTTGCCACTGTTCTCGAGACATTTGGTGAAAGCCTTGGCATCGGCTTCACATGTAGCAGTGGCAGTAGGTTGTTGTTGTTGGAAGGGTTGCTGGTATTGTTGTTGTTGGGGAGCGTATTGCTGCTGGGGTTGTTGCTGAGCGGGTTCCTCCGAAGAACTACCGCCGCTGAAAATGGAAGAGATGCCATTGGCCATGGTGTGACCGACCGCCGAACCAACAGCAACACCTGCCGCAGTCGTAGCCACTACACGCCAAGAAGAAAAAAAAATGATGAGAAACATGCCATTTTGATGGATATAATCGTTTAATTTATCAGATCATTTTTGCGGACTCTTTCTCCTGAAAAGTGATCAGGCGAAAAAAGAAAAAAAAAAACCTACTTTGAGCAAACAAACCAGGCTGCTGAGGTTGAGGAGCGTGAACCACGGGAGGAGCGGGAGCGGTAGGTGTCATGGCATGTTGAGCCGGTGCAGGGGTGTGTTGGGTGGGTGGGGGAGCTTGACGAGCAGCGGGAGCCGGTGCAGGTGCGGAAGGTGGAGGAGCTTGACGCACAGGCATGGTGTGAGCCTGGCGTGTCTGTTGAGCAGGAGCGGCACGTCTAGTCTAATCATAGCCGACCATCAGAAAAATGATAAGAGTTAGATAAGTAATTGAACTTTGATTTCTATTTCGCGCTTTTCTCTTGTACCTGGCGAGGCATGGTTTGGAAACAAAAAAGAATAGTGGAGAAAAAAAACCTTAATTCCCCTGGTTTTTCTTTATTTTGTGTGGCATTGTTAATCACAGTCACATTTCCACATATGGCAACTCCACTGACTCTTATTCGCTCGGCCCTGATTGGTTAGAAATTTCACTACATTTTCACCCACCTATTGTCCCTTCTTCGCACTGCACCACAGGGAAAGTCAGCGTTATTGTCACACAACGTTCATTTAAACATCTACCAAATAGTTAACCAACTTCCTTCAGCTATAGAAGAGTCATGACATTCGATAAACTGTAGTTGACTCAGTACGCATTTTTCAACAAGTTGCTGTAGTTTGGCACATCAACCAAAGCGCCTATCTTAAATACTTATAAAGATACATGTCAAGCTTCTGCCCAAATATAAAAAGCCGGCTGGAGACCGTCGGCGGGCCAATACCGTTGTCAAGTTGAAGTCTCATGGGTCAAAATGGTTTACGGTGATAATTTTCCCTTTTCGGGCACTGTTTTGCTCTTTTGAGAGAGTTTTTTTTTCTTGCTATTCGGTTTACATGCAAAGTGTGGGCTTTGATCAGCATCCCAGTGTGCTTGTTGCGAATATTTCATTTCTCTCATAATTGTGCCATGCAATAAATAACTATCGGTTAAAACTGGATGGGCTCTCTCAAGGCACTATCACTACTGAATCCATCGTTGTGGAAATTTAAGGCGCAAAAAAAAAGTATGATCATGTTTATAAAAGAAAGTTCGCAGTCCAGATCGTGAAGCCTATCGATGGTTGCAAATGAAGAGATCTGTCAAGGAACTTTCACGTGGGACGAAACAGTCAAGGGTCCATGGATGATTGGCCGATCAGGGCCATGCTGACTGCTGACTGGTGCTCATCAAGCCTTTTTGGTTTGGGTTTGCGCAACTTTCATTTTATTTCCGCAGCCATCTTCTGTACCCAGCAACCAATCGTATCTTTCCCTCATCGATGCATACAACTCGACTCGACAAAAGACATCATGCGCCCGCGTAGATGGAAAAAGGAAAAAAAAAAAATGCCCCCACATTAGAAAAAGTAACGGCAAAAGGGAAAAAAAAAAGTATCCGACCTTTTTTGTTTTGTGATTTATTTTTCTTTTTATTTTTCTCCTTTTTATCTTTTCCTCTTCTGTTGAATGAATCGGTTTAATATTAGTCGTTTATTTTCGCGTCATTCACGCCTTTTTATACGTCCTGCCCGTTGTTACTCGAAACATGGCAACGCAGTTGGTTCAAGAGAGCAACCACTCCCCCGCATGGTTTCCCTGGACTCGGTCAAATCCGACTCGCCCTATCATTTCTATCAGAACAAAGTCCTCGAGCCATATCTAAGTCAACCTATCAATGCGAGCACCCTACGACAATATATATTTTTTGGCAGGCAAATGAATACAAAGCGGCTCATCCAATCCGCCAACTGGGTACGTAATGAACTGCTCGTGAGACTCGCCCATCGAATTCGGGATTTCCAGCAACTGCCGTTCTACGTGGGAACCAATCCGAACATTGAATTCGTGTATCGACTGTATTGGGGGGCATTTGAAACTATACGGAAATTCCCAGTAATCAAGAACAATGACGACAATGAACGGTTTTGTGCCATGCTGACCGATTTACTCGAAGATGGGCAATTGGTCATTCCAAGTATGGCATTGGGCGTCATGGAATGCGCCTCATATTATTCGCCTGGGCAACGTGATCTCGATCGGTTCTTAAATCGTATGCTACGGTCTCGTATTTCTCGCAGGGTCCTGGCGGAACAACACTTGTCGTTAACCGAAGCCTGTGAGCATGACTGGGATGAAACGATGGGATTTGACGATGGCTATGTGGGAATTATCTATGTCCATTGTTCGGCCCGCGAGATCGTATCGCATGCACAGAAATTGGTGTATGAACATGCGCACGGTCTGTATTTTCAACATTACAACAACGAAAAGCCACCCAGTGGTTGGAAACCGCCCGTGATCCAAGTCGAACTTCATCAATCAGTTGGGCGAGGATACCAGCAAGCCGAGGATAAAGATGAAATCATCTTTGCCTATGTAAGTAGGAACGAGGAGTGATGTGGGTGAACAAAAGATCAAAAATGGCGCATGATGGCTGATACGACAAATGAATTCCCAGGTACCGGAGCATCTGGAGCATATTTTATACGAACTACTAAGTAATGCTGTACGGTTTACCATGGCCAACTATCTACCGGAAAATTACCCACCGATTCGAGTGACGGTGAGCGCCAATGCAACAGATGTGTATTTTCGGATATCGGATCAAGGCAAAGGCATCTCAAAGGAGCGGTTTGATACATTATGGTCTTACCAGTCACGCAAAGTCAGCGATCAATTGCTCAACTTTAAGCAAGTGCACAAGATGCCTACGAAGGTGAAGGAGCGAGCCGAGATGGCGTCGGGTCAAGGGATATACCTCGGCATGGGATTGCCGCTAAGTCGAATCTTTGCCGAATATTGGGGAGGGGAACTTCAAGTGTTGACCATGGACGGGTTTGGCACGGACGCCTACGTACGGATCCCACGGCTGGGAACCCAAGCTGAAAATCTCGGTTTCGAGAAACATCCCTTATACACCAGTAAAAAGCAAAAGATCAAAGCGGGAAATTCCACCATCAAATCCAAAAAACGATCACCCATGGAAGAAGAAGCCGAACTTGACGTCCAAAAGCAACCTACTGCCGTCCATCATTATCGACGATCCGTCGAACAGCAAACCGGATTACCGCCTGTAACCGGAAATGGCTGGAACCACAGCAGCATGATTCGATCTTGAAAAAAAGACCTCTTTCCCAATTCCCTCCCATCGTTTGTCATTCATCCACCCTAATTACGCACATACACGCACACATGTAAATCAGTTTGTTTATACCATTTGTCCTTCCTTTTTTTCCAAATCGCTTTATGGTAATTTTTTATTCCAGTAAAATTATATTATGCAACATCACAACGTTGAAAACGCCAAAGAGAAAATGTTAAAGCCAGTGATAACGAATGAGCTAGGTGTCAATAGAGAAAGAGAAGAAAGGGAAAAAACCCAAGGATCATGTGGCAAGGCCAACTTAATCTTCCCAGGTTTCAATGAAACCGAGACCTTTACGATCCCACACACCGTTCTGGTCAACGGCCACTTGCGCACCATGGAGCCAAATCTTGCTGAGATCGTCGTCTTCGCAATCGCCCCAACGAATTTGACCAAGAGCACAAGCACGGACGGTCTTGATCACGTGTTCTTCCTTGCAATCCAAGGATTTGTCAATCACGGTAAGCCATGGATTGTGGCTGTCAGTGGAACAGTTGGGAGACTTGTAGTTGAGCAACAAATCGATTTGAAGACTAGGACGACCACGGGCAACATATAAACCCAAGAGGGCGGCGGCTTCGGCCCGTAAAAGGGCGGCACCTTCGCTGGGAGTAACGTAAGGGAGGACGTGTTGAATGAAACTGCTGGAAGTGACACCATGCATCAAGAAAAAGTCGAGCTTGACCTTGCCTTCACGCATACCACTGGCACCATAGATGATGACTGCTGCCGTATAGAGATCCTTGTACTTGGTTTGGACATCCTTTGCGTTTTCTTCCACCTTCCATTGTGCCAAGTATTCCTTCAACTTGGACACGCACTTTTCGTCGGCCAAGACGTTTCCCAGCTTATTGGAGTCATCAAAGTTCACGACACCGTCAAACGCACTGTCTTGCTGCATGGCACGCACAATTTTCATGATCGAATTACTCTCAATGTGATCCTGCAAAGACGCTGTCTTTTCGGACTCCGAACCGGAAGATTTGGAACCGAAACCTAATTGGGTGCTCATTTGGGTGGTCAGGTGTGACACCATGTCCATGGCCGAACTGCTGGCTGTGGCGGCAACGGAAGCGGCTTGTTTAGGAATAAGGAAAGACTTTGTTTTCACGGATTCGTAACCGGGAATGATGGGGGAGAAGGTGGAATTAGTAACGGCTGCCAGGGCCAACCCTTCGGCGACTTGACCGGCCAAATCAAACTCCAGACCATAGCCGATGTGAATTATAGGATGGAAAGCACCACCCACCGTTCGTGCAAGCATGTCGCCGCTCCACACCCAGCGACGGACGGTGTCGACCACGCCGTGCGATTGGATCTCTTCTGTGAACAAGCGTAAAAAACGTACATATTCATCGGCTTTCCCGAGGGCCGATTGATAGTTTTCACGCGTCAATGATTCACCCTGCGGCGGTGTCAAATGGCGCTGGAATGAAGCGTGTGAATCGTAAATTTCCTGCAATCGCTCGGGAGTGGCTCCCAAAGAATAAGCGGCCAACAAATGGTGGGTAAGATGGCTGTTTTAACACACGCGTAAAAGATTAAAGTCAGAACCGTGATTACATTTTGTACGACATTTGGAGCTTTTTTTTTCTAAGCTAAATCACTTACTTGTGGAATTTCTTCTCGTTGAAAAAGATGTGGAATTCTTGATGGTTCTTTGACAACAATCGTTCAGCCAATGCTTGAGTTTTGGAGGTTACACCTGGCATGATGACGGCGTAAGTGTCGGGACCAATGGGTGTCTTTGGCTTGAAGGCAGACATAACGATTCGATATAGTGCAAGCACGTAAAAAGTAAGACTGGGGAGTAGAGGAAAAAAATGTAAAGTAAAATGATTGAAGAAGCGTAACAAATATGAGCGCGCGACTTTTTATGCATAACTGGAAATGGGTCATCACGACGTCATGAAAAAAAATGATGGCCGCTTCCTCCCCGACCTTTTCTCGCCGTTGAGCTGATAAAACATTCCAGTAGCCAATCATATTCTTTATTGTCTGCTTATGAACCTGAGAGAAATTCACACAGTCTCAGAATCCAAATTCTGGGATTTGCGCGGTTTTCATCAACTGAGTTTCAACTGTTCTTGGTCAGCTTTGATGAAATAGGAAATTTCTCGGAAAACGATATGCCGAACACTCTCACGTGGTTTATTTTACCCTTACCATCATCAGCTTTTCTAATCATTTAGTAAACAAGGGTGGATGGTGCCGACAGCATTGAATGCAATCGCATACACCACTAAATTAAAGTAAGATCCGGGAAGGCTCATATTCCGTTCCGCGTCATGGATCGCGTCAATACTATTTTGCAGCTTCATTAATGATGGTCAAGAAAAAAACTTGAACAGACGCCTGTGCATGGGGCAGTTAAACGCGCAGAAAAATACCGTTGTTTCGATAGTTTGTTTCATTTCCTGAGCCTGTATGGGAGTGGATATGACATCTGAAAGCTCGAATACAGTGACCTTTTTGCCCATAATGTTGGGGTATGCTGACAATGTGTTATTTTTGTGTGCTGCTGCAAATGCTACATGCATGCGGCATCTCGATGCATGTTCACTTGCCACTTGCCCTCTCACCGAAACATACGAGCTTTCAGTGATAATACTTAGATGATGCATTAAATTGGGAAATTACCCTCCAAAATACACGTGGACTTGGAGCTAAAACTGAAGCATCATTTATCTTTTGGTTTCGTTTATGGATATATTTTGTCTCTCCAGCTTTATCCAAAAGATAACTAATAAAAGCGAGCAGAAAAGACATTCAAATGAAAGAGATCAATTTTTTGGCGGAAACTTCGCTTACCTTCATCCCATTGCCACCCGGTCAGAATAATAAATCATTGATCGTATTGCTACTGCGCGACCTTTTACACATAATGCGTGATCCTCATGAAAAAAGAAGTGTACTAAAAGTACCACGCTTGATAAGTGATGATGTTGGCACAATACGAGCTGGACTGTCCGATGATCGTTCTTTCTGGTTGCCGTTCATTCCTATACGCTGTTCTCTTGACCGGCCAAGTACCATACGCACCAGCGGCACCTTTTTCTGTGAAGGAATATAAACTGTTTTCCAGGAAGATCGTGAACGAAAAGGTTCCTTTGCGATTGATCACTGTCAACCGCGGACAGTCCTCACGTTTCTCCCTCAGTCGCACATCAGGCAGTAACTCACTGCACGTCATTTTCGGTCTGTTCGTCCTGTAGGTACGGATCGTCCTGGAAAGAGGGTGGAAAAGCTAATGAGCGTCTTCTATTGTACAAAAATACACAGCAGCGTGAGACAAACCATGGCTCAACCAAAATTTGTTCAATCCTGCAAAGCAACGTACGGAAAAGAAATGATGCGTTTAGTGAGCTTTTCATCAGTAGTAGATAGTCATAAATTTGCTCGAAGTCGGGGAAGCATGCCCCAATCACGGTCAAAACAGGATGATGGATCGTGCCTTTTCTTTCCCGCGAACTCGTGCTCGGCCATATAATTTTTACCCAGTTATTCATCGTCATCCGGTAAGATTACTGTCTCTATGCCGGTCCAGATACTCCCCGGTTACGTTCGAGTCTGCTGAGTAAGACTCGATTTCAATTTCAGGTCCTCCCAAGGACCCTCCTGATCGTTCACTGGAGTGATATCGCCGCCCATCATGTCCACCATGGAACGGAAAACACGCGTCGTAGACTGTCTTTAATAATCAACCTGGAGAAGAGATGAAGAGAGACCAACTTACAGGAATGTAGTGGATTCCACAACGACTTGTATAAGGCATTGTTTCCATCTCCATGACGCACCGGGCTATGTGCTTCGCTTATCTTGTGAGCAAACTGGACAAACGTAAATGTCCGATTTTGGCAATGCTTCGACAAATGAAATCCACCTGACGCGTATTCATGGTATAGCTTCGCGTTTTTCTGAAAAAGATTCCCTGTGTTGCAAACGGTTTCGCCGTTTGAATGTTGGTTACATGTTTTCATTTCCCCAACAGTCGCGGATGGAAACACCCACAAGCATGCCCTCCAGCAGAGAAGCATCGAGAGTCAAATTGACCACACGATCAATAGACTAAAACTCGAATGCACGGAATTTGCGGATCCAAATTAAAAACTCTGCGTGCTACCATTTTTATTTTTTTTATTTTTTCCGTTCTGAAGTATTGTTGGCAGTTATTCATTGAAAATGTTCCATATCAACGATTCGGATGATGTTTTGACTCTCTCTCTCAAAAAAAAAAAAAAAAAAAAAAGAAGAATAGCTTTGACGAAGGCATATGCGAACGTGTGGTAAAATTTTCATTTTTTATTGCAACCCGTGAGTTTCCACTGTTTTAGAAGGTGCTCCAATTCTGATATGCCAAAAAGGAATAAAAAATAAATCCTGTAATGCACAAGATGAGGTTCTTTATTGCAAGAGAATTTCGATAAAAAAAAAACTAGGAAAAAAACTAAAACGAAAAAAAAAAAAACTGTTGTATCGATGGCATTCAGCTATGAGTTGTGACGGATGACCCCCAACCAACAATTGGGTGGGCAAGTTGTTAAAACTTGTTCCCCTATCCCACCCCCGTCCAACTTATAGCTATGCCATGGGCTCGGGAGCCGACTCGTCCGGTCGGAAGTCTACAAAAATGTCAGTACCACTGCCCTACAAGATGTTAGTATAATCAAAGCTTGCTGAAACGCCAATCAGCCGGCACCAAGTCGTCGCGGGAAGGCAGAGCAGAACAGAACAAAGCAGAGCAGCGCAGCTTGAAGCCTACAAAATGTTAGTATCTTCCCAGCTGCCCAACAGAAGGTTAGTACTATCGGGAGGTCAGTCGGCAGGGATGGTCAAAGGGTGCGGTTGGGGAGAGAAAAGGGAAAAAAAGAAACGGGAAGAGGAAGGAAAAAAATCTTTGCCGCAGCACCCTTTTTTTTTTAATGCAATAAAAGGTTGAGGGGCAGCCATCGAATGAAAAGTGGGAAAAGACTAACTTTGCGAGAATTGGGTGTAGAGCGACGTGCGCATTTGTATCAATGCGCAAAATTAATTTATTGGTATCCCAGCAACAATGGGGAAGAAACAAGAAGGTTTCTCACTATGAAAAGCTTCACACACGTCTTCAAGAAAAGACAAAAGGACAGTGCACTGAAGAAGTCCAAGCGGACTTTTTTGATGATTTCAAGTACGAAAGGCATCGAAAAAGATGGAAGCGGTCCATGGGTCCGATTCACTTGATCCTGTCCCAAGGCACGGCATCCATTACCTTTGTTCAGATTTTGATCCATCCAAAACCGCCTTTACAAGACGAATTCGCACAAATTCGAAGCATCTCTGTAGAGGCGCATCGGGCCGAGTTACGGTTTTTCTCCATCTGTTTTTGCACCCATCCATCAACCTACGCCTAAGAGATCAATTGTAATAAAAGTATACTATGATACATAAGCCCTTATTATCTTTAGAAGGTTGATTAGGTGAATAGATGAAGTTAAACAATAAGCAGCCTGCTCAGGTTCAGCGAGCTCAGAAAACGCAAAGAGATCGTAAACGTAGCCATGCTTGTAACATCACGCTGATGCAGTGAAAACGATGAACAATAAGATGGTTTTTAATTTAGTAGTGTCGTGGATCTTTCATGCTGAAAATCTTTAGATTGCCCGCAAATTTTCCATCTAATGTCATTTCATCTCCTGCGTATGCCAGATAATAGTCGCGAGGGTGCCATGCTACAGTATTCATGGCCGCCGAGCATTCGATGTGGTGTACAGAGACATTGCTTTCCACGTGTGACTATGAAACCATAGATTAGCCGATGGGTTCCTTGTTTCCATGATCGAGCGTTTCCCCACTTACAATATCGATAAAATTGTCTTCTGACGCCGACGCAATAAATTGACCATCATAACTGAAACTCAACGTACGCACAGGCCATCTGTTTACCACATCACGTCAGTGCTCTGTTACCATGCCTATTCCCCCAATGTGGTTTCTCTATCCCTTACGTGAGTTCCGAGAATGCTCGCTGACATGTAAACGTCTTTGTATCCCACAACGTCACCAGTGCATCAGCCGATCCTACAGCAAGGTACTTTCCAGTTGGGTCGGCTTCTACGCAATAGCAATTGGCGGTATGGCCTCGTAACGATTGTAGCAGTTTTAGCGAAGGATATTCGTATGTTTTGACGGTGCCTTGTCCGGTCGTCACGAAAAATAGATTGTTTGCATTGTTCCACGCGATTTCATTCACCTAAACCATGGAATCCGAGCAGATACTCACAAATTAATAAGACAATGTCTATACACAATGGTGCTGCGACGAATTAAAGCTTTACCTCTACGTTGTGTTTTTGTGTCTTCACAGTTGTATTTGTTCGAGTGTCAATGATACTGATGGTATCATTCTACAAATTGCGGTTAGGAATAGGCCTTTTCGATTATGAAAGCGGCACGATCACTTACCTTGTCGCCTACAGCGATATGATTGCCATCCGGACTCCAGCATATATTGATGTTTTCTCCTCCCGTTTGCACCACCGCCGTACATTTACCAGCTACCAAAGGTTCTTTGTTAGACCATCCAGTTTTGATATGCAAGCCATGAGGGCATAATGCTTACAGCGCTGATCCCATATTCTCACAGTTTTGTCACACGATGCGGTTGCTAATCGATCGGGATGGGTCGGATCCCAGTCCAGCTGGTCGACACTATCGGTGTGTCCTTTGAGTTCAATGGAATAGCGAATATCGGTCTGTAGTCAATAAACACCGTCTTGTTAGTAGCCACGTTATCAGATCAATCACATGTGCGTCATGGTAAGATTACTCACACCTCGATGGGGAGTCCAAACGCGTGCTGTTTTATCGACCGATCCCGAAGCCAGTTTACGTCCGTCACTGTTCCAAGCGACGGTGTGCACCTTTTCCTTGTGCCCTTTGTATTCTCTTATTTTGGAGTGTTTTATCATGGACTGGACCTGAGAAGACAAAAAGAAAAAATCGACCATGAGTTTATCAATAAGTTGTATGCAAGTGTCGAAGGCCTGATTTTTACTTGATCTTTTGTAATCGGGGCACCGTCAAAGTAATACTGCTCAATAATACCGGAAGGCGGGTTCCATTCGCTGAGAGGTTGTCCGCTTTCGTCAATGGCATCGTCAACAGCTGGTGATAAGCCGCCAGTGATTGCTGCAGTGTCCATAGTCAATGTGTAGTTGATTAAAAAAAAAAAAAAAGAAACCTGGCTTTTTCTGGTTTCTTTGCACCTTCCCCTCTCTTTTGCCCACTGAGCCACACACATCTTTGGCAACCGAACTTCAAATTTATAACTCCGCTTGCGATGCTCTGGTTATTACGGCTTTTTTTTTTTAATATGAAGCAGCTCTTCTGTTTTAAAAAAAATCTACTTTTGTTGCTACTATTATTCTGCTTTTCTCGCACGCTCGGCCTTCTTGATGGATCCTTTATCTGTCTTTGGTTGTTTGGATTCGGGCATCAGACCAAAAGGCGATTGGAGCTTGAACGGACGACGAAGTTCACCGGTCGCACTTTCTTTCCAGATGTGAATGCGGGCTTCCTTGGTGCTGTAAAACGTCTTGAATCCAAGAATCGCCTGCAGAATCAAAGGTTGCACGTATTGGAACTTCCAGTGCATCACCGCAATCATACCGATACCAATAAATCCCTGCTTCATCTGCTTTTTGATCTCGTTGACATCGTATTCTGGAAAATTACAGAAAAAGAGAAGATTCCGGGGTCAGTTCCGCCGTCCATGCATCCCCCGAGGAGCAACTCTTTAAAACTGTTGCAAATCATAGATAACCTACCCATCACCGTTGTGTTGACCAATTGCTCAGGTTCTTGTGATCCATCCCAGTTTTGCTTCGAAGGTTCCACGTATCGCAAGATGGTGGTATCTATGAAACGGTGGTGTATCAGCCAACCGTAACCAGCGGGGGTTGCTGGTGATCCCTTTTAATCTCGCAAAACCGCCACTTACCATTCTTTTTCTGCACCTGCGTAATGAGTTGGAAGTTCAATGCGAGAATGGCCAGTTGCGAGGCAATATACAAGAATCGCAATGGCCACAGATACTCGGGCTGATCCAGATGGAATGCTTTCGTGAGTTGACGCACAAAAACAAAGAAGACCACATTAAACAATGGATGGTTTAAAATTTTGTTCCAGTCTGGCATGGTAGGAATAAACAATAAAAAGAAAATACAAAGCAAAAGTAGTTTGGAACAGAGAACAACAAGACAATCACTGGGAAAAAAATGAGGGTGTAACCCTACAGAATTCGTCGCGCCCAAACGATCATCGGAATCAGAAAACCCTTTTCGCATGGACCAATCACGCGGACTATCGTCAATGCTTGGGTTGTGGTGAACCCTTGCCCTTTCGCTCTTTGGAAGTCCAAGACTGGCTCGTGTAAGCCAGAGGAAACGGAAGATACAAGTTCATTTGTACCAATAATCGTTTTAGTATAAAATTCATCGTGGAATACTTTACTGTAAAAACCCAGAATGTTGCTTGTAAATAGAATTAAAGCCTACTCGTAAAGGATCAAGTAGAAAGAAGACCAGAAAATCAAAGATAATATTTGATCAAGAAAAGTAAAAAATAAAAACACCATCCAACCACAAGACGGAGCAACTGACAGGCTTATATACAAATGACGGGATTGATCCGGTATAAATGCGTTGTAGTGTGCCAAGTAATTGATTATATTCTATCCTAGCGATGGGTCCAATAGGTGTGAACGAATACCAAAATTACAGTCAAAGTAAAATAACGGTATCTATAGAGCCGTGCGTTGATATTTGTAGATTTCTTTGGGGAGTTGTCTTTGACTTCTCGAGCGAGCGATGAGCATCACTTGGGCTTGATGGTTGATGACTTTTCGTCGTTCGGTATGCCGTCGGGTAGGCGGATGACACCGTAAAGCTTGACGCTCTCTTTCTCGAGGTGACATTTCCGGATTTTCGGTTGTCTCCCATAACCGTCTGCGTGAAGAATCTCGCCGACCGATCAAGCCGCCCTGCAGATGCTTTTCATACTCTGCCGTTGGTCCCTGCGATGAACGTTCGTACCGCATCCATGCCGGTAATGGTTTTTGTTTCTTTTCATAATACTCCCGCAGTATCCGTGATACATGACTCTCGCCTTCCCAATCAGAATCATCGGATTCTGGCAAATTGACACCCTTTGTCAGGTAAAACAAGTATGCAAAACCCTCCTCTGTTGATCGTTTACCTGGTTCGTGCTCGTCTTCGGTAGTGAGAGTTTGTGTTGCTTGCAGTAGCTTTTCCCACAGCCTTCCACTGACGGTAGTGGCTACAGAAGGTGCCAACATAATATTTTTTTGAGAATTAAAGAGTATAAATAGCAGTATTATATGAGATTCACAAGTTAGTTATAATAGCATTTGATTTTGCTTCCTTTTTCTTTTTTGGGGCTTCTCAGTGTGTATTACTTTTTTCATTTAATTCCTTGAATTTTTCATTCTGACGCACGACGCCCCAAAGTCGTTTGCCGGTCGTCGGTGGCAAGCAAGCTTCAAAATGCTTGTAGTAAATGGATTCATGCTGTGGATCGTCTTCGTCAGACGACGACGATACGCGTGTCTTTTTCATGCTTTCCACAGACGATATGGAAGCATCGGATCCATGGCGAGAGATCCATGGTCTCTGAGAACGGTGGGAAGCAAAGGATGAACCTGAATCACTATCTCCAGAAGCCGGTAACAAGGGTCGCTGATTGTCATGGCAAACATGACGTGCAGGATAGAGACCTACGTCGTTGCCACAGTCTTTACACAAGACGACAATAGCCGAAACACGATAATCAATCGCACGCGTTCCCATCGTGTTCAAAGTGATATTAACAGAAAGAAAAAAATTGTAATAAAAGGACGAGTAAAAAGAAGGGGCAATTGTCTTTTTTTTTTCACTTATGGAATGATATTGAATTGTATACAGTAGGATTCCTTTTCTTTCGGAGTCATGATTGACTTTTTTTTTCGTGCAACAACCATTTGGTTGATCATACTGGTGTCCCAATGTCAAAAAAAGGGGGCCGCGCGCGGAAGGGGATAGAGGAATTAGACTAATTATTGAATTTTTTGGTCTATTGACTTGTAAGTTAGGAGAAGTAGGATAATACATTCATCACTCTTCAAGCAATCGTACTCTGCGCCTGACCCCTCTTTGTATGTTGTTTACTCAATTCAATCTCCATCCATTGAATGTGAGTATTTATCAGAGCCCAGACCGCCAACCAACTTGGGATGCAAATGAAGAAGAAATGAAGCAATATATGAAAAAAAAGGTCCAGCCAACTTTAATTTGCAATAAAAATGGAATAATTATCATGAGTATGCGGATCTGCATCATGATGGGATCTCTTTGTCGTACTTCATTATTTCTCTTCCATTACTGGTTGATTACACGCCCAGGCCACTCATCCCCTTGTATACCCTACTTGCTCACCGCTTTGTCGACTGCAGCTATCAACATGACTTTTTTTTTCTCCTATTCCAATTATCCACCAAGATAAAACATTGTCGCATTTGTGGAACAAAAGACAGTATAGAAAAAAGTAATATGTATCGTAGGGATCAAAGAGAACACAACCGCAATCTCGGATCCAACAATGAATAATGGCGGGGAAACAAAGAAAAAGAGAGGCAAAGGATTGACAATTCGGGAATGATCATGAAAGGGTTATCCAAACAAGAAACAAGTAGAAGAAGAAGAAGAAAGACTAAAGGGTATGATAAACGGTAGACAAAGCATAGATGGTAAGATGGATAAATAAGAAGAAAAACAGGCAAAAAGGAACCCAACAGCACGACTTATACGAGAGCTAATTCCAAAGTCCATGTACGCCTTGCCCATAATCGAATGGATTCGCCTTCCACTTCCACCGTGTTGCCATCCCACCAGCATTTTCTCTGTAAATTAAAAAAAGAAACAATCATGAGTCTATATGCTTGGATTTTTGTTACATCTCATTGAAAGAGTCGAACTTACGGCCGGTTTTCTCCAGAACAGTAACAGTTTCTGTGCAGTGGCCATGTGGTTATCCGGGCCAGTGGTCTTTAGTAAGACCAAAGCCATGCTCACAATACAGGTCCGCATCGGTTCCAGTTCACGGTAACCCCAGCGATCGTCTCGCATAAATCCAGCATCGCACAACATATCAATCAAGTGTTGCTCGGCAACGTTGTTTTCTCTCGAAATGTTCTTTTGCAACGCATCAAAAATCTGATCGTGCTGTTTCAGGTATTTTCCACCGGCAAGCTTCAACGCTTGCATGTCGGCCAAGCTCTTTTTGTCACTGTCTTTCGATGTCAAGCAATAGTACTCGAGTTCTTCTCGTAGCACGATGATGGGCTGCTTCGTCAGTAAAGGGTAATACATGGGAGATGTCGCCGCGGACTGAGCTAGCAATCGCTGATGATCGTTGCTGTCGCTCTTTTGGTATACTTCTTGGGCGTACTGATAAAAACGAAGCACATAGTCCAAACAGGCAGGGTCAAAATCGACGTAGTTCACTTGTTCATCCATGCCGCCCACCGAGTCCCGCGAGTGGTTTTCATAATCATCTTCGTCGTCGTCGACAAACACATCATCTTGACGGCCCAGCACAAGCCCATTGGGAAACATGGCTATCAACAGACTCTCTGGCAAATTGACCAACACATCTCGATCCAACTCTACACGAGTGCCCCGCAAATCAAGTTTGAGCTTCCGAGGAATAGCATCCTGAGGAGAGTCAAAGCCGTCGTCCTCATGCTGCTGATAGATCATATCATCCTGGTCATAATTATCCGGTTCAGGCACTTGTACAATGGGTGATTCGGAAGCCATTATGATTGAGAATAAATATGGAAAAAGGAGCGTGATTTTGTCTTCGGCAACCCGTCCTTTTGGGATGATAAGCACGGATGCACGTGAGCTTTCACAAGTCACGTGATGACACATTGACTCGAGTCATCGGGCACTGGTCCTCGAGATGCTTCTGGCGCGCATCAACGTCTTTTCCAGTCGTGGTATACATATAACCACCTGCCACTCACACCATAGACATACATGTGACATTGCAGCTGTTTCTGAACAGACTGTTTATCTGAGTTTTTCTAGCCAAAATTCTAATTTGCTCCATGGATATTCCAAATTTATGCGAATATTCATTTTCTTTCTTTTTTACCCTCTACTTCTTTCCTGATGCTTGGATATATTCGTATGATATGCCACAATCAAGCGAAGCTCTCACAACTTGAGGCGTACCGGTGTTTAGAAACTGCAAGTGGTTTCAAACTTTGAACAATGACCTTGCCACTTTTCCATTTCAACGTGCGTAAATTCCCATCAGCGGAGAGAAGATTGTTAAAAATTATCATCACAGCATTACGCGCACAAGTCTTTGTTTGTCCATTTGCAGACTTTCAAAAGTTGCGAACATTTGCAATCTGAGCTTTGATTGGACCGCAGCCTATGGAAGAATGACATGTGTGAAGCGCGCTTCTTATCGATTTGGTTCATTCTATGTCCGTGATCGGCGGTCTCAAAAAAGATTAAGCATCGTTTTCTTAATTGTATATGTCATTACACTGGCGTATTAGCCGTGGCTAATGGTTGGGATAAAAAAAAGAGGGAAAAACCGTAATTCGGGCCGGTGCGCCTCTACAGAGATGCTTCGAATTTGTACGGATTCGTCATGCTAAGGCGGTTTCGGATGGATAAAAATCTGAACAAAAGTAATGGATGCCGTGCCTTTGGGACAGGATAAAGTGAATCGGACCCATGGACCGCTTCCATCTTGTTCGGTGCCTTTCGTACTTGAAATCATCAAAAAAGTCCGCTTGGACTTCTTCAATGCACTGTCCTTTTGTCTTTTTCTTAAAGACGGGTGTGAAACTTTTCACAACGAGAAACATTCTTGTTTCTTTCCCATTGTTGCCGGGATACAATGAATTAATTTTGCGCATAGATAGAAATTCGGCACGTCTCTCTACACTCAATTCTCGCAAAGTTAGCTTTTTCCACTTTTCATTCGATGGCTGCCCTTCAACCTTCTATTGCATCAACAAAAATAAAAGGAAAAAAAAGAAAACGTCAAAGAATTTTGTTGTTTTTCCTCCTCTCCCTGTTTCCTGTTTTGTTCCTCTTTTTCTCTCCCCAAACGCACCCTTTGACCATCACTGCCGACCGACGTCCCGATAGTACTAACATTCTGTAGGGCAGCTCGGGTACTAACATTTTGTAGGCTTCAAGACGCTCTGCTCTATTCCGCTCTGCTCTGTTCTGCTCTGCCTTCCCGCGACGACTTGGTGTCCGCTGATTGGCGTTTTAGCAAGTTTTGGCTGTACTCATTTTGTAGGACAGTTTTGATGGTACTAACATTTTTGTAGGGCAGTTTTGAGGATACTAATATATTTTGCACTAATTTTTTTGTACGGCAGTGGTACTAGCATTTGTAGGCTTCTGACCAGACGAGCCGGCTCCCGAGCCCATGGTATAGCTATAAGTTGGACGGGGGGTGGGATAGGGGAACAAGTTACAACAACTTGCTCAGCCAAGTTGTTGGTTGGGGGTCTCCCGTCACAACACATAGCTGAAGGTCAAGGATACTATTTTTTTTTCTTCATTTTCAATTTCTTCCCTGGTTTACTTTTTTCGCATTAAATTCTCCTCTAATAAAAGCACTGCCACCTTATGCGTAGAACTTTTGATACCGTAAAATTATCGAATGATTTCCATTTTCTTTGAGGTCTTGGAATTATCAGTGAAATAAAAAATGTGATTGCCTCTCAACCACGGCAACAACAGACACCAAGTAAGGATCTCCGTAACCTTCGTTGGAAATGCCTATTTCTCTACCACCATACTTGTTTCATATTACCACGCTTGGGTTTGCATCCAACATTCAAAGCAGTCATAGATCACCCGCTTGTTTCATGACCTTGACTGCATACAATGCTATCGGTTTAAAAACCATATCAAATCCGGTATCAAGATATGACGACCTGATTAAACCAGCTTTGGCCTTGATAGCTACAGTAATTCCAAGGTGGAGACATCAAAGCATTCCAGTCATCTTTCTCTACTATTCTAAATTCTTTCATAATCATCCCAATTCAGATTGACATGAGCACCTGTTTTATTTTCTTGAGAATCCTTTTCTATTATTATTAAGGCATAGATCGAGATATGTGCTCCGGCGAACTAACACCTGATAATTTCATTGACTTGCAAATCGATTTCGAGCCATCAATTTGTGCGTGTGAATACTCAGATTTTGAATTTGCGTCCAAACGTTATCGGCTCCAACCCAAACGACAGAGCTTTCGCTTCTTTTGCTCCAAATGCATACCTTCCGCTCTGATGATTATTCCGATGCCTCTTTGCGCAAAGGGCAATAATTTATTGGGATCATCTACGAGTTTGATGATTCTGGAATTAAGGCGGGTAGCAAGTAGAATATTTTTGATTGATGGCATGCTCACATAAAAAGGACGTGTCAGACAAAAAAATGTGCTGTAGAAAATTCAGTTACCAAGCCCTGAAACCAGTTACTGCATTATCCAGAGCTTGCAACTCCGAGAATCCTCCATGATAAAGTGGTTTTCATGATTTTATAAACTTCACACGGGACGGAGGAATTGTCATAAATTGGTTGCAATAACTGGTAAGTGAAGTATGTGGATCCGCCATTGGTATCTTTTGACTTCTATTTTGCTGACAGGGAACAACCCTGATGTGCTGTCATTTTTCGACGTTGTTGATGCAGATTGTCTGGCGTCGGTCTTTTTTTTTTTTTTTTTTTTTTTTTTTTTTTTTTTTTTTTGCCACCGATTCGCTCAGTGTGAGTGAATCATACAGGAACTGGTGAATATGTTAACCGACAAGAATCTTCATGAACCTGGAGAAGAAACAGCTGGAATCAGGCGTGATAATATTTTCCGACACCAAGGAATTGAATTCACCGTTGCATCGGCAAAGTATTGACCACGCGAGCATTGATAAAGAAGGAACTTCCTCGTCTTTTGCGATAATTTGATGCGCCAGAGAGTATCATATTCATCAACAACAGTGGTCGGCATGTCGTCGCAAGCCACGATTTGATCTATTTTGTTTGGCCGCTTGTATTTGCGAGGTTTGTCAGAATGCTTGCACCCCGACACCATTTTGACAGTGTCACTGCTTACCGTCTATTGGTAAACCTGTCTCTCCTGATGATATAGCTAGGCAAGCACGTCTCACGGCTTCCTTAGATACATGAGTCGGTTCCAAGTAACGTTTCCATGGACAACGACTTTCTGATCGTTACCTGATAAGATGCGATCCACGTGAGATTGTCAGAAAAGGGCAATTGGCGCCGATCACCAAACACCCAACCATCTCGTTTGTGAAATTGATTCTCACTCGACCATTCCTTCCCCAAGAAAGCAGCAACCAATACACATATACAATAAATTGACAAGCTCTATATTGTCTTTCAACAGTTTACGTTCGTTTAATTGTTTTTTGTAGACATGGTTAATCTAACGCACAAAATTCTTTCGAATCTTCATTTTTTGATACACTATACAATGATAAATGTGTGTTTTAACAGTAATATAAAGAAAAAGCTAGCAATCAAGGAAAGAGAGGCTCCTTAACGACGCTGGGAGTAGACGTGAGCGAAAGCACGGGTAGAAGCACGCTTAAGCTTGGTCTGGGCGCTCTTGAGGTCATCAACGGAAGCATCATCAGCGTTCATGTCCAAGAGTTCCATGGCTTCAGCGAGAGCGGTCTCGATAGCCTCACGGTCACCACGACGGATCTTCATGTTGACGTTGGGGTCAGAGATGTTGTTCTCAACCTGGTAGACATAGGATTCGAGGTCCTGCTTGGCCTGGACGGCGGCTTCACGCTGCTTATCAGCTTCAGCGTTCTTCTCAGCATCCTGGACCATGCGTTCAATGTCAGCAGCAGACAAACGGGTGGAGTTGGAGATGGTGACATCAGCCTTGCGACCAGTGGTCTTGTCCTGGGCAGTGACCTTCAAGATACCGTTGGCATCCAAGTCAAAGGTACACATAAGTTCAGGAGTACCACGGGGAGCGGGGATGAGACCGTTCAAGGAGAATTCACCGAGCATGTTGTTTTCCTTGGTCATCAAACGTTCACCTTCGTAGACGGGGAAAGTGACAGTGGTCTGGTTGTCAGAAGCGGTGGTAAACACCTTGGTCTTCTGGCAAGGGATGGGAGAGTTGCGGGGAACAACAACAGCCATGATACCACCTTGCATCTCAACACCGAGAGAAAGAGGGACAACATCCAACAACAAGAGATCCTGGGTCTTTTCGTTACCGGCCTGGTTGGTAAGGACAGCAGCCTGGACAGCGGCACCATAGGCAACAGCCTCATCGGGGTTGATGGACTTGTTGAGCTCCTTGCCATCGAAAAGATCAACGAGGAGAGACTGGATCTTGGGGATACGGGTGGAACCACCAACAAGGACGATTTCGTCAACAGCCTTCTTGTCGATCTTGGCATCCTTCAAGACACGTTCAACGGGCTCGACGGTGTTCTGGAAAGCAACGGAGTTGATTTCTTCGAACTTGGCACGAGTGATGTTGGACTGGAAGTCAATACCCTCGAAGAGAGAGTCAACTTCGACGGTGGTCTGGGTCAAAGAAGACAAGGTACGCTTCGCACGTTCGGAAGCAGAGCGGAGACGACGGAGAGCACGGGCATCACCAGAGATATCCTTCTTGTGCTTACGCTTGATTTCCTGGACGAAGTGGTTGACAAGGGTGTTGTCGAAATCTTCACCACCCAAGTGAGTGTTACCAGCAGTGGCCTTGACAGCGAAGACACCACCAGAGATGGTCAAAAGGGAGACATCGAAGGTACCACCACCCAAATCGAAGATGAGGACGTTACGTTCCTTCTTGTCGTTAGCATCCAAACCGTAAGCAATGGCAGCAGCGGTAGGTTCGTTGATGATACGGAGAACCTCAAGACCAGCAATGACACCAGCATCCTTGGTAGCCTGACGCTGACCTTGAAAAAAGTTTTTATCAGTCACACAATGCCCCTCTTAATTGTTATTCTAGGAGCAGGACTGACAGGAAAAAAAAACTCATCCCAAGTTTTTTCCCCGCCAAATCCATGTCTCTCCCCCAATAACATCATTGTTTAATACATACTGTCGTTGAAGTAAGCGGGGACGGTAACAACGGCCTTGGTGACCTTCTTTCCGAGCTTAGCTTCGGCAATTTCCTTCATCTTGATCAAGACCATGGATGAAATTTCTAAAAAATTTCAACGTCAGAACACCAATGAAAACCGAGGAAATTAAATAAGAAAAAAGATTTTTTTGGGAAAAAAACAAAAAAAAAATGCTTACCCTGAGGAGAGTAGGTCTTGGTCTCGCCTTCAAATTCGACCTGAATGAAGGGGTTTTCGTTCTGGTCGACGACAGTGAAGGGCCAGTTCTTCATGTCAGCCTTAACTTCGGCATCATCGAAACGACGACCGATGAGACGCTTGGCATCAAAGACGGTGTTCTTGGGGTTCATAGCGGCCTGGTTCTTGGCAGCATCACCAATCAAGCGCTCGCTGTCAGAGAAAGCGACGTACGAGGGGGTAGTGCGGTTACCCTGCTCGTTGGCAATGATTTCAACACGCTCGGATTCCCAAACACCAACGCAAGAGTAGCTAAATGATTACAATAAAAAATTTAATATCCTTCCGTAACTGATGCTTGCTTTTTCATTTTTCGAGACGCTGTGGGCTATTCACCCAAATAGGAACGATGGCTTACGTAGTACCCAAATCGATACCAATGGCTCCTTCGTATTCGACAGACATGATTGTGAACGTAAACTTGGAAAAGAGGAAGGGGAGAAAAGGAAAGATCCGTCGGGGCCACCGAGTGACTCAAAAATTATATTTCGAAAAAATTTGTCAACAGGCACACTAGGACTGTTTATCTCCGCAGACAACGTCACGGTAAAAAAAAAGCCACCTTTTTGGCTTGGGGGGATCGATAGGGACCCCATCTATTTTCAAAGGCCGCTATTCCAACGGCTCCTATGGCAGCACACACGGCTAGCGTGTTCCTCTGCTTCTATTTCTTTCTTTTTCTCCAGTTTCGTCCGTTGTCACTCCTCCATGGGCGATTTCACTATCCTCATTGCTTATGAATTGCCCGCAAGCTAAGATTGTCAAACCCACATCTACTCCATCGTCTTCTGTAAGTGGGTGCGTTGGTTGGGAGATACCATCCCCCCTTTTATTTTTTGGGCTTCAGCTGTCAGCTAATAATAATAGTGATGGATGATAAAAATGAAAGTGCCGTTCCGCTCCTGGCTTCCGCTTGCATGGATTAGCTTCTTCAGCGACTGTACATAATACCGCTGCTGCATTGGTTTGTACGGTTGGTACAGACAATGATGTAGAGCATAAGATCATGGAGATCGAAAAACGGTTGCGGAAACTCGATGTGGCGGCCGAAAAACGCTCGACCCCATTTGCGGCTCATATTCCAACCGGTCAACGACGTACTAAGGAGACCTGTCCTTTGAAAGACGGTGAACAGGCGACCAAATTCAGTCTAGCGCCTTCCGGATTACGTATTGAAACGGATATCAAAGAAGCTGAGCATTTTGTCCGGGTCCTTTTAAGCGGACTTGATCCCGTGAAAATCCAGCAAAATGCCAAAGAGGTGTTTAGTCGACAGCATTTCACCTGGCAATCGTCCAGCCCCGAACCGATCGTGGCAGAGCCATATCCCATGAATTCGCTGGATATCGAAGATCCCATCGAAGTCACCTGGTTAGAAATGGTTTTAACTACGCGTCATTTTCGTAGCTTTGTCTTGTACCAAATGGTGGATCCGCCTCGTTTGGTGGAACTGATTTCGTTCGACAAAATACGTCAACTCCCGATTGCTGAGCAGCAGGAACGTATGTTTCTTGCCAAATCCGTGCGGGCGTATGTTTTTTATTACGAAAATTTTTTGCACGACGATACACCGTATCCGATCAAAAGTGACAAAGGGCCCCGGTACTTGGAACAGGCCGAAGATTTGTTGGACCATTGTTACACAAAAAGTAGCCGTAACAGTATCCGTGCGCTGCTGCATCTGATCTCATACCACTTACAGTACCATCGAGACCCGCACAAGATGTTCCTCTACTGCGATTTGGTTTTACGCATGGCTCAAGATCTGGAATTAAATAAGTGCAAGCCCAAATCCTTCATGGACGATGATCGTTTGGTAGAAGAAGATCGACGGTTGTGGTGGTCGGCGTACTGGATTAACCTGTGGATCGCCATTGAATTTAATCGACCTGTCATGGCGCGGTGGGCCGAATGTGAAGTCCCATTTCCGCGCAGATTACCAGACGAAGGGGCTGATGTTGGTTACTGTCTGGATTTTTGTATCTACGCTGTCAAATTATTAACGATCCGACAACGCATGACACAGACACTAAAATTGGCTTGGACGGCCTCGGCCCTTTTAAGGCAAATTCAAATGCTGGAGTACGAATTGTCGGTTTGGGATGAAAACTTGCCGGTCCATTTTATTCATGCCAACTGGAAACAGGTTCCCGACTCACTGTGCGTAGAATTAGGCTTACTGCTTCAAGGTCAGCTGTGCACGGCCAAGGCACAGATGTACGAATGCTTACTATCGAAACACAAACCGCCGAATACAACGCTGGAATTTCTAGCTATCCGGAGCAGTGTGAAAGCCGCGAACCGATTTGCGGATATGGTGATTGAGTATGCAGCAAGTATGCGGATGTGCATTTGTTTATTCATCTTGCATTTGATGCGACCTTGTGTCATGATTCTGCTCAGTCACTGTGTCTTTGAAACCCCCGAAATTGCCGCTGTCACCCGTGATAAACTGCGTTGCATTCAGTCGTTGCTCGCCAACTACCCTTATGTGCAAATAAACGAAGCGGTCGAGCTCAATCGCCACATTCAACAAGCCTGCGCCGCCATGCCATCAATGTCTCTCCCCGTCTCGGCGCCCTCTGATATCCATGCTGTGCATTCGCATTTTCATGGAAATCCCGACCATTCCTCTTTTCCCAAGCATTTTCAAAATCATGGTGAAATGCATGACCGTGACTCTTCTTCGTTGGCTCCGCCTGCATCTCCCTCCACTTCTGCATCCTCTCAGGTCTTGTGGCGAGGCCTAAATTCTTCTCATCATGCATCCCCGACGAATAACCGCTTTACATTTCGACATACTTACTCACTTGATGACCTGCGGCAATAAAGCATGCATATAATCCCATTCATCTTATTTTTATTTTTATTTTTTTGGTATGACAATAGAAAAAGGGACATTATGCTTGTCAGTGATTCGTTTCTTGGTGTGACTTGATTTCCACATTTGGGAGATTCAATAAATGAGTTTCAAGACTCCGCCTCGGGCAGTCGGAGAGACCAAACCAACCGGTGGGGGCCGGTGGTGGAAGGGGGGCCCAGAAGCGAGTATGGGCATCCCGCAGTGACCGATTCTCTCTCTTCCAGCGACACTATGAAGGTATCTATCGCTTCACGTGAAAGAATACGACGCGGGAAAAGGGGCAAAACTAGGAACAGGATGGATGGATCATCGGTGGAATGGATCGATGGTATGGATGAGGATTTAGAAAGGAAACAGACTCTGACCTTCAAGGCTACCTCTCATTTTCATGTGGAATGACTGGAAATGACCTTGATGAAAAATGGGACCAGAAATGGACATCATGGGTGGACATTGCGGAAGTTGACCAATGGGACTCATGATATTGCTTGTGTAGTTGAACATCGCCAACCCAGCCACTGGCTGCCAAAAGTTGATCGAAATCGATGATGAGCGCCGTCTGTGAGTTTTTAACATATTTTCTTTCAAGAATCTTCAGGCCCTTGGTTACGTTTGGTTTCTACGTAATGGGGGTTGTTTTGAATGAGGGTTTTTTTTATAGCGCTTTACGAAATGAGATGGGAGGACTAATACAGCTTTACGGATAATAGTCGTGCCTTTTACGATAAGCGTATGGCCCAGGAGGTTCCCGGTGACTCTCTTGGTGATGAATTCAAGGGCTATGTTTTCCGCATCTCCGGTGGTAACGACAAGCAGGGTTTCCCCATGAAGCAGGGTGTTTTGTTGCCCCACCGTGTTCGCTTGTTGTTGAGCAAGGGTCACTCTTGCTACCGTCCTCGCCGCACCGGTGAGCGCAAGAGAAAGTCCGTCCGTGGTTGCATCGTCTCGTCCGATCTTTCCGTCTTGTCCCTCGTCGTTGTTAAGCAGGGTGAACAGGACATTCCCGGCTTGACCGATACCACCGTTCCCAAGCGTCTCGGTCCCAAGCGTGCTTCCAAGATCCGCAAGTTCTTCAACTTGACCAAGGACGACGATGTTCGCAAGTACGTTATCCGTCGCGAGATCCAGCCCAAGAACGCCGACAAGAAGCCCTTCACCAAGGCTCCCAAGATCCAGCGTCTTGTCACCCCCATCACTCTCCAGCGCAAGAGACACAGAATCGCTATCAAGCGCAGACGCGCCGAAGCTTCCCGCGAAGCCGAAGCCGAATACAAGCAGCTCTTGGCCAAGCGCGTCAAGGAAACCAAGGAACGCAAGTTGGAAAGACGTCGCACTTCCTCCATGCAAAAGTCTGCCTCGGCTTAAAAACATCACATGTATCCTGTTTTATATACATAAAGAGAAAAAAGAAAAAAGATCATATACATATTCCATGCAACTATTTTTTTATGCAATAGATCGAAGAATTGATAATAGACTGCAATTCGTTTTTCGCCAAAAAAAAAAAAAAAAAAAAAAAAAAAAAGCCTAAATGATGGTGTACACAGAGGATTCAGAACGGAGAAAAGCAGTGTCTGAATCATATTGTATTTAGAAGTCTGATGGCTATTATCAAAGCATCATGAGGCTAGCTTTCAGATCAAGTGTTTTGGTGTTTTACGCGCGACGTGTCCAATTTATTAATGCCCTTGAAGCAAGCGGTCTTTTTTTTCTTCCAAAAACGTAGTCACAGGTGGGATCCACCCAAAAAGGAGAGCAAACCGCAACCAACCATTCTCAGCTTTAACCAACACAATAACCCTCACAGCATACCTCACAAATCAACTGATGGATCAAGCGGAACGAGACGAAATCATTCGACAGAAATATCTCGCACGAGGAGCCGGTGATGCAGCAACGAAAGCGTATATTGCTGCGAAATACCTCGGTGGCGGTGATGACGATTCAAGCAAAAAACGAAAAAAGAAGAAATCGGGTACTAGTTCTGTAAAAAAGCTGCGTAAAGGCAACCTTGCATTGGTCGATGAGGACGAATTAGGATTTCGACGTGTCGTGGATGAATCGGAGATGTCCCGAAAACGACGGGAGAAAGAAGAAGCGCGTATGGCAGCAGCTGCGGAAGAGGCCGAGGGAGTGTTTCGAGGGCGAGGTGATAACTGGCAGACGATCCAAGAAGGAACACAGACAACAGCAAAAGCAGTAGATGAGGACGAGGACGAGGATGAAGAGAACCTTCCTGTTGTTGTAGGCGAACAAGGAGAAGAGTTCAATAAAGGAGGAAGCCGAGGAGCCAGGGAATTGCAAGAAGCGATTGCTGTATCTGAAGGAAGAGGAAGACCAAGAGGAGACACAGTGCCAAAGATGTCGAGTGGACAGAAAGCAGGATTATTGACAAGTCATGAAATTCGAGCAGAAGCCGAACGGGCACGAGAAGCGGAGCGACAGATGATGAATCGATTGAAACAGGAGTCCCACGGAAAAGACGCGGAGACCATCTATCGCGATGTCACCGGTCGCAAGGTAGACCCGAAAATCAAACGAGCTGAGGAGGCGCGAGCAAAAAAGGAAGCCATGGAGGCAGAAGCAAGAAAGATGGAATGGGGAAAGGGGCTCGTGCAACGGACTGAAGCCGAAGAAGAAAAGAGACGCTTGGCAGAGGAGTCGTCCAAACCATTAGCAAGGTAAGGAGACGGTGGCTTTGAACTATGTTTCTTCATTCATCCTTTTGGGAGTTGAGGATCGCACAAAACAAGTGTAAAGGGGATCCCATACAAAAAACGCAAGCAATCCTACCATTTCTCTCTCTTTCTCTCGATGGATGAGCCAGTATCCAAGGTGGTTAGTTGATACGGCTGCTGGACAAAGAACAAGCAAGAAAAGGGAAAAAAAGAGGTTTGTGTGAGAGGAAATCGACAATACCAAGAGATCGATGGAGGAAGAAAAGAAACAGTGAGAGAAAGATGAGATGTTGGTTTCTTTTTTTTTCCATCACTCAGTCCAAGTTGCACAACTCAGCAGAGATGGATTATGTTGAGTGGATCGCTGGTATTATTGGTTAGCTAGGTGAAATTTGGCCAAGTTTCGAACCGAAAGGGGGAAACAAGGGGAGATGAAAAAAAAAAAGAAAAAGGCTCACGGGCAAAAAACAGGGCCAGTTGCTCAACCGAGAGAGGGAAAGATAACTAGATCCTGAGAAAGGTAGAGAGTGAAAGACAAAGAGAGAGAGAGAGAGATGAATCACTGCGTAAAAAGGAGATAGGATGGCAATGTCTGTGTCTAGACAAGAATATGGGGCGACATCTTTGTAAATAAGCCAGGGAGTGAGGAGGGTTGGTTTTGTTTTCTTTTTTGAGGAGTGAAACAACTATTAGAAAAAAAAGCGATATGATGGTTCATGGAAATACTGATGATATTATTTCTGTTTAGGTATGCGGATGATGAAGATTATAATCAGGGACTGCGAGAACAAGAGCGATGGAATGATCCGGCTGCGGGGTTCTTGACGGTAAAGGAGCAATTCCAAAAAAAAAAAATTAAGGAAACGTCTAAACTTTCTTTGTTGACATGTGTCTTTATAGAAAAAGCCTAGTAAAGGCAAAGGCAAGGCATTTACTCGACCGACTTATCAAGGTGCATGGAAACCGAATCGATTTATGATTCGGCCAGGATACCGTTGGGATGGCGTGGATCGATCGACCGGTTACGAAGATCAGTTATTACTGCAAATCAATCAAAAGAAATCGCGAGCCGCCGAAGCGCATGCATGGTCCACTGAAGACATGTAATAAAGCTGGAAATATTGTTTTTTTTTGAGATCCTTTGTGTGAAGATCACAAGGTGTCGGGATTCGCATCATTTTTGCCTGTTCTCCGCTGCTTGCCTGCGACCCGCTCCAACAGGTCCCCCGCGTTGAAAAGCGCTGAAGAAAATGATTTTGGGTTTATCCCTTGATCCCGTTTTTCCTCTTTTTGTATCTTTCTCGTATGCTATTTTGTTTTTTAGGGTTATTCATTTCTCCTATTTTAAATTATATGAAGTTAAAGGGGATAAGGCCAAGAGCCTCTTCCTGGAAAAAAAAAGAGGGCTTGTCAATAGACTGTAAGTAATGTAAAGACGAAGATCGGCAACACATCGATAAGACAACAGTATAAACTTTTCGGAGAACCCAAAACAAAAAAACTTGGGTCCCCTCCTCATTTTTTCTTATTCATATATAAAAAGGGACCTCGGCCTTCCCTCAACAAATGAATTATTCACTTTCATTTCATTTCTTCTTTTTATTTTTTGGGCCACCAAAAAAAACAACAACATCAATCCAAAGGGACTCTAAAAGATAATATTAAGCGAGCCAAAAAAGAAAAACACTAGTTACCCAAAAAAAACCATACCTATCTACCCACACCATGATGATCTCTGCTACGAATTCTTGTACTTTGCCTCCAATTTCCGATCTCTTTTTAGCTTCGCGATATACTTCGGAGATGTCACGATCGAGTTGTACAAAGATGTATGATGGCACCAGCCATTACGCGCCATCCATGGAGCGAGCTTCGTTTTTATGCTCGGCATCAGATCAACATCAACCACTCAAAGCCAAGCGTAAACGAGCTTCCCCTTCTCAACTGTCCGTGCTCAACCGTGTCTTTAGTCAAACCTACTTTCCTTCCACCGAAATGCGTGTTGAACTCGGGAAACAGTTGGGCATGAGTCCTCGAACCGTGCAAATTTGGTTCCAAAATCGACGTCAATCTTTGCGCACGCGTGGTCGAAGCCAAGCACAAGCACAAGTATCCCCCTCTCACAGTCCATTGTATGGACGTTGCACTGATACCATGTATACATCCACTGCGGCTTACCACAGTCCTCCTTTGACGCCTCCCACCGTGAATTTCAGCATTCCTCATCTTCCACCGCTTTCCAGCTGTCCTTCTACGCACCAACGTCCCGAACGAATCTCGTTGCCTCCACTTCGATTACCTCCCGTCTCAGCTTTTCCTCCAAGTCCCGCATCGATGACCTCTTCTTTTCCCAGCCCCACGTCTCCGGATACCATTCTTTTCCGCGATTAAAAACCTCTTTTTTTTTTCCACCGCCATCCATCCTCTCATTCTCTACAATTTCATTTCCCATATCAATGCATTTCTTTCTTTTTTTCTTTTTATTATCCTTGTATCTACGTTTTTTTTTTCTATATTGCCGGTAATCTTTCTTATATGCACGTAATTCATATTTGCTTTCTTTCTTTCTTTCTCTGTTTCTATTGCTTTATGTATCCACTTATGCCTCGTTTAATCTTTATATCTGTTTATATTGCATTACACGACCTTTCTGAGCGAGCACACACATATTTTCTATACGTTCGTTAACATACGAAATAAATTCACATTCACAATGGAGCATACACACACGCACATTAATAAAGTCCATACACAATTTGGTTAGGTGACGTTAGTGAAAGTATTTTGTTTTTGTGACAGTAGTCCAAAGACAAACAACCGTGCGGCAAGTGAGATGGGCCCTTCCCATTTTGAGTAACATTTCCGGAAAATGGGCTGCTTTGACAAGTAGAGTGTGGCTTTGTTGGTCGTCTGTTGTGAAAAGCAAAACATAATTAGTCAATTAGCGTACTTTCCAAATTTGCATGGGCGCAAGACCTGGTAATTAGAAAAAAAGGTACGCCCAAGTAACTACCTCTTTAAGAAATAGAGTTTCCACTGACGGATGACTGTTCTGGAAGTATCCAGTGGTCATGCAATCGAAAACAATCAACACGCAGATGATGATACGCTGACGCGGTGAACAGCTTGATGTGCATCCTAAAAGGTGATGTTCGCATCCTTGTCAACGACAAGTCACCTACAATTGTACCAGAAGCAAAGGTTTCCGCGTACAAAATATTAGGACGATTCTGGTGCTGTCACAAATCCGCTTAGGCGAAGGTTTAAAATAATCTTTACAAGTATTCTCGAAGTGCAAAGATCCCAATCGACGACGACAACCAAATTAGAACCTTTCTCATCTTGTCAATTTTGAAGAGAAAAATGTAACGACTTGCTCGAAAGGCGAATATGATTTACTGTAACTGCGAATATTACAGACCCTGTTGCAGAGTAAGGATGCCAATTTCCCGATTCACTGGTGTATTTAATGGCAGAATTGTATATATTTGAATCAGACGTTTGAATGAATGCAAGACAAACACAAAGGCATGGTAGCAGTTACTGTAATAAGTTACTATCCGTTGCATATTATATTAAGCTGTGTTATTTTAGCGCAACTCACCAACATCACTTAATCAATATAAAGTGCATAACACAAACATTTTCGTCAGCGCCCTTTTTCTTTGCGAAAATATGATGTAATTGTTCCAAAATTGTGTAGAACAGTAATTCGCCCTGGTATTTTTTTTTTTTTTTTTTTGCATAGACTCTTTATTTTAACACAAACATATCATAGAGCGCGTACGAGTCATCCATGTTGAAAAACAAAGGTCGTGCAATTTGTGGGGAAGAATATGAGAACAGACATTCTCAGGAAGAACACATCAGAATAAATGAATCTCCTCATATTCTTGTTATGAATTCTTGTCCACCCTTAACGATGATGTCCTGATTTTCATCAATGACCCTGCAAAAAAGTGTTTCCCGATTTAAGTTTATGGCTGGGAGCAATCATTTGTATCAAGTAAGGATATTTTGTCTGTAATGACAAGCGATAACCAAGGTGTCGCTTTTGTATGTTTCCCCCTTTTCCGATCTCCTTTCAGAAAAACGTAAGCTCATTCCTATAGGATGTCTCCCCCCTTGATCGGTACGTGCAAACAGTAAATCAGCATCGACAAAGTTTAACCTCCAATCAGCCTCCTCCTTTATAATGTTTGTCCAACTCCTATATCGGTCTTGGCATCAGATCTACAATGAATTTTCGCGGTCATCAGTCCGATGAATAAGTACGAAAATAGATGGTCATTCATTGTGTAGCAATTTCCTTTAGGAAATGGAATATCATAGAATAAGAAATTATAAAAAAGGAGAGGGAAAAAGAGAATAGAAAGTTATAATGATGGAGGAGAATATAAAAAAAAGGTTAAGTCATAGAATATGGGATCCAGTCCACAGATAAACAAGGGAAAATAGTTTAAAAATAAAAAAGATAAATGCCGAAACGGATATGAGATGAAAGATCGTCAAAGGAGTTCCACATAAGATTCGGGGATCAGTCCCGTTTCATCATTTACATCGGCAACAAGCCAGCCCTATCCATTCATCATCGTGTTACGTGAGAAATTATCCTTTTGATGGGTGTGTATTTTTGTGCTTTCTGTTTCCTCTTTTCTCTCTTTTTCCTCCTTCTTTCTTTTTTTTTAATGTGTTTTTCTTTTCCATTAGCGACATGAGCTGCAGTCATGACGAATTTTGTCGTGTGCAAACTCCTCTGTCTCTCGAATATCGCGTGGGAAGAAAAAAAAAGCAATACTTACGGGATATTGTCGGTACTGCACCCACACGAGCTGATCTGCGGTCATGGCAATTTCGTATTCCGTTTCCGGGACAAAATCGTACAATGCGCGGGCATGACAACCGGTGAAATCTGCGCTGGATAATGACATGCGTCGTTCTTGCACAGGCTCGTGCCAATGATGAGGGGATGTGACCGGAAATGCAAAATCGCGAATCAAAACGGTAGGCTGAATCTCACTGGTCAAAGCGTCGGCTGATACTTCTGTTTGTTTTTCTTCCATTGCGATTTTCTTTTCTGTTTCTCTCTTGTTGTCCTGTTCAGCGTCATCTCCTTTGATGACACACAGAGTAACACCTTCGTCTTCGTCAATGGGTCTTTTGGACGCGCTTATCCGTGAACCGATCGAGACACGATAACTTTTCGTGGAAGACAAGCGTTTCACCACCTTGAGTTGTTGTGTCACATCTTCCCAGCTCGATTTCATGTGCAGCGTACACTTGTTATTGCTACTCAAGCGTGAATCTACCGTGTCCGTTTCATGGTCAAATTGCCGTTCCAGTCCTTCCAGCGGTGCATTCACGTCTTCTACTTGAGGGTTCACGGCAGAATGTCGGCGAGTAATCTACGTGACCAAAACATGGACCATGCATCAGTCATGTCGCTGGCAAACCCCGTTGTCCTGTGCACTCGCCTCGGACATCCAACCACATTTTTTTTGTTTCAACGACAACGGTGTATACGGCAACGCACCATGAATTTCCTCCCTTTTTTTTATTGACCACAGCAAACCCCAAAACTCACCTTTTTCAACAAGATAGCAAAGGTGATCAAAGTAGAAAGACTCATCACAAGATAATTAGACTGGCATAAAATGGGTCAAAGGAAGGGAATGGGCTCGCTTTACAAAAGCAGAGAATATGAAAAAGTAGAGTATCAAGGAAGAAAAAGGAACAAAGAAACCAGAATCCTTCCAATCCTCTCAGCAGCCAAATTAAGTACTGGTCTGACGAAAAAAGAAAAAGAAAGGAAAAGAAAACAATAAGGAATAACAACAACAACAAAAGATGAAATACAAAAAGGCATTGGTAAAAAATAAAAAATAAAAAAGACCGCCAAACTGTTTAATAAATTTGTGTCGCCATGGTGTTACAGTGAATCGAGTTCTAAAGGTGTGCTTTGACATAATAGTACCATTTGTCGTCCGGTGTTGCAGGCGTTTCTGCTTCTCGAGTCTAGCATAAACCAAGTCAATTTTACATGCGCATGGACAATTCACCCTCTTATCCCGTTTATATCTAATGAGCGCATGGTCAACACCCATTTACCTTTAATTGATCCACCATTTCAGATTCGTGTAACGGTTGATCTACTTTATATGGAGACGCTCCGATCGTTACATTGGCACTGAAGAAAATAATTTGGGAAGTTGATAAGCATCAATTTTTTTTCTACGCGCTTCAGGAGACTCGGCTTTCAAAACAACTTACACGCTAATGTTGTGGGTTTCACCTTTGGATGGGATCTTGCCTTGAATTAAATTTTGCCACGCTTCATGTGTTTCCTCTATAATGCCCATCGCGTAGGCCTACATATCATGGTGGGACTGAGATCCATTTCCTTCTTCGCAACATCTGATTCCAACTGAATACCTTGTTTTTACACGCTCCACCAAATGCAAATTCGTTGGCCGGTTTACCATCAGGCATCTTGTAAATTTTGAACCAGTGATGGGTCGCTTCAATCAATCCAGGGAAATGCTTATTCACATCCTCCACATCTAAAAAATGTACTGTCAGATACCGCCACGAAATATGCAAGCGCCTCCCCCCCTTTTTTTTATTTTCTACGTGGTGAGCTTACCGTGCAATTGATCGGCAAGTGGATCCTTGGCATCAATGGCAATAAGTTTCCAATCTGTTTCACCTTCATCCAGTAATGCCATGACGCCCAAAATTTTCACTTGCTTGATCTGTCCAGGATATCCGACTTGACCCCCAATCTCACAAACGTCAATCGGATCATTATCACCGCGAGCACCCGTTTCATGATGCTTGGCAGTAGGATCCTCCCATGTCTACGAAGCCCGTAAAAATCTTCAATGCATCATTCCACATAACAACTCGCCTAATTCTTGTTTATACCTGAGGCAAAGCACCGTAATTCCAAATGTAACCCTTGTAAGGGAAGCAGTTGCGTACAAACCGCACTTTACCGTTTTTCACATCTTGTTTCAGAGGATTAAAATCTTGGTCTGTGGCGATCTGTGGTTATGGTACGATAGGGAGTGAACAATCCCGATGACTAAGCAAATACACAAGAAAAAAAAATCCATCTCATGCACTCACCTCGACTTTGGCGTTTGTCCAGCGTGGAATTTCCACCACCATATTGAACAGGGTTTTTTCGGCATTGGCATACAGTGGGATATCATGGAAAGGGGAAATAATATGGCCGTTCTTTTCTGGGCGCAGGCCGACAAATCATGTTATTTCTCTGATCCAAGGAACGAAAATCATGATGCGTTCTCCCGGATGTCACTTACCAAAGAAGATGCGATGACTGGCTGTGAACGGGGTGCCGACACTGACTGTCTTGACACTGGAAACAACCGTTGACAAGGCTCGCTTAATCATGATTGGCGTGTGCAAAAGTGCAAAAGTTCGGAAGGGCGGAGGACGTTCAGGTGTTAAAAAACCACACAAAAAACAAACACCGCCCGGGTCGACTAGAAATGCATGGATAGGCCCTTGGGAGAGAGGGCGGCCAATCCCAAAAAAAAGTTTCTCAAGTCACTTTCCAAACTCAGCTGTTGGGCAGCATTTTTGACGCTTTCTTTTCCCTCCCATTGATCGCTCTCTATTTCATAGTCCACCTATGCGTCCCGACGAGCATAAAGCCAAAGACTCACGTCGATATCAGCAACGTAAAAAACATCAAGGGGACGCGACCGCCGCCGAAATAGCAGAAGCAAGACGGCGTTCTGCCCGTGCTCGTGATACGGGCACAAGTATTGCCGCCATTCGAAGACGAAACGGTGAATTGCCACCTCCGTCGCACGCAAATTCCGAAAAACCCGCTTCATCGTCTTTTTCAAGGCGGAAAATTGTTAGCAATGTTGACCGGTATAAAGAACGCACGTTACAAGGTGGGTTCTATACACGTAGTGTGCCTATAGGTCGTTGTTGTTTATGCCTCTTTCGTGGCATAGATGAGTTGGAGGAAGACGCTGAACTAGGTATCGATCGTGAGACGACCAATCTCGTCGCTATGCTGGATGAATCAGGTGAGACACAATGCCAATTTGTTGGCTTAACGGTGACAGGAACTAATGTGAAAATTATACGGACCAAACAGAAGAGACTTCTGGAAATGCGTATTTCAAGTTCAAGGAAGAGCAAATGTGGGACAATGATGCGATTGTGCAGGAAGATGTAAGATGGGGGTTCCCAAGTCAGCGGCCGGTTTTTCATGCATGGCTCATCTTGTTTTTTGGATGATGACATTGTGCACCATAGATTTATCGATCGATGCTGGAGATCAATTTTGATATGTTCGAAGGAGATTTGCAGGCGCTGGATACAAGTACATTATTGGATCTGAGGAGTGAAGATAAAGTCATGGTACGTCCCATAACGAATAACAAACTCTGAACAACGACCAAACCTTATATTTTTTCCGCAACCCTTTTATCCAGGTGGATACGGCTCTCAACCAGGTCCCCGTTCTTCTTGAGAAACCGATTGTGCCTGCCTTTCAAAAGAACGCCAAGGGTTACGTCCTATTCAAATCACCCATGGTCACCGAAATCAAAGAATCACCATCGCAGCATGGTATCTATTTACGGAACGATGGATCGAATCATCGCGTGATACCCCCGGCTTTAGCCAAAATAGAGAATGATGAAAAAGGTAAACCCAACCGCAGCCATTAAGTGTCTGAGCGCTGATCGACCCGGATATCCAGATCTAGATGAACTCTTGGCACTCGACAATTCACCTGTACAGCCATCTGCAGATTCGATATCAACGTTAGCTTCATCTTCAAGGAACCCGTCCAAGCCCAACACTGCAAAACCCTCATTGAAACGACCAGGGAAACCCGTTGCAAAAACACCCACAGTCAACGAAAACGATGACGAAGCTTGGTTGGACGATATTCTGGGTTGAAAGAAAGAAATAAAAACAATAAACAAATAGCAGGCTGGATTACCTGCACCCAACGAAGCTTTGACATGCTTTTTTTTTTCATACATCTGCATTTGTATCACCAATGCGTCTCCCAAGACGACCAATAAAGCCGATAATGACGATACCTGGGTCATGGGAAGATAGTGAATATGTAATGTGGTAACAGGCAAACGGGAAAAGATCCACCACTTTATCCAATTCCATGCGAATGTTAATATGGAAAAGGTGGCGAAGGCATGAATCTAGACTTGCGGACTATTTAGCTTTTTTTTTCCTTTTCACCACGGTGGGCCTCGTTGCCTCTTTTTGGATATCCCTGTGGTTACACACCGTCACTGCACGGTAGGACAATCCAATGCACGGGATCAAACAGCCTCTCCATAAAAATGATATCGTACTTTTTTTTTGCTTTCTTTATTTACTTGCACAATCCCACTTTTTTTTGTATTGACAAAATGTAAATATTATTCTTTCTCTTTTCTTTATTATCCTTGCTCATAGTAATTTTTTATTTTCTCTATCTACAAGACAAATCAATTATGACGAGTGAAAAGTATATTTCGATCCCTCAATCTCGACAGCCCAAGAAGAAATCACGTTCATCGCGGCGCTTTACATGTCTGTGGTCATGGCTTGCATGGACCAAACGACCGGTGGCGGTCCCTACCTGGTGTTTCCGCCTTGCCGAATTACCTGAGGATGTGCCATGGATAGCGTTCAGTCGCAAGAACCAAAATAAGCTGTGGAAGCATGCGCAATCTGGCAACGTGCGCGAATGTTTACTGCAGGAAAAGGCATTGCACGGCCAGCAATTCGTTCGTGTCATGATACAAGAAAAGATGGCTTTTGTCATGGATCCCGAATGGGAGAACCCCATAGTCTACGATATCGATATCTTGCCCAGGTTCATTCCCACCTGGAAATTCGTCTTGCAAGGACGCCCTTGTTACCAAGGTCTTGCCTAACTCGCTTTCAATTCGCCCTCATCCACCGTCATCCGCCTCTTTTTTTCGTTTGTACTTTTTTTCCCTTCATTACAAATCCAGAGGTGCATCCTTCATTTTTCATGTATGATTATTTTATGCTTTTACAACCTATGTTTCACTCTTGCATTTTATGAACATGACCGCTATTTTTACTATGGCAATGGCGCATACCAATAAACTATCTGGCAACGATCGTGTACTTAGCGCGAACAGCAAAAACAAAAAAAAAAATCTTTCCGAGCACGGATTCTGATAGGTATCTTTTTGTTGCAAAAGCACAGCTGTCTCGATCGTTTTACTGTTAGATCGGTGCGAAGATGATCCAGATACCAATGCAAACATAAAATGATACTCCTCACTGGTTCCGGAATGGAAGAATTGATGAGTTGCAGTGCATGGTTGCACAATTGGCCCATATTGACAGAACCGAAGTGAAACGAGTCGGGAACTTTGGTTGACATTGTTGTATTCGATTGATGGTTTTACCGCTCATATTCCTGTGATGCCAAAAAAAAAAAAAAAAAAAAAAAAAAAAAACTTTTTTTTTCTGCAAATAGATGAGATCAACAAAAAGGTTCTTCGTGTTACCCACATAGACCTCCGACAGGACACATGAAGATCGTGATGCACATCATAGGGTCAAAGCGCGGTACTAATTCATCAATATTTTCATGGTACAATGTCTTTGATCGGAGTAAGTATTTTTATTTGGCAGCACAATATCCACGTAACAGAGCATAACATATACACAGAGTCAAGCGACAGAGAGGAGAATCACAATAATAATAATAAACCATTGCTTTCAACGCCTACCTGGCCTGGAGACTTCACGGAAGCCAATCAAACTATCGTAACAAGCCCTGCGTACTCAAATCGGTAATAGCAGAGAAAAACAACAATGAAGAAAAAATAGGATGATATCTACATAAAAAAAAAAGTGCGGTGCCACTGAAAAGACATTGGCTGAATAAAAAGGAGAATTGAAATAAACGTGAGGCTGCCACAATGAGGGCCTTCCAGAACGTGCTGTTGGACTGGTTAGTCGGGACCAAGAGGGGCTTCGATCTGTTGACGGTCTTCCCAGGCAATGACTTTGCCTTTCTTTAGACGTTCGATGGATTTGCCGATATTTTCAATGTGCAGTTCCAGGGGAATGATGTCCGGCACGACAATGGGCGCAATGACTTGGGTTCTTAGTTCTTGAAGATCCATCTGGAACGCTTCCATTCGATCCAACATCATCAACAACTTTTGAGACGCCATGCTTCGCTCAATATCAAATCGCATCAACAACTGCATGTTTTCCTCTACGAGTGGACGTTGTAATCCTTTGCCGCGAATGATGTTGACGAGATCGGCGAGGATATGCGGTTTACCGGATCGCTGATAGCTCTGTTCTTGCATGGAGATTTCTTGGATGGCATACAAATCCTCTTCCAGCTGGTTCAGCGAGGTTTGTGCTTTTTCAATGGCCAAAATCAATCGTCGCGCTTCCTTTTCTATAAAACGCATGAAAAAAAAAGCCCATGTCCGTCAATCAACCATCAATGTCTTCATGTATTCCGTCTCCAACCTACCAACTAGTTGCATGGCACTCTCATAGACGACGCGTAGTTCTTGACGACTGGATTTTTTTTGTTCCACATCGGACAGTTTTCGCAGAGTAAAGGTATTGTAGGTGATGAGGTTATCAAGCACGCCTTTGGTCTGTGCTTGCAAGCTTTGAATGTCTTTACCAAACCTTCGCGATCGCACCAAATAATCCGTGAGTTTGGTTTCCAGCAAATCCGCACTGGCGAGATGCGAATACTTGATCATCATTTGAAGATCGCGCGTCGCCAACTCGACCTGTTTCAGTTCCAGGGCAGAGATGGTGTCAGGGGTGGTTTGGGACATCATACTTTCATACAATGATTCCTGCACTTTGACCAAATGCGAAAAGTCGGGAATAGGCTCCAGTACAGAGCGGCATACTGGAAGGTGAGGTCCTACCACAGGCAAAGAGCATACCGTTTCCAAAAACACGTTGGAAAATAGCCGGTAGCCATATCCTGAGAGGGCCAGAAAAATCGCCAATGCCATGATCACGGAAAGAACGGGTTTTAACACAAACAACGAGCCTTTAAATATGTCTGTATAATTGAAGGCGTGAGTGCATGATGCGCGTCAATGGACGTTTCTCTCAGCTGCATAAAAACGTACCTGCCAGGAAGCCCACCACAGAGTAAATAGTTTCCAAAATAGCAGAGGAAGAAGGCAATGCTTCATCATAAGAACGATTGGCTTGGGATCGTGCCAAGTCTCTCTTGCGTGAACGTGAGCCACCCCCCATATTGAACCGGTTGCAAAAGAGAGGGCAAACAAATAGGGGAAAAAAAACCAAGGACGGCCGATTGGCTCTTTCCCAAAAATGGAAGGTCATGTTGGTTCGCGTGACTTTGGCCGGTTTTGTCGCAGATTATAGACAAAGGTGAGGGATCAGTCGATGTGCATTTGAAAATGTTGCATGACATGGAAGAAGGGATATTAACGCATAACGTGCTTTATTATGCATCATCGATTGTTCCATTCGATGCCTTCTTGCATGTCAAAATGTAATGCGAAATAATACAAACGATCATCTGGATCTGCCATAACAAATGTTCCCCAAGATACATCCATGCTGACTCTCATCGCTTACTGTATTCGAGGGTTAAATCCGCGCTGGACCCTTTGTTACAGACACATCATGTGGTTTGGCATCAATTTTTATTTTTTTTAAAAAGAATCAATTCATTTCTCCATGGATACTCTGGAACCTTTGGGTTATATTACATGAAATGCAATAGCATTGTATATGATGAACGGATAAAAAAAAAAAGAGGAATTAAATAGAAAAACACGAGTGAAAGTTTGGGAACAATGGATATAACAAAGCTTTTTTTTTTTTCTGTGAAGCCACCGAGAATCCAATGTCGAACAATGACACTCTTCCCTTTTTCGTTGGAAGCAAAAGCACAAAAGATAGAAACCTCATGGAAATACACAAAAAAAACAAGAAGAGAGGGAGAGAGAGAGAGAGAGAACAACAAGAAACATGACGATGGATGTGGGTGTGTTATTTTTCAAGCGTCTTATGCCCCGGGAGGCATTTGACTCGCTGCGGCAGTAGTTGCTTCGCTTTGCGGGCCAAATCGCAAGTAAAAGTTGACCTAAAAGCAATTGTTCATTTTTAATAAGCTGTTGAACCAAGAAAGAAGAAGTCGTTTACTTACGATAAGAGCGGCCACCAAAAGGAAACAGAGAACAGCAGGTCCCCACAAATCGTCATAACGACCATCCACACGACGATTGATCATCCTAGAAAGAAAATGCATGATGAGCATCGATTCATTTTTTTTTTGTTTGGTACTACATTTGCGTCCCCAAGGGGTTTTTCAGAACTTACCATGCACGTTTCTCGAATCGATACAGTGCATAAATGGCTACGGCTGCAGCCAACCCGATAAAGATACCGCCCACGATGCGGGAAACGGAATCACCGAAATTGAGCAAATTCAAAGCGACCGTCAACAGCAAAGCACAGAATTGCAACCACGAAATGAAGGTACGTTCGTTGGCGAAAAAGGTTTTGGGTTCCACTCGTACTTTGACTTTGTGGCGTTTCGGTTTGCCAGGATTCTCTTCGTCAGCGTCCACGGGGGTACCGAGACTCATGCGTGGCTTCTTATCGTCGGACATGGTTTCTACCGCTGTCGAGGGTCGACTGGAATCACTGCTAAAGAACTTGCCAATGGGCGCAGGCAAGTAACCACTCGACATACGCTTGGAGTTGATGTTGTTGTTATTGTAGTAAGGATCATTGACATCGTGAGGGGCGGACTTGTCACGCGGTAACAGAGGCTGGACAAGCGAAGCATTTTGTGCATTGCGTGTGCCCAGTTCGATGGCGGTGAAATCTTGATGTCGATGAACACTGCTATCGGAGTTGTTGCTGATGGGTTTCCATGCGGCGGCCTTTTTCTCGTCAATCGACATGGATCGGCGTCGGCCCAAGGGAGTCGGGGTATCCTTGCCCGTGTCTTCGGCGGCGGTCTTGTCACTGGTGGCACTGCTGCTTCGGCTCGCCACACCATCGACGACGGCTTGCTGGTTCGCACGTTCCTTCTCTTCAATCATGGCACGACGGTAACGACCGTCAATGAGCGGTTTGAAACTTCGGGATCGTGTGAGACCAATGTTCTCATGGCGCGCTTTGCGGATATCGACATTCATCTCCGACAGCCACCAAGGCAAAAGCGGTAAGCGGTCACGGTAAAACGTACATGCACCGTGCAGGTATTTCGAGAACCGTGGTACCTCATGGACAAGGTGGGACTCGATCAAGGATGTCAGCCATTGTGGGGGTTCTTGACCCAAATGACTCTGCAGTTTCGTTTCCAATACTGCATAAGGGAATCGCAAGATATCTTTTTCCGGTATATAGCTGAAAGGGTGATCAATGCCGACATCGGTACGACGCCAGTTGTGGGGAGGATGACGACGCTGATGACCATCCAGTGCGTCTTCACGAATAAAAGTAAGATCGGTATCCAAGGAAATACGCACACGCTGACTGTCAGGCAACTGGAACGCCGTACGATTGTAGAACACTCGCAGCATGGGCTCCAATTGTTTTTCTCGGAACGATTTTTGTACACCACTGCCAATGAAATGGACATCGTTGATCGTCTTTTCGTCGGTTCCCTTGGCACGAAGTTCATTGCAAATCTGATCAACGGTGTAAGAGCCATCCACAAATGCGTTTACGTTCTTTTCATCGATACGGAATCGGTCCTTGACGGAAGCGCCGTCCAACCATGAAGCGTGATGGGTCTTGCGCTCAATGAACACATTTTTGCTTTCATACGGTCCATACCTACAGAAGAAAAAAGAAAAAAAAATTTAGGTCAATAATAGAATACAGATGATATGGCTAACTCGAAATGGAAGTTTGAACCACTGTCCACTCAGCCCGAGCCCAGCATTTCCCATTTTTTTTTGGGGGGGGGGAAGTGGAAGGAAAAAGGGAGAAATTTTCAAAAGGGAAAAAAAAAAGATTGCGTATCATGATGAGATCAATCCCATGTACCCGCCTGCCCCACCGATCACCTAACTGTTTCTCTTTTCGGAATGGTCGGCCATAGGGGAAAAAGGGAAAAGGATCCACAGCATAGAAGAAAAACCAAAAAGAAAGAGGAAAAAAATAACACAGGGGTGGACAAAAAGGAGGGGGGCAAAAAAAACCAGGAGAGTAGGTAAAGAAGAAGTAGACGGCTGATCAAGCAGATGGCCATTCCAATGTTCTCTCCGTCCCCACACCCACAAAAGAACCCTCCATCGCCCAAGAAAAAAAAAAAAGATGGCGGAGTTGGGAAGAAAAGGCACTTACCATCGGAAACGGATGGCTTCAGCTTCTTCGTCACGTTGGAGACGGCCGGTGTAGAGGTCAAAGTTAGGGTTATCAAAATAGACACTGGAAACGGCAGAATCGGAGGGTTCCCACTTTTTGCTGGTGTTGAAGATTAACACGGGCAAATGGAGCATAATGATAGCTTTCACCTCGGTGATGTTGTCAGGGTGAATCCAGTACTTGGCGGTGGCACGTTCAAACGCATTTTGATCGCCGCCCGAGGCACTGTTGCCAGGTGAGATTTTTCCCCGGTTGCGACAAATGTCGTGTAGCGCAGAAATATAGACGATGGCGACATCGAAACGCTGCTTATCCAACGGCTTCTCTCGCAATTTCTGGACGTACGCTTGCTTGAGATCGAGACCTGTCCATTTGTCGTGCTTTTTCAGGATCTTTTGGATAGCCGTGAAATTGACACGCGTAAAACGAGACAAGTCGTTGACATCGAACAAAATCTCGGTCAATGCTTCGTCCATGATACTGTAATTTGTATCCGAGTTCATGGTTGGATTTTTTTGCAAGGTCTGAATGGTGCGTTCACAGTATAGAATACGAGCATCGATTTCCGCCAATTTCGCATTAACGAAATCATACACCTTGGTCAGTTCGTTATCCAACAGATGAACAAAGTCGGCTTCATCCTGCTCGGTCCAAGCGTGGTCCAGTTGACGTGTTTTCAACTCTTGTTTCAGCACATCGTACGCTACGTACGATAAACGCCAGGGGGCAAAAATGTTGTTCTGTAATTCTAGACCGTACTTCATCCGATCGTATTATGATAAAATTAAAAAAAAATTGTGGGATTGGGGAATACGGACAAAAAAAATTGTTCAAAGAGGAATAAAATAAAATAAAAACGACAAGGAGAAGAGAGGGTAAACAAAGAAAATCACCACAACCAGTAAAAGTAACGAGAAGTAAAAAAGGGAAGAGAGTATCCAAAAAAAAAAACCGAGGAACTGATCGTTTAAAGTGTTTTAGAAATGGCGGTCTACCAAAAAACACGAAGGAGGCGTTCGGAAAGAGGGGATTGAAGAGATGGAAAAAGAGAAAAAACAAAAAAAAAATTACTGGCCAACCCAGACTTCTTATTGGGGGATCGTGAACTTTGTGGAGGCCTATTTATAAATTGAATTTTTTTTTTTGTTTTTGTACAACATGTACAAGTTTGGAGGATGGGTCTGATAGAAAAAAAGAAAAAAGATATAAAAAGTTCATTGTACCACCATGAGATGCATTCGTGCAACGGATTCTCTTGAGACAAAAAAACAAATGATTGGGCGCAAGGGAGGCGATGAACGACGGATGAGATGGGGTTTTCTTTTGCACTTTGGGTCTGCATAACAGATGCACAATGAACTCTATGTCACCAAAAAACAACATGACATGGAACTGTCCGGTGGAAAAAAAAATACGCATCCATTGACATCAACAACCAAAAAAAAAAAAAAAAAAAGTTGACTTGTTCTCTTTATCCTCGTGAGGCCTGGCGTTGGATCTTTTTCGTTTAAAGTCTTGTATGACTTGTTGAAGTTGGCTTTTTTTGGGCTTGTTCCTCTCGGTCACTTCTTGCAAGTCCTCACTTTGGTTTTTCTTGCACAGCCCCTTTATTTGTATATTCAGACTCCCGTTTTTTCTCTTTTTTCGGTTATTGACGTTGGACGCTGATCACTATGTAATGGGCGTTTCCGGGTATGTACACACACATTGTCAAGCCACGATGAAAAAAATATAAACAATAAGAATTTATTCACTCGCATATCCATCATCATTCTCATCATCGTCACGGTGATATAAATAAAACATGTTGGTAAGCAAGTAATAAATGATGCGGATCAGTGAGAAAGAAACCCTTTTTGTCATTTCAATTTCAATGCAATGCCAGTTTTTTTTTTTTATTATTATTATACTGTAAAGAAGCCTTCTAGTCATCTTTCCACAGAAATAGACATTCGCTCTTCTAACAACAAGTTGCGACATGCATACACGTCTCTTTTTTGCTTATGCCGTGTGCCGGATTCACATTTGGACCTTTCTTTTTTGGATCACCACGGTCATGCTGTACATTTTTGCCTTACCATTATTCAGGTTGGATGTTTCAAATAAACAATTCTGTCCTCTAGGCGTACACAAGCGTCTGAAAACAAAGTCCGTGTTGTGGCAAACAAAATGTTAGAACAGCCCGCTGTAAAAGGATCCCTTGTTTTCTTCCTTTCTGGTGTCTTTATTTGGTAAAGTGATTTTCCAAATTATAAATTGCGACAGTCGGAAAGTGAAAATCACTGAAAAATTGGGTGTCACAAGAAAAAAACAAAAAGAAAAAGAAAAAAAAAAGGTTCTGATCCACTTGGTCATGTTGTAATTCAACAGCAACTGGTAAACAAATTATCAAGTTGAAAAAAAGAGGTCGACCCCAATAACATTAGGTAGAAAATAAAACCCAAGAAACTGTATAAAAGCTTGATCTTTATTTGAATGCCGTAAAAAAACAAGAAATGATTATCATCACTCGATGAAGAAAGAGAGAGCCTGGTTCAAGTAAGAGTTTCGTGAAACAGACTACTGTTTCGTGATCGAGATATGTTATCGGCGGAATTCTTGTACGGTACAATATGTATTGGAAATGGATTCGTAATTTTGTGTGATATTATTGCAGCGAGGACGGACCAATGTCGTGCCTTGCAACTGTCTTCAGCCATTAATATTCTTTTTTTTTTTGTCTGTGTATTTGCTGATCATGGATGACGGTGTTGACCTTGGTTTTACCAAAGTGAGTATATAACTGTCTCCTTAGAACGTGATATACGTACGCGTGGTATATTTATCCAGTCTGCACCACCATGAATGTCTCCATTTGCTTGGCGTGTGCCAGTTTTCAGCAGTAAGCCAAAGTCACCGTGATCCATGTGGATCTATCGATTACTCTCTTCCAATATCGGTCATGAGCACACAATGAAGGCACTTTTTTTAGAGACTCAGTAAGAGCGATATTGCTTTATTTTTCTATTTTGTTATAGGAGACCTGGATAGTGATTAAATAAGCGACATTACTTTTGGCAAGATGGGACACCGTTCCATTTTTACTTGTTCAAGTCCGACGAAATAGGAGCGGGAAAGGGTGTGGCAAATTTGGGAGGCGGCTGACGAAATCGAAGAACAAAATTGACGATCAGAGCAATCACCAATAGCAAACACAGGACGGCCGGACCCCACAGATCATCATAGCGGGATTGACTTTTGTTCCGAATTTGCCATGCACGATACTGGTAACGCCACAAAGCATACAGAGACAGCACCGCGGCAATCACCATGAAGAAACCACCACAAATCCGTGAGACTTCATCTCCGAAATTCACCAGACTCAGCGAAATCGTCAGCAAGAGAGCACAAAACTGCAGCCAAGAAATGAAGGTGCGCTCGTTGGCAAAGAATACTTTGGGCTCAATCTTGACTTTTTGTTTGTTATTGTTTTTTTCGTCATTCGCCTTGCCCGCCCCATTGGATGCATTTCGACGTCGCCACCAACGCCACGGAGGATTGGCATTGGGCGTGCCCGATTTTGGGCTTTCCTCCTCTTCATCGGCCATGGTATCATGGTTGTCCAGGTAAAACGACTGTCTCAGTGGCTTGACACGATCCAGGGTAGCTGCCAAGCCATTTCTCAGCAGTGTAACACGACGACGCGGTGACGTTTGGTGTTGCGACAGGGAATCTAACATGGATTGAGTTTTGGCGGCATTGAGACTGGCGTCCGAAAATAAATCACGACCCCATAAACTCGCACATATCAACCCCGAGTCACGTTTGGCCACATCGCTTGGCAGTTGGAATTCCGATGTTGGCTTGAATAGTTCCAAATGTGGAATATTGATGATGGTGGCCGGAGAATGTGCAGAAGAAGCAACAGCCGTGGTAGTGGTAGAAAGCATGGTTTTTGTTGGGGTGGCCGGCTGTGTCGCTTCCGCCGATGAAGGCGATGCTGTGATCGAAACGGTGGCGGGGGTGGTGTTGGCAGTGGTGGTCATGGGGGGAAGGAAACTATAGCGACCATTCATTAAAGGACGCAGACTTTCGGACCGGCTGAGCCCGACATTGATGTCACGCGGTTTACGAATATCCACTTTGAGTTCACTTAGCCACCATGGCAACAACGGTAACTGATCAAAATAGAATTGAGAAGCACCATGCAGATATTTCGAAAAGTGTGGCACTTCATGAACCAGGTGACTGGTCGTCAATCGTGTCAGCCACTCGGGCGGCTCTTGTCCAAGATGCGTTTGAAGCTTGGTTTCGAGAACCGCATAAGGAAATAGATGCACATCCTCCTTGGCGATGCCGGAGAATGGGTAATCGATACCGCAGTCCTGTCTCCGCCACTCGTTGACTTGTCTTCGCTGTTTACCATCCAAATCGTCCTCTCGAACCCACGCCAATTCGGTGTCCAAGCTGACACGTAGACGAGGATCCTCCGGGACTTGGAACGCCGTCCGGTTATAAAACACGCGCAATGTCGGTTGCAACTGTTTCGATTGAATTGACGTTTGTACGCCGGCCGCGGTGAATTCCGTTCCGTTAATCACATTGGGTCTTGCATTCTTCTTTTCCAGTTCTCCCGTAATGGTTTGAGGCGTAATGGTCCCCTTCAAAAAAGGTTGTACCTCCGTTTCCTGCAACCGAAACCGATCCTTTACCGACGTTCCGTCATGCCACACTGCATGATGCGTCTTGCGTTCCACAAAAATATGGGGCGAAGTCGTACGTCCATACCTAAAAAAAATTGCCCGTCAAATCAACCCAAAAAAACTCAATTCAGTGAATCTTGCTACCATGCAGAAAACAAAAAGAAAACCTAAACAGAGCTTACCATCGGAGACGAATGGCTTCTGCTCCTTCATCGCGCTGGAGTCGACTTGTGTAGAGGTCAAAGGTGCGACTGTCCAGGTAAACGCTAGAGACGGCGGAATCCGAGGTTTCGTAATTTTTTACGGGATCGTATCTTAAGACGGGCAAATTAAATAAAAGAATGGCCTTGACTTCGGTGACATTATCCGGATGCACCCAATATTTGGTGGTGGAACGTTGAAATGCATGAGCTTCCACATCCGATGACAGTGGGCGTCTCATCTCCGTTTGTTGTCCGCCCAAACGACACCAATCCCTCAACTGGGAAAGCCGCATAAACAAAGTATCAAATCGCTGGTTATCCAACGCCCGTTCCTGGAATTGGGGTACCATGGTTTGCCGCAAATTCAAATCCGTCCATTTGTCGTGTTTTTTCAACAGTTTTTGGAACCCAATGTAGTTGAGACGGGTGAACTTGGCCAGATCATTGACATCGTACAGCACTTCCACCAAGCTTTCATCCAGGGTCCGACAAAGATCTTGGGTATTGCTGTTGTATTCGTTACGAGCAATCGACTGTAGCATGTGCTCGCAATAACCGATTCGTGAATCCAGCTGCTGCATTTTGCGTGTAATGAATGCATCCACACGTTCCAATTCGTTGACCACAGTTTGTGAAAAATAAGCTTCATCTTGAGCGTTCCATGCATGATCCAATTGCCGTCGTTTCAATTCGTATTTGATCGTATTATATTGGAGATAATCGGTTTTCCACGGTGCAAACACATTCTGTTCAAGATGATTGCCAAATTTCATTGGAGAATAGAGAGAAAAAAAAAGCAAAGCAAGAGCAAGGGAAGATCAAGGGAACAATAAAAAATAGAAACAATGATATCCAATTGACTAAATGAATACTTGAATCGAAGGAATGGATAATCAACCGTTTTGGAAGCGTTAGGATAAACGTTCCGGGAACCAAGACGAAGGACGATGAAAGCGTGAACAGCCGCTATTTGCTAATATATTGTTATCCACTAGCCGGAAAAAAAAGGATCAACGATTGGTAATCTCATAGCATATTTCGATTATCCAACATCATGCTTCACTCTATTGGACAATCGTCAATGTTAGATATTGTTATTAATCTATAAAGATTGCAAGGGATTCTTTTTTCTTATCATTCCATGGTCGAGGGAGAGCACAGACCCTAAACTATTGATTCACGAATCACTGCAAGATGTATATTCTTTCCCCACCCCCCTCCCCCTTCCCCTATTTTGACTCTGTTCGTCCCAGCCACGGTCTTTTCATTTTTTCACATGCCAATGAAAGTCTTGTAATAGGCGATCTTCCACACCTATTTTTTTTTTTTTTTTTTTCGCTATCAAACCCTTTCTTTCCTCCGTTTACAAATGATTTGACCATGAATTTCTAGGTGGTTTATTGACAAGTGGAATTCTACAATTTCTCTTTTTTTTTTTAAAAAAAAAATCGTTCTCATGCTGTGGGTGCAATTGTTTCCTTTCTGAGCGAACAAGAAAAATAAAATGCAAAAAGAAAAAAAAAGCGATCGACCCCTTACATGAATAGGCTAAGTTATACAGTGTGGGTCGATAGCATACTATTGTGTCGATTTTTTTGGCCCTAATTATTTGTTGCTCGTCGCGCCCGGCGCATTGCTGGAGAGGGTAGGAGCTCGGAGGTAAAAATTCAAGATAAGCGCCGTAACCAGCATCACACAAAGGATGGTGGGCCCGTATATATCATCATACCGGATGATGTTGCGGCCCGTGCGCAGTTGCCAGGCTCTGAACTGGAACCTTCCCAGTGCATAACTAGGAAACATCGCCCGTTAATTCCATTTTTTTTTGTGCCACGGTAATAGCGAGTACTTACAAGGATAACAAGGAGGAAATGATAATAAAGATGGCGCCAATAATGCGAGAGATTCGATCACCGTTGTTGAGCAGGTTAAGAGCTACCGTCAGCAAGAGGGCACAGAATTGCAGCCACGATATAAAGGTACGTTCGTTGGCAAAAAATGTTTTGGGTTCGGTGCGGCGACGTGGAGGAACGGTTCTGGACATGGGTGGTTTGTACGATGGCAAATCTTTGGCGGGTGGGGTCGGTGGTTGACCCATGAATCCTTTTTCTTGCGTTAATTTAGCCAGCGAGGCGGGATGGAGCCAGATTCTCGAAAGAATATCGCGTTTGCCATCTTTGCTGTCGGTGGTTCGAAGCCCTGGTTTTCTTTCCGGTTCGCTGGCATCCAAGTTGATTGCAATATGCGGTATTTTCTTTTCTCGAGGGGGCGCCTCCACGAGGGAGCGTCGATGATGGCCATTGACCAACGGCTTCAAACTCATCGACCGTGATAAACCGACATTGGCCACCGGTGGTTTTCGGATATCCAATTCCAATTCACTGAGCCACCAAGGTGCCGTAGGTACACGGTTGCCAAACAGCTGCGACGCACCGTGAAGATATTTGGAGAACCGAGGGACTTCATGCACAAGATGGCTCTCCAATAAGGCGGTTAACCATGCCGGCACTTGCTGCCCCAGATGGTTCTGAATCTTGGTTTCAAGCACAGCATACGGGAACCGTAAAATGTCCTTGTCATCCACGTAGCGAAACGGGTAATCGATGCCTACATCGGTACGGCGCCAGTTGGATCGACCATCCGCGGCAGGACGTCGTCGGATCCCATCAAGCGTGTCTTCCCGGATAAATGTAAGATTGCAGTCGAGGCTTAGACGTAAGCGTTGATCTCCAGGCAGTTGAAAGGCGGTGCGATTGTAAAAGACACGACACATAGGCTGAAGGCGGCGCGCTTGGATGGAGTGCTGGATTCCACTGGCCACAAAATGATTATCCTCGATGGCGACCTCGTCCAGCTTTCCCTTGGCACGCAAATCTCGAGCAATGTCGTTGGCGGTGTACTCGCCTTGCACATAGGAATTGACTTGATCTTCGATGAGCCGAAATCGATCCTTGACAGAGTGGCCGTTGAACCAAGGTGCATGATGGGTCTTTCGTTCAATGTAAATGTTACGATTGTCTTGGCCGTACCAGCGGAACCGAATGGCTTCGCCGCCTTCGGCACGGTCTAATCGTTCCGAGTACAGATCGAAAGCATCATTGTCAAAGTACACACTGGAGACGGCGGCATCGGCGGCTTCGAATTGTTTCTTTCGGTTAAAGACGTGGACGGGCAAGTGAAAAAGGATGATGGATTTCACTTCGGTAACGTTATCCGGGTGAATCCAGTACTTGGCGGTGGCCCGTTCAAAGGCGGTTTGGTCTTTGCCTTGGCCGTAAGCGTCGGCGCGTCGCTGACCATGGAGTTGGCACGCATCGTGAATATTGGATAGCCGCACAATCAGCTCGTCAAATGTAGGCAGTTTATCGAGCGGCCATTTTTTAAGCATGGTATCACGGAAATACGGTTTCATGGGTGTAGCTGTCCAGCGGTCATGTTTCTTTACCAATTTCTCGAACCCGGTCATGTTCAAATGATGGAATCGCGCCACATCGTTCACATCCAAAAGAATTTCCGCGACGGTATCGGCAACCCCGTCAAAGGTCGGTCCAGTGGTCGCCGAAGCTAAAGCGATTTCGCTGTCCGTCGTCCGTTTATGCAAATCCCGTAATCGTGATTTGACAAATGTATACACGCGTTCCAATTCTTTTTCCAAGGCATTGATAAACTCGTTTTCGTCTTGCGGTTGCCAACCGTAACTCAATTGTCGACGTTTAAACTCGATTTTGAGCTTATTGTATTGTAAATAAGATGATCGCCACGGTTCATATATTTTCGCATCAAGCTCAGCACCGAACTTCATGTCGAACGGTTAAGAAAAAAAAGAAGTTCTGCAGAATACCGAGAAAATAAAGAGTAGTCAAAATGAAAAGACAAAGAAGCACCACCGAAAAATAACCCTATCCTTCAACCAATCAATAAAAAAAATATTATCCGCAAGGTGTCAACACACTTTTAATTTATAATGCAACTGGGAAATCCTGGATTTGCTGCTTTTTTTTTTCTTCGCCACGGTTGTTACTGTAATTTCGCCGATATAGATGAACGACCGTCCAATGACAGTTGTTGGCACCTTATTTTTTTCTTTTAATTACGTATGTCAAATAAACAAGGGATTATTATATTTTATATATCTAAAGAGTGAGAGAGAAATAGAATACGATGGATTCTTTTTTGAGGGTAATCATTGGTTGACTTGATGTTGGTTTTTTCATTGTTTGTTCTATCCCATCATGATGCCTCGTCTTCATCTTCACCACTACTGCTGCTGGCAAAAGATCGCATCATTTCATCCAATTGTTCTTCGACCGATAACTTTTTAGGGTTGGGCAAAGTAGAACCATCCTCCACATCACCGTGAGGTCCCTGGGTATTGGTGACCATTTGTAATAAATTGGGAAGGGTCATTTCGGGAGCGTAATAAATGTCCGTAGTTGTAGCTGTGTGACGAGAAGCAATAGTGGAAATGTGTTTGGCACGATGATCCATGGTCGATCGTGCGTTGGGTATCTGCCGTTGAGGCGATCGTCGTGGAATAGGTGGGGGTAGTGCTGCTGTAGCTGTTGCGGTGGCTGTTGCGGTGGTAGGAGCGGCAGTGGAAGAGGGGTTGAGCGAAAGAGAAGACGCATGGTCATCCAAGCTGCCAGGTCTCAGACCCATCAGTGCCAGCACTCGCGCTTCGATTTGTTCATTATCTTCTTCTTCTTCTTCCTCTTCTTGGACAAAGCGACGTCGACTCGGTGAGGTAGTGGTCCATGTAGAGAAGGGATGGGAAGACGTCGACCCTTTGTTGTTCTTGTCGTCCTTAGTGTCATGACTGGCTTGGTCGGAGGCATGATTGTCCAGTTGCGGAGAAAAGAAACTCTTGCGGTTGCCTTGTTTTTTCACAATACCCCAAATGACGGTCCCATCACTCATTTCGCGAAGTTCCAATCCCTGAAGGTACTGACTCTCGTGATGGTGACGGTAGTAATCATACACACTGTCATCATCCTGGACCTCGTTTGCGCTTGGGTTAGTAGTGGAAGACGGTTCGTCCATACTTTCAAGTCGCCATTTTTTCTTGGAGCCTTGACGAGAAAGGTTCGAGGCCGGGTCCGGTCCATCTTGGGGATCGGATTCGGTCGTCTCAACGAGCCGCTTACGGACCGAGGTTTGACGGACAATTTTGGTGGCGGTGGCATATTCCTGAGACTGATCGCTGGCGATGGATTTGGGAGAAATGTCGGTTCCGTTGGACTGACGACGACGACCGATCAAAGGTGCATCTGTTTTTTCCGCGGCCTCCGTTTTCAAGGACGGTACAGGAGGTGCATTGGCAACAGCATTTTTCAGGAAATTCAGTGAATCCGGTTGGACATAGATGATCGTGCGTCGCACCACCTGAGCTCGCGAGTTCTTTCCGTTGGGACCAGCCGCTTGTTCGTGATGCATATTTACCGTCTTGGTTGTTCGACGGCTGGATTTCGCGGCTTTGGCGAGTAACTGAGACAGTAATCGTACGCCTGCCTTTTCGGATGAACCAGGCCCAGAAGTGGTACCTTCAACCAATTTGGTTTGATCTGCAACAGAGGACGTCGTGGCTCGAGGAGATTGGATGTCCGTAGAGTTAGCCTTGGCTTGGGTTTGTTCAGTTTTCCGTTTCTCCAATCGTCTCTGTTCATGTTGTTCAATGTTATGCTGAATCACCGCCCGAGCCGCCCGCGACATGGTGGGTGAATCCTTGGTCGACGCTAAAGAAGGTTGGCGAAGCGATCCTGCGCTGCTCAAATTGCGAACGAGTCCTTTAAACGGCGATGTACCTGAAAGGGAACGGGTACGACTTGCTTGACGCAGGCTATTAAAGAGCCCCAGGGATCGACTCGGTTCTTTTGGCGCTGCCGTGCTCTGTTGTTGCTTTTGGTGTTCCTTTTGTTGCTGCTGTTGTTGTTGCTTGGATAGTTTGGTACTCAATGATTTAGAGGGTGGGGAACCTAGGGATAATGTGCTTTTCCATGATTTGGATGACAAGGTTGTGCTTTTGGACCCTGATTTGGGCTTGCAGGTACTTTGGTTAAGGTCCGTGGCGGAAGTAGGGGTTTGAGCAACGAGAGTGTCATTGTCGTCAATTTCGATTTTAGCAGACAATTCCATGGCAGCTGCTGGGACAGGAAACGTATTCGTGCTCATGGACTTTCGAATGGATCGGCGTTCAAGTACGGAAGGTTCTTCTGGAATTTCAGGAATTTCATCCACGATTGTTTTCGATGGCGTCAAGGATGATAAAAATGAGACATTTTTAACCTTTTCAGTTTCGGTGGTCGATCGGGATCGCTTCACTTGGTTTGTCTCATTCTCTGTTTTACGGGAAGACGGGTATCGCAGTGACGAGACACCTTTGACACGCGAAAGTGACGTTTCAGGGACCTCGACCAAGTCATCATTCTCAGCAACTTTTGTGTCAGTAGGAGCAAGATCCACCGGTGATGAATGAATTTCCGTGGGTTCTTGTGGCAAGGATTCTAAGAAAAAAAAAATAAACACCGTAGGATGAATAAATCTTGCAACGGGACAACAGAGTTCTGTCTTTTTTTTTTTTTTTTTTTTTATAATTACCTCCACATGTTTCTGTAATGTGATCCTGCAAGTCATGTTCGGACAGAAAGAGCTTTTCGAGAAAAATCGAGGATCGTGGGTTCACAGGTGTGACGGCAGGCCCCGGTGCGTCTTGGTCCGTGGAGGATGCCTGATGCGGAAGTGGATCCTCCTCCACCGGCATGGGTGGGATGGGTGGTACAGGTGGTACATTGAAAGGAGCGGTCTCTTTATCTGTGTCCCTGATGCGCTGCTGGGCTAGCAAGTTGTCGAGTTCTCTTTCATCTTCTTCGGTTAAAACGATGTGACTTTGACGCGATTGCATGACGGACAATCGATTTTCGTGCAACTGACGTGCGAAATTGGCGAGATCAAATCGACTCATGGCCTTGGTGGAACGGTGGCGTGTGCTGCAAGCTTTTGAACGACGCCGGCGGGCCTTTTCGCTGGTTGGTTCGACCGATTCAGCGGCAAAGTCTTTCAGAAAGAAGTTTTCGTCGGTATCAGAAAGATCATCGCAATCCTCGTATCGAATGGTGTGATCCAAAAGATCTTCCTCAGTTTCATCATCGTCGTCATCGTCGTCCGAATATGCAGTGGAAGGTGTAGAAGAAGAGGCCGGTGAGAGTTGCATAGAGACAGGATCATCGATGAGACCCAATTCGACGGTATCGGTATGTTTGTTTTCATCCTATCAGAAAAACGTTATTTTAGGGTGGATCTCTTCTCCTGAACTTGTATACTAGGCTTTTGAGTGTTGCAAAGGGTTTTCTCTTGAAGGTCTCATCCCCTCTGTGCTTCTCACAAACCCCTCCCTTCCTCCCCGCCCCTTTTTTTTTTCTCACACCCGAAGACAACGAAATTGACTGCACCCTGAATTATGGATTCATCCATGGGTTTTGATTGTCATGTTATTGATGATTTACCTCGGTCACAGCGATGGTCTCCTGAGTCTTTTGAGCGGATTCAACTTTCTTTGATTTGATTATCCTTGCTGCATTATCACGCTGCTTGCCACCAAATAAACCATTGGAAAACCGATGGTGACGCTGTGATCGCCACGCCGCCAGATCGGCATAGTGGGAGTTGCCATCGGTGGTATCCAAAGATTGAGAGACCAAATCAAGACACGGTGTGGTATCGAGCATGGTTTTGGTCAGAGGTGGCATGGAGTCATCACGATGAGTGCCATCATGGTGAATCATGATACTCGGTGGACACGGCATTTCTTGACTGAGTTGAGGGACGATGACCGACGTTCTGAAATCACGCGCCATGGGAATCTCATCGAGCGGGCGGTAGGTGGTGGAGAGTTCCTGTGGTTTCATATCCTTGGTCACTGGCGGATTGGTGGCTACTTGTTTCTTTTTTCTGCTTTTGAACATTGGGCGGGTTAGGTAAAAGACAGTGGAAATTTTGTACAGAAGAAAAGATCTATGAAAGGAGACAACGCATAAAAGAAAAATTCAAAAGAGTCACTAAATATCAATCAAACAATGAAAATGTCCAAAAGGACGAAAAAAAAATGCAGGAAAACAAAAAGGAATAAGAAAGTTGATAAGTGCTTGAAAAAAACAAATCAGCTTAATTAAGGTGGTGACACCAAATTAAGGTGGGTCTTGATGGAGTTCCAGGGCGCGTCCTTTAACGAATCTGTCTCACAGTTTCAAATACCGCCTCTATTATCCAACCATCCGCAGGCATGGGCCTTTTTGATGCAATGTTCGCATGATGAAAAATAACGAGGACTTGGCCATATTCTTCGTATAATATTTTTATTTCTCCAACGCGTTTATCACGATTTTGAATTCGTTGAAGCCACTGTCTTGTGGATAAAAGGCGGCAGTGTTGATCTTTTGATTATTTTGCAAGTCAGCACGTGTTCTATCTGTGTGACAAATTCTCGAACCACTGGTATTGTCGTTTTTTATTGACTGTTCTACCATTTGGGATTTTCACATCACATCATTTTGGGAATTCTCAATTGCTTTTAAACCATTTCTCAATTAGGTGGAGTTGGGTTCTTTCAGTAGCTGAAAAGCATATCGTGTCTTATCCAGAGCAAAAATTCTGGACAATGGAGCGGGTGTTGTACAATGCAAACCAGATATTAAAATTGATCATCTTAGTATGGCTTAATCTCAAACTGAATGGCTAACCATTTTGAATAGACTAGGTGACACGAATCTAAGCGTTTTCTTTTTTCCCCCATCATGCACTAAATAGCCTATTCAAGGCGACAGATCTAACCATTCTTGCATATTACTTCTCTATGCTAAAATAGCCGGCCCCAGCTATGCATTTACTTGTCTAAATATGCCTCCATGGTTTTCTTTCCCTTGGGTTCATCACATCATCATCGTGCATGCATAGATTATCCACTGATTATCCACCAGGCAATCCCGTGACATGCATATATTCTCGTTAATTATCCCACTACTGTATTGATCCCATCCACCGTAACTAGGCCCACGTGTTTGATAGAACAAGTTATACGAAAACTGAATACAGTAGTTGATATAAAATGTTTATTCATATACGTCTCTTATTGTTCATTGTCCAATTGTCGAAAGAATTTTAATGTGAAAAAAAAAATGCCACAATGTCATCTCTCATTTGCTTATGCATGATAATTAATAGGGTTTCTTACCAGAAAATGAAGAACCCGCATGGAACATTCATCTTCTCCCAATAACCAAAGGGGAAAAATGTGACATTTATCAATCTTATTGTCTTACTGTGTCGTGTAGCATACAAGAGGCCTCTGTATGAATATAGTGAGAGGTGTAACAAACAAGTATCCAAACTCCATAGGCGATATTAAATATCTAAAAGGTCTCCTTATTTGTAGTCGTTGACAGATCATTCCTTGCATGTCACGAAAAAATTATGCCCAGTTGCATTATAGCTCGGTTATGACGGCCTCTTATTCTCTTGCTGTGTTGAAGCTCATCTTTTTTGCCATTTTATCGATGACATAATGAGAAACCCCAAGAGTAGAATTATTCCCGTGTGGGGTAACATACCTTTATGCTTTGTTTCACTCATTTGACATTGAGCGCAGGTCCATTGAACTCTTTCTTTTTTTTTTAGTGTCCATGTGTTAATGAAAGAACGTGTCACGGAAACTCTCACTGCACTCAACGACCATTTCACTCTTTCCTTTTCATTTCTCTTGAAAAAAGACGCGTAAAAAAATAACTTCTTCCGTTTTTTTTTATGTCTCGGCATATTTCTTTGCTGACGTTGCAGGACTTTTGACTCAATTTTTTTTTTATTTTTTCTTAGCTGAGCTTTTATTTTTTTGGGTTCTCGCTTTCTCTGTAAATTTTTTTTTTATTGTACGCCTTCTTTTTTTTATCGTGTCCATTCTCGACAAACATGGCCAATCAAATTCCACATCAACAAGAAGACCAAAAGTTTATGCATCCGCCGCCACCCATGCAAGGAGGCCAACCTATCGTCCAACAACCCCAACCTCATCAACAACAAGCAACTGCGGCCGCCGTTGCCGCGGCAGCAGCAGCAGCAGCAGCAGCAGCCGCTTCCGCTTCCGCACCTGGAGCGGCTCATCCTGTCTTTGACCTCGGCAAATTTTGGCAAGACCAAGTCAGACAAGCCGAAGTCTTTGATTCCGACTTTAAAAACCATCCTCTCCCATTAGCCAGAATCAAAAAGGTCATGAAAACCGATCAAGACGTCAAGGTAAAGGAAATGAACATGGTGGTGGGAAAAAAACCGTCTCTTTATTGAATACACACGCGTATTTTCGTTCCCTTGGTTTCGTTAGATGATCAGTGCTGAAGCGCCCATTTTATTCGCCAAAGGATGTGAAATCTTTATTACCGAGCTGACAAAGAGAGCGTGGTACGTGTGTAAAAAGTAGAGAAAAAAAGAGCTGCACAGGTTGGAACAATCACTCATACCACAGTTTTCAAGGGTTCACGCCGAAGAAAATAAAAGACGTACACTGCAACGATCCGATATCGCGACTGCCATCTCCAAAACAGATATGTGCGACTTTTTAATCGATATTGTCCCTCGGGAGGAAGCCAACAAGGTAAGCTTAAGATATTCAAGCAGCAGTTGGGTTAGTCAAATGTCAGTTTTCCAAAGTTTTAATTGTTTCTTCCCACCTAGCCAAATGCTCCAGTTTATGAACAAAATACATACGCCAATTACTATCAGCAACACGGCATGCCGCAATATCCTACACCTCAGGTAAATCATCCTATCGAGGGATTTTAGGTCAAAGGTGGGCATTCATTAATTTTGGAGGACTTTTTTATAGATGCCAGCGCAACAAATTGATCAAGCTTATTATCCGCAATTATCACAGGTTAGCTTCAGTTTAACATTGGGATGATGATGATGATGATAATTAATGGAAAAGTATTTGCAATGATAAAAACAGTTAACACCGGAACAAGTCCAGCAGTATCAATTACAACTTCAGCAATTCGCTCAACAACATCCGTATGCGGGTGGTCAACCAGGTGCACCCATGGATCAGTCACAAAATGCGCCTCAAGCTCATGGACCTCCTGCTCCGGGACAAAATCAACCCAACATGCCTCCCGTGAATCCGGATGCTCAACAATCTCGTTGATCCGTCCATTTGCAACAAACTTCCTTTTCCATGACCAACAAACCATTTCGTCAAAATTTTGTGTAGCACTTCTTTGTATTCAATTCCCTTTATATTCAAGAGAAAAATAACAAAAAAAGGGGGTTCTCAACCTTTTTCTGAGCGCGAATGGCCCAACATCTTCCCAGTCTCCCCATTCATGGCTTTTTGACAGAGTCGCCCTTTGGTGTAACCTGTACACTGGACATTTAGAGATTTTTGAGTAGGAAAAAAGAAAAAAAAAACTGGCAAATTATTCGTCAGAGGACAATGATATACCAAATTAATGCATCGTGCCAACGATCTGAAAAGTGTTTTCATTCATTCATTGGTCGAGAGGGATGATTTATAAAAATGGGTAATTTGACTGCTGGGCTCCAAAAAACGCTTCTCAAGTGGTAAAAAACAAGTAAATAATCCGAAACAATACTTTTAACCCATAATCAAGGTAAAAATACAACTGTCTAAAAAGATTTTTTTTTACACCATTCCTAACTTGAGCATGCACTTAGCATGCCGCGTCCAAAGAGCGATCTATGGCAATATTTTATCAGGAGTACCAATAGAGGAGACAGAAGATCACGATGCAGGTTCTGCGGCCTGACGATGGCCGCAGGCATCACTCGCTTGCAAAAGCATCTGCTGACCAAATGTTCTGACATTCCAGCAGCCTTGGTGGAAGAAATACGTCGAAAGCAAGCCAGACTTAGAAGGCCACCACCACCACCGCTACAAAGCTCAAGTTCTTCGACAACTCGACCTTCGCCCAGACCCAACTCTAACGTGTCCACTCACCGTGGCCGTGACGTTTTACCAGCCGTGGCCTCATCGTCGTCAGCACCCATGCGCATTCAGCCGACAGTGTCAGCACATCCCCCGCTTAACACGCAATCTTCTCCAGTCACCAGTAACTCAACACTCGATGAACGTCTGGCGCGGGCATTATTCGCCGCCGACATACCCTTTAAAGCCATGGAGCATCCTCTTATGGTCGATTTCCTCAAAAGCTTACGACCCGACTATCAAGTCCCCTCGCGTCGCCAGTTACAGCAATACCTACTGAAAGAAAACCATTGGGATCTCATTGATATGACTGAAGAATCCCCATAGTCAGTTACAAATTAACAACAGTTCCTCATCAAATATATAAATAAAAATCGACCATGCAACTTATATAATGAAACGATGGGAATTCTATGTCAAGCGGGAGCACCCATTCAAGGTCCGATTATCCAAATTAGGCAATTTGAAAGAGCTCCTTTCTGTCCTCCGAGAATTTTGTATGAGAGGATCCAATCCGTCCAAGCAGATTCCCTCTCTTCCAGCGCCAACATGAAGGTACCGTAACACTTGCCATTCTCCCATTAGATCCCACGCATCCTATTCAACCCACCGTCGATCGATGCATGCTCAGAACGGATGGATGCATTCGTATCCTTGGAGCATCACCATGGATGGATATTCGGATGTCAATATTTTTTTTCCCTCACCTCCATTCGAAACCCCATCATGAATGGCATTCAGCCCAATCTTGCTCACTAATTATTTTTCCCATTCCAGTTGAACATCGCTAACCCAGCTACTGGCTGTCAGAAGTTGATCGAAATCGACGACGAACGCCGCCTGTAAGTCATCTGTTCAAGTGGGAAACCCCCCCCATTTGTACATTGGTGCATCCCAGTTTTTGTTAAGTGTCATGGTGACATTGACCGGTGTCGTTTTTCTTTTGTTTTTTTTCTAGTCGCGCTTTCTACGATAAGCGTATGGCCCAGGAGGTTCCCGGTGACTCCCTTGGTGATGAATTCAAGGGCTACGTCTTCCGCATCTCTGGTGGTAACGACAAGCAGGGTTTCCCCATGAAGCAGGGTGTTTTGTTGCCCCACCGTGTTCGCTTGTTGTTGAGCAAGGGTCACTCTTGCTACCGTCCTCGCCGCACCGGTGAGCGCAAGAGAAAGTCCGTCCGTGGTTGCATCGTCTCGTCCGATCTTTCCGTCTTGTCCCTCGTCGTTGTTAAGCAGGGTGAACAGGACATTCCCGGCTTGACCGATACCACCGTTCCCAAGCGTCTCGGTCCCAAGCGTGCTTCCAAGATCCGCAAATTCTTCAACTTGACCAAGGACGACGATGTTCGCAAGTACGTTATCCGTCGCGAGATCCAGCCCAAGAACGCCGACAAGAAGCCCTTCACCAAGGCACCCAAGATTCAGCGTCTTGTCACCCCCATCACTCTCCAGCGCAAGAGACACAGAATCGCTATCAAGCGCAGACGTGCCGAAGCTTCCCGCGAAGCCGAAGCTGAATACAAGCAGCTCTTGGCCAAGCGTGTCAAGGAAACCAAGGAACGCAAGTTGGAAAGACGTCGCACTTCCTCCATGCAAAAGTCTGCCTCGGCTTAAAATAAAAAACACCACTCAACCCATCTACACATTGTGTGCCGAAACTCATCAGTTCCTCGTTCCTCTGTTATCCAGTGATCGACAAAAATTACATAGCTATAGACAGGGAAAAACAAAATAAGGGGAATCGGAAGCAAACAAGAGGAAAAGAAGTAGGAAAAGAGACTATGCAATGAATTTGACGCAAGAATGATTTGCAAAGGTGGCTAATTGAGAACTTGCGGTTTGACATGTGCTTTAAATAGCCCATGTGAGAATGACTGGAATTGATGGGATGAACAGTTAGCCAGCCCTACACTGGTATCATGTTTTTGTATTCCTGCACAGTTGAGGGACACGCTGTTCTTACTGTATGATCCGTTTCGATAACCCATAACAAAAAATGGTAATTTCCATGAAGAGAATTCAGACGAGATAGCATCCTCTGGAGGTGTATCATGTCGTTGTGGTTGTCGACTGAATTTAACAAAACATAATAATGGATTCGCAAACAGTTTCCATGAATCATCTCTTTACAAATTATTTTATTGCGTGACAGAACTATGCATCAGTTTCCATGGTGGAGGTTTCGGGTTCTTCTGCGTTGTCCTGGTTTTCTTCGCTACGGAAAGCTTCCAGTTGCTCTTGACTTAATTTATATACCAAATTACCCATTTCTTCTACATCATCCATCGTCGTTGCTTCGCCTAAATCATCCACCTACAAAAGTAACGAGAGATTAATGTTACTGAAAGAACGCATAAAACATTAGGGGGCAACTAATTTTTATCATTACCTTGCGTGCTGAAGGAGGATAGTTTTCATCGTGTTGCAAAGACAGCTGGACTGGTCGTTGAAGGAATTGATCAAACACGGGTTTTAACTCGTAACACTTTTCGAACAGTTCTTTACGGCAGAACATGTAGAGACCCAGTCTTGCGCGAGAGACAGCCACGATCAAACGTCGTACATCGCGAATGTGTCCCACGGATTTCGTACGTACCAAGGATAACAGAATATCTAGCCGACACACCCATTGGTTAGTAACAGTCTAGTTACGCCGTCTTCACTCCATATGCTTACAATCGTTCTGCTGTCCTTGATACTGGTCTACCGTAGTTACGTCAGCTGGCATGCCAAAGTACGGGTTCCAGCTACAGCGGCGTTGCAATACATCCTTGATCAATGCTTTTTGTCCATTGTACGTCGTCAAGATAGAAATCTTTTCCGCCGGATAGCCAAGCAAGCGCATGTACTGGTACACGGCCACGATGTATTCGGCTTCGCCCAAGTTTTGATAAAAGTAAGGCACAGGCTCGGTTTCACCTTCGCCTTGGTATTTGTCCACATTGATCAACTGGTAATCGTACGTAAAGCCAGGGTTTGCTTTGACATATTCGTCGTTGCCCTGAATCATGGGCAAATCACCCAAGTGATCGTAGCGCCAGCTGTATAATTTCGCAATCGATGATCGTGCACGGCCCTAAACCAGCCCACCTGATTAACACGACTGTTTTTTTTTTTTTGTTCACCAACTGTTTGACGATTTTTACCTGCAAGTCCAATTGCATGGCGGGTACGCCCAACCGCACGAAACGGGTAAACATGCTCTGTTCCATGTTGCCATACTGCTGGAACGCCATATTCTTCACCACCGGAGGCAGTTGATGATGGTCACCGATGAGCATAACGCGTTTCAGTCGGCTTTCGCCGTCCTGAGGTTCTTGAAGCAACAATGGGATAAACGTTTCCACTTCGAGGATTTGAGCGGCTTCTTCCATCACAATGTTATCATACTTGAAGTTCAATCCAACAAGTTCCCGACGCTTAAAAATCAACGTGAAACAGAAATGTCAATAAAAACCCAAAAAAAAAATCCATCAAAGGCGATGTTTTTACCTTGAGAGCAGCATGGGTACATGTCATGGCGATAATCTTGGCTTCTTTGGTGATCAAGTAATTGGCGCGATCAGTGCCAGAGCGGAGCAGTTCGAACGCACGAATCTCTTCAAGTTCAGTAAACAACTTTTCCAAATGACGGAAACATCCTCTGGCGGCTTCCAAAGCTTCTTCGGTGGTGGCATCCTCGGCAAATACAGGTTTAGGGGCATTGGCGAAGAAATAGACAAACGGGAACTTGTTACGGATGTCCTCAAGGGAGCCAGACTCTGCTTGCTGGAGAAACGATTCCCACAGCGGGACCACCTGGTAACGGAAAAAGTAGTCGGCCGTCTCACAGGAAGCTCCATGGTCGCCAGGGACGTTCAATGTGTAGGCGAGACGAGTGACTTCTTGGAGAAGTTCAAGGCGCCGTTGCAGGAAGGATTCCACACGTCCGTACTTGCTGAAGCTCACTTCACTGTTGAGTTCCTCTTCACCGTGACCGAGACGCACCAAGTGACGAGGATCGATATCCAAAGCCATCATCTTTTCAAAAATCTGATTCAAGGCTTGATTACTGTGCGTCACCACAAGTGTATGCTGATTGGGATAATTGTGGTACAGGTTGGCAATTGTCTGCACGGCCACATCGGTTTTACCCGTACCGGGAGGACCCACCACCATGGTTAATCCATGGTTCATACCGGAATGAATTGATTCCGCTTGCACAGGCGTGAACCGTACGGCATTGCGCTTGGGCACATCTTGAGGATAGGGACCCTGGTTGGGTAACGTGTAAGAGGACACTTGCAATGTCTCTGGGCTTGCTGCTTGCTTTTCAGCCGCCGCCTTTTTGGATTTCTTTTTCGGCTTTTCTTCCGCTGCCTCGTTTTCAAGGAAATCAATGATGAAAGGCGGTTCAAGTGGAGTCTGAGCGTCCGGAGCAGGTTGCACCTTTTTATCGGGGAAACTCTGGACAATATGATCATAGTCAAGGAACGTATCGCGGAAATTGAGATGACGAACACGGTTGGGCATATGCGTGTAGTGGGCACTGGCAGGGTCACCGTAACCCAAGAACACTTTTTGCAACCAGTCAGGGACCACGAGGTCACTCTGCATCAAATCACGAATCGTTTCCAGGACGGCCTTGAAGTTGTTTTCCTGAGGTTTTCGGCGCACAAGGATATTGAAAGTGGGATAGACATCCTCCTTGTTCTTCTTGTTAAAGTTGGTCATATCCATCTTGTACTGATTTGCATCCAATTCCACACGGAAAGTACGCATAGAATTGGTCCAGCGTTTTGCTCGATCGTCCACCGTAGGTTTCGACACTTCGTCAATAGCGCGACCGTCACTGCCGAGCACATCCACAATTTCGCAGCCACGGATATACTTGATACCAAAGTGCTTTTTGAAATCTTTATCGTCAGTGTATCGCTGTGATGTATCGTCATTAGCCTGAATCGTCAACAGGAAGAGCACATCGTGCTTGCGCATGCTGTCCCACTCTCGTCGTAGAGTTTCGGTGTATCGACCCACGTTGAAACTGACATCAGCATGAACATGGGCTGGTTTATCCTCACCAAGATGCGGCCGTGCCACGTCTACAATTTGGAAGGACTCGATCGGGACTGCCATACGTGCCCAGCCCGCAAATTCGGTCACACGATCAGGGTAGGTCAAACGAGGCGATAATCGTTTGACTACATCTTCCATGTCTTGGCGAATTTCGTATGAGCTCTCCAAGCGAAATAGTGTAAAGTTACGCAACAAGTAATCGTGGATGGTCAAGAATTGCAAATTCAGTTTGGGCAGAGATAATGGTCGATCGCCAGTGTAGAATTGCGTTTGCACCAAGGAATCGTTGAACAACGTATTCTATTTTATCACCAAAACATCAGTCATTCAACACAATCTGTCTCCATTGCCTGTGACCAGGATTTCTCGCATACCTCGTCTGGATACAAAGGCAAAGCATTGATTTTTTCAATTTGACTGGTGCGTTTTTCATATTTCGCAATCAAGCTTTCCAAAAGTAATTGTTTTTGTTCAATGACATTGAGTACGGATTCGACAATGGGCGAGCTGCGGATGTGAACCGCTTCACAAAGACGAGCTAAATCGTCTGCAGAAGCAGGGCCGAAATGCCAAAGCAAATCTTCCCGTTGCTCGATGGAACCCAGATTGGCAAGCGGTAACTCGGGAAATGTATCTCTGAATTGGCGGAAAGTAGTCGTCTACAAAGTTGAACAGAGAAGCATGCATGACATTAGCATCGATGGGAAGATGCGTTGGTTTTTTTTTCCCTGAATGAATATCATTACCTGCAATTTAATCAACTGTGCGTTGCGAGCTTCCGTCATATCTAAGTCTGTCAATGCTAAGCCGGTTTGATCGTTGATTTCGAATTTGGCATAGAAACCCAAAGTTTCCAACAGCTGTTTGAGCAAATCCACATCCTTGTCTTCACGCTTCATCAGTGGTGCTAATCGGCAGAGGACCACGATTTGGTGATCGTCCAACAATGTATTGAAAAAGCGTCGGGTAGGTAACTGTGTCTCCAAATCAATGATCAACTCGACCAACCGTTCGCAGTATCGGATCAATTCCTCCTCAGCTATTGTTCCCAAAAAGATGGTCAATGTATATCCTGTTATGCGAATCCTCTTCCATGCTTACCATCGCCTGATTCGGGAATCTGATACACGACACCAATAAATTCTCGCAGCAGGGCACTGAGCCAATTGCGTTCAAAGATCAATTTTCCCTTGGTATCGTCATCTAACGACAGCAAAATCGGCATTAGTCTCTCCCAGCACGGAAAACCATCAATTGGGCGTGTTATGCTGTCACATTTTTTTTTCTTACCTGCAGCAGCAAATTTCTTGTTGCTTGAATTCCATAATTTTCGCAAAGGGACGTATTCTGACAAGATGTCTTCCCTTCTCGCTGCCTGACCGAAGTTGTGCCAGATTGCGATGGAAACCAATCTATTTCATCGCAATTTTGTTCAATATCTAACTCATTTCTTCGGTCCACCGTCATGTCCAGCAACTTACTTTTGACATTCTGTACGCACCATCGGGTTGGCCAAACTTTGAAAACAGTGAATCAAAAACAAAATAATGAAGCGTTTGACCATCAGTGGCAGCTGCTCTGCTTCTTCTCCCACAGCCAACCGAATCACACGAGCAAAAAATGCTGAAAACTTGGCCGTATCCGATCGAAACGCGTCTGTGATTATATCGTTGTAAGTAAAAAGAGGTTGAGTATCCTAACGCTGATGATGTTGGCAAATGCACGGTTGCTTACCGAAAGGAGCGACTCGCTGACGGAACTTCTCGTTCACCATTAAACAGATGGAGACGACGTGATTCAAGGTGGATTTTTCGCCGTCAAAGTAAGGCCACAAATACTATATAAAGGCATCACTTTAGGAACTGTCTAGATCGTCACTATATCTGCTGGAAGAGACATACTTTTTCCAGATATTGGGTAAATTCGAGTAGCATTAATTTCTTGGGTTCGTAGTTGGATGGTACTAATTCTTGGTCGACAATGGTTTCGACGACCTTGGCATCCCATTTGATTGTTTTGCCGCCATAGGCCTTGTTCGTGATTTTGGCGATAGAATCGGACTGAATATCGTCCAAGGTCAAGTTGCGACCTTTACTCGAAGCTGATCCATAAGCTTCACTGGGCGCTGCATGGAGCGGGAGGGTGGTCTTTCGAAACATGACGCAGTGAACAAGTCCCGGATCGTGCACGATTACAAGAAGCAACAATTCTTTGAGCTATAGAGCGACGCTGCCGTGACTGCTCACTCGAAATGGCGGTCTTTGAAATGTATTTGATAGCTTTGCCATTTGCGGCCTCAATGCGTGTGGAAAAAGCAACAGTGATAATTGCCCTCATCCATCTTGCTTTATATAACAAAAAAACACAGCAGCACCATTCAACATCCAATAAAACCGGAGAATGTTACTTTCTAATTCAAAACAGAATACACGAAGATCATTGCTCTTTCATGAATAGAGTATCTTATCATCCGTTGTTGCCTTTTGCAAACTCGCCAGATTCTGAGTCAAGATAGTCTGTAAGAAGGCGACCTGTTTATTCTTTCAATCAAAACATTTATTTGTCGTGTTGGCCAACTTGCCATTTTTTTTCTTTCTAAACCCCACACCACGACTTTCAAGCAAGGGCCTGAAATGGTTACCCATTTTGCTTCAATAACCTTTGTCAAATGAGTCCGTGAGACTGAATAAATAACAGTCGTATTTACTGTGATATGAAAAAATCAATACATATCTATGTCGGTATACAGGGTAATGCCGAGGAATGTCGTTGGTACAATGCAAAATAAATGAGCAGCAGCATGAGTGGTATCTACAATCATGGAAGAAATAATGATGGATGCTAAAGGTGGGCAAACGGAAAAATGTATCATTGTTGCCGTAAGCGTTTGACCCTTGCTGTCCATATGTCATGATTGGCTTTTTTCAGTTCGTTCGGGAATTCGGTTTCATCGGTGGCGAGGGAATTGTTAAGAAATACGTTACGTAGTAATCGTGGATTGGTCTCTTCGACATTCAGACTCGTTTTTAACCATTGTTGCGTAGCGACGGTTGCCTGAGGGGTGGCACAAGCTAGATTTTTCGCTTGTTGGTACTGTTTTGCAAGCTCTTCAAACCGAGAAGATACGGCATTGGAACATGGGGTCGACTAAACTTCATTGATCAATCACTGTCCGTCCTACGTGAATGCTTATCCACTTACAATATCTTGCCGGAACCGATTTCGCTTAATTTCCTGAAATTCTTCAAGAACACTAATACCATGCGTCAGCCAATTTGAAACAGCTCCCTCAATCCAATCGCCCGTTTTGCGCCTTACTCTGAAGCCTGCTTTGATTCGAGTTGTAAAAAGTAACTGGGCGTCTCCAACTGGCGGATCGCCACCAAGCAAAATGCGCCTTCATCTTTCAAGCGCTTGAAAAGCACCGCTACCGACCAATTTTCCTTTTGCCTCGCACATGTCATGAAATAATTGTGTAGTTCTATCCACAAAGCTGCAGATCCGATTGTCAATAATCGAATTAAACCTTCCATGACAAAGAAACAGACCCAGCTTACCATTATCGACTCGAATACGGATTCGTTCATAGGCAACGGGCTGCGAGAAATACAAAGAATAGAGAGCGAAGATCGTTGCTATCCTGAACAGCTCGTTATCGCTCGTCAGATATTCAAGTACAGCATCGTAAATTGTATGCATAAACACAGTGCGATTCTCTTTTTCCAAGCATGCAAAGTGAATATAGCCAAAGTTGAGTTCTTTCCACACTTTGCCAAACGACCTGAAGTTATGTGTGGATTCCTGTCATTCAAGTTAGGATGAATAGATCCCATTGCTTATCGCCCCGTCAACTTACTGCGACAAACGTCGTGAGCAAAAGTTCCACATCGTGAGTGATCGCCTGCTTGGCGAGACCAAGACGGCCACGACCTATGGGTACGACGGCAAATGCGTTGAGTTTACTTCGTGGCATGAATGGCACGGATCGGCCAAGACGACTGGTGACAATGAAAAATTCAGCGCGCCCATCAGGAAAGTCAGGGTGACGGTTGCCTAATACGGATGAATCTCGACTAGCAGTCACAGTCGACTTGCACGATTTTGCCAATAAAAAAAGATTCATTCGACAAGAGTGAGTTGAGGGTTGAGGGTTGAACTAGTATGAGCGAGGCCAAAGAAATCAAGGAAGTCAAAGAACCGCGAGAGCCTGGCACAGGACCCGGGCGAAGGAAAACCGTCCGCAAGGGCATGTTTGCCAAGGATCGTAAGTCAATCGCCTGGAAAACGAAAGAAAAGCCCACACTTTATTCACATGACCGTGTGTGTGTAGTCAAGTTACTCATGTACGGTTTTGGCGATGTGGCTAATCCAGCTTCGGATTCTATTGCTGTAATGGATGATTTGGTCATGGACTACATCACGGACATGGTAAGTGAATGGGCTTAGTGCTTTTGATAAATGCCGTCCAGTGTTTTTAAAAGCGGTGTATCCGTTGGACAGTGTCAGAAAGCGGCTAGGGTGGCAGAAAACCGAGGTAAAGTTCGAGTGGAAGATTTCAAATTCGTGCTACGTAAAGATGCGAAAAAGCTGGCTCGTGTGGAGGAGCTGTTGTATATGAGTGAAGATATTCGACGTGCCAAGCAGTTGTTTGACGAAAAGGAAATGGATCCCTTGGAAGAAGGAACAACCACCACCACCACCGCCGGTGGTGCGGCATCATCCACCCCGGCGCCCATGCCTGTTGCTGGTGGCAGTACCGCGTCCCAATGATACCTCATCAATCCTCTGATTTTTTTTCCCGCTTGTATCCTCTCTTTATTCTTTCATTACATCGATATATTGTACATAACTCTAGCTTTCCCCATGCCTTCCTATTTCGTTCTTTTACACTTCCCGAGCGTAAAAGCAATCGTATTAAAAACTCTACAAGAATAATTCAGTCGACAAATCGAAGAGAGAATCATGGGACTAAGCCTTGGTAGCATCTTCATCTTTCTCCTGGATTGATGAAGTCTCGGTGTCGGGTATGCTTTTGACAAGATCGTCATTGTCGTCCACCTTTTCAATCACTTTGTGAATGCTGTGTACTTTTTCGCCGCACCGCAAACACGGCCACTCGTCGCCAAAGATGGAAAGCTTGCTTTGTATACAGTAGTAGCAGTATTGATGGCTACAATTGGTCTCGTACGGGTTGTGCACAGTGTAATCTTGCACTTGGCCAATTGGAGCAGAGGTATTCGCATCACCGGAGCTGGCATCATGGCAAATGGCGCATTGATTCACAGGCAATTGATCGTATCCCTTGGAGGAAATCAGGTAGGATTTTGGTAGCAGCATCCGTGTTAATTTGAGTTTCAGTTTCTCCACATTGATTAACGGAACCAAGAAAAGCAGAAATTCCTAGCAACTATCCATCAGCATGCCTTATCGAGTCATCATAACCACAATATTTATCCACGACAGCCTACCGTAAATGCGTGCCACACCATCTGTCGATTCAGGAATTCAAAACTGACTTGGCGATTCAATGATTTCTTTGCATAGACCAAACGCATAGCGAGAATGCGATCAATCAATGTGCGATATCTAGACAAGATCGTGACTTAATCAGTCTCACTTTGCTCTTCTTGCTTCTGACGCTTAACACGACGACTTACTTTCCGTTGTAAAGGAACACGAGGAAATTCAGCAGTGAGAATGCCTTCCAGTACTTTTCACCGGCTTGTAGCAATCGATAAAACTTGTAACGCATATCCGTCTAGGGTCAGGGCGGTTGGTATTGTTGCCTCATTGTTGTTTAATCTGTCGGCGATGGTCTTACCTCGTCGAGCTCACCCCAGCCACGTATAGTAACCAATCGATTGAGTCTTGTCCAAGCATACTGTCCCCCAACCGTCAATACACCATAAATAATCTTTTGTGTCTTTGTCAAAGGAGCATCCGTAGCAATGGATTCCACTATGTTCATTGACGTTGAGTAACCATGGACTGCAGAGTAAAATAATCTTTTTTATTGGACTTACATGCACCCCCATGCTTCCATTCGTTGCGATACTTCAAGTTTTGCAACTGTGCGCCATAGGTCGCCGAAGAATCATAAACCGAGAGTTTGAAGAGGACAAAATTGAGGATGGCGAGTAGTTCGGGCTCGAGCGATTCTTTAAATGTGGGCTGATGAACATAACAGAACACAGCCATGGCAGAGTATAAGGTGAGCACATTGAGGGAAAAATTACTATATGTTGGCATTGGTTACCTTGAAAAGTTCCAACGCATTCCAGAGTTGTTGTTTGAGAATGTCAAAGAGTTCAAAATCGAGAATGTCGGAATCCAGCTGACTAACTCGCATGACTTTGAGAGACGAGGTTGGTAGCGATGCCATGGACCGCCGAATTTTGCGTAATGCAGGCTGAATTTGTTTCCAGTCATTTTTCCATTCAGGTATGGGAGGTTGAGACGGTGAACGCAGCATGATCCGATTCCAAAATGCGTACGAATATATAAAGACAAAAGTAAGGAAAGTTAAGGAAAAAGCGTAACAAGTCGTTCGATGCACAGTCAGCGCACATTTTATTTTTCACATGCCGATTATCTCTGATACCCCGCTTTGAAAACCCCACAATGGAATACAAATCTTACTTTTTATTTTATTTTATTTTTTCTCCTGCTCTCTTCATTCGTGTCTTTTTCTGCTCACACTATGAATTATATAATTGCTCACACGTCCAAACCTAAAGCTATTCCCAGTGACGCGCCAAATGAAAGTCGGGGCAGCATGTCGGTGTCGTATGCCGGAGGAGCAGGCAGTGGTGGTTCGGGAACGCCCTCCTTTCCATCCAATTCGTCATCACTGTCATCCAAATAAAGTCGCGTCATGCGCTTGGAAGCATCATGGACAGGCAGGGGAGGAAGCTTGGCATGCAGGTAGTGCTTGACGGTCGCGTCTTCATGAAGCGAACGCGAAGGCGAGTTGAACCGAGGATTAGTGGATAGTGATGTTTGTCGTTCCAGACGCGCTTGAAGCGTTGACACGGTATGCGGAGAAAGTACGGTGGATGACGCGACGGTTGCAATGGAAGGGGACATTGGCCCCACGGGCGATTCGATAAAGATACCAGGAGGTATCATGTCAGGCAGACTCTCCTTTGGTATCTGAACCTCGGTGACAAGTCCATAGTTCTCCAAACCATGGATATCCAACGAAGACGAACGGGGCTGATGGGCCTGCTGCTGTAGCAGTGTTTGTCGACTGATGTTGAGGGTGGAATAAGTGTGAGAAGTTGTGAGACTCGGTGCATTATGACTTGATAGAGATGCTTCGGATTGGAAGGATGTAGTTTCAAAGGCTTCGTGATGATGTTCGGTTTGGGAAGCATGGGTGACATTCTGGTTCGTGGGTATAGATGACTCTGCAAGCTTGCTGTGAGGACCGGCGACCATGGTCACTTGGGAAGTCGTCGAGGCAACGGGTTCCTTTTGCGTTCTGGCATGTTTCATTTGCAGTAACGCCGCGACATGCGATCGACCCCCGTTGGCAAGTTCGGTATCGATGGGCGGGGGAATTTTCCTTCGTAGACGGTTCTTGAAGGATGATGCTTCTCCCGACTGGACGGCTCCCAAATCAAAAGCAGAAGCAAATTTTTTTAGAGATTTGGTCTCGCTGTCGGACAGCGCTGATCGCTCCGAGAAAGGAAGATCAATATTGGACACGCTGATTTTCAGAGCCGAGCTGCGCCTCTGCTGATTGTGTTTCTGGGCAGGTGGCGGGTTGAAGGCGACCATCTGGGAAGCCGTGGTTTCGCTCCATTGCTGGCCTTTGGAGGATCGCGATTCAGGCTCGACGGTCAAGGGTCGTATGTGGGATGCCATTTCAAATGGATAGGAGGATGCAGGAAGGTTCGCAAGGTTAAGATTGCCTCGTTGAGACAGAGGGACCGAGGCCAGCATGACGGGTATCTTGGCTTTAATGTTTTCAAACTTGTGCTCAAATTGGAAGGTTACTTCCAGCTGATGGTAAAGAGCCACGAGCGGGGATTCGATGCCGACAGACAGGTACTGATTCAGAGGAAGTCGTAACACCAGAGGTTGTTTCCATGCCGAGACGTGGTTATCGACAGTAGCAATCATGGCTGGAGCGGATCGTTTGATGTACTGAGCGTAGTTGTGCCCGCTGGTGTCGGGAATGGGCCTGGGACCGTGCTGCAGATCTGCTAAGGATTTGGAAATGGAATGGCACCTTTACTTTCCCGCCCCAGAAATTAGAAATTTAAATTTTTTTAAATTAAATACAACCTTCCTGAAAAAGGTGGATGGGATCAAAAACTGAGTTTAGTATAACCCTACCTGTATAGTTCCGTCTGTATTAACTGAGTGCGGATGCTTCGAACGGGCTTCTGATTCGCAAAACACAAGTATTTGATGCACATTGGCAGTATCTGTTGTTCCAAGCATACGATCTGAGGGACTTGCACTTCGTAGTGAAATTTTGCAGGGAGCGTGCTTTCGTAAACACGTGTTTCTATCAAGGGCGCCATTTCGATGGAAGGGAGCAGATGCCGGCACAGGACAATGGGATAGTCGGCCGCCATGGTTTTGTTCAGTCCGTACGAGATGGATAATTCAACTTTGTAATGGATGGCGGCGCGTTTGGTCAATAGACTCCGTGGATAAATATTGGGTATATCGATATCCCAGGGGATGGTATGGTTGCCTGCGGAAAGGGTGGTCTTGCCGTAAAGACATCGTTTCAATTTTGGCAACAGTGGCGTGCTCACTTTGACGACGGGTCGATGGTGTTGCAAACACACGGTACTGTAACCTTTGAATTTGACGACCATGCTTCGGATTTTGACTGACTTGCACAAGGATAATCGCGCTTCGCCTTTCAACACGAGAAATGAATTGGCGTCGGCGGTAGTGGCCGGACCCAGAAAATCGAGATAGGTTTCAAAGGGTTCAATCGATACAGATCGGAAGCCATCCTTCATGTCGTAGTGCAGAAAATCGACGTTGATGCTTGTTTTTTGTTTTCAGGTTGATCCGGTAAGTTTTTTTTTTCTTTTTTTCTTTCTGAAATGCACTATCCCCAAAAATAATACAACACAATTCCACGAAATAGGAGGCGATGGCGTTTTTTTTTCTTTTTCTCGGATTTTTCGTTTGGCAAAGAACAACAACCACCAATGAGGAAAGAAAAGATTAACGAAAACAACAAATCAAATTGCACGGATGAAGATAATTAGCTGATTTGAAAATGCAAAAGAAACTGATGAAGAAAAAAAAGAAAAGGAGAATCCAATGTGCGGGGGGGTATTTTTTGCAACAGGGATGAAGTCAATGGTAAACAGATGGTACAATTCGAGACCTAAGAAGGATACGAGATGAAATAACCTCAAAAGGTACACGAATGGGAATGGAAGAAAGAAGAGAAAGGAATGGAAAGGAAGCGAGGTCGCTGAAGGGCGATGGGAGCAGAAAGAGAAAAATGAAGAAAGAAAACAGTGACAGAGAAAAGCCAAAGAGAGAGAAAGATAGGAAAGATATAAAAAACATTGGCGAACAGAAATTATGAAGAGTTAAAAAAAGATGGCCCCGGAAACAAAAAAGTCGTTCCATTTCAGGAAGAATCGATCCAAGGTTCTCAATACATCATCCCTTTTTAGGAAATCCGGGTGAACAGGTCATTTAAGCGAGTTGTGGGGTTGGTCTTGTTCATATTGAATATACGTTGCCACTCCTAAAGACCATTCTACTGTAATCATATTCTCGAGTGCAATCAGTTTCTTATTTTTGATGCCCCTGATTTGAGTGAGTACTTAGCTTATCGACCACTTGGACCACTTGACATGGCAAGTCAACAGTGTCGCATCGATCTCGGAGGGTCCGGCCTAGCCTAGCCTCATCTAATTTACTGCTCTATCAAACTATCGAACGTTAAATGCTGACTTGAAATATAGGGCGGTTGGTCGGAATAGTTTACCAAAGGTTGTGTAAACGAATGGGTATAAAGTTACACAGGAAATTTCTTCGGTGTACCGCACTTGTTGCAAAAAACCGAACTTTTTACACTCGCAAGTAAGAAGAAGGCTCCATGATGTGGTGCAAGCCATATTTGTCAGAGTCAAAAGAAATCTATGCCCCAACTAGAGCAAGATAGGAATGAGGGAATGAGCAGCCTTTAGGTATTTGAAAATCAAAACACCAGAGGAAATAAGACAAAGTACCGTATGCAATTTAATGAAGAAAAAAGAGACTGGAGTGACAAGGCATCAAATCAATCTCGGGTTACATTGCATTCGGTGATTAGCCATGGTGTCTGTGCTCAAAATGCAAGTTTGGATTGAGAGTCAACCTTTTTGTTGACTCGCTCGCGAGAACTATGTCGATTTAGTGATTTGGCGCAATGATATGTCATCCAGTTGCTTCATTTATTTTCATTCGTTTGTATCCATGGTCCCAACTTTTTTCTCAGAACCGTGTTTCTTTCTTATTTATTATACTATTTTTTCAGCTTCTTCTTGCGATGAAAAAGGAGATGTTTATGTATGTGTAATGAAAGGAAAGGACGTGGATAAAGTACCTTTTATTCAAAAACAGGTGTATCGGCATTGTTACTCCATTGCCAAAGATAATGTCTACAGTGCTCCTGCAACCGAATTTTTTTTTTTTTTTTTTTTTAATTTCTGCCAAACCTGAAATAAGTGGCTATTTTGGGTTGTTGTTCAATGAAGCTCGTGTTGCTGCTGTTCGGCCTCATCACTGTTTATTGCATAACGTGTCCCTACACCAAAGTAGAAGAAAGCTTCAACCTACAAGCAATTCACGATGTCATTCACTATGGCTTGGACACGGACCGATTCGACCATCTCGAATTTCCTGGAGTTGTACCGCGCACATTCTTTGGCGCCACCATCGTCGCCATCGCTACGCGCTTCTTGACCGATACAGCACGCACTTTGCTGAAGCATCCGCCGTGGCTTGATGACCCTTTGTCAGAACAAATCATCGCGCGGGTATTGTTGGGCGCAGCTGTCTCAGGGTCGTTCTCTGTTTTCCAGTCGGCCGTGCGTAAGCTACTCGGTCCGCGTGCGGCAGTTGCCTTTTTGGTCCTGCTATGCTGCCAGTTTCATCTTCCTTTTTGGTCATCGCGTACACTTCCTAATATCTTTGCCTTGCCCCTCACTATTCTAGGTTTGGCCTCTTGGTTGGAGAGTTTGGCCGGTACCTCAAATCGCCTGCAAAAACTGCGATGGATGATTCGCTTTCTCACCTTTGCTGGTATCGTGTTTCGGTTTGAAGTGGGCATTTTGCTGGTTGTCATCGCGTCCCTGGAATGGATTGTGTATGGCACGCTTCCGTTATCGGTGATCCTGGTCGAAGGCTTCATTACCGCTGTTGCAAGCTTGGCACTCACCGTGCCGCTCGATTCTTATTTTTGGCAAAGGTGGTTGTGGCCTGAAGGGGAAGTGTTTTATTTCAACGCGATTCTGAACAAAAGTTCGGAATGGGGTACGTCGCCATGGTACACGTATTTTGTTCTATTTTTGCCGAAATTGTTGTTTATCAGCTATCCGTTGGCCTGGATTGGGTTCGTCTCCCACCCTCGGGTCCGCCGAATCATGGTTCCTGGATTGATCTATATCGGTCTGTTTTCGTTCCTCCCACATAAAGAATGGCGATTTATCATCTACACCATCCCGCTTTTCACCGCAGCAGCTGCATCCACTGTGGCTCAGGTGTCGATTCAATGCCGCCGTTCCCTGATCCGCCGGCTGGCTTTCCTCTTGATGCTTGCTGGTATGACGATATCGTTGGCGGCGTCCCTATTGATGTTCACTATCTCTCAGGCCAATTATCCAGGGGGCCATGCTTTGCGTGACCTTCATATGTCGGAGCATCCTTTGCGACCAATCTCGGTTCACCTCGACGTCCCCACCGCCATGACGGGCGCATCACGGTTCGGTCAAAAAAACCGTCGCTGGCAGTATCACAAAACGGAATCTCACGCACACCCTGACGATTACCTGGAAAGCGAGTACACTCATTTGATTACTGCCGACCCTTCGTTCCATGATTCCGCCTTTAAAACGGTACACGTTACGTATGGATACAGTGGACTACGGATCAAATCGATCAATGCCTATTTGGAAGGTATTACCAAGAATCCAACATCGTGGCATTCATGGGTGCCTATCCAAGTGCGTATCACCCCCAAATTGTACACAATGAAACTTGTGGATCCTCAGACAACGTGGGTGGATTTCACGTTACGCAAACACCCCATGGTGGTATACAGCAAGACGTATTGGTAAGTGACCATCACCCTGTTGCCGGATTTTGTTCGTTTCCCAATTTTTTTCTGATGCCTGTAAATTCATGGTCCTTTGTAGTCCTTACTGCAACGCTGCCAAACAATTACTCAATCGGTATTGTCCTGACGCCTATTTTGTCATTGAAGTCGATAAGCGACCGGACGGCTTGCAAATCAAACAAGCGTTGATTCAACGCTCGGGGCGTCATACGTTCCCTCAAGTCTACGTTCAGGGCAAGATTCTCGGAGGATATGATGATTTACTCACGCTCGAAACTCAGAAAGGACTGGCGGATCGCCTTGTATGCGACGACGACAAGTTGGCGAAACATTCAAACATCGGAGGATAGCGGGAAATTGCCTGCATAGAAGTACTACCATTATCAAAAGACTTAAACAGTCATTTTTACACCATTTTCAGAAAATTTGTTTTGTGTATTCATCATCCTATTCTTATTCAAGAGAAAATGCTTGTACAACACAAAGATGTCTAATTTGACTCCGCAAACATCTACTTCCTCCTATCTGTGCCATACATACCGCATAACCATTTGGTGAAACGCACAAAAAAATGGTAGGGTGATTTGTATCGTATCCACAAAGCAGCTCATATAACAATGGTTTCGAAACTAGAACGATTACCTTTTCTTCATACGTAAAGGCCAATCAATGTCTTTCATAATACCAAAGAATATTTTCGGATCTTCCAACGGCGTCACACTACCGCAAAAATAAAATCATAAATGAGTGACAAAAGTTCCGTCAATGTCGAAACGTTTTTCCTAACGTTATCTGTCGTCTGCAGCCATATCATCATATTTTCTTTTCAAATGAGCGCAATACGCGTGACCCTTCTCGGCATACTTGATAGCACGATTTGGATCCGCCCGGATGCAGCCTGTAACCTTCTCAAATTGATATTCCAAATTGCCACAGATGGTTCTGACTGCGGTTAGTTTACTCTCGCTTAATTTTTGCTGCACTTCACTGTCACCAACGATATCCATGGCTACTTGATACAATTGTGTCGTGACGGGATCATCCACACCTATTTACAGGATGCTTCTTTCTCCGGACACGAAGAAGTTGGCCAGAGCAGGAATTGGAAGTATTTCGTCCTCTTCCAATGCTTCTTGGATATTGTGTCGCGTCAACAAAACCACATCCTTTGCAAAGTGATCGCTGGGTGTTTGTAAAGAATATGAAAACTACAGATGGGCGACGAACTTGGACGCGAGGAATTTCTATGCGATGTTCTTGATACAGAAAATAAGCAGGATCAGATATTCCTTGCACTGCTGATGGACGTTCAGACAATAGCGGATCGCTCGGCTCATGAATTCTTCGTTCATTTGTTGCACTACCACTACGATGGGCGGGAATTTGCTGTAGAAGTGCGAACTCAGTGTGTATCATACATCACAAACTGCGCCATCACTGAATGCTGTAGACGAAGTGACGTATGCGTTGTCGGGAGCACCAACGACAGATTTTATGACAAGATTTAAGATCGATTGATCTTGTAGGATGAGCTTACTGATCGTATCAGTGCCTGGACGAAACTCGGAGGGTAATTTGTATCGAAGAAGTCCTTCACTGATTTCCGTCATGACTTTCCAGAGGTAAAACTAAGACCACCCAATCCGGTACCAATCCGGTGTCAATATGGTTTGAAGAACAGAGAATAAAAGAAAAAGTCCCCAAGGGCACAAACAGGCACCGCGGTTTAGCTTAAGCTGCGATTTGACTTTGGGTTGCTGTTGGTCTCCTTTTTGTGATGGTTACTGTTTAGGTCTTTGTCGTAGACAGCTGTTGCGGAGAAACAAAAAGTCACATAAAAAATCAAAGGGCCGGTGACCGGTAGATGACGATGTTAACGATTGGGTGGTTCGGGTGGTAACGATGTCAACATCGTTAACATCGTTACCTTAACTCGTTATCTGCCAATAGATTTCAAGACTCATCACGGGCCTCGCAGCAAGGAACTGGGCACGAATTCACCCACAGTCGAATTTTTTTTTTTTTTTTGCAAAACATAGGATAGCATTTTTTTATGCATAATCAATGACGAATAAAAGGTGCTTCTATTCTCTACAATAAACAGACATTGATGGAGTGAAGTTCTTGTACAAATTGTTAAGGGATTGATGAAACGGAGGGGGGGGAAAGAAAAATAAACTAAGTAGCAAAATATGATTCAAGCAAAAGAACAAAGCGAGGGAGAGGGAAATGAATGTAAATGAAACGATGACGTTTAGGATGTAGAATGATGTTGTTTTGGGGATGATGATGGAGAAGTGGTGGAAGTAATGGCATTTGGTACCTGTGGCACGGAATCCTCCGCACCGCCGGTGGTAGATGGACTTGTCGTTGTTAAATAGGACGACGGCGTCTCGGATTCGGAGATGTTTTCTATAGCGTAGCGTACATCGCGGTAAGCTCATTGGTTCCTTCTTTTCTTCCTTAATTGAAATGAGATTGTCTTACCATGATATGTATTGTTAAGTAATTCATCCATGTTGACGAAATCAAGATTATTTGCGTCATTGTATTTGATGGGCCCGGTTAATCCAAGATGATTGACAAGTGAATCAAGCTGGTCGCCAACCGTCAGACCTTCAGGTACCGATTTGGTCAAAGAGTCCATATCAGGAACCGTTGCAGCATTACCCGAGGACGACATATTTGGCATGGATGACAGGCTGGATATCACCGAAGCGGAGGGATCATTCCACTGGTTATAGTTTATGTTTGTGTTTGTGTTTGAGCTTGGGGATGAGGAAGTAGGAACGCTGTTGAAACTCTCGTTGGTCAATTGATTGAACAAGGCAGGATTCGCTTGGGCCAAACTGATCAACGTCTGTATCCCTTGCAACTGTGAAGGATTGAGCATGGAAAATAAATCCGACGGCAATGATTGTGAAGGCTTCGAATCTAAGAGATAATCATTCAGTCATAAGCCCTTTTCTCACGCTTTCAACTTCCTTTCTCATGTGAGAAAATGTACTTACTGTTCGAGAATTTCTTGGTTTCATCATTAAGAGCAATGGCCGCCTCCAATTCAGACGATGGAGCTGTGGATGTTGATGGAGACGATGTGTTGTTGAATAACAAGGGGAGAAGATCAGAATCCGATTTGTTACTATCCTGATGACCATACTCCTCGAGATTGAATTTCGGTGATAAACGAGGTACCTTGGCTGATCGGTCCTGTTCTTCGGTATCCTGATCCACATCTTTTTCTTCCTCCTGATCCTCTTTTCTAGATCGTTTGGAATCGTTCGTTGTGCCATCACCGATAAGATAGCGTCTCTTTCTTGGAATCACATCACGCTTCTTATCGCCTGAGAACACGGATGCCAGGAATCGCAAAATTTTGTCAATGGTATCCTGATGACGTTGATGTTTGTCTCGCGACTGCAATGTTTCCTGCCACAAGACTTGATTATCGTTTTGTACTTCCCGTAATTGAGTGCTGATGGTTAATTGGTGTTTCTTGATACTGGTAATTTCGTCCATAATGTGTTGCAAGTCGACGTTGCCTGGTTCTTTTTCTTCCGCTTCCCGTCCTTTCTTTCGAGTGACGAGCAAAAGCAAATCGGGTTGATGTCGTTGAAAATGAGGGTTGCTAAACTCCCAGCGTTCTGAATTGTTTTGAGATTGCAGTACACCTTGCTGAAGATGAGGAACTTTGTGGAATCCGTACATGTTGAGTTGACGTACGAATGAGGAAAAGTTGCTGTGTTTGAAGAAGCGAGGCAATACTTGCTTTGCGAAATCTTCGTGGCGAGTGACAATAAAGGAAGTGCCGTCGGGTGACCAACGTATCAGGTCATCTGTGCTTGGATCATTGACCATGCTATTTTGATGATTAATCAATGTCACTGTTAAGTGAACCATGGGAGTGTGACGTAGGAGATGAGAAGGCGATATACTTACTTGAACAGCTTGTTGAGAAATGCTGGAACATTCTGAAGCTTGGGACGTTGGTCTGTGGATTGGGATGATGTGGTCGTGGAAACCGGTGTTGCTGGCGGTAAAGGTTGCGGTGGTAGAGCGGTGAAGGGCAGTGTCTGGTTGACAGAGACGGAGGAAAGAATGGGAGCCGTCAATGCGTTGGAAGGATTGTTCTGCATAGGCAAAGAGCCTAAAAAAGCGTTGGAAGCAGGAGCAATGGCTGCAAGACGTTTACTCATCGATGACTATGCAAAAATAAACCTCTCAACTTTGAAGTAAAATCGGGACTCTCTTTCCCACCAAAGACCAAAAAAAAAAAAAAAAGGGTCAAAAAATTGAGAACGATTTAAAGAGACAGGCCCAATGAAATCTGAAGAATTTTTAGAAAAAAAAAAAAAAAAAAAAAACAGCTTTACCTCACTCATACAGGCGGAGTTTTGAGTCTTGCAATGATTCAACTTAGTGCCAACTGATAACAAATCCTGGACAATGTTGAAATAGAAATGACTTGATGGCTTGTGTTCACAAGTAGTCTGATGGCCATTTGATTTATTATTGGATGACGTTTTGTCAACGATCTATTGTTGATACCTGTAGTTAGACATACTATTTTTTCCGTTGGTTCAATAACTTGCCCGACTATTGAGGGACCTGCAATCGCAACCGTTATTACATCAGGGGAAGACCAGTATTATAAACTTTCCAATGTAAGATGTCAAAGCAATTGCAGAATATCTTGTCACTGATAGATAGAATGAAGAAAAAAAAATTGCGTGCATGCGCATTGGCTTTTTGACAAGGACCGCACGAATTGCACTTTTCATTGGCCAATGAACTGTGACCGCTTCATATCAAAAAGTTAAGTTTATCAGATAAAGCTGCTCTACAAGCAAACGGTTATTCTCTTTGCCCCTCCCCCAATGTCAAAATCAGAACGTTTGGAAGAACAACGAAAGGCTCTTCCAACTTATGAGTATCGTCAAGAACTCATTGACGCTATTCGAGAATATAACATTCTGGTCGTGATTGGTGAAACCGGTAAGCTTGCATGGATTGTACGGTTCCATTCTGAAAATGAATTATACGGCCTAACTGTAGTTTGTTATCGTAGGTTCCGGTAAAACAACTCAAATTCCGCAATACATCTTGGAAGGACTGCCAGATGTCAAAAAGATTGGTGTCACCCAGCCAAGGTAAGTTGCTCAGACGGTTGGATTTGTCACGCATAATACTCACTCACCGTTCGGGGACGACGTCCTTACAGACGCATTGCAGCCATCACAGGTATAACTTCTATTCCAAAGACAAGTGTCCAGAATAAGATACTTACAATCATTCGTTAGTGGCGAAACGGGTCAGCGAAGAGCAGAATTGTCGCTTGGGCACCACTGTCGGTTACTCAATTCGATTCGACGATAAAACCGGTCCCGATACCCGCTTAAAGTACATGACAGACGGTGTCCTGCTCAGGGAAGCCACGCAAGATCCGTATTTGAACCAGTATTCGGTTATTATTATTGACGAAGCGCACGAACGAACCCTGGAAACCGATGTTCTTTTCGGTCTTCTGAAAAAGACCCATCGATTACGCCCCGAATTGAAGATCCTTATCATGTCGGCCACATTGGACGTTGAAAAGTTTTCAGACTTTTTTGAAGAGTGCCCCATCTTTGAAATTCCTGGAAGAAACTTCCCTGTTGAAATTATATACAACGATGATGCCTTGCGATTGTCTTCATTAAAACCGACATTTGTCGAGCGAGCCGTCGATACCGCGTGGCAAATTCACACGACTCATGCCCCAGGCGATATTCTCGTGTTCTTGACAGGGCAGCATGACATTGAACGAGCATGTCGAAGTTTCGAAGAACGGGCCAAGAGTGTTGACTATCGAAAATCAGTTCGTTACTTCAACGACGGAGAAGGCGTACGAGATGTCGCGGTGTATCCTCTGTACGCTAGTTTGGAGACGTATGAACAAAAAGCCGTTTTCGAATTACCGAGAACAGGCGTCCGCAAGGTTGTGTTTGCAACCAACGTTGCACAGGTATGAGTGGTAAACGGAGTTGAAGAAAGAGTTTTGAGCTTATACTTATGTCTGAATTGTGAGTATAGACATCCGTCACTATTCCAGGGATCCGTTATGTGGTGGATAGTGGATTTGTCAAGGAAAAATCGTATGATCCCAATACCGGTATGGATGCTTTGCTTGTCACTGAAATCAGTCAGGCTGCGGCAATCCAACGTGCCGGTCGTGCTGGCAGGTAAGAAACATGAGGCTTTTCGAAAGAGCATGTTCATTTTTATTGACCTGGTATGATCTGTATAGAACGGCTCCTGGTAAAGCCTATCGTCTGTACACCGAAGAAAGCTTCCATCGAATGTTGCCGAACACCGTACCTGAAATTCAGCGAAGCAGTCTTCTCAGTACGGTATTGGCATTGAAGAAGATGAATATCGTGGATGTCATCCATTTCGAATTCATCGATCCTCCGGATGAAACGCTGGTGAAAAACGCGCTGAAACAGCTTTATTTATTGGGCGCGATTGACGAAGTCGGTCAGTTGACACCTCTGGGCGACAAGATGAGCTATTTCCCTTTATCACCATCCTTGGCGCGCGTATTGATCAGTGCAGCTGAAGAACACGGTTGCGCGTACGAAGTACTTACGATTGCAAGCATTCTTGCTGGCGAGAATGACTTGTTTCGTGCGCCGAGTGTACGTAGCAAAGGCGGGGAACAAGCAGTAATTCGTGCTGAAGAGTGTAAACTGAGATTTGCCCACCATACAGGGGATCATATGACTTATCTGAATGTCTGGCGCGAATGGAAACGTCACGACAAGGACCGAGCGTGGTGCAGAGAACATTGGGTGAACAGTAAAATATTGGAAACCGCCGCCAGTGTGCGATCTCAGCTGCAGGATGTGATGGATAAATTGCAGTTGCCCATAAAGAAGGCGCCCAGATTAGCCCGTCGAAGCTCCAAATCCGACACGATCGATCCTGTCCCCATCCTGAAGTCATTCCTGACAGGTTACTTTACGAATATCGCCAACAAGGGCGCCAATCGAAGTGTGTTTTCCCACTACTCTCCCGACGAACACCTCATTGAAGGCATCTCTGCCGATACACTCAAATCTGGCGCCCTGGTGGCATTGCATTTACATCCTCTGTGCGCTTTCTCCGACATGTTGGACCGGAATAAGATACGCTACGCCGAGTTAGATTGGGTACTGTACACCCACGTTACATACACCAACAAGGCGGTCATGAAAGGTGTAAGCAAGATTTTATGGGACTGGGTAAAGTCTGGCCAAGGTCAGGAACGTATTCATAAACTTCCCAATACGAGATTGAACGGAGAAGACGCGCCCAACGTGAAGGAAATGGAACACAAGAAAGGAGACAAAGACGCCGCATCACTGGCAAATGAATCTCGTGAGAGCATCGCAGAGACGAAGCAAGAGAGTGCCTCGGATAAAATTAAACGGCGTGCCGAACAAATAGAGGAAATTAGACAGAGAGCTCTCTCAAGGAGAAAGTTACATAGTTAAAAAATAGAGATGCACATTTTTTCAGCCCACGTTACGGAATTGGTTATTTAGGGTCTGTTGTCGCTGTGTCTGGGCGGCAATCACATTTTTATTTCATACATGCATTGATAATTTCAAGACGTCAAATAAAATGGAAATCATTTGATCATTTTACGGTGTTAAAAGTGCTACGCACAACGTGGCATTATTTTATTAGAGGAGAATTTCAATGGGAAAAAGTAAAAATTGGGAAGAAATCCAAGCATGAAAAAAAAAAAAAAAAAATGTATTGTCGGCATTCAGCTATGAGTTGTGACGGGTGACCCCCAGCCAACAACTTGCCTGGGCAAGTTGTTATAACTTGTTCCCCTATCCCACCCCCGTTCCAACTTATAGCTGTGCCACGGGCTCGGAAGCCGGCTCGTCTGGTCGGAAGCCTACAAATGTTAGTATCATCAAAACTGCCCTACAAAAATGTTAGTACAACCAAAAGATACTGAAACACCAATCAGCGGGCACCAAGTCGTCGCCGGAAGGCAGACCAGAGCAGAGCGGCTTGAAGCCTACAAAATGTTAGTACTATCCGAGGACGGTCGGCATTGATGGTCAAAGGGTGCGTTTGGGGAAAGAAAAATGAAAAAAAGGAAAAGGGAAGAGGAGGAAGAGAAAAATTCTTTGCCGCAGCCCTCTTTTTTTGCCTCTTTTTTGTCAATGCATTCAATGGTTGAAACGCAGCCATCGAATGAAAGTTCGAAAAAGACTAACTTTGCGAGATTTGGGCGTAGAGAGACATGCCGAATTTGTATCGATGCGTAAAATTAATTCATTGGTATCCGGCAATAATGGTCAAGAAACAAGAAGTTTTGTCGCTATGAAAAGTTCATACACGTCTTCAAAAAAAAAAGACAAAAGGACAATGCATTGAAGAAGTCCAAGCGGACATTTTGTGTTGATTTAAGTCCGAAAGGCATCGAAAAGATGGATCGATCGATGGCATCCATTTGGGTTATCCTGGTCCAAGATACTGGAATCATTACTTTTGTTCAAATTTTGATCCATCCAAAACCGCCCTTTCACGACGAATCGAATCAGTACAAATTCGAAGCATCTCTGTATAAGCGCACCGGGCCGAGTTACGGTTTTTCGTTTTATTTTTATATGCCAACCATTAGGCTATGGCTAATGCGCCTATAGTAATGACATATACAATTAAGAAAACGATACTTTATCTTTTTTGAGTACCCTGATCAAGTCATAGGATAAACCAAATCAACAAGCAGGCCACGCGCACTCGGGGATCCTCGGGAGTTGCCACCTTTGAATTATGCAGTTACTGATTCCAGGGCTCGGTTACTGAAATTTAATGCAAACAGTTTTTTGTCTGACATCTCGTTCTTTCTATATGAACCTGCCATCAGTTAAAAATGTTGTACTTGCTTGCCCTCTCAGAGCCCTCGATCTGGTAAATGATGTCAATAAAGTATTGTCCATTGCCCAAAGAGTAACTGGAATAATACTCAAAGCGAAAGATATGTACCTGGGGCTGAAGAAGTCGAAAAACTCCGTTGTTTGGATCGCAGCCGGCACCATTTCCGAACGCATAGCCAAAGTTGAGCCGCTCATACGCACAGGTTTGATGACTCAAAATAGATTTGCAAAGCCAATGGTATTATCAACCTTGAGTTTTGGGGACACTATCGCTCCGGGTCTTGGCAAAAACTTTCAATAACAATGAAAAACAATGCTCATTGGCAATGTAAATCGGGATAATGAAGAATAAATTTCGAACAGTCGTGAAATTTGTCTAGAAATGCTTTGTGTATTCATATTGGAATCAGTGCATTTATTGAGACCAAAAATTGTTTCATCACTTACTATGTTTTTTGACACCGATTAATTGTTTTTAAACAACAGCATTGGGAATTGAAGAGTAGAGCCGCTTTTTCTTTTTGGGCGTTGTCTAAACTCATTGTACTCAGTAAAGGTACTGAACAATGTTTGCCGCATACGCAAGCATGGCGATATGAAACGAACATGGAGTTCACAATATATTATTGAAAACAGCTGCCAATGTCCCTAGTCCATTGTCGATGAACAACACCGCAAATTAGCGTCTCAGGTTGTAAATCCGATAATGTGGATCCCATTCCGACCTTGAAACTTTCTTGACAGGTTATTCATAAAGATCGTAAACAAGGTGCCATCGGAGCGTATTCTCCCATACCCAGCTGACAAATACATCACTGAAGGCACTCCTGCTGATGCATTGCAGCCAGGCCGCTTCCTGCGCCACGTTGAGACGGAACAAGAGCCGTTACACAGAATTAGATGAGTGATTTTGCGCTCATGTTACATGCGCTAACGATGGCTAAGCATGAAAAGATAGGAACAAGGTTTTATGGGACTCGGTCAATTTTCGCTCCGAAGGGAAACAGAACCATCCACTCTCCAGTATAAGGTTTAAGGGAGAAGACGCACCCAGTGTGGAGTCTATGGAACGTGACCAAAGGAGGCAAGGAGTCCGCTGTTAGGATAAATGATTTGCAAGCATTGAAAAGAAAATAAACAAGGATACGGCCTCGGAGAAAGTTAAATGCCGTGCCGAAGCGGGATGCAGAAAATTAAAACGTTTTTCAATCAAGATAGAGAAATTAACTGTCCGCCAAACAAGTGCGAGGATCAAAGGCTGATGGATCGGAGCTCGATTTGCGTCATGATCGCATTGAGGGTCTCCGATCTGTCCCACTTTCTCCGACATGCTCAACCACTTTGATCATACTCTTCCCCTATTGTTCGCTGACCCTGCAAATCTTACTCCATGGTCGGGGCAATTTAGCCGATTTTATATTTATTTTATTGCAGATAAAGGAGTATAAAAGCGCGCGAATTAAATCAGTTTGAGAACGTTTTATCAGTTTTTTACCCACCTCTTTCTTTTAATTATGCAACATCGTTTCTCAGTATGGGCAGCGATAGCATTGTCGTTGTCGTCTTGCGTTCAGTTTGCTGCGACGGCAGATAACCCTTTGACATCTCCTTTCGATCTCGTGCCTGATTTTCGCACGCCCAAAAACTTTGCATTTGTAGCCACTACCGGTGGTTCATCTCACGTCAACTGGGTGCTTTCCATCATGAATGATCTGGGCAACCGAGGACACAACGTTACATTTTTCACAGAGGTGGGTGCATTATCTATTGCGCCAACGATCCCTGATTTGAACTGACAGCAGTACAGGACGACCATATAAAATTTGCCAAGCCTTATCCCAATATCAATGTGGTCTCCTTTGGTCCTCCCAAGTTCAACCCAAAGGAGTTTATACAAGAGACCTCGCATTTGGATCCCATCATGATGGCCCAAATTGTCATTGGAGCTTTTTCAGGCGTCTACGAGCCAGGTATGGCATAATGAAAAAAAACACGTGTAATGCATCGATATCTGATCCATGCCATAATAGAATACCGAACTTATAATGATTTGTTTGCAACGCAGCTTTACGACGTCGTTGTGTGTGATCACTTTGCCTCACCGTGTCAGGATGCCGCGAGATCCAACAACATTCCTTTCGTTGTGACCATGTCATCTGCTTTGACCCCGGACGCTTCCGCTCCTTACATCAATAACGATCCTTTCACTATAGCTGAAGGAGGCAGCCTTCAAATGTCGTTTATCCGTCGGTTTTATGTCAAGTTTATTCTTCCTTTGCGTGTGTACTGGAACATGAGTCCGGTCATCAAAGATCTCCAAAAAACAAAGGATGCTTTGAAAGTCAAGCCTTACGACCCTATGAATCCATGGAAAGATTCACTGAAACTTATCAACAACGTATTTGGCATCGAATCACCGCGCCCCATGGGCTCTCTTGTAGAGCTGGTTGGCCCTATCATTCCTAAACGCCATAACGGTTTGACTCCGGAGCTGCTTGATTTCCTGAATTCTCATCAACGTGTCGCTTATGTTGCTTTTGGTCAACATGCCATTCCGTCAAAGGAAGATGTGCAAACTGTCCTGACTGCCTTGACGGAAGCAATGGAGGATGGCGTATTGGATGGATTTGTCTGGTCTACGGTTGTGTCGGGAGATCGGTTCCCGTCAAGTATCACCACATCGCGTAATACGACGTTTAGCATGGACGACATGGCCCGTCAAGCCCATCCTCACGCTTGGCTGATGAAATGGTGTCCTCAGGTAGCCTTGTTGCAGCATCCGTCCACCGTTATGTTTGTTTCTCATGGCGGCTTGGGATCTTTGCATGAGTCCTTGTATGCTGGCAAGCGTTTGCTGGTGTACCCTTTCTTTGGTGATCAGCCTAGCAATGGTCTTCAAGCAAAATACACTGGCTACGGAGACGTTTTGGATTACAGACAGCCCCAGCATGTGAACAATGAATTGTTGAAGCGTGTTGCCGCCGATGTCGACGGTTCCATTCAGAGAACGGTGGAGCGTTACCAGGCTTTAGTGCAAATCCACTCGGAACGCGGTATTCAGCGAGGTGCCGATCTATTGGAAGAAGTTGCCTTTGTTCACCAGAATGGCCTGTTACCTCATCGCTATGAAGACGCACGACAGATGTCCTGGATCAAAGCGAACAACATCGATCTGTATGGCGTCTTGTTTTTATGCTTTGCTGCCACTATCATGGGCTTGCGTCAGGCTTTCCTTGCCATTACCCACAAGCCATTGGTGTCAGTCGCAAAAGCCAAAACGCTTTGAGACGCCGAACAAATAAATCGCTCACGGTAGGGATTATTCACCCATTATTTGTTTGGCTGTCAAAAAGGCAAGACAAATGAATTAAACAAGATTTTATGCTCCGATCGGTCGGTAGGCGGTGGTTGGTTGTGAATTAATTTTCGATTCACACAGCCAAGTTCCCATGAATGAAATAGCTTTCTACTTGTATGTCATACCCTACCTATTGGCTTTACTTGCATAGACTACTTCTATCACTGTAAAATATATTGTATAGTTTTCTTTTGCAGCTTACTTGTCTTACAACGTGGTATAAAATTGACGAGGGGAAAGAAGTAAAACTTACTCACTTTATTCCCGGAACCTATTGTTTCGTATAGATAAGGTACAAGGATACCTTCTTCGACACGATAGCATCAATAGACTATCCTATAAAGGCAAAAATAAGAATGATAAGCAATGGTAATGGCGATACAGAAAGATAAATGATAATTTATCACAGGAAAGAGGACGAAGAACTGCGCAAAAATCATGGAACAGCCCTATCATTAAAAACCAGTCACGTTTCCTTGGACACTCGTTTCATGTCAGATCGTGTGTTCAGTGCTCCCGCTCCGTAGGTAAAAAAAAAAAAAAAAAATTGGTGAAAAATAAGGTTTCTCTTGGTTTCTCTTTCCTTTTTATATTTTTTTCAGATTGTTCATGAAGCAGTATGCCGTCTACTGCTTCGTTTGCAGCATATGATCATGATCCGTTATCACTGACAGTCTCCCCGATTATGGCTTCCGTGGTATTCGACGATTACTCTACTTACTTTTCTCGAAGAAACACTACCATGCTCGCTCAAACCTCCCCATCTTCACCTATTCCTTTTTCAATGCACGATAATAATACAACCACCATCCCAAGCGACACAGAGGATGATCCATTAATAGGGTCAAATGCATCACTGCAAGCGCTCTCAGAAGAACGACTACATCACTTAAGGCGAAGGGTACGCACGTATCATCCAGACGAAACCAATGCGGTAGAACTCGCTAGAAGCACTGGGTATGCTAGAGAACTGGTGCGAGCGAGAGACTCGAGACGAACCCGTTCAAGAGACATTCACCACAGAGACGCTCCACTTCAAAGTCCTGGCACCCCACCTCAGCCTCCATTACACGCCGAATCCTTCTTTGCATTTCTATCTCAAAATTATCATTGCAACTCTGAGCGGTCCAACTGTATTGAAAAGCTGTGCGATTCGTATTATCGTACACCGTTAAAGTTTAAAGTCGTCTTTGACGATGGCGGTCAATACAGGTAGATGTTTAACTGTTTTATGCACCTGATACGCTTTCAATGGATGGAATTAAAACGCCGCTTGATTTTATTTTTTTAGTTCCCTGTATGGCGTCGAAAACATACTACGTAATGATGAATCAGTCTACTGGTACGGAAATTGGGATTGTTTCAGATGAACCCGAGGCTGACGAGCATGATTTTTTGTTGTGGTTCCAACAGTTCGGAACGGCATGGACCTGTGAACATACTGTTGGGTTTTTGTGGCGATAACGAAAGCATGGTTGACATGGACAAAAGCTGCGTCATATCTCAAATTTTGATCCAGTCGCCGCAGCACGGGTAAGGAGGTTCCGAACTAATCACAGTTTATCCATACTAACCACCCGTTTCTCTACAGATTCACCGCACCATGTGAGCTGTTAATGTTTGCTTTTTTATACCCATCGTCGTACTAATGTTGTAATTGCATAACTGCGCACAGGTAAAGAAGGGCTCGTTTTCGTATCTCACCATCCCATTGATATATCAGGTAAGTTAACCGATTTATTGAATCATTGTATCATAACGGTCAAACTGATGGGGGATTGATGATTATTACAAAGACACCGAGAGATTCGATGATTTCACAAAGGAAGATTATGAAGAATATATTAGCACTCATAAGGATGATGGATCCGACGATGTGTATCCGTCAGCTTGGTTTACCATATCGGACGACAATCAAGTGATTGTCGATCTTAATTCGAGGTACGCCTTTCGGGGATCACCAAATATTTACCACGAAATGCTTATAATATTGTCACACTAGATCGGGAAGATTTGTATTGTTCAAGCTTTTGCGAGCGAATGATTCCGCCGACAACATTGATATCCAATACATTGGATTGATTGGTTATTCTGGGCCACGTGCTTTTGGCAGCGCTCGTTTGATTTAAAAAAAATTAATTCAAAACGCACGTTATATCCATCGCCTTTATTTATGTACCGCTTACTATTCTAATGTTATTTTAACATGTGCTTGTCTTTTTTCTTGTGTAACCTAATGAACAAATCATTTAGTCAACCCCACTTTGTCTCTCATCATCTGCTGAAAAGTCTCGTACCGACGGCAGACGGATGTATCGGGATCGTCACCATGGCGTATGGCTTATTTACTTTTCCGTCGCTTTTTAGCTCTATGTTTTATCTTTTGTTTCCGGTGCGTCAAAGTTTTTGATACGGTAAATGACTCGCGCAGTTGTGTTGTTTCTATAAATCGCGCGCGTAAGAAGGTTCAAATTATTAAAATTAAACCAAAAACTGGAGCCATCTTTGGCTTGCTTACCTTGCAACTGTTTTGCCTTGGCGATCTTGGCATCATCACCGCTATTGAGCATGCTGTTGATTAAACTCTGCAAGATATTATCACTATCAATTGATGAGCGAAAACCACGGATGAGTGACAAGGGGGTTTTTTTTTCGTACTGGTTCTGGCGACTCACTTTAGCTTGCGCTCCTCTTCTGTTTCTTCTTCCTCTCTCAGGTTGACGGTATCATGTTCGGAATTCGGTGAAGCTAAGCCAAAATGGCTCAAGTCGAAGCCTTCCAAGAATCGTTGATCTTCGGTATCTCGAAATCGTAGCTTATTCAATCTCCTCAACTCTCTTTCCTCTTGTTCCAGTTCTTCTTGCACTTCTTCCAATTCCTCGAAACTCAGTTCGAAATCCGGATCCTCCTTGACATAGTCGCCTGATAAAGTCACTGAGCTAACAAGGACATATCAACGAAATGATCATGAATAGTATGCGGGGCACCACTTACTGGACACCACGTACGGTAAGTATCGCTTCATCATCTTCTGCAAATCGAATATCCAATGGCTGTTCCGTAAGCTAAGACAAAAAAGGATGATATGGAGAAAAATGAGCGACATGATCTGCGCAGTTTTTTTAGCGATACCCCGTACATTATTGGACAACGAACAGAGTGTGTACCGTTTTTCCTTGACGTCAGCTATAAGCGACGTTCTTCCCGGAGTGGCGTCTCCTGAAACGGTTGCCTAGATCCATAGAGCTGATCAATGAACATCGCGAAGAGCGTTGTGTATCAATTATGCTAGAAAAGCAAGTGGCGATGGAATACCATTTTCAAGTGCAGGACCCCATCGAGCAGTATCGGGTGAGGTTCCCTTGGAGTTAGCGTCACGGCTTTATGATAAAAGAAAAAACTGAATATACAAGTGGAGACCCTGACTGTTGTTCGTGCTTACTCCAGGAACTGGATGTGGGCATTCAGCTGTAGACCAAAAGGGGAAAAAGGCGTGGGTGAAAAAAATCTCAGTTGACCGTGAAATCGAATCCAGCCAACGCGAAAAGAGTCACGTGCAACCCCGCGGACAACGAACAGACCAGTGGGAAAGGTTGAACGATTATGGGCAACTGTGTGTGCCAGGTGGGGTCGTTCATTGATTTTCCGGCTTTGCTTGTCATTGCGAGATTCGGTCGAATTACTGCAAGCAAGCGCCTGGATAAAATATCCGCCAACCATATTATACCTTTTTTTCTTCGATATCGTCACTGTTATATGAACTTCCCCAATTCATCCATCTAAATGACAACAAAACCACGAGGACGTACAGGGGGAAGGCGAGGTCGACCTCCCAAGAGACGCATTATTACAACCAGCCACGAACCTGAATCGCCAGAACCACCAAGAGTCAATGCCACCCATCTCAACCTACCCCAGCCTTCTCATGACACGGTGAAGCCACGAGAAGAGCAATCTTACAAGGATTATTTTCCTGATCTGAATATCAAGGAAGCCTTGCTAGTGATCACTATTCCGGACAACAACGACGCGTCTGCCGATGCAGTCGCCCATCGCGAACCTGACCATGAACCATCGGACGTCAATGCATCAGTGCAACTTCAAAACGGAACAGAGTCAACCCCAATAAATCTTGTGCAACAAGACAATACGCGTTCTACGCGTGTCAATCAAGATCGTCCGCTGCCACGAGTAATAGAACGTATAGCCGTGATAACAGACAGGGGTGACGAAAGTGGAGTGAATTCCGAAGCTGAAGGCACCTCGGAGCTTTCTTTTGCCACCACGGAAGAAACCGACGACGAGCAGCGATCGATCGGCTATGACGACTTGAAAAAGAATGAAGCTTTGCAGTCAACGCATCCCATTATCGAACATCAAAAAGAAGGCGATTCCTATCAAGCGCTGTCAACTCGACCGCAACCTCATCCAGCACTCATCGATACGGTTCCGCCGCCTAGTACTCGATCGCGCAATTCCATCGTCAACGATGTCAATGTCAATCTGCTACCCAAACCGTCATTCCACAAATGTGTAGACGAAGACGAAGAACAGACAACGAGCAAACCGGATGATAATGCCGGTGCGACAGAAGAACCGGCGACAACAAAAGGCTTTCTTCGTCCTGAAAATCACTACATTCGATATATTGGTAAGCAACAAAGTGGACAATGCATCAAAAAAGACGGTCAATTTAATGCATGTTGCAAAAGAACCATCAGAGAGCGAGCTATTTGCGACTGTGGAATATGACATGGATGAGCAAGGTAACTTGTTGAGAAATACGTGATTCATGGCACAACTATGTTGAAACGAAGCAATTCTTCACAGATGAGGCATGGTTACAAATGCTGAACGAAGAACGTCGAGAGGAAAATTTGGGAGAAGTGCCGAATGATCTGTTTGAACACATCATTGACCAGCTTGAGAAAGAGTGGTTTGATCTGGTAAATAAGGAGAATGGACAGGGCCTGTAATGATTGTAAGACTGATTCGCTTTCGCAGATAAAAAACCTACCCAAACCGGGAAGTGACGAACCCATGCTCCCTGAAGACTCGGCTTGTGCTATTTGCGATGACGGCGAGTGTGAAAACAGCAACGCCATTGTTTTTTGTGATGGATGTAATATGGCGGTCCACCAAGGTAATGAAAGAGTCTGCCCAAAAAAAAAATAAGGCTTACAGCCGAATCACTAAACCATCATGATCAGACTGTTATGGTATACCCTACATTCCAGAAGGACAGTGGCTGTGTCGAAAGTGCATGGTATCTCCAGAGAATCCTGTCTCTTGTCTTTTCTGTCCGAATGAAGGCGGTGCCTTTAAGCAAACCAATACGAACAAGTGGGGTCACTTACTATGTGCTATCTGGATTCCCGAAGTCGGGTTGAGCAACAGTGTATACATGGAGCCGATCGACAATATTGAAAATATCCCAAAAAGCCGATGGAAACTAACGTGCTACATCTGTCGCAAACGCCAAGGTGCCTGCATCCAATGCGACAACAAGCATTGCTTCGTGGCGTTTCATGCCACATGTGCTCGCTGGGTCCGTCTGTGCATGCGCATGAAATCTCATAGTTCGCATTACGATAGTGTAGTCCTGAAAGCCTATTGTGATAAGCATACCCCACGTGATTACAGAGAACAGGTGGACGTCGAGCGCAACGTTCTTGCGGCACATGCATTCTTTTCGCGTAAAAGAGGTGCCCAATCCATGCCACGTCGACGGTATATCGATGAAGAATTTGATGATCTCAATACCCTCTTTCATCAAGACAATGAAGGAGAATCAGAGGAAGAGGAGTCTGACGATGAAGATCACCGAAGAAAGAAACGTCGCAAGAAGAATCACCGTTCCATAAACACCGTGGACCAGTTGCTTCCCAGTTCCAAAGCCGCCCGTGCCCATCAGCATCAGTATTCTTCCGGGGCTCCTATTGCTCCTGAGTACTTGCTGAATAAACTGGAAAATTTAAAATGTGTGCGGCAAGCCAGTCATCTTCGCAAGAAATCGCAACTCATTACCAGCATTTGTCGCTACTGGTCTCTGAAACGTGAATCACGACGAGGGGCTCCCTTATTGAAGCGATTGCACTTGGAGGTAATCCCACGTTCACCGATGTTCATCTTTTTTTTTTTACCTCACATAGTTTTCTCACCTGTTTTGGTCATCATTTTTTCTAGCCATGGACCGCTTCTTCGACGCAGCACAAACAGAACGAGGTCGAAAAGGCCCAACGAGCTTCTGTAAGAACCAGCAACCATGAGTCTGTAAAACTATGATCACTGACGCTCTTATTACAAATAGACCATGATGGCGTTGCGAGCGGATCTTGAGAAAGTACGCATGTTATCGGAACAGGTGCAGAAGCGCGAAAAGCAAAAATTGGATCAGTTGCGGAAACAGAAAGCATATATGGAAATGATTTTGTTTCCGGTTGAATACATTGCCAAGCCTATCATCGAACAGCTCATGGAGTAAGTTTCCATCACATAGAATAATGGAATACGGAAAAAAAATGTCTAACTTGCGGCTGGTAGATTGGATAAGAACGATCTGTTCAGATATCCCGTGACTCCAGAACTCGCTTCTGACTACCGCGATATCATCGAACATCCCATGTCATTTTCTGATATTTGCGAGCGAATTCTTGCTCATGAATACACGGAATTGAAGGAAATTGAGGTAAAAAGCAAGCCAAAGTCCATGTTTTCAAAGTGATTGAATGTATGCTCATTTTTGTGATTATTTTTGACAGCACGATCTCCAGTTGATCTGGAAGAATAGCATGACATACAACAAGCCCGAAACCCCATACTATCGCTTAGCTCAGCGATTAGAAAAGTATGCCAATGAATGGATGAAAAAGGCATATGAAGATTTCGATGGTTTAATCACTACCAAGGAAGCCGGCATTCTGGCAGTGGATATTAATCCTGAGATTTTCGCCTACAACAATCACTTGATACCAACCGCTGAGCAAGTAGCGGCACAGAAACAGAAGGAAGAAGAGGAGCGACGAAAAGAGGAAGAAGAAGCCAGGCTGGCAGAAGAAAAAGCGAAACAAGAGCAGAGGAAAGCAGAGATTATTGCGCGGGCATCGGAAGCAAGGCGAAGGACGATGGAGCAAAAGAGAATACAAAAGGAAAAGACAAGATTGAAAAAACAACTTGCAGCGTCCATGCGAAAGAAACGACCAGTGGCTGTGAAGAATGAGCAAGTAGAGAAAGAAAATAAGCCTCATAATATTTTACGGAACGGCTCACTACGTAAGCGCATCGACCAACAGAACGCAAGGGACAGACGAAGTAGATCTGCGACGCGTCAGCTGCAAACGCGTTCAGGTTCATCACCCGAAAGTGCAGATCAAGCGAAAAAATTACGATCTCATAACAATGAGTCCAATGAGACAGCGCCTGCAACCACCGTCAAACGGCGTCGAGGTTCTGTGGATGGTTCAACGTCCGTGCCGAAAAAATTGTCCCGTTCATTATCATCAGACAAAAACAACGAACCATTGTCGCAAGAAAATAAACGAAGTCGTACCGTTGCACCTGGCAAAACCACCCATGCGAAACGAGGACGACCCAGAAAATTCAAAGCAAACGACTTTGTCTGGGCCCGCGTAAGAGGATTTCCAGCTCATCCTGCTCGAGTATGTATTTACCGCTTGTGCATGCATTGGATTACCAGAAATGACTTACCGGCATGTTCTTAGGTTATTGATGTGAATGATGACACGGTTCCATCCAACGTCCAACGGAAGAAAAACGACAACAGTCAAGTACTCGTGCAGTTCTTTGAGGTGCCTGCTAGACATCAATGGTATGTTCCCTATTTTATCATTTTATTAAAAGCGGTAAAGCAGTTGACTAAATACGCGGTTCACAGGGGGTGGATGAAGCAATCGGATCTTCACGAGTTTGGTGATTCGGCTGTGGATATCGAAATGCTGACCCAAGCAAAAAGGTCGAAACGCAAAGTACGCATTGAAGAGATCGTCCGAGGGTATCGATATGCATGCAAACTCAAGGGAGAAAACGCCAATGCACAATTGAATCAAGTTTTCTGATCCCTGTCACAAAAAAATACCTATCCATCATCTTCAACATCTAGGAACAATTGGTAAAAAGAAAAAAGCTCCTTTCATGTTTGTATATATCCCATATCCCACGCACATACACACTTCCATCTTCAATCATTTGTCCAAACACATGTTCATCTACAACACACACACACACACGCTTTTCGGTATCGAATCAACATATACACATCCTATGCAAAGATCATAACATCACATTCGGTCTATTTTCTCCCGTGTTTATCCTCATCGCAATAAAACGACCTTTGTCTCTTTACCACAGCTGATTACGGATTCAAAAGGAAATTGATCTACACGACTTGGGCAATCTTGTCTATGTTTTTCCTTTACGAAGTATCCAAAAATGCTTTTAATCTTTGCATATAGCCTTGCTCCCGCATTTTGATCGTGTCGATCGCCCGATTGTGGGTTCCCATTTGTTCTGTTGTCACTGATCCTGGCAATTCGCTCATTGGATGTTTTCAGCTCCGATGGACGCAAATTTTAGTCCAAATTCCTGGAGGCGAAAAAAAAAAGAGACAAAGAGTTGATAAGCACGATCAACAAGGGTTCAATGTTCTCCCCTTCCGTCAAACGCTTCATTTCTCGTACGATCCCGTCGGCCGCTCAAAGACACTATGCTTCAACCTCGGCTTCCACCGGTGGTGCGGCATTTCAAGTGTTTAATCGCGACGTAAAAAGACGACAGAAGGATCGTGCCGCCATGCAAGTAGAGGAAAGTCGTACAGTGGACTATCTAAAGGACGTAGTAGCCGGTCGTGTAGCCGATCGCTTACTCGTAAGTCAACTTGTATTAGCTCGCATGGCGATCTGTGAGCCATCCTATTAGATTTCAAAACTGATCACCTTGATTAGGACATCAAACGCGAATTCGGTGCCGTAGTTGATTTAGGATCGGGTTGTGGACATATTGTCAAACATGTGGATTCAGATATGATGCAGAAACTTATTATGTGTGATATGTCAGGTATTTCGAATAGTAGCCAACATCGTGGGATCCATTTTGTCTGTATTAACCACGTGATGCTGTTCTTGCAGAAAAATCTCTATTGCGTGATGTAGATGTGCCATATGAAGGTAGTGTTGCAACGGACGAGCGTACGAGAAAGGATGATATTAACAGATATGATTCGATGGGTTTGATAGTGGAAGTGGAACGAAAGGTGGTTGATGAAGAACATTTACCATTTGAGGAAGACTCGATTGAAGCAGTAGTGAGCAGTCTGTCACTGAACTGGGTCAACGATCTGCCCGGTAAGTCTTTTTTTCATACAAGTTGGTGGAACCAAAGAGGGAAAGAAGATAATAGCATGCTCATGGTTGATTAATTTCTCAGGTGCTTTGATTCAAATTCGAAGGGCCTTGAAACCGGATGGTGTATTTATTGGCGCTATGTTTGGTGGCGATACATTGTTTGAGCTGAGGTAAGAGGTTCTAAACCATGTTGTCCAATGCAATTTCTAATGACGGTTGCAGAACTTCGCTGCAATTGGCTGAAGTAGAAAGAGAAAGCGGTATTTCTCCTCGTGTATCTCCCATGACTGGTAGGCAGCCCAAAGAAAGAAAAGGGGAAAAAAGGGTTCCTCAAGATCTGAAACACTTTTGGTTAGATTCAAGTGATGTATCGCGTCTTTTGTCGCGAGCAGGTTTTACTTTGACAACTGTGGATGTGGACGAAATTCAAGTCAATTACCCTTCAGCCTTTGAGCTCATGCAAGACTTGCGATCAATGGGCGAAAGTAATGCCGTGCTGTCAAGGTAAAAAAAAAAAAAAAAAAAAAAAAAAAAAAAAAAAAAAAAAAAAAGCTTTTCAATAGGACGGTTGGATGGGGATTTTGCTTTGCTTGGAATAATAATTCACCCTGTCCATCCCTTTTTTTTTCCCAGACGACCCTTTTTAAAACGTGACACATTGCTTGCGGCAGCTTCTATTTACAAAGGTATTTTTGTAAATGTTTTCCCGATATGGAGACGATTAACTTTTATGGTCTTGCTCATGTAGAACTTCACGGAAATCCCGATGGAACGATTCCAGCTACATTTCAAGTCATCTACATGGTATGTGTCGCTTAGTTTATCAAAGAGAGAAAGGGTCACTCGCGATACTGAATGAAACTGTGTTTATTAGATCGGTTGGAAACCATCCGCTACAACACCACTACCGAAAAAACGTGGTTCAGCAAATGTATCAATGAAAGATGTCTTGGAAAACTAGATGAGAAATAAAAGAAGAAAAAAAGCTCCGTGCATGAACAGTTGATGTCATACAACGTGATCAAGGATTCTGAGATGTTATGGAGAAAAAGACATCAAAATGGATGAAAATTCCCCATTTCAAGAAAGTTGCACTGCCAAGAATTAATTCGGTAAGCAGGATTTCATCATGAACCTTTTTTTCTTTTCATTTTTCTGCCAGAGTTCATTCATGTAACGTATCATCATTGCTTTTTCTGTTTCGTCTGTTTTTCCTGCCATTTCCCATTGTATTCGCGCTGCACGATTGAGTACAACAAACAAACTACGGCATTCCGTGGAACGACCATCGCGCTGGATGTGGGTTCTGTTTGTTGCCGCAATAACATGAAGAAATACTGATATGTGTAATTGTATCTGCTGATCGGTTTAACAGATCAATGTTTTTTTTTCTGCCCAATCTTCATCCATCAGGGCGCCAGTCTGGGATACAGAACTACCGCGCTGGATTTTTCAGAGACTGAGGATGTGTCATTTGTGTCCTTTTTAATTAGCGTTGCCGAAGCTGTTGAAACAAAAACCAGAGCCGGGAAAAACGATCAAAATGGACGGTGGCATACTAGAATGCAGGTGGATCATGTGGCCTGGGAGTGATTAGTGCATGTGGCTGAGATGAAACGGACTTGCCAACCAAAAAAATATGGCTTGTTTGATTCAATGATTCTCTCGATCGGTGCAGAGGGGGGGTGCGATGGACGAGCAATGTTATGTTTGTTTGTCTGACAGAACTAACTCGTTTCTCCACTTACTGATTATGGGACGACCTCGGTCTCGGTTGAGCGTCATTTTATTTTTTCTTTATTTATTTCCGTTCTATTCAGATCTGTAGAGTTCTTTTATTTTTTATTTTTTATTTTTATTTTATTTTTTAATCTTTCAAACAAGTTTTATAAAAGTTATATTGGTTTGACCCTTTGATTTTTCCTTTCTCGAGCCCTTGGACCTCTGCACTGGATTGTCTTCTTTCTTTTCACTGTCGTCCGCTTAAGATTTGAAGCCACATTCCGTTGTAACAAAAGCAATTTTTCTCCTTTTTCTGTCCTATCTTGCCTTTTTTCTTATCGAGGACACCCTCAAGCGAACGAAAAACCCAATTTTACATTCAATTCCCACCAAGTCAGATCAAAAAACAGTGAATTCCTTCTGTTTGCTTTCAGGATGCTCTTTAACGTGTTGGTGCTTACTGCAAGCGTGGCATGTACACTTGTATCGGCCGGTGATCACCGTTTACTCAATGACTCGAGTACACCCAAAACATGCAACAGTCCCATCTATTGCGACGGCCCGCTACTGAAAACGGTCCAAATGGCGCGTCTTTTTGAAGATTCTAAAACCTTTGTAGATATGGTAAGGCACTCTCTCCTGGGGAGGAAAGAATTTTTGGATCTTTCCCCCACTAGTCCTAGTTGCAATTCCTAGGAACAGTGGGAAAAAAAAAAAAAAAAAAAAAAAAAAAAAAAAAAAAAAAAACTGGTCAAAACGCACCGCCACCAGCAGAACGCTAACCGACAATTTTTACTTTTAAACCTAGCCAACCTCCAAGCCGGTAGACCAGGTCCTGGCAGCCTTTGAGGCGATCGGCGGTGAAAACGCCGATAAGGAATCCATCGGTCGATTCGTGCATGATAACTTTCAGCGAGCCGGTGCCGAATTGGTGCAAGTGCAATCTTCGGTACAACAACCTTTAGCATGGTTGGACAAGGTCGACGATTTAAAGTACCGCGGATGGATCGAACGGTTGCACGGAGCGTGGGCTAATCTGACCTTTGAGTTCGATACATCGGAATTGTGTGACGGATGTGCTTCCAGCACCCTCCCCGTTAAACGACCGTTTGTGGTTCCAGGCGGACGCTTCCGTGAATTTTACTATTGGTAAGGGAGACAGAGAAAAAAGAAATTCCATCTTGACCCCCACCCTAAAAAACCAGCCACCCGGTTTTCACAGGGATAGCTTTTTTGTCATCAAGGGACTCCTATTAAGCGATCTAGACCATTTGGCCAAGAATATGATTGAGAATTTCCTCGATTTCGTTGACATAGTGGGATTTATGCGTAAGTTTTTCATTAATTCTTTTCAGCTCCGTTTGCGATCATGAGCAAGTCGAGTCCAAAATCAGGTAAAAAGAAAAAAAAAACTCACTTACGAAACATCTTTCGGTAGCCAATGGAGCGCGCATCTACTACCTGAACCGATCCCAGCCACCCTTTTTGACGGAAATGGTCAAAATATACTATGAAAAGACCAAAGACAAGGACTTTATGCGACGTGCATTGCCGATTCTCGATAAAGAGTACAATTTCTGGATGAAAAACACAACCGTGACGATTCGCGATCAGAAAACCGGCAAAAACTATCAACTAAACCGATACAATGTAGAGAACCATTTCCCACGCCCTGAATCCTACTTTGAGGATTACCAAACCGCACACAACGGCACCAACTTGACTGAAACCCAAATCATTGATCTCTTCTCTAATCTGGCAACGGGCGCTGAAACCGGGTGGGATTACTCGTCACGTTGGACTCGTATAAAAGAACTGCCCCATGATCATGAAAGGCATTCTTACGACGTTTTGCGATCATTGGATACGCGAAATATTGTACCTATTGAATTGAACGCCTTGTTATGGAGTATGGAGAACACGTTAGCGGAATGGCATCTCGAATTCAACTCTGCTCATGGCCGTGCCACCAAGAAGAGTAAATGGTACGCTCGTCAAGCAAGCAAACGTCTGGATGCCATCGATAAGCTTCACTGGAATCAAGAGAATTACACGTTTTATGACTATAATCTGACAAGTCATCGCCAAAGTATAGAATTCACACCCGCAAGCATGTATCCTTTCTGGTAAGCTGGCCCGTGAAACTACAAAAAAAAAGGGCCTAGGTTGATTTTGGATGATTCCTTCATAGGTTGGGAGCCATACCAGAACGCGTGAAAGCACCATCGACACTACGTCATGTGTTCGATGTCATTCGTGATGCACTTGAACAATATCCGGGTATTCTCACCACATCCTTCTTTGACTCTAGCATGCAATGGGATTGGCCAAACGGTTGGCCACCACTTCAATATATCACCTTGCAGGCCATGATCGCTGTGAATGACCTACTGGCGCCGGAAGACACAAAGCTTTTGGATTTGGCTCACACCTTGGCAGAACGCAATGCTGCCACCGCTTTTTGTTCTTGGTACAAGACCGGTGGTACTATTCCTGGGATCTTAGCCAAAGCGCCCAATACGACGGACAATGGCCACATGTTCGAGAAATTTGATGTTCGTTTCCTCGGCGGCGCAGGATCTGGAGGAGAATGTAATGTATTCTAACCTACGCTCTTTTTTTCATTACATTATCAACTCACACTTTACAAAATTCTGTAGATACGGTTCAAGTAGGTTTTGGTTGGACCAACGGTATTACTTTGTGGATCTTTGATACGTTCCGGAATCTGACAGCACCTGACTGCAACTCGGCATATTCCTATAATGTGTAATTTTTAGATTTACATCAATCATTCAAAACTGTTTTAACTTAAAAGGAAAAAATCCTTGTATTGTACAACAAAGCATCTTTATAACACTTCATTCATGACAATCATCTGTTTTTACTTTTTTTTCCGTACTTGTTCGCTCTGCTTCCTTTTTATCCTATCATTTCTCATCTTAGTAGATTATTAATCAAACGATCTCCAAAGTACTCCAGGAAGAAAGTGAGCAATGCTTTTTTATATCAATATTGTATGATGGTAGATTTATAAGGTGGCATGCGGGGAAGTGGTTTGGAAATGCACTTGATGGTTTTTTTTTTTTTGCACTGTCCCTGATGGTTTTGCAACCCGCCAATCCCGGTTGCCATTTGTGGATGTGACTGTTTTATAGCTGCCAATGAGGCCCGACTCGCGAAAAAAAAAAATTGTTCAAAGCAGAAATTTTTCAGTCGAAAACTGATCCTTCGTCTGCAATCTCGAATCTTTTTTGATTGTCAACGATCCGCTTCATTTCCCAAGTTTCCCCACTTTATAATCGAGATCTGACATAATGGCATTTGAAGGACGTGGTCGTGGTGGTGGCCGTGGTGCTCCCCGTGGTGGCCGTGGTGGTTTCGGCGGCGGTCGTGGCGGTGGCGGCCGTGGCGGTTTCGGTGGTGGCGGTCGTGGAGGCTTTGGTGGTGGCCGTGGTGGCGCCCGTGGTGGCTTCGGCGGCGGTCGTGGTATGTATTCTCTCGATTAAGAACATTATGGTTACCAATGTGCTCCAAGTCAAGGCAACCGTCATGGCTTCGGACATTGTGTAGCTATAGTAACAATGACAGGCCCACAACTGATACTAATTCCATTATTGGTTTAGGTGCTCCTCGTGGTGGTGCTCGTGGCGGCCGTGGTGCTCCCCGTGGTGGTCGCGGTGGAGGAGGCCGTGGTGGTGCTCGTGGTGGTGCCAAGGTTATTGTCGAACCTCATCGTCATGAAGGTATCTTTGTCGCTCGTGGCAAGGAAGATTTGTTGGTGACCAAGAACTTGGTGCCCGGTGAATCTGTATATGGTGAAAAGCGTATCTCCATCGATGGTCCCGAAGGTACCAAGATCGAATACCGTGTGTGGAATCCTTTCCGATCCAAGTTGGCCGCTGCTGTCTTGGGTGGTGTCGATCATATTCACATTGCTCCTGGCAAGAAGGTGCTTTATCTCGGTGCTGCCTCAGGTACTTCCGTTTCTCACGTGGCTGATGTCGTCGGCCCCGAAGGTGCTGTCTATGCCGTCGAATTCTCTCATCGTTCCGGCCGTGATTTGATCAACATGGCCAAGAAGCGTACCAACGTTGTTCCCATCATTGAAGACGCTCGTCATCCTCACAAGTACCGCATGTTGGTTCCCATGGTCGATGTCATCTTTGCGGATGTTGCTCAGCCCGATCAAGCTCGTATTATTACCTTGAACGCTCACCACTTTTTGAAGAACAATGGTCACATTGTGATCTCCATCAAGGCATCGTGTATCGATTCTACCGTCGATGCTGCCACCGTATTTGCTCGTGAAGTCAAGAAGCTCCAAGAAGAAAAGGTCAAGCCCCAAGAACAGTTGACCTTGGAACCTTATGAAAGAGATCACGCCGTCGTTGTTGGCCGATATGTCAGAAACAAGTAAAAACGCAGGAAGGCGATTAAAGTAACATTGGCACTATAGCATCAATCTCCTCATTTTTCTCTTCATATTTTTCAGTATCGTTATTTTCTCCAGTTTGCTTTTGTTTTTTTCCCTTCTCATGCTTAGAATTTTTCTGTAAATAAATGATCAAAACAAGAAGCTCGAAGCAAAACGCTTGAAACTGAGTCTATTGGTAAAACAAAGTTACAGAAGCATATGACAAAATGATGAAAAACACTATTGGAAAAGAAAATAAAAATGACATGTGAAGAAAAGGGTCTCTGCCACATCGCTTACCAACCAATCATTATGCAGCTTGTCTGCAGAATCAAAAATTGTTGTGTCGCTGTTTTCATTGTTGGCTTTTTTTTTGGGTAGATCTTCTTACCTTGCGGCTCGATGGAAGTGAATAAAGACGAGGCCTTGCGTTGTCTCTCAGTTGCAGAACGTCATTACGGCAACGGCAATTACACCGCTGCTGTCAAATTTGCAAAAAAGTCGATTGCTCTTTACGCCACCCCTGAGGCCAAAGTCTTTCTCGACAAAGCCGAAAAGGCATGCGCCAATGCTGCCAGCGAATCGAACGCCTCATCCACGGCAAATCCAAAAGCTAACCGATCAGAACCTTCCGTTTCAAAAAGCGATGCACCCTCGCATACACCAGAACAAGCCAAATCAGTTCAGGCCATTTTGGCATGCGGCACAGATTACTACAAAGTGTTGTCAGTCGACAAATCTTGCACCGAAATTCAACTTAAAAAAGCTTATCGTAAGGTATACCACGTTTCCTTTTCCTTTTCCTTTGTCTGGCGGGTATGATGCTTATGATGCTAATATGGTTGTGCAGCTTGCTCTCCAATTTCATCCCGATAAAAACAAAGCACCTGGCGCTGACGAGGCTTTCAAGCGTAAGCATTTATCCATGATCCATATCCCCTGGGTGTCAGTTTTTTATTGACATCTTTTTGCGCTCTTCATCTAGTGATATCCAAAGCATTTACGGTGCTATCGGATCCACAGAAACGAGCCATTCATGACGCTGGCGGAGGCGATCCGGAACAGCGGGGTCACGGAGGGGCTGGCTTTCCCGGATTCGGTCATGCGTACACTTCTGGAGCGCATTTTGGTGGAGAGGATATTTCACCGGAGGAATTGTTCAATCTTTTCTTTGGAGGAGGAGGTGGTGGCTTTGGCGGACCTGGGTTTAGCAGTGCGACATTTGTTGGTCCCGGTTTCCGAACACAAACTTACTACACCAATGCGGGCGCAGGGCGTCGTGCACAAACACCATCGTTTACTTCCCAAACAGCGGCCTCCCAAAGTCGATCCTCTGCATGGACTATCCTATTGCAGATCTTACCCTTACTTCTCCTTTTCAGCTACTCTCTCTTATCTGGATTTTTCAGCGATACCACACCTCTGTTTTCTTTTCAGCCGACGTCTGTGTATTCTGAACCGCGTATGACCCAAAGCCATTATGTACGTTATTACGTCGATCCGTCCGCGTTTTCGACGATCGAAACGGATGTTCAAAAGTTTGCTCGACTTGAACAACAAGTGGAAATGGATTGGGTACGAGGGCTACAAGCATCATGCCAAAACGAACGAAGAGAACAAGCATCGCGCTTAAAGTCGGCCCGGGGGTTTATGGGCATGTTTCGAAATGAACAAAGTTATCAGACGGCCCTGCATATGCCAATGCAAAGCTGCGAAGAAATCAAAAAATTCGGTTACAAATCAGGCTATTGAAAGCTTTGTCTCTGTGAAGCCCAATGATTTAACCTTGGGGTTTCTTTTTTTTTATCTTTTTATATCCTTCTACACATACATCAGCATAGAAACTCATATTGTTATATTTTTTATATTTTGCCATCTTATTACATTCTCTACATCTGCAAAACTTGGAGTTCTCACTTACAAAAGGTCATGAAATTATTTATGTTGAAAAAAGGATAACAGGTTGATCAAACTACTTCCTCCGCAATTGTCAGACAAAAACTTGTTGCATAAAATTGAGTAACCGAGCCCTAGAATCAGTAATTGAGTAATGCAGAACTTACGACTCTGTGGATCCTCAAGTTTGTGCAGCCGCTTGTTGATTTGAGTTTTCTATGTCCTTAATTGGTGTTCGCAAAAAATATAAGCATCGTCTCTTCGTAGTATATTTCATTACTATGCGCGCATCAGCCGTAGCCTAATAGTTGGGATAAAAAAAAAAAAAAAGAGGGAAAATCCGTAACTCGGCTCGGTGCACCTCTACAGAGATGCTTCGAATTTGTACGGAATTCCTCATGCTAAGGCACCTTCGGATGGATCAAAATCTGAACAAATGCAATGAATGCCATGCCTTGGGACAAGATCAAATAAACCGGACCCATCGACCGCTTCCATCTTGTTCGATGCCTTTCGGACTTGAAATCATCAAAAAAGCTCGCTTGGACTTCTTCAATGAACCGTCCTTTTTCTTTTTCTTGAAGACGTGTGTGAAACTTTTCATAGTGAGAAACCTTCTTGTTTCTTCCCCATTGTCGCCGGGATACCAATGAATTAATTTTACGCATCGATACAAATTCGGTACGTCTCTCTACACCCAAATCTCGCAAAGTTAGTCTTTTTCCACTTTTCATTCGATGGCTGCCCCTCAACCTTCTATTGCATTGACAAGAAAAAAGGGGGAAATAGGGTGCTGCGGCAAAGGATTTTTTTTTCCTACCTCTTCCCGTTTCTTTTTTTTTCCTTTTCCCTCCCCAAAGGCACTCTTTGACCATCATTGCCGACCGACCTCCCGATAGTACTAACCTTCTGTAGGGCAGTTGGGAAGATACTAACGTTTTGTAAGGTAGTTTGGTGTACTAACATTTGTAGGGCGTGACGGGGTACTGACCTTTTGTAGGCTTCCGACCAGACGAGCCGACTCCCGAGCCCATGGCACAGCTATAAGTTGGACGGAGGGTGGATAGGGGAACAAGTTACAACAACTTGTCCAGCCAAGTTGTTGGTTGGGGGTCACCCGTCTAAACTTATAGCTAAATGCCATCGATACAATAGTCTTTTTTCTTTCATCTTTAGTTTTCTTTCCTAGTTTACTTTTTCACGTTCAATTTCTCTTGAAATAAAACAATGCCATCTTATGGATAGCACTTTTAATACCGTAAAATGATAAAATAAATTCCATTTTTTCGAAGTCTTGTAATTATCTATGGATGAAATAAAAACCTGATGGCCTCCCCAGCCGCAGCAACAACAGACACCAAGTACCGATTTCGTAAGGAAATGTCCATTGATGACAAGTGGGAATTGACAGAAGAAGCAGGTATTCAATCCATGGTATTGAGTTTTCAATGTAGATAATATGTGCGATTCCTTAACCGATGCGAATTTGTCGCGCCACTGAAGCCGCTGTTCATTCATTGGTACGTCTGCTAAATATGAAATTTCGTTTGCTCACGCTCAGATAATTATGAGATCCATTTTTACGACTGAACAAAGGAACGAGGCAACCCATTAATAAGCATAGAACCCTTTTGTTATGGGAAGTTTATTGCCCACGAAGCAAATTTTGATATCATGAGCAAATTTCTTTTTGGTTTGTTGTTTATGTGGGTTAGAAATGGGAAAATATGATGGACGATGATAAAAACAAAAAAAAAGTAAGGAGGAAAAAACGAATCGACTATAGGAACAGATTTTGACAATGTAGGCGGTATACAAGGTTTCTTAGGTCATGCGAACAGTCATCCACATTGATTAACTTAATAAAAGTAATCCGGTCTAAATCCGTGTTTTTTAAGTTCTTCACAGCTCCTCATGGGCGTATTCAGGACTTCCTGGTAACGATTATCGTCTCGACCAATCCCAAAAAGACCTCTGGCCTTTGACAATTCCGTGGAACGATCGCGATGTTCCAACTGACACGCACGTCGATATGCAGACACCCACTCGTTCTCTATGTCTTGTTCTAACCGAGCCAGCTTGTACCGATGTTGTTCTGTTGCTTGGAAGCTCGAAGGGTTGACAAAATAAGGAATGTGATGGGCGAGAGTGGTACGTTGTTTCGAATAGACAGAAGTATGCTTGAAGGAATACGGTGCAGCTTGTTCCGGTGATAATAAAGCCGAAATCAGTGCGTAAGCAAAGAGGACAAGAAGTGGCAGCAGTTGAATCCAACCCGACATTTGCGAGGCCGGCGCTGCCCTTTGTTGTGCAAAAAATGGATGTCGACGACCGGCGCCGCCCATGTGGAAAGTATGGGTCCTGAAACGTGGACCGCCAAATGCAGGACTGGCACCGAAAGGTCCGCCTCCAAAAAACATATTAAACAAATCCTCAGGTGAAATATCCTCGCCCGCAAATCCTGCTTGTTGATACGACCGACTGAACGAAGATGCACCGCTCGCCCGTTGCTCGGGATCTCCACCACCTGCATCGTGAATAGCTCGTTTCTGTGGATCCGATAATACTGTAAACGCCTTGGAGATCACTAAAGCAATTGTTGCATTAGATTCCATGCCAACACGCCATGCCAATTCGCCAATAGTTCCTCTCCATGTCTACTTACATTTGAATGCTTCATCAGCACCGGGCGCCGAATTCTTGTCAGGATGAAACTGCAACGCCAGCTAGAAATCATAGGAAAAATAGTACAACATGAGTATTGCGCATCCAGATTATGACTACTACACAACTACACGATTCCAAGTACCTTTCTGTAGGCTTTTTTGACTTGAACTTCTGTGCATTTCTTATCCAGAGAAAGCACTTTGTAGTAATCGGTACCGCAGGACAAGATGGCTTTGACGGCGGCGGCTTGTTCGGGTGTATGTTTCTTTGTCTTTTCTTCTGCTCTTTTCTCTGGTTTAGTTTGACTCGAAGTGGTGTTGATGCCCGTGGAAGTGCCTGTCGTTTCCTGCGAAGCGGATGCGGCGGCTTTTTCGGCCTTTTCGAGAAATGCCTTTGCGTCGTCGGTCGGATAAAGACCCAGCGATTTCTTGGTGAATTTCAAAGCGGCCGTATAGTTGCCATTGCCATAATGATTTTTGGCAATAGACAAACATCGAATGGCTTCATCCTTGTTGATCTCCATACCGGAATAGGAAAGGACACAGAAAACAAAAGGGAAAAAAGCCAGAGGAGCCTCAGAAAGTAAAAAGCCAAAAAAGTGCCTTATTGGTCGAAATCTCCACTGAAAGCACAAATTTTCTCTGGAAGTCTTTGATTGGTCAGAATCCACCAGCGAGCAACCCAACAAGAGAACATTTTGGTGCTTCGGTTCTATTGGTTGCCACATCCAACGGCCCCCATCAGCGAACCATTGCTTCCTCTATCCTCGTTTTGCAAATTACATAGGCCTTTCCCCCTCCCCCTATCTTTATATATCTGGCGAAAAGGCCCGCCTCAAACAATAGTTTAAAACCCTTCACCGCACTTTTTGTGCGACCTCAATGCTCAGACTCTGTGAACGACCTCTTTAATACGGTGATTCTTGGAAACCTTCTCAAAAGATTCATTTATACACAATTTCTTTTACTATCATTAGGCCAGCTGTTGACAATTGCTATCGATATTTGAAAAGATTATTGGAGAAACAGCAGCTGGGGAATTCATGACCCTGAGTTCATTCATCCTTGGCAGCATCCGCTACCTTAAGCGCTTGTTCAAAGTCCCAGATGATATCATCAATGTGCCTAAATAAATGAATGGAAAATGAGGAAAATGGTGTTCTAGAATTGTGCCATCAAAGACAATAGAGGAACTTACTCGATGCCTACGGAAACGCGGATCATATCCTTGGTTACACCGGCAGCGATTTGTTCCTCGTCGGTTAATTGTTGGTGAGTTGTTAACGCAGGAGCAATCACCAGCGTTTTTGCGTCACCCACATTGGCCAAATGCGACGCCAGCTTGACATTTTCAATAAAAGCCTAGAATTGCAACAGCATGTCAGTCTCACAGAATGAAGCAGCTGAAGGCGAATAATTCATGATACCCACCTTGAGGGAACCTCGGACACCAAAAGTCAAAACACCGCCAAAACCATTCTTCAGATATTTCTTGGCAGTCTCATGGTAAGGATGACTTTCCAACCCAGGATAATAAACCCAGTTCACATCATCTCTGTTTTCCAACCAGCGGGCCAGCGCCAATGCATTTTCCACATGGCGTTGCACTCTTAAAGACAAAGTTTCCAGCCCTACAAGACGCGCGTCAGCCATCAATTGCCATGGTTGCCGAAAGACGTTAGTTGGAGAGCGAGCAGTGACGTACCTTGCAATAAGAGGAAGGAGCCAAATGGATTTTGACAAGCGCCAATGTCACGCATCGATTCGGTTCTCAAACGGGCAGCGAAAGCCAGGTTGCCAAAGGTTTCATGAAACTTTAATCCATGGTATCCCTCGGAAGGTTCAGTAAACTCTGGGAACTTGCCGTTATTCCAGTTGAACTTGCCACCATCAATCACTAATTAAAGGACAATCAGCAACCCGTTTTTTTACCGCATCTTTGCGACGCGAGAAATACTTACCTACACCGCCAATGGTGGTGCCGTGCCTGCAATGAATTCCATTATTAGTTTATCTGAACAGGATGAATATTATCCGTTGATGATTGTACCCTCCAATCCATTTTGTGGCCGAGTGAACAACGATATCGGCTCCATGATCGATTGGTCGAACGAGGTATCCTCCGGCGCCAAATGTACTAAGAGAAAGGACAAGGACTCAGTACCACTGCAGCGATGAGACGGCTTGTTGGCCTGACTTACTTGTCAACGATAAAGGGAACACCAGCATCGTGAGCAATCTTGGCAATAGTTTCAAACTCGGGGACGTTGAATTTGGGATTGCCAATACTTTCGGCGTAAACGGCTTTGGTGTTGTTGTCAATGGCGTTTCGGAAGTTTTCAGGATCATCGCTGTTTACAAAGCGCACCTGAATCCCCAATCGTGGGAACAAAACTTTAAATTGGTTGTAGGTGCCACCATACAAACTCGAGCTCGCAACAATATTGTCGCCCGCCTTGGCCAACGTGGCAATAGCAAGAAACTGGGCCGCTTGACCTGATATAAAGTCGCGCATGATCAGTTTATGGTGTCGGGGCAAAGGAAAAAATATTTTTTTCCTACCTGATGACACAACGACAGCCGCCGCGCCATTTTCAAGGGCAGCAATGCGTTGTTCAAGCACATCTGTAGTGGGGTTGCCGATTCTACAATGCACAAAATATCTTGCGTTATCAATCATTGAACCTGCTTAATGAAAAATGGGTTCTAATGTACCTTGAATAGATGTTTCCATCGGCACGCAGGGCAAAAAGGTCGGCACCGTGGTCTGTGTTGTCGAAAACAAAGGAAGTGCTTGCATAGATAGGCACGGCCCGAGCCTTGGTGGTCGGGTCAGGGTGCTGCCCGGCATGGAGCTGAAGAGTGTCGAAATGATATTGATGCTTTTGCGTCATTGTAAAGGGACGATGGATAAGAAGATAAAAAGTGTCGTCAGTCTTTTAATTCTGCTCTTTTATACGATCAGCGGAATGTCCTGCTGGCATTGATGGCGCTATGCACTAAACCGCAATGAGATTGGTTAGCCAAATGAAACAAACTTGTGTCACATCTCACCATTTTCTGGCAGAGTTGCGCATACGATTGCTCAATCTTTTTCTGCCCCTTTCAGTCAACGCCTCCTAATTTTCTCAAAAGTGGAGTACACCCTATCCAGAAACACAAAGAGCATTTTGTGTTCATTAGATGGGTCTTTATTTTTTTAGACGAGATCACCTCGAAACTATTCATCTAAATTCGCACAGGAAATCTTGGAAAATTCTGTAACCATACACGAAAAATGGGGTATTTTTCTGTTCCTTATTGGAAAGAATAAGATATGGCAAAACGTAAACGCAGCCAATGAGAGACAAGCAGCATCATGCAATATCTTTACCATCTGTTGAACGGAGAACCAATTGTCAAAATGACAGATGATGATGGTATGGAAAAATAAAGTTTTAGCCGAGCTCGGATTCCAAAAGCCAATAAAGCATATATCATGGAAAGCACTGAGTTGTGGATTTGTATTGCGTGCTGGCGTGATCGCATGTGAGGCATGGATGTTTTGTGCATCGTCTCACAGAAAGAAAAAAAGAGTCACAAAGGTTGCTTCCAAAAGTGGGAGTGGTGAAAAAAAGTCACTGAGCTGGATCTGGAAGCCCGCGTTCAGTTCAGCATTATAAAAGCGTTCAAGGCATCGTAAAAGGATGCAGGAATTGACCAAAACGAAGAGGTCACTGAGCTTGGACGCTTTGTACGAACTGCTTCGTGTTCGTGTCTTTGTCGACATCGATTATGCATCGTGGCTGTTGGACTGCATGGTGAATGCCACGTTTCCTATTTCTGTCAAATACTGTCTTTTGATCAAGGAATATGTATCGAGGTACCTTCTCAGACCCAATCTCGGACATTTGACTCTGGATAACTGATGATATATCTTTCGGACAGTCTCTTCTTTGTCCCTCAGCTTCAGCGCATACCAGAAGAAGCTATAGCGCCTTATTTTGAGACCTGCAACGACCCTTCTCCGTCCCAAATATTGCTGTTGCTGTACATGTTGGCTTACAACGATGCCATCATGGCCTCCAAGACCGATCCCAAACTTGTAGCGGCTTCAAACGTGAGTCAAGTGACAAAGCAGCATCAAGGTAGTAAAAAGTCACGCATTGAAAAACATAAAGCGATCACTTATTGAAACACTCTTTTTGTTCAGAATATTCAAGTGGACTGCTTGGCCGAATTCCAATCCGATGTATGCTGAATCATGTCGAATCTTATCAACAAGGAAAAGCCTACCGCAACGTTTATCCTGATCTATTGTCACTGGCCGCCAATCTGTATCCCGAAATGTTCAATATAACGAGCTTTCTTCTGCAGGAAGGCAAAGAATCCGATGAAACCGCTGTGGAAGAACCGAAAGAATGGGACAGGTACCACGCGTCATCTAAAAGCAAATCACCTGTGCGGTGCCATACTTACACGATTCTCTCGATCCAAAACTGTAGATTTTGGATTTCACGCCTGTCTCCAGACAAACTCGAGTATATTTTAATTCACTGGCAGCAGAATCCCGATTTGGTAGTCAAAGGTGGGTATAAAAAAAAACTGTGGGAGTCGTTATTGTTTGTAAAAGAGATGCTATATTAATGCTTGATATTTACAGCGTTATCATGCATCGGAGCGATTGACACAATCCATATTGCGGATTATGTGGATATTGTCATCCGTCATTTGCTGCCGCTGTGTTTTAATGAAAAGTAAGCTTCCCATCCTAGTGATCTTATTACTGGCCTATGTTTGACGAAATGGATCTGTATACCATAGCTTTGATGACAACATTGCCAATGCTTTCAGTGCGGTGTGGGAATCCTTCGATGGCATCATTCCCTATGAGTTGTGGGTTCTCACCGCCAAGGAAATGAGAGACAAAAATATCACAAACGAAGGGTAAGCACTTTTTATCCGCGTTGAGAAAAGAAAAAAAAATCGCTCACATTAGTGTAGGATGTACACCTTGGATAATTTAGTGGAAGATCCACTCTTGCTGTTCAAATGCGATCCCAAAATTTTTCGATGTAGACGGCTATTACCCATATGGCTCCATGTATGTGCTTATACATCACAGTTATCGGATCGCGCTCCCTGAGACTTATACAAGTATTTTTGACTAGCTCTTGTCTTGTATACGCGTATGCTCAAGGCATCGTATATGGAAACGCTTCGTTACCTGCTTTCCTAGAACCCAGGTACGTTGGCGAAAGGAAAAAGAAATACTATGACGGTTGATATGGAGATCAAGCCAAGATAATTTACTCGGTTCCACCTAGACTTCATTCAATATCCGTAATGTGGTGGCTATGATCAATGTGCAGGACGCAATCATGCTTCAGTTACTACTCGAGCAATGTCAAGAACAACCGCGTGATGAAGGACATGCAGGTTAGATCACTAACATCGGACCGCCTACTATTGTCAACGGTAATACTGACATTGTCACTTTACAGACCAATTACAACAAGCGCGTGAACACATATGCCATTTTATTCACGGTATCTTTGTGGATGGCGATCGCGATGGCGTGCTGGTGAAACTGTTGCATTTTGAAACGTATGCCCTTGATTTAATACCCATCGTTGTTGAACTGATTCCTTCCATTTGTAAGTAATATGGTCTTTTTGTCTGTTCTTCCGAAGAGTCAGTTAACTTTATTTGACAGATATCGTCATGAACTTTATTCCTGAATTATTACGACAACCGCAGCCAGAAAAGCAAATTTTCGGTATACTGATAGCCTGCCATTTATGTGAAAAGTATCCCCTTGAGCCCTAGTATGTTGCCCGACGATGTGTATGACCCAAAATTTCGACTATTCATGTAACCCTCTGATTTTTGTAGCCTGGTTGCTGCCGAAAAGTATGTTCTTCCTCGTTTAGTGAAGATTGCTTTTCCCGCGACACGAGAAGGTCAACCTACGGGTTGCGTCCCCTCGGAATATCTCATCCAAGCCATCCCTGGCTTTGTGCACCTGGCCAAAGCTTTCCCACATTTCGCACCGCAAATCTTGCGTGTGTTTGATGGTAAGTGTGCCTCTGTTTCTATCGTCATCCTACGAGATGGCTCATCCGCATCTTTCGTCCCCAGATATCTTCCATGGTTTGCCACCACCCAAGGATTTCATTGGACAGGAAGGCAACACAAAAATCATCCTTTTCCTCCGACTACACAAAACTCTCAAAGATGCTCGACAGCTCGTCCAGCAACAAGCCGATCGCATGGAAAGTGTCAATAATGTCATATTGTAAATAGAAATTATCAGGAGAAAAATGCCACTGAGATTTTTTTTTTCGTTCCTTACTCGTGTAATATATTATGCTCTCCGTTTAAACTGGATAAGAGATATATTATGATCACCTATGGATTCAATAGCGGAGGGAGGACTGGATGCATCGATGGTTATATTTTCTGCAGACACTACAAGACGTAGCGATCCTTCAACGACCTGCGTGTATGCATTCTGGATACGAAGAACTTGGTGAAGCGGCAGTTCTTTGGTGGTTTGCAGTACGACGGAACTTGTCTGGTCTCCTACAAGGTATTCATAGACACTCGTGGTGTTGCCTGAGGTATTGATAAGTTTACAGGAGGAAAGCAACTGCTTTGAAAGTAATGCATTGTACCTTGACCGTCATCGGCTTCCATTCGCACCAGCAGTTCCACCACCTTGACTTGCAGCTGAATACCGTAACTGTCAGGTTCGAGCGCTTCAACGGTCCATGTCCGCTCTATGCAATAATGAGAATCACAACAGGTTCTTCTACATGCTGCATTGGGAGTATGTTACCGGTTGGCATAATAGTAGGTTGTATGCTTTGACCCCATTTGTCAACTCCGTCCCCCCAGTGGTCGGTATGAAAGAACGTTGTGTGCGTGGCTTAGGAATACCCAAAGGGCGGCAATTTCAGGGACCAAATTTGGTTTTTCTTCCGTTCGACATTTTGAATTGCATGAAATAGTGCATAAAATACCCAACGTCATAATAGCAGTAGATCATCTGTAACCGCTATTGGGGAGGCAAAGAATAGTGCATATCATCTGTAACAAATTAGTCGGGTTTCTCGCAATGGGCATTTTCAGTTACCAAAAGCAACAATTTTCAATAAAGCCTACAAAAACTTATATAAATCGTGATATCATCATCAAGACCCGTACCATCACACCAAGAGACTTCAAGTCTCCAATCACCAATGAGGTCAGTCGACGCGAACAAATAAGTTGACGTCGCCTTGTCGCAAAATTGCACATGCATGCTCTGTTTCAACACGGAAGAATGGCAAAAAAGACAAGTTCGATTATTGGGTTGAGAGCGTGCGTTTTAATGTTGATACCCAAAAATATTTACAATAGTCTAGGCTAAAGAGAGAGAAAAAAAAATCGGTGATGAAAATGAAAGATTATAAAAAAACAGAAGCGAGAATAGAAAGAGAAGAAAACAAAAAGAGAATGAAGAAATGATATGCTACTTTTTCTTTGAAAAAACATTTGCCATTCTACTCTTTTACTTGTTTCTGACATATCGGCCAACAACGACGGCGTGATCTCTTTCATAAGGTTCCAAGGTCAACTGTTCTTGGGGCTTGACCTTTTCTTCTTGGAGCTTCTTGACTTCACGAGCAAATACGGTGGCAGCATCGACGGTAGAATCGATACACGATGCCTTGATGGAGATCACAATGTGACCATTGTTCTTCAAAAAGTGGTGAGCGTTCAAGGTAATAATACGAGCTTGATCGGGCTGAGCAACATCCGCAAAGATGACATCGACCATGGGAACCAACATGCGGTACTTGTGAGGATGACGAGCGTCTTCAATGATGGGAACAACGTTGGTACGCTTCTTGGCCATATTGATCAAATCACGGCCGGAACGATGAGAGAATTCGACGGCATAGACAGCACCTTCGGGGCCGACGACATCAGCCACGTGAGAAACGGAAGTACCTGAGGCAGCACCGAGGTAAAGCACCTTCTTGCCAGGAGCAATGTGAATATGATCGACACCACCCAAGACAGCAGCGGCCAACTTGGATCGGAAAGGATTCCACACACGGTATTCGATCTTGGTACCTTCGGGACCATCGATGGAGATACGCTTTTCACCATATACAGATTCACCGGGCACCAAGTTCTTGGTCACCAACAAATCTTCCTTGCCACGAGCGACAAAGATACCTTCATGACGATGAGGTTCGACAATAACCTTGGCACCACCACGAGCACCGCCACGGCCTCCTCCACCGCGACCACCACGGGGAGCGCCACGGCCGCCACGAGCACCACCACGAGGAGCACCTAAACCAATAATGAATTAGTATCAGTTGAAATGGGAGCATGGTCACCAGACTGCCCAATGCTCGAAAAAAAAAAAAAAAAAAAAAAAAAAAGATTGACAGCTGTTTCCCGAAGATCGAGTCAAATGACAGCTGTCTTTCGATTTCGAACGACTGGGCATTTGGCGATGGGTTGAATGGAAGACGATACATACCACGACCGCCACCACGGCCTCCACCGAAACCGCCACGGCCTCCACCACCGAAGCCGCCGCGACCTCCTCCACCGAAACCACCACGACCGCCACCACGGCCGCCACCGAAACCGCCACGGCCTCCACGGGGAGCACCACGGCTACCACCACGACCACGTCCTTCGAAACCCATGTTTGTTGTTGTTGTTGATAAGATTACTGGTAAAAGATGGGATGTGAATCGAAAGCCTCAACCAATGGATGAGATGTTATTTTTTTGTTCTGGGTGAAAAAAAAAAAATAGAAACGAGAAAACAACAATATCGATAAAAAAAAAGGAAGTCCTGTCGCAGCCGAAAATTTTAGAGGCTTATCGTCGTGACAGCGGATCATCACTGGCGAAAAAAAAAGCCAATTCCGGCTCAAGAAAGGGGACGTCGCCTGATCGCCGCACCAAGCGAAAAAATAAAATAAAAACGATCTCTTTCTATAATCTCCACAATTCATCATGGCACAAGGTGGTTTGAAGAAAGCTGCAGCTCCTCAGAAGAAAAAGACCAATCACAAGCAAGTCAAGATGAAGAAGGGAGCAAGAACTATTGCTCCCAAGCAAGCGGTGCTTGTGAAACAGAGAACCATTCAAAAGGTGAGTGAAACCATAAGATCCAAGCTGATCACATTGGTCTGATTGTCATGGTGAATATTAGAAATTGACGGCACAAATCAACAAAAACATTGAGCGACAAATGTCGGTGAAAGCCAACGCCGTGGGCAAACTCACCATTATGAAGAAATTGGCCGACGAGGCCGCAGCCGAAGACAGCAAGAAGAAAAAGAAGAAATAATCCAACTCCTCACATCGTCCTCGCTACCATCACTATTTCATCCTTCCCTTTGATCACCCTGCCAAAACAACCATCATTTATTCCGATTTCACAAAATTCATTCCAAGCCTTTTTGGTTTCCATGTTACTTTCAAAAAAAACCATTCCATCTTTGTGCACCTGTCGGGCATTTCTTTTTTTTTTTTTTGCATTGAATGTATTTTGCATATAAAAAATATAATTTAAATGTATCTACAAGGAATTGATATGCTTTCAGTCATGGTTAAATACGGCGGACAGTTGAGGTCCCGGGTCTAGTTGCTTTAAATTGCAAGCAAATCGGTATCCATTTTGCGCTTCTTCAATTCGAACCGCACGTTTGGTTCGCTTGGCTTGCATCAACATTTCTTTATCGATGTCGCTGTGCCCAAATGGATAGATGTTGGATCGCTTGATCCAGCCCCTGCAGGAAAAAAGAAACAACCAATATCAAATTAGGCCCACATAGTGTCAACTGCTTTTGGAGTTGCTTACCATCGATGCTTTTCTGGTACTTCAAAGAATTGAACAAAGACTGTATCGTTTCCCTTTTTAGCCAGGATGCGTTTCGGGAGATCGACGTCCGATGGATCGACAATCTACCATACAAATAAATACAAAAGATGAAAAAATACGGAGATGGTTGGGTTACCTTGGCCGGATGAGCCGGAAAACCATTCACACGAGCCCATACAATTTGATTGGGAACAATTGAAGAAACAGAGGGGATGGGGGCCGGCCGGGAGGGTCGCTTCGGCGGTGATGGCGAAGTGGACGTGAATCCATTCTCCGGATGCTGTTCAGTTTCTTCTTCTCCTTCTTCTTCTTCCGAATCGCTGTCCTCCAAATACATCCATCCACGGGGCGCCGGTCGACGGGGATCCTCTTTCCATGGCACCACCATGCGCGCATCATGTTGTAACCCGGTGTGAGCACAAAACAGCGCTCTAGCTTCACTCGACATGCGCGGCCGCTTGCGCTCCAGTTCATTCATGATGGCCATCAAACTCTGATTTCCCATACTGCGCGTACGTCGACGTGTTCCTTGTGTGGCCGGACGCGACTCCAGGGGCGGTTTTTCGGTAGCTGTGGTCTCTGTTTTGGGAATCAACACTGGACACTCCTTGGCCCCTTGGGTGGTATTTTTCACCGGTTCGGATCGGTCGGGAATATGCGGTGGCCTGGCATTTTCTTTCCAAAGTTGCATGGCCAGTGATGACGGCGAAGATGGCGAGAACGGCAAGGGCGGTGCGTTTTCGGTATGTTCATTTACGGTGGGGATTGGTTTAATGCGCCGTCTGCCACGACGCTTCTTCGCAGGCGTGTTGATCAGCTCGCAGGAAGGGTTCTCGGATACCGGAGGTATTGAGGGCTGTTCAGTGGATGGTCTAGGCGGGTCGGGTGGAGGGATGTGAGTGGTATTGTAAGAAAAGATTTCGGGATGGATGTTGACCGCCAGCAATCCTGCTTCCCGGGTGATTGGCAACGCTTGATAGTGATGCCTTGCTGTTACCATGCATTGAGATAATCGGTGAAGCAGTTTCTGTGCGAGGCGGTAACGCGCGGTATGCGATGCATTACTCTTCATTGCCTGTTGGCATAATAATTTGATGTCGGCTTCAAAATCCTCCAGCTGTAGATACGTGTGAAGTTCCATGCGCTGAAGAATCACCGAAAACGATAAAATGGGAGTGGCATGGTCCGCGTAATCCAGCGCTTCATCTGCCATCACAGTTTCCGAAAACATTTTTCGCTTGTCGAGTTCCATCAGTTGCATCAATACCGGTCGAAGTACGTATTCCGCCGGGTACAGGATAATTTCAAGGTACGCTTTCTGTTTCCGGAGTCGTTCCAGTTTCTGCTTTTCTCGTTTTTGCACTTCACCCGACAACATGCGTATTTTCTCCAGATCCGTTCGTAACTGATTCATGGCACTTAGTCGTTGTCGCATGCCCGTCGCTGAATTGCGTGACCATGTCTGTGTCCAAGGTTCAAGGTGAAGTCGCTTCAGCAAAGGCGCACCACGACGTGATTCCCGCTTCAGAGACCAGTATCGGCAGATGCTCGTGATCAACTGCGGTTTCATACGAAGTTGCGCTTGCCGAACGCATTTCAAACTCTCCAATTTAAGAAGTATAGGGTCAGGCGCAATGGGGGCTCCCGCCGAATAATGACGCTGATGCGCGCGAGCCGCTTTGGAGCCAGGAGAATGAAGGTGGCGAAGCGAAGGAATCGTATAGCCATGCTGGGCTCCAGCGTCCTCACTTGAATCCGATGTTTTCCGACGTTTACTGCCGCGCCGCTGTACGTAAAGAAGAGTATCGTCTGAAAGATAATCATCGTCGTCGTCATCGTCATCATCATCGTCGTCAGCACTATGGTCGACCGACGATGGGGACGAAGGTCGGTAATCCATATCATCATCGCCGTCCTCCATATGCAGGTGGATGGTTTCTCGTCTTGGCCGTTTCTTTTTCGTCTCCCTTGAGTGTGTCCGTAACAGGGTCGCTTGCAATTGATGCACGTCTTTCGTCACTTCGGTAGGGTCTTTGTAATCACGAGGAGTATGCTTGTCACAGTAAGCTTTCAACGTCACGCTTTCGAAACCCGAAGTCTGGGATTTCATGCGCATGCACAAACCGGCTCGACGTGCACAGGTAACATGAAATGCAGCAAAGCAGTTGCGACTGTCGCATTGAATGCAGGCACCTTGGCGATCGCGGCAGATAAAGCAGGTCAACTTCCATCGACTTTTGGGGATCGCTTGAATATTGTCGATCGGTTCCATGTACACATTGTTACTCACACCCACTTCGGGGATCCATATCGCACATAACAAGTGAGCCCATTTGTTGGTGTTGGTCTGTTTGAACGCGCCACCTTCATTGGGACAAAAGATACACGAGACGGGGTTTTCAGGTGACAACATGCATTTTCTGCACAACCATTGGCCTTCGGGAATATAGGGGATCCCATAACAGTCTGAATCGAACCGTCTTATTATGTGAAAACCCAAAACAGATCGTCTCATTTTGTGATTTTGGTTCACTCACCTTGATGCACGGCTAAATTGCACCCGTCACAAAACACAATAGCGTTACTGTTTTCGCCTTCATTGTCGCCACAAATGCTGCAAGCGGAATCTTCAGGCAGTAAAGGCTCATCCTCGGTCTGTGCAGGAAGATCCTTGATCTACCATTGTCCTTGATTAGAAAAGCCTGAACAACAGTCCCATCCCACAGTCTTAATTTTTTTCTTTTTTCTTTTAATTTTTAGTCTTACCAAGTTGAACCATTCTTTTTCCAATTGATCAATAATCGTTTCAAAAAGGCGAGGCGAGATGCGACCGAGATTATCTTTTTTACGTTCCACATTCAACATTCGCAACCAAGCTTCATCTAAAATTGTCTATTAGGCACATTTATGATCTTCAATGTTTTTCTTTCTGGTTTTTGCTGTCGGGGTCTTACCTTGTTCATCCATGTCGTATTCTACGGTATCAAACAATTCAATCACCGAGGGACCTATTTCTCATATAAGTGGATCGATTTACAAACAAATACCACATTTGAAGCTGCCCAAAAAAAAATAAAAAAAATGCCTACCGATATAGCGAATGTAATGATTGGGTCGGTGAAAAGCATGTGTATCATATTCACTGTCATGAAAATCGGGATCATCGTCCTCGTCGTCGAGATCTTGATTGTCGTCGGTCAGCTTTTTAAAGGTAGGTTTAGGTAATACGTTTGCGGGAATGGAAGACGGACGATGGTTCGGGACCGAAGCGGGTTTTGGGTCGAGCTGTGGTGATGCGGGTTTGGCGTCCTCATCCGATTCTTCAGGAACCGAAGATAAATCCGAGCCTGCATCCAAAGCTTCTGAGCAAAGGTCATCGATGCGCATATCGGTGGGAGGTTGGTTGCTTTTCACGGACAAGTGACGGATCCAATCGTCTGTCTTGATGGGCTGGATGGCGGAGTTTTTGGTTTGGAGCGACGACAACGGTGATTGTAACTTGCAAGATGAAGAAGCCCCACGATGAACCACCGGCAATGGTTTTCGAACGTCGAGGTCAGGGTAAAAGTCTTTGTAAGAACATTCTTCTCTGGGCCGAGATATGTCTACCGTACCAGAAGACTTGCCATGGGTTGCTTTCCATTTTCTGGGTCGACCTCGACCACGGGATCCTCCTCTTCCTCTTCCACGCTTCTGATAACCCGGCATGGCTGAATTACAATTGCGGTTTTACAATGCTGACACTTGGTTTTTTCTTCTCTCACGAGAGAAAAGTTCAAGTCAAAAAGAGTTTGAAGAATAATAAGAATACAGATGGCAGGGAAAATATAAATAGGGATGAAAGAAAAATACAAAATGAATGTCAGAAAGGCAAACGATGGACTTTTGGCTCGCTTTCCTAGTGCCGCCGAGACAAGAAGCCGTATGAACTGCACAATGAAAGTGATGAACAAAAAACTATAAAAGAAAGAGGTTTCCGCAGGCAAAACGGGCAGCATCCACTGATTGCCTTCTTTTTGCCTAGCTTTTATGCGTTCATTTGCTGCTCACTTCGCGTTCCTTGCTTTGTCCAGTTAGTCGTCCATCACGTGCCGTGACCACCGTCGGAATTCACCCCCAGCGGATCTTTTTTTTTTTTTTTGGCCCAACCTTTTTACATCGTATCTCTTGCAAAGCCAGAACGGCGCGACTCCAAGAAGCCTCGTTTTTTATCGTCATGTCATCACAACTATGGAGTAAATTTTACCATGAGCATTTCATTACGCTATTGAACAGGATACTTATCGCTTGTATGTAGGTATGCTTCTTCACCCCGACGAACCGTTTCCCGTACCCATGAACGGCATGCTTCATTTGACCATGGTAACAGCACGGCCCGCTTTCATTTGCAAGTTGGACCTTTTTATTAAACCAGCTGTCATAGGCATCGCTGCACGATTCAAACGAAAAGATTAAGAGTGGACGTCATACACTTAAAGTTATTGTCAAAGACCAAGAGTACGTGCTGTGCTCTTTAGCTCGCAATCACGTACGTTGAATCGTTTTCTATCTTGGCTTTTCCATGGGCCAAAAATGCTCACAAAAATCCCCAAATATTGTCGATTTTAGGTCGAATTTCAGGCGTTGCAACACTACTTTACCCCTCTAGACAAGGCGATACTTGTCGTATCGGGAAAGAGGTAAATCAAATGAAGAAAAGAGCGTGTGTGTCAGTAGATCAAAAAACTGAATACGCAAGTAATCCTATCCAGTCCTGTCACTGTGACGGGCACCTTTTATCCGTACGAAGATGAGGACGAATCGCAAGCGATGCAAGATATCCAGGCCACGCAACTCCCAACGTATTTAAGCGACTTGTTGGGCGATGATTTACCATCGGATGACAGCGAAGATGAATTTGAAGGAGCCGACGCATTTGGACCGTTACAATTCCGTGATCCCACTGATAATCGATTTCTCGGTGGATTCCAACTCTGTCACTTTGGTCTCAGCAATCAGTTTCTACCCTTTGATGACATCAATCTACGAAAAGAAGAAGAATCCCAAGAAGATACACAGTTACAGTAAGTTCATCGCGCCATCCTTTGTTCTGTTCGTCATGGCCAGTTTTCTCAACCCATGATTTCCTTCAGCGATAACATCGCTTCTGGCCTTATCAATGCGCTTCTCAACAGTGGTGATGCTTTTCAAGTAAAACAAGGCAAACAATTACTGAGTAAGTGGCTGAAACATTGCTGTTTCAAGGGATCATCCCAGGCACTGATAATCTTTTCTTTATACAGAAAAACTGAAAAAGCAGCAGCAGCAACAACAACAACAGCAACAAAAGCTCTGTACATAGAATCCAAGCCGAACTCAATCTCGATCTTGGACACGAAACGGTTTATTATTCTTATTATTATTTTGGTTGTTTTCTTTTTCACGCACATGCACACACACACACACATATTCTCTCTCTCTCTCTCTAGATCCCATTTTAAAATAGCCTTTTTTTCCTTTTTTTTTTCTTTTCCCTCATTTTTTACTAGCATAAACGCGCACTGGCAAAAGCGCGCGCTCCAGAATAACCAATAAATCCGATATATTGAAGGTCTATCTTTTCATAGACAGCGTCGGTTTGGAGCAACTTGATCAGAACGTACTTGCCCGCACGATGATTTAGGTGAATGACCGCCTCCCGTTCACGGCTCGGTATACGAAACCACGCAATGGGATCATCCGCATCATCCGGATCCCCTGCATCAAAATAGCAATCAATATACGATTCCCAGTCTTCCTTTGTAAATCGATCAAAGATTTGAGTGGCTATTCAAGAAAAAAAAATCGAATGATGAGGATACATCATTCTAATGCGATTTATGTTTTACCGTTCCACTTACTTTCAACATCGATAGGATCATGCGATACAAAGATCATCCCTTCTTTACCTAATACAATCTTATCAGTATAAAAAAGAAAAAAAAACGACCAATGAACCGAATTTCCGGTAGACATGGTTTCTTTTGGCTTACATGATGTTCGGTGTCCATGCGACGATAATTTGATAATGACCTGCGAGATGACACAGTTGATATCGCAGGCAATGCCGCTCGCTGCCCATCCACAATATTTTAGCAGAATATTAATGGTACCATGATGTCGTATGCTATCCATTGGTCTCCATGAATAATTGAAGATCCTCAATGCGGAATAGTTTGGGATCGAATAAGCTTACCAATATACGGATTGATCGTTGCGCAGAACTTTTTCAACGCCCGTTGCAAAGCTGTAGGAGGAGAAACGGAGTAGAGAAAAAATGCGGCGTTTCAAAAAACTTTAATTAGCATGATGGTCCTGGCTGGTTCCGCTGCCCAAGCTTTTCTTTTTTTAAGTTGCTTGCCTGTAACTGTCATAGTCTCCGGGTACCGATTCAAAATGCAAGATATCATGGTCTAATTCGATATCTAGCTCTGACACATCCACGGCCGGTTCGTGTAACCGTCGTTCGATGTAGTGACGATGAGCGGCATTCGCTTCACCGCTATCGTTGTGGCCTAAATTCAGCCGAGCCAGAAATCGTTCAGATGGATCGATGGCTCGCAAACGGGATATTGGCATAGGCAGTGAACCTAGCAGTTCCAACTGACTAGCCCTTGCACGATTGGAAAATCGTCGTGGATGTGTATTGGAGGACGACGACGACGATGACGCCGAAGTGCCGAGACGAAAGTTGGAGAACATGTTATCGACAGGTGGAGGACTGGTGACGGGCGATAAAGACATAAACGATAGCTCGGCATTTCGACGTTGAAAAGAAACTGCAGGTGACATAATGATGTTTTAATGTTTCCCTTTTTTTTTTCCTTTTTTTATCTCTAGAGTTATGAAATAAAAAGGAAAAGGCAAACACAAAAGAAACAACGATTCAAATAGAGAAGACAGTAGAAACAAGTAAAGGGGAAGTTAAGAGCTAAAGCCAAAAGGCGACCAAGGCAAAAGGGACAGGTTGGAGGAAAAAAAAAAAGAAAGAAAAAGGAAGAAAAAAGGGCGAAAGGGAAGAATGGAACCAGATGGAATAGAAGAAAAAAAGAGACCACAAGATTAGGGTTGTGACGTGCTTTTTTTTATTTCGCAGCAGCTGCTTGGGTGCCTCGCAGGATCAGATAATCGACTTCTACTTGTTTCGTCAGGGGAATCACCCACCGTTCATATAACTCGACAACCACCTTGATTGGAATACGTAAATGTGTGTTGGACCCCACTTGTTCCTGGTCAAGGGTTTGACCATACACCAAAGCTTTGCGTCCAAGTCGCTCCAACAGCTTCTTTTCTACCGCTCGATTCGTTAACAACTCGTAAATGCCATCACGATCGTTGGCTAGCGCCAATCGAGTGTAATCCTCCGGATTCGATCTAAATTTCGATTCCGCAATAAATTTGCCTAATTTTTATTTTATGATTAATGTCTCATACCCGATATGAATGTTCCACACATCAATGGACGGATCGACTTACCGTAATGAATACGACGACTCAGTGCTTGAAGACATTCAATATCCTTGGTGGCAGAACTACCATAATTCTGATCATCCGTATCTTGGCAAATCTCAGGAACAATGGACTTGGTGTAAATCTTCATAATTTCCTCATTGACATTGATATCGTTGGGGAAAAGGAATTCTTTGAACTGTAAAGGTGGCAGAATCGGTTCCGGCAAAGGTGAAGTGAAGGCGTATTCATCCGGACTATTTTTTGCAACATATTAATATGGATGAGCCTCAACCATTCCCACCCTTGTGTTCATCTTACCTTGTGTATCTTCTTACTTTGGCTGTGGGTGACCGCAGTTTCAATAATGTGTGATTTAGTTGCTGAGAAACACGAGACAGTTGCTATGTAGCCCCTTACCGTGCACTTTTTCGGTTTCCCATAAAAAGAACTCGAGAAAGCTTCGATCGCCTGTGGCACCCTGGAATTCCAGTGCACCAGGAATGTAGATACATCGGTTCATGGCAAATTGAGCCCGCTCAATGAGCGCTGTCATGATCCCACCACGTTAAATCACACAATCACAAAAAAAAAAAAAAAGAAACCGGGGATCCCGGGGATCCCGAGAACTCGGCTCTTACCGAATATAATAGTATCTTCGAGACGAATAAGCGTGTTACGCAAAGTATCCAGTGAAAAGGGATTGTCAATATTAAAGTTGCTCATCTAAACTGGGGAAATGTACCAAGGCCGAAAAAAATTACGTCTAGTGAGTTTTATCTTTTTTTTTAAAATTTTCAGGGGATCGAGATTGAGGAGTTTACGGGTTTTTTCCATAATTTTGCGTAATGTTCACGAACTAAAAAAATCCAATCAGTAAATAGCGCTTCTTGAAATCATAAAAAGTCAAATCAGTCTATCAGGCGCCAAAAGAAACATGGAATATGATCTTACCGTAATCTGCAGTCGTCTTTACTACGACGCAAACTGAAATATTTCGGGCCTCCCCTCGCCTGGAGCGATGCTGGCCGCAATTTGGTGAATTCTCTTTTGCGACGACGTCGCGGTTCCACATTGTCTTGCAAGATGTCTTTTTACAGACCAAGATGGAATGTAGTTCCTTATTTTCGTCATCGTGAACAGGCTTCAAAGTTTTCTCCTGGCATTTGTGGCACACCTTTGAACGGGAAGGAGTTAGATGGATGGCTCATTAGCTGATTAAGGCAAACTTACTTTTGAGGTCTATGCTTCACCTAGGGCCACAACAACAAGCAGGCCTCGTTTCTCGGCTTTCTTCAACACTGATCGGCACATGCTCGAGATTCCGGGCAAGCCACCTTGATGGCTCCCCAGCTGCCATTACCAAATGCGATCAAGGGTATCTTTTGGGATTTTGCAAATTCGGCGGCTTTCCACTTCCCGGACTTTCTAAAACTAGGAAAAGGTGCGACTTCTCGTACAACGTCAACTATCCGTTCAAGTTCGGATGTGAATCGTGCTGCCGAATCTGGTGGCAAATTCAAAATTTTCGCGAGGCTGATTTTGATAACGAAACGCCTGTAATGGCCTAACTTCTGCGTCAAGTATTCGTCTAGTAAAAGCTCATGAAAAGGGACAACTTGATTTCCAACTGGAAGTGTGAGGATTGCCCTCAGGGTCGTAAATCCGAGTGCATTTCTTGATGGGTCAGTTTTTCGCCCTTGTGCTTCCAGTTTGCGTCTTTTGTTGGCGTCTCTTTTCTTTTCGGTGGCTTACCTTGGGACGCTTCTTGCTTTCTTTTGTAGGACATGAGAATGGATGGCATACTACATAGATCAAATTTGATATACACTTACTGTTGTAGGGGCACTCCCGACTTCGTGCATCTTTATGCCCTTGAGCTCCGCATCGTTTGCGAACTACCGATGATCTGTGAGTCGTGTCGCTTTATCTCTGAGCATTTTATTATGTGTACCTTGCTCCTGTTTCTCCATCTCCTTGCGTACGCGCTTCTCCTTCAAGGATCGCTGTTTTCTTTGCTTCTTTAACAGTATTATTTCTTGAGCTGTTAAGCCTTGCTTGATGCTGGATCTGTGATGTGCATGATTATGTAATGAGGAAGGATAAAATAAGGAAATAAAGAGAGGAAAAAGAAATTTATGCTGATAACAATAAAGGCATATGGCTTGCTTTTTTTTCAGTGCACTTCATAGACTGTTGTCAGAAAATTGATGGTTTTTGGACCATCTGGCACTGTTTTCCTCTTCGCTATTTGGCGCCTTCCGGGTAAGCTTTTGCATGAAATTGCCGCCAGCATCGCGTCCTGCGAGGGGGCGGCCCGAAATATTTTAGTTTGGTGAAGACGACCGCTGTTTACGGTAAAATCATATCAATGTTTATTTTGGTGCCTGATAAACTGATTTTTATTGAATTCGCACCTGCCTCAAAAACTCTGCTTTGTCTGTCAAAGTAAGTTTAGTAAAATTGGATTTCAAGAAGCGCTATTTACTGATTGGATTTTTTTAGTTCGTGAACATTACGCAAAATTAGGGAAAAAACTAATAGAAAATAGGGCGAATGGAGAGAAGGTGGCTCATTCCTGCACACAATGACAAGTTTTGACATGCAGCATGTGCAACCAAATTTACTTTTGCTTTTCCTCGAGAGATACGTCGCGACCGTGTTTGAGCAATTTTTTCGTGGATGCGTATCCATATAATAATGTACTGAAGGTCCATTTGGCGATATTCACGGGGTGATACCACCCTCTCTTCACACAAAGATACAGTGCAAGGATGCCTTGACTAATATGAGCAGTGCAAGCAATTGTCCAAAGCACACGGATTACATCGTGACCTATAGTGCGGCGCAGTTGCAGTACAAACGAAGGGAATTGCCGTGCCAAAAACGCATCGGAAGCGTAGGTCAGCGTAGCGGTTCCTGCCATCCCTGCCGCAATTGCCACTTGCCAAAACATGTGAGCGGGGAAGAAAACGTCGCGTGGCACATTGTCGGCTTCTCCGTACACGGGGTTCGGACGGACCACCGGTTCATTTTCCTCAGCCATTTGAGCTTTCATCAGTGCCGCAATCGGTGGAGGGCCGTTGAGTGAACTTGGCTAAACCAATATTAATTAATCAACCCCACTATCTTACTCTTTTTAAAAGAAGAAAAAAAAACTGCATGTCAATCCTTTACCATTCCCAATGCTTCTTCGGCTTCTTTGGCCATGGCTTCCAATACAATTCGAATGTCTTCTCGCTTCGATAGTGGCTGTGCGAAACGAATAAAAACTTCTCCTTGGGTGCTATCCGGAAGAACATATGAAACTGTAAATCCTTGGCTTGTCAAGCTTTCAAAACTGGCAGACACCGCATTGTCAATGCCACCAAAGTACCGTGCATAAGCGAGATTAGCGCCTACCACAATGAGAGAAAACATGACGTTAACGGGGAACGGATATTGAGCGCATTATCGGTTCAATGGTGAATGGCTAACCCGTATGGCCTTTCATGTAAGCGGAAATGGGACCGCTGTGTTGAGCAATGGGGTCGGCTAATGACGAGGACATTGGAGAAAGACAAGCAAGTGTGTAATAAAAAATGGCCTATGAAGAAAACCCAGGCGAATTTCCGAAAAATTGCCAATCTGATTTTGGACAATTTTTTATTGTCAAAGGTTTTATTATTCTTTTTCTGTTCCTTGTAAATCATGTTGTTGTTCTGTAAATAATCATGATAAAAGTTAAAGTGAGATTAAGTAACATGGAGCACGCGAGCGTTTTATGCTGGTTTGTTTCTGTAAGCTTACTTTTATATTTGGATTTTAATGCGTTTTTATCCTTGGCGAGGAAAAAGATATTGGACGACGGTACAGCACGTTCATATAATCTCTAAGCAAAAAATTGCTGAGTGATACCAAAAAGTAAAAGTGTCGCCGTTAAAAGTGAGTGCTTACAGCCGTTGGTCGCAGAACCGAAAGCTCTGCATTGAGCACTTTGATCTCTTGCAACTTGTTTATAGTAAAGAAAAACGTTTCCGTAGATGAGTGTCCACGATCCTAAAGCTCACTGGTTACTTTTTAAAAGAGAAATTACTTTTTCGTTCAACCGGGAATCGCTCATGGGACAGAATGAAGAAAAAGAAGCAGGATACGCATGGCAACATTTTTTAATACAAAGCTTTGGTTGAACAGTCACGACCAACCCACGATCCACAAACACCACACCGTACTTTACAAATGCAGGACACCATGAAATGATTCTGAAGCAAGCTTTTTATTAGAGTATGAAAACCCTACAGGGTGGCCCATCTAACATATTTGCCATCATTTTCATCGCAGGTCGTAGTCAGTCCAACTTCAGAAACGTTTGGGTCCACTTCTTAGATTTCCTGGACGCTGAGAGCTACGGGTCAAAAAAAAAAAAAAAAAAGTAAGCGAGCCAGACTCGAGATCTAAAAACTGAATCGACGTACCAGGAGGGAGCGATTGTCTGAGCTTCTTGGCCTTCTGCTTGTCGTTGACAACGAGAGTGTACAAGTAACGGGAGCATCTGACCTTGAACTTGTACTTGTCACCGTTCTTCTTGACACGGGCAGCTGATACCGAATTCAAAAAAGCGTTAGAGTTGTATTGGGAAATGGAACGATCGAGGTGGGAAAAAACTTACAGACGGCGTCCTTTCTGCGGGTGATCTCGAGGAATTGCTTAATGTCCAGAACCTGCTTGGGCTATAATGCGAAAGTTAAAATTGATTAGCTTTCGTCTGCTCTTTTAAGATGACCGAAAATGTTGAATAAAGAAAGCGAATCCAAGTATCGAATAGGAGAAAATGTTGATCCATCTGTTTGCATCCATTTTCGACGACTTGATTCCTATCCATATTGAGCTAGAGATTGGATGTGATATATACCATGACGGATAGATAGACCTTGCAAAGGAAAGAAGGCTCACCCAATGGATGTCGCTGGTCGCTTTACTCCCCCCTCCCGTCCACGCTCACCCAACCAATTTCCCAGCCATGGCCCACTCTGGAAATTGACGGTCCGGAGGTCGGACCAATAGGCTCGAAATGCTCCTCCTGAGGCCGAATTATCCGGTAATGTCGTCGGATGTGAAATATCCTAGCCGCACCGCTCCGATCTGGTTGCTGCTTCGTTGTCCTGGGTTTCTGAACATGTTGCTTTCCGGTTTTATAACCTGTTGGATGGATAGAGTCATCAACAATGCTGTTGTTGCTGGAACGGTGCACGGAATTTTTGAGTTGCAGAAAGAGTAAACGAAAAGCATGTATATTTCACGCCCTATGTATTTTTGGTTTCTTTATTATTTTTTTTATTTTTCGCTGGCCCTGACGAACATAGCACTCGATAGAAATGATGCTTGTTACTGTTACCAATGAAGGCTATTTGCTTTGGGGCTACGTTTTATTAAAACAAAGCAAGTAATTTGGCTGTTCAAAGTCGATGGGCGGTATTTTTAGCAGTGGAAACGATGCAAGTTTGTTTACCCACGGCCCATACATCGGCTGACGTGTTACGGTAAGGACGCCACGGCTGCTTTTGATGCGAAGACGAGGTGGACATGACCACACGGTCAGAGTGAATGTAAGAACGTCTCGTGGGCGGTCCTTCTTCCTCTGTACGGCTTTGCTTATAGCTGTTGTTACGTCGTCGACGGTGAGCATGCAGGTCTTCTTTCTTGGTGGGATCCAAGCATTGGAGGGCATGAGAAAGTTCGTTCATCATAAATACACCTTCACGGTTCTCCTCAGGAAGGCTTGCCTTTCGATACCGCATCGTGTTGTCTTTGAATGATGATCGTCGGGGTCGTGTCTCTCGAGTATCTTCACGATCTCTGCCTGCGTTGATCTTGGCCGACGGACGATGCAAAGAACTCAACGGATGTTTCTGGAATGCATAGGCCGATGGGGCTGGCTTGAAAACCGATCCTGTGAGGGAGGGATTTACCCGTTGAGAAAATTCGCCTCCATCAAGGGATCCTTGCAGTAACCGCCTCAAATAGTCGTAATCAGGACGATCGAAAAACCCAAGTCGACGTACGTATTCAATGAATTCGAGAAATCCACGTGGGAGTCCGGTGCATAGATCTTTGATCATTGTACTTTCCTTGACGGCTCGCATCTTTTCCCATCCTGAGCGGCATGTGCGTGCCTGGATACCGGTCCATGGTAAACCGTCGAGAACGAGTTCGAGGACAAGATAGCCAAGACTTTCAAGGTCGTCCCTGCGAGTAGGTCGTTCCCCATGATGCACGTTCAGTGAAGCGTATCTTGCCGTGCCTGTCTTGTTTCGAATCGGTCGTTTTGCTTCAGGATGAGGTTTGCTGGTTTTTGGATTTCGCCACCAAGTAGCCAGACCAAAATCGACGGCATAAATCTTGGGCATGCGCCGTCGCCATTGGCGAAAAAAAGAGCGGCATGGGAAATTATTCTCAGCTGAACTGAAATGGGGAATTGAGAGACCGTCTTCAACAGCCAACAGGAAGTTTTCGGGTTTCACATCTCGATATACAAGGCCCCGACCATGGATATGCTCCATGATGGAAACCTGTTTTTGATTTATAATAAGACTTGAGCTCGTTTTTTTTTCATTCTTTTTTGTTCGCGTACTAACAGGAAGTGAACTTACCAACTGGCAACCTAGATGAACCGTGACATCCAGTGGCATCACCGACACCGATTGTCTTAATTCCTTCAAGTTGGGTCCAAGCAAATCCACGATGATGCAGTCAAAATCGTCATATTGACCGTACCAATGGCAACGTGGGATGCCAGCTGAAGAGAGCAAAAAAAAAAAAGAAACAAAAAAAAAGTTGGATGCCATAGTGGCAAAGCTTGATTTCATTCACTTACATCCGCCAGTGAGAATGTTATACATGTAACTTTCGTGTCTCAATTGCGGGTGATTCATGTCCAAAGGCTCCCGTTTTAGAGCGTACAATCGTCCATTGTTGATATCTTGAACTAGAGATAAAACCAATGAGCGTGTGAACGGTGAATTGAAGCGATAAATTTTTCAATTCACTGCGACTCACCTTTGAAAACTTCGCCAAACGATCCTTCGCCTATTTTGGATAAGACCAACCACTGGTTCATGACAATGACATCTTTGCTGACTACATCATTCTCTGTGATTGGGGTATGGGAAGAGACGTCATAAGGTAATGAAGGTTGTAATAGGGAACGTGAGACTTGAAGTGTGGTTTGATAGTAGCTAGGTGTCGTGGTCTTGGTAGTTGTGGTGCTGGTTGTGATGGTAGTCGTTGTCATGCTATTTAACGAAAGCGAGGGCAGTTTTACTTTTTGGAGAATGGAAAAAGTTTACAAGTGGTCTTCTTTTCTTTTCGAATGTCGGTTGCCGGTGGACCGATCGGCAACAAGGAGATTCAAAAAGAAAGAAAGAACCCTCTTCTTTGCCCTAACAGAATCAGTAGCTAGGTCACACTGTGGAAAATAAAAAGCCAGTGAAAGGCCAAACGGAAGAATAATAGATGAAAGACGTAAGAAGATTAAAGAGATACGAAAAAAGGTCGACAAAAGGAGTAAAAAGAAGCAATCCAAAGATCAATACTCCCAAAAAAAGAGAACCGGAAAAATAGAAAGAAAAGAAAAAGAATGCTTTTGTTGGGGCATGGGAACTTTTTTTTTTAGAAAAAATCGCAATAAAGCTTAATCAATGGTCAGTCATTCCGCGATTCATGCGAGGGTTCTTCCTTTTATCTGCATTATGCATTTTTACACTTTGCCCTAGCTAACAGTTAACATTTGCAGTTTTTCCTTCCTTAATGACCCAACAATTCCATCTCAGGATTTCACTATGGTCTGTAAAAAAATTGCTGATGAAATTGAACAGCAAAAGTTGGTCTCTCCATGATCAGATGATGGTTTCAATTACCAGTTCTTTTTTCGGACCTTGAAGATGCATTGGCTAGACATCGAGCGCATACTCGCTCATCCCCTATGTGAATGCGGTAAAGTAAATGGCGTAGGCCGACAATAAATTGGTACTGAATGCATAACAACGCGCGTGCACGTACCGTGGCAGTAATCCACACAAATCTTATTCAGTACCACAATCCTTTTACGGAAACCAGATACGGGAACCCGATGATGTTGATTTCTGCCCCGCAATTTCGTACGATAATATAAAAGCAAAGAAAAAATATATTTCGGCAGGCAATTGTTACAGACAACTCACTGGTTATCATTGCAAACACACCTTTTCTTTCGGTCGCCTTCGACACATAAACTTCCGCCGGTCGGTAAACCTATTCGGTCAATCACCGCAGCGTGTGCAGGATACGTGCAACAATTTCTGAAAATGACCAAATGTGCGAGAATTTTGATCTACGGCCGAAAATGAACACAATCGCACACCCATGAGCGACACTTTTGTGCAACTGTTGAACAGTCGTACAATCGTTCTAAGACGGTAATGGAAGCATATGAGTCGATGGTAAATAAGAGCGTAACCACATACTGGTAGTATTGGCATTCATGGGTTAAACACAGGGTGATATTCATTCATTTACACCCAAAACGGTAATAATATCCATACCACCATTATATATGCGCTAACAGTTAACGTGTTCATGTTTGATCTATTGAAAATTTATCAGCTACAAGGTAGTATAAACAGAAGCAATTTCTGTAGCATCTACTGAAACAAATTACGTACCTGACAAGCAAACCATTTTTCGATATTGTCAAATATGCATATCTTGGGTGAAAGTAAAAGGGGAATTTTTATTCATCATATCTTTTTGTATACAAAATAAATGAAGAAGAAAGAGGGCAAGCACGATGTTGATTCGTATCGTGTACTTTTCGTTGACGCACGCGCTGATGCGCGTGTTGCGTAAAACCAGAATGTAGAGACGTTAGATTGTCGTGGAACTGACCGAATCGGTGACAGATTGTTACCTTTGATAATCCATGATGTCTGTTTTAAAATATTTCAAAGAGGCCCAAAGCATCGTCTCTGAATTCCAATATGCGATGATGGGTGGGCCGGAGAAGGGGGAGGTACGCAGGATGACTGATATGTTGTAATTTGAGGAATCAAAACATTGGCTTGCTGGTGAATTTGAGGAATTGAAGAAGAATCATAGTTATTAATGGAAAGATACTCACGACGATGACTTTTGCGAGTCCCAATGGCTGAGCATCTTGACTTATGTATGTATTGGGATCACATAACAGGACAGTGGTGACAATTTTTAAAATATGGATATTTATTTATGTTTTAGACAAACGCAAAGGTTGGGTCGAAAAACGGCGGTTCATCGACATGGGGATTGTAAGTGTAATAGATTACTGACGACCGTTTTTGACACAGCAGATGCTGTCTTGTACGGCCAGGCAATGGTGTCTTGGTTTACTCGGTCATGCAGCCTTTCAACCCTCACTGCAGCAAGCAGCTCCTTGACTCCAGCATGCTCATGGCAGAAAAAGTAATTGGATGTCACCGGAATATGTGACGCACATTGAGTAGCCGCGGCTTCTGTCAGTATTTAAACATACGGACAAACGAACGTATGATTAACTTCGGGCACTGTCTGCTGCTTCTAATTTTTGTTTCAGAGAAATCCAAGAAGTCGCACACGCGATTATACTGTTCGATCCATTGTTGCTTCCCCACATTTGGCCATCTGCCCAGCATTTGCTTGTAATTTCTACAGGTTGGGGTCGACCTTCGCAAAGCTTCCCAGTCTATTCGCCCAATAAACACAAGAGCCTCTTTTATGTTCATATTTCCGACAGTTTCCATACCAAACCGTTCCCCAGAGTTCAGGTTCGTTCTGTCCGTCGCTGACGCAGATGACCCTGTGCTGTCGACGGACGCGCGTTCACGGTTGTTGGATCGTTCGAAATATCGAATCGCAGCGAGAGCAACGAGAGTGTTTTGCGAGTTCGCAACTGGTTCTTTGCGCGAGTGATGTTGTGTTTCACTTCGTCTATGGTACGCTCCATCGCAAACGCGGCATACACCGGCAAAGGGCCCATGTACTGAATGACTTTGTAGATATGCAGGAGGTAATGTTGCGATATAGTAAAGACGTGGTCGTCAACCTTGCCTTCACGGTTGAACTTCACGAGAGCACGGTTCCACAACAACAACAGGCAAGATTGTACAATTTCGTCAGATACGTGATCGGCAGCTTTTCATCAACATTATCAATACGTTCAAGCACCAGTGTCGGGACAGTGAATCCAGTCCACGGCTTTACAGAATCCGGCTTTCTTGGAAATATCTCCGCAGTCTCCAGAAATTCTTGAAGGAATTTTTCCATGCACGCCAATAATTTGGTCTATGACCGAAGAAGGCAGCTAAAATGGGTTATTCTGAGTTCCGTAGTGACCTTGCAGAAGCTTGAAGATCCTTTGCAGCTGCAAGTTCATCTACTGTCTTTCCAGTCCAAATAAATTGAGTGGATATGAGGAGATCCACTTGCTTGAGGTTCCATGACCCAGAAACACTAACGTTCTCGCTTCTCCAAGTAGGGTGAAGCACTGTCGCCTTGCAAAGTCGGTAAGATATCCCTAAAGGTTCTGGAGACACTGGTGGTACGAAATGACGATGACAACCCGTCTGCAATGATGCAGTCGTCCTGGATGATGTCTTTTTCGTCAGACATCGATCCAGGTTCCAGGAGAGCTGCTCCTCTGTAACCAGGAACTGATAATGGGAGTTGATAATGGTCTACAAAAACAGGTAAGGGACTAACTCATGAGCTTATATTTCTGATGCTGCATACCTTTAACTCATTATCCTCCCCACCCACAGGAGCAGCCTGCTTGCAGTTAGCTTGCTCATGCTTCACTTTATGAAGTTCCCGCTGCAAGCTGCGGACAGTGCCTTCGAGGTATTCGATCCTCTGTCGATCAGAACTGACGTCCTCTTGTCTGCGTTTCTTTTGGTAAGAGGACGCGCTGTGGTAACTATTGAGGGCTGCGAAAGTGTATATTCCCAGATGGATTGTCAAGTGTAGCCGTCGACTAGTTGCTACTTGGCGAGTTCCGTTCCACAATCTTCTCGGTATCGCTTTTGCGGCCTTTGTTAAACCAGACGTTGCAGATGGGAGCAGTGAGAATCGAAGCTTTTACGTGAGAATGTTTAAAAGAAAAAACAACTCGACTGCTCTGCCCTGACCCTGGTGTTTAATGCGTTGTCCAAAAATTTGTGCAAAATTTTACTGCGTGCACCTGTGTTTCCCCATTTGAGAAGCTGATTCCGGAATTGAATACATTTTAGATTCGAGCGATGACGTTACTGCTCTTGCTACAATTTATTTGAATCAAAAACGCGCAAACGACAGCATTCTTATTGATTGTAAACAGCTCAACCTGGAGATGACGCCAGTCCTGCAGGTCAATCGGTTTATGCCGCCAAGCTACAGATGTGGTTTGCGTTGGTGCGCGTTCCAATCGCGTAAAATATCTACAAAGGATTTTGACATAGTCAATGACATACTTTTTGCCGATACGCACACATGCGCTCGCATCGGCCTTAGTCGTTGTGCTCTCTGTGTTCTGTTGCCATTGCAACTTGGCGCACTGATACTGAACCCTGACTTCGTATACTAAATACCTGAGCGTGTATTGTCATAGCATTATTGATCTGCTGTTTCACGCTGAAACTGAACAAGCTATGTGCCTGACAACCGATCCATTTTTGGCCTTAGCAACTACGTAACGGTATCTCGGGTTCGATGACTTTCCTTGCTCTTCAGACGCATCTATCATATTATTTTGGTCCTTTTTTTTCATTGTCGTTTCTTCGCTTCCGCTGATCCGGTAGTGCCACTTTTCTTTGTACTGCATTAGATGTGGATTGATTAATTGTTGTTCATGTTAATATAAGATAACGTCTTCGAAGAATCGCATGCTCAAAATTTCTTCGTCGTCAGTTCGCACTGCCCTCTTGAGCGAAAGGCATGATAGAACTCGAACTCGTACAGTGCATATCGATAAATAATCTGCCATATATTAGTTTGACTCGGTGATACAACGACCTGTGGGAGCATTCGATCCACCTCGAAAAAAAAAGAGTTTGGGATATTAAATGTAAATAAAACAGCTATCGCGATCCTCACCTCATGCACATTTACATTTCAGGCATATCTTACAACCATCAATCTAAATAACAAGAAGCCGTCCCCTCATAATCGTTGGCAAAACAGAAAAACAGAAAAAATCAGAGATTCTAATGGGCCCTGACAAAAGCCAAGGGCCTTTACTGGCAACCATGAATTAAAAAAGACAAAAAAAAAGACTCAGACTCCCATTTCTCGACACGATTAGTTCCGTTGTCCCAATCTACTAGCATTTTTGTGTTTGGTTTGTCATCATTGTGATTTTTTCAATGACAAAGGCGATGCTCCAAAGGGCAGATCGATCAAGCGACCTTCCGTTTCGGAGGCAGCACGCTTTGCCACCTTCACTATCTCTGCTGAAAATTTTTTAAAAAAATTTCGCTTTTACACATTGTGACCGCGAAAAAAACAAAAAAAATTCTGTAGAGGAAATACGGTGTGTGGAAACGCTTAGCATGTAGAGAAGAGCTACAGAAATACAAGTGGTGCTGTAGAAAAGTAATTTACTAGAGGGATGTCTGCCTTAGTTGGCATGACAACTTGAAGCATGCATGGAATTTTTTTTGGGGCGGTGACTGGAATGGATGAACCCGAGGACTCAAAATGTTCCGTAATCTTATTTTGTACCCGAGAAATACAGTGTTGGCCAAATATTTATTGTAATGTACCCTGTTTGTGATTATCGCGTTTTTTCATTTATGATAGAATAACAAATGGACCACGCGCGCTATAAGATTTGGTAAAGGGGCATGTGAATTGGAATGTCAAAATTTGGAGAGTCCGATGCAACGATATGAATTTGTTGAACCTGTTACATGTGAGATCCCGGATATGGAAACCGAGTTTCAACAGGGTTTCTGGATTATTTAAGTTTTTCTAGACGGTATCAACGTTGATCCTTAAATATATCGATGATGATGATTTCTTCGTCCTCTTGAGTTGATTCGTTCGATGTTCACTGTCATTGCGATAAAACAACAAGTTATATAACATGAACTTCTAAAGCCAAAAATCATATGATTATTTTCCCCTTTGGTAAACAGTTTCGTTCCATTTTGAGTAAAAAAAAAAAAAAAAAGTTTCGCAAGGTCGCAATGACGTGAACGATGTAAATATTGGTGTTTTTGCATGCATGAATGAAACACTAGATGACGGGGAGAGGGAATGATCAAGGGGAAAAAGTCATGCACAAAAAGACAAGGATGATATGTGAAAAAGTAAAAGTAGTCCATGAAGACTTGAAGAAAAAAATGTAAACTAGGAAATACAGACGATGATGAGACTGGTATAAACTTTTCTTTTAAACTTCTACGGTGCTGTCGGTATCCGGATCACTTTCGGTATGGACGTAAAATTGTTCTTCTTTCCGTATACGCTGTCTCGTATTTTTAGCTTCTCGATGCCAATCAATGTGGAAAAGAAATCCGCATTCACCAATGGCGGCAAGGAATAGAGCCAGTGACAGAGAGGACCAAATGCCTTGAAGACCCCAAGTGGCCCGGAAAGTCAAAAGGAAACCCGCCGGTAAAGCCACGAGATAATAGGCAAACAAGTTGATGCAAGCCGCAATATTTTGCCGACCCAGTCCGCGAATCACGCCTCCGCACACACCACATAACCCGTCGGCGATCTGGAATAAGGAAAGCAGCGGCAAGATATTTGCAACCGCATCGATGACCGGTTTATCCGAGGTGAAAAGATAGCCAAGCCATGTCCGTCCAACAATGAAAAATAGAGAATTCAAAGCGCCAAAGATGACAGCATATAACAAGGTAACAATGGAAGCACGGTAAGCTTTTTGACCGTGCCCTTCTCCCAAAGCATTGCCCACACGGTTAGCTGCTGCCACAGCAATACCAAAAGGAATGGTATACGTTGCCGAAACCAAGGTCAATAGAATGGATTGCGCGGCTAAATCGATTGTGCCAAGATACGAAGCGGCGAGAGCGGCCAGTTCAAATGCCCACCATTCGGTACACACCATCAAAATGCCCGGGATGGCTAGACGTAGGAAAGGCCACCAATCCCGCAAGCATTCGCGAGTCCAACCGCCCCAGGCTTCATAGCCTCGGCAATAATAGATGTAGATCAATAAAAAACACAGCATTAACCAATAGCTGCAACTAGTCGCCAATGGCGCACCAATGAAACCAAGCTGGAAAGGTCGACAATAAACGAATAGATAATTCAGGCCGAGATTAATTGGAGATGTCACGAAGAGAGCATAGGTCGAAGCTTCCATGATGCCCTGAGCCTGACAAAATTTCTTGATCGCTTCAAAACTGATATATGCCGGCGCACCGATAAGCAAATACCGCAGGAACAGACCTTCAAAGTGCCTATGATGAGAAACTGAATGGATTCCTTTGGATTTTCTTTTTTAAAAAATTTACCTGCAAGGGCGGCGAGATCGGGATCTTGATTGACAAATATGAGTAAACGTGTGGCATTCCACCATGTTATTGAGATGGGGATAAATAAAATGGCAAGGACTAGTAAAGCGCGCTGAAGGTGAATGCCCAAAAGCGTTTTATCACGGGCACCTGTCCATGCTTGCGAACACAGGGTATCGAGAGCTGTGCTTGTTCCGTAAGTAATACTCCAGGCTGACACCGTAGCGAACATGGAACCTAAAGCGGAAGCACCCAGTTCCAATGGACCCTATGCAAGGAAGTTCATGAGTGGCTTCATTCTTAAAATTATCGCAGATCTTGCATTTCATCCTACCAGATGACCGAGAGTAAAAATACTGGCCATTTGAAACGAGCTTTGAAGAAGATAGGTGCCGATGATGGGAAGACTATTGACGAGCATCCATTGAAATTCTTCCTTGTAAGATGCATTCTCTGTGGATTTATAGGAAAGTAATGGACTCTGTTCCGTCAATGTCAAAGAAACAGACGAGTTGCTGGAGGTATCATCATCCGTATATTTCGTATGTCGATGCTGACTTAATCCCATACCAAGAAAAAGGAGAATACGAAAAAAAAAGTTTGATAATCAGGAAAGAGATAACAAAAAAAAAAGGTGGAACAAGGAAAAAGGGATCACCCTTTTTTTATTTTCCTTTTTTTTTTTTTTTCGGGACCGCCAAACTGATGAACTCAGTGAACTTTTTGGTATCAAACATTCTCTTTTGTCTCCTCTTCCAAAACAAGTGGTTATACAAAGTAAGAAAGAACCTGTTGATCAATTTTACGGTATTTCTGGGAAACCACCTTTTCTTTTTTTCACTTCTTCAATGTCTACTTAACTGCAGTGACAACCCAGGCAAGCGGCAAGCGGACAGTGGATGCTGGCATGAATAGAAAGCATGGCGCTCATGAAAATGAAGCTTTTACTAGCAAAAATAGTTGAATAAAAAAACAATTACCAATGTTTGGTCTTAACCGTTTCATCGCACGGCATTCTCAAGGTTCCCGAAACTGTCAATTTTTTTCTTCATAAAAATCAGTCAACGCTGGATGAAAGAAGCTTTGGAGCTTTTGTTCATTCTTTTTGATTTTCTATTGATTTTAAACCTAACCAATCATATAAGATCGTGAAATGCTCGGACGATTCGTGCGCTTGAAGAAGGAGGGAAAAAAAGGTTTAAGCTTTTTTCAATAAGACGAGACGAATAGCGTCGAATTGAAATGACAGTCCAGTCTGTTCAATCTCTAAAACTCGATTGTTTATCCCATTGTTATTGTTTAGGGAAAATGCCTGGGAAAACATCAAGACAGAAAAACACCGCGGATCACCCGTCCTACACGCCGGTTTTGCAGTGCAGAGTTGATTGAACCCAGTGCCCGATGGAAAGTGCGGCCCGAGCCGCTGGACAGTTGACATCATCATTTATTTCAGTCTCCGACGGACAGAGAGGTGTAAACATTTCTGGCTGCCCCCTTTGACCGACTGTGATCCCCACCTAGAAATTTTTCCACCTCGAGTTTATCGCCATGTTCTCCTTGACAGCTCGTGTCGCTCGGCATCCGTGCCGAGGAATTATTGCACGATCGTACGCATCGAAAAAGAAATTCGCCTATAAAGAGAATCCCGATGCGCTTGACGTGAAACAGGCAGTGCGTGTGTTGCAAGCCCTCGAAGTCGGTCATCCTACGCATCAGATCGAAGCCCACATTCAATGCAAAATCGAAAAGTCGACTCCCTTGATTCGTGGATCCATCGTGCTTCCCAAAAACATCAAACAAGAGGCCACTATTCTCGTCTTTGCTACTGGCAAGCACGCTGAAGAAGCTCGCAATGCCGGCGCACACTATGTTGGTGGAGAAGAATTGATTGAACAAGTACAAAAGGGAGAACTCAAATTCGATAAATGCATTTCAACCCCGGCCATGTTCCCTGCAGTGACAAAGATCGCACGTATCCTCGGTCCCAAGGGTTTGATGCCTACTGTTAAGAAAGGTACATTGTTCGACATGGGTTCACGCTTGCAGCTGTATTTAATCTTGCATCGTCTAGGTACTGTCACGGAAGATCTGGCCAATGTGGTAAAGATGTCCAAGGGTTCCTTTGATTTCAAAGCTGATAAACAGGGTGTATTACACACCGGTAAGTGTGTTTTCGATGGGGGAGACAAGAAGTTCGGATCTGACCAAAAATTGCTTAATTTAGGCATCGCCAAAATGACATTTGATTCTGCTGATGTTGAAGGTACAGCATAAAACGAGCATATAAGAGTATCGGAGACCATGGAATACTGATGCTGTTTTTTTTGACATTAGCAAACTTAAAAGCCATTCTGGAGGAATTACGAGTATTTGGCAAAGCGAATAATTTGAAATGTAAGTTTCGATCATACATTTGGATGTGTTTCTGTGGATACAAGGTGATATTGATGTTTTTGCATCCTTTTTTTTTTAGCCATCATTCAAAATGTCGTATTATCTAGCACACGAGGTCCCGGTATTGTGATTGCTGGCGGACCCTCTTTATAGACGCAGCACAGTCACTTGTACATTTTAAGCTTAGACATACAAAAATTTTCAAGTCATTTCATTATCCCCGGAATCGCTTGATTCGTACTAGTTTCAAACAATCAACAGTGTTCCACCCAACAGGTTTTATTTATTTATTTGGGGGTGGGGTGGGGATGAAAGGAGTCTCAATGATGATAGTGATGAACGAGTGCCATCATGTCCCTATGCATGGGAGGCATAAAGCAGTCAACCAGGATTTATTGTCGTCATTTTTAAGTCAAACTGTGTAAATTAGCGTGCACGCCATTTCAATCATTTTCATGCAACCGTTATTTATACAGCAGCAGCATCATTATTGCCGATTGTTTTTGTCACCATTGCAGGATAAATGGCCGAATTTGAACGTTATAAAAAGGCCATTTTCATCGCACCGACACCCAACTTCATTCTTCAAACACATAACAACTTTTTTATTCAAAATGTCTGGAACCCAAAACAACAATCCTGGTAACTTTGCTAACCGTTCCAAGGAGGAAGTTCGCGACATTGCCAGCAAGGGCGGTCAAGCTAGCCACTCTGGAGGTTTCGCCAATATGGATTCCGAGAAGCAGCACAACATTGCCAGCAAGGGCGGTCAAGCTTCCTCTGGTTCTTTTGAACCCGGTAGCGAGAAAGCCAGAGAAGCCGGTCGCAAGGGAGGTCTCGCAAAAGGCCAACACAACCAATAAGCGTGTTATGTCCCACTGACCATGCTCCATCGCTATTATGCGACTGTTTCTCTTTGTAATTAACTCTTTCTTTCAATTCGAGATTTTTAACTAGTTTGTTTCTATTGTAAAAATCTTTGTCAAATATATTTGATCTATTTACTGTAACATTGAGGTTTTGCCCTTTTTCTCAAAGATAAGCGGACAGAACTTTCTGTTATTGCGATGATGATTAATTTTAGGTAATGCAACTGTGTGCGGTACAATAAGGATGCATGAAAAGAAAAAAAAAAGATTGGAAAAATGAGAGGAATTAGGAATAAGTTGTGTGATTCAAGAGTGACGAAAATTAAGCAGGAAAGTTGGAGAGGTTTCATTTTTGGATAGGGGACGAGTGCAGCGGGGTGCGATTTCGCATGGAATCCGTGCTGCGTGTTTGAGGGTCATGATGATTAGTGTAGCTGGGTTTCCGATCGATGCCGCTTGCCAAAGATCGTTTGCTAGCCTTTTTCACGGCTTTATCACGTTCCACAAGATATTCGGAATAGGTGATCCACAACGTTTGTGGAAACAGAATCACCTTGCGGATCCACTTTAACAGGCAGATTACAATCCATACACCAATAGCAAATACTAAAACGTGCAATAAAAAATTTGAGTCGCTTCTTCTTATTGCACACCGCTTGCATGCCACTTACATGTTAAAAAGTAAGACAGTAATGTATACCCAGTATCAAGCCATGGACTCTTGGCACGGTTGGCAAGAATCGACTCGATATCCACTTCTAGTTTTTTGAGCTAAAAAACATTTTGATGAGCAAATGATGGATAAAAGGGTGCCACAGTTGAATTGACTTACAGCTGAGTAATGGGTTTCGGGTATATCTTTGATGTAGGTTTCCATGCGATTTCGGGTCGTTGCCATGTCGAATTGGACGTCTCGGACGACCACTTCCGTTTCCGTCAATGCCTGTTTGAGCTCCGTCATTTCTGTTTGCAGCGCTTCTACACTGAGGCGCACACCTTCCTGCCGGTAATCAAATGGGTTCACGGAACGGAACGGGATATTGTTGAGCAATAAGGATGGGGCTCGGTGCATGGACGCTAGACTGTATCGGCCTGAAGAGCGATCAAGACGTTGCACGGACGATGATCGTTTGCCATTGAAGGAAGATAATAAGGAAGAGGACCGTCGTCGTGATGCCTTTTCTCCTGCAAAATAGTCTTCCGGTTCTTCGGTAAAGAGGGCTTGCGGGCTCCCACTTTTGCGGTCACCACTGGCCGTCGTGGTTTCATGACCAGCATGATCAACCATATCCAATGCCAAACTCTCCGTGACGTCCCACCGATCATTCAGAAATTGCTGTGATTCTTGGGAAAGTCGAGCCAATTCTTCCAAACGGCCACCGACCATTCTCAAGGTCGCCTCAATATCGTCAAATCGGCGAGACGACGCTTGTTCTTTGTCATCCACCGGTCCTAACAACGACACGTGGAGATCGATGAGAGGTCCTATCCATCCCCTTCTTTGGTAAGTACGAAACGGTAGGGATAAATAGTCTGTTCCATCTGCTTACCGTTATCCATCACCTCTTCACCCGTCATCTGTACCAATTTGACAAATTCCGACTTGTCCTTTGGATCGACTTGCACTACCGCTATTTGAGAAAGAAAACAGAAAAGTTTCGAATAAGTTCATGTGCCGATTGCTGAATAGGGATTGATCAGTGGGATATACCTATTGTTTTCTTATCGGTGGGAGAGGCATTGGCATGGGTATAGAGACCCGAGATGATGTTGGCGGCATCGATGACGTCGTCTTCATCATCTTCTTCGTTATCCAGATCCAATTCTTCATCCTCATCGTTTTCGTCTTCGTCCTTGCTGGTTTGACGGTCCGATCCGTCCGTGTCTTTGATTCGTCGTTCCTTCATTTGCACTTTTCCTTCTTTCTCATATTCATTGATAAGGGCCACCACTTCCTCAGGTAACGTATCGTAATCAAACAATAGCACTTGCCCCTTTTCCACCTGCTTTTCATGTGACTGACCACTGTCAGACGAATTCACATCTGTAGGGTCCTCAAAGTCACTTTGATCTACCGGAAATTCCTCGTTGTGAATGCTCGATGAGACCGAAGGAATCGTTTCTTCCACGTCAGAGAGGTTTTCAAAGGCAACTCGGTCGCGCGGGTTGACCTCTGGCGACCGTGTGGACTTGAGGTTGGGACGAAAGGCGACGGCGGTATCCTTGGCGACAGAGGGCTGAGGCTGGTAGAGATGGTAATCGGGGTGCTTTCTCAAATCATCGAGAGAGTAACGTCGATTGTTTTTCAACTGAAGATACGCTTGCAACGGCATGTCCTTGTCTCGCGCTTGTGAGGCTTCTTCGTCGGCCATGGCTTGTCGAATTTGGTGTACATGGTCGCTGGATAAGTTGAGAGGGGCCCATCCATGGTTAGGGTGATGTGGACTGGTCTTACTGTCCGACGTGAGATGAGGCGAAAAGGGGGGCTGTTCATCGTCGGTGGTGATGGATCTTGCTTTGAGACTCACAGGAGAACGGGCAACCGAGGTTTCATAATCTAGTGAGGAAGTACGTGGTTCGTCGTCCTGTGATTGTTCGGATCCCGCTCCATTTGGTTTGTTTTTGCCTTTTAACCTATCCAGTTTGATCAATGTTTTGTACCACGATTTGCGATGTTCGCAAGTCGTAGGACTGGAAGGTTGTAGGTCATTATCGAATGATAATCGCGAAGGAATAGGTTGTTCGTTGTTGATCTGAGTTAAAGCGGAAGGGGGCGGGGTACTGACGGACATGCGCGCCGGCGGCAAGGGCATGTCAAGTGTATGCAGTGAATGATTCTGCGAAGGATATTCGTCCGAACTTGTCGCAGAGAATTCGGAACCTTGTGCAACAGGGAACGGCGACGGATCCAGCGTTGCTTGAAACGTTCTGGAGACCTCGTTTCCAAACGATATCTTTTTCCTCACATCATCCACCGCATTGATCGTAAATACGTCCGGTAAGCTGTCTGTCCGTTGATGGCCTGATAACCGCCGAGTGGGCTGGCGCTGGCCATGACCCGTTTTTGCATGATCGACGTTCTCTACAAAAATCTTCATATTCAGAATTGAACAGAAAAAAAAAAACTTTAGGTAAATCATTCATTTACCCGATTGCTGACGACGGTGACGATGCTCTTTGTAAGCTGGTTTCCGTGGTGCTTCCGGTAACTTGGTAGTAAGTTGAGTCAGCCTCAATATATCTTCGTTGGAAACCGCACCCAGCATATCTTTGGCTAAACCAACACAAGACGGTGAGTCGGCATGTACACCAATCTCGCGAAAAAGTAATACTCACCTTTTCGCGAATCGGCCGTCGCATCTTTCGCTTGTTTGCGTTCCGAGGGGGCATGTTTTCGTTCAGATGAATGCGATTGGGACGGAGTCACCATAATAGGATGAGGATCCAGCCAGCCTCGATTAGTGTCAATGGCAAAAAGAGGTTGTTTCGATGTGGTGCGTGAGTCGGAGGTCCCACGAAGTTCACTGGTAGAAGTCGAAGCCGTACGACGATGACGGTTACTCGTGGATTTTGAGGCGGAAGGAGCTACGGAAGCATCCCCATGGGGATGCTTAGACGGGTCGGGTATAGCTTCTTGTGATCGATGCGACATGGTCCTCCAATGATCAAGCTCATTAAAGTGACGATGTGGTTGCATGACCCAGAGCACAGGGAAAGAAGAAAGAAAAAGAAAAAGAAAAAGAAGAAGAAAAAAATATTGAGAAAAAGTAAGACGAAAAAAAAAATAAGTTAAAAAAGCATAACGTTGGTCAGTTGAACCCTTTCTTTTTTCCTTGCTCATGCCTGTCACGGATGGAAGCCCAGTTGCACGCCATGGAAAAATTTAATGTCAGTCTAACCATGAATACAAGCATACATCTTTCTATCTTCCCATTTTGCATGTACTTTTTATACCTGAACCAAGGTTATATATTCTACTGTATAATCGCAACATAGACGTCATGACGATCTATATAGTTGGTTTCCGACGGAACGGACATGGATACGGTTCTCATCCATTGTTCTTTGCTGACTTTGAATTTGAGGACAATTGACCCTCTCTCTTTTTTTTTTTAGAGGCCAGTTTTTCTCAGTTGTGCTTCTTTATTGTCCCGTGGCGAGGTTAAACAGGCATGGTTATGAGGAGAAGAAAGAGTGCCGGGAAATCGACCAGAAAACACACGGACCGGGTGCAGCGACAGTTGTCTTCTTCCAGTCGCGATCGCGCCGCACGTCGACATGCCCGACATGAAGGTCATCAGGAATTACCAGAAGACATCATGATGGATGCAGCCCAGTTGTTCCGAGAGAATATCAATGCTCCTTTTTGGAAACGAAGACCGTTTTATTTCCTCGTCGGACTCACGGTAGGATTGATGGGCATGTTTGCCGTTTCCAGCACTCCCGCGGCTCAGAGCCATCTCGGTGACTTGCAAACCTACTTGGCCTTGCAATTGGCAGACATCGATCTTGCCAACGTACTGCCGGCCTCAGGCATGATTGATGATCTATTTGGCAATTTCACCAACCTCGTGAAATCCGCTCCCTCCAGTGAAATTCCCTTTATGCCGGCTATTGCTCACAGGTTGGAATCTCACGGATTTAAAAAAGACACGAGAAAAGCAGTCCACCTTAACAAGATGTCCATGATATTGTCCCCTACAGAGAACAACTCAATTTGAAGCCGCATTTCCCGGTAGTGTTAATGCATGGTATCATTTCCTCTGGACTGGAAAGCTGGAGTACATCGGAGAAATCCAAAAAGTACTTCCGAAAACGCATGTGGGGAACCACCAGTACGTATGCTTAGTGCAATGACTTGAGCAGTCTCCATTGTGTTTAACAAAGACCCTGGATTCTATGTAGCCATGTTTCGATCGGTGTTGTTGGAGAAGGAGCTTTGGACAGAACATCTTAAACTGGATCCGTGGACGGGATTGGACCCTCCCGATATTAAACTGCGCGTAGCACAAGGTTCGTTTGTAAACAAATATGCAAATCCCAAAAACAGATAACAATGAAAGGGGTCAATCCTCATTTTTTCCATATTTGCAGGATTGGATTCGGCCGATTACTTTGTGACAGGGTAGCGTATCCTTTTTTTTTTCTTTTAATGTCTGTCCATTGATGATCAGCTTATCCGCGGACTTTTCTTCTTTTAGGTACTGGATTTGGGCCAAAATTATTGAGAACCTGGCGGCTATAGGGTACGACAGTAATACCATGCATCTTGCCAGTTACGATTGGCGTCTTTCCTTTGCCAACTTGGAAACCCGCGATCAGTACTTTTCACGTTTAAAATCCACCATTGAAGTGGCGTACCAGGCCAACCATCGCAAATCCGTCGTCATCACGCATTCCATGGGTAACAAAAAAAAAATGGTCTAATGGCCCGTTTATCCGTTGTCAAAATTTAGTTTAGTTTGGCCTCACCATTTTAAGGTTTTCACGTTTTGCAGGTTCGGTCTTGTTCCCGTATTTCCTCAAATGGGTAGAACATCCTGATTACGGGAACGGAGGTCGTGATTGGACCGACAAGTACATCGAGTCATTTGTCAACGTCGGCGGACCGATGATGGGTGTTCCCAAGGCATTGACTTCCATGCTTTCTGGTATGTCTATGTGATAATCCAGAATATCACAGATGACTAACTTAAGGATATAGGCGAAACGCGTGATACCATGAACTTGGGCAGTTTCGGGGCCTATTTGCTGGAAAAGTTCTTTTCTCGACGCGAACGAGCCAATCTAATGCGTACCTGGGCTGGAGGCTCATCCATGCTTCCAAAAGGCGGTGAAATCGTGTGGGGAACACAACAGCAAGCTCCCGATGACGAGCGCAATGAAGCATATCACTCTTTTGGCAATATGATTTCATTTGTTCCTCAGCTCGTTGAAATTTCCAAGAACGGCACCGAAATCAAAAAGACCGCACTTCATGACATATTACTTCGAAATCATACCATTCACTCTTCCATGGGGTTGCTCCATCACAGCACCGACGAAGCTTACCAAGAAATGCTGAAGCGCAACTACTCTTTTGGTATCACTACGTCCAAGAAGCAACTGGCCATCAATGATAATGATCCAAGGACATGGTCCAACCCCGTCGAATCGAAATTACCCATTGGTAAGCGCTTTTAAGGGTTCACATGAAGCCTATCGATCTAAATACATACATATTACCCATGATGAACGGTTGATGTAGCTCCTAATATGAAGATTTACTGCTTTTATGGGGTTGGCTTACCTACCGAACGCAGCTACTTTTATGCTGCCACGAGTGATCAAGACACGGCGGCTCAGCAAGATGCTATGGCCGTCAACGACACGGATAAACATGTGGCCGAGGCAGAATCGAAACCGCTGGAACTGGTACAATCTTTTAGTGATATCCATTATGCCGTGTTTGCTTACCCTCTTGCTTGATAGTATATCGATGCTTCTATTCATGATCCGATGGAAAGGGTAGAAACCGGGGTTCGGTTTAGCGAAGGGTAAGATAATTGACTCATTGGAAAAATCATGACAGACCAACTCACTGTGATTGTGCGATGACAGAGATGGCACCGTCCCACTTCTTTCTCTTGGGTACATGTGCGCGCCTTCAGGAGGGTGGACAAAGCATGCGGATCTGTATAACCCGGGTCACAGTCCGGTGATTTTAAAGGAATATCAAGACGAAAGTGAAGGCATGCTGAATGTTCGCGGTGGCAGTAAAGCGAGCAATCACGTCGACATTTTGGGCAATTGGGAAATGACGGTAAGTGGCCATACTGTACCCCAGGCTCAAAATTAGTTATCTCTAATATACATTTATCAGTTGGATCTTTTACGCATTGTCTCCAATCAAGGTGATCAAGTGTCCCAACGCATCACATCAAACATTGAACAAATTGCGCAGAAAGTCGAGTTGCAACACGAGCGATGATGCGTACAAACATCATCACTTTATAAAATAGCATAATAAATCAAATAATGGCATTATACAATCATTCAAATAAAATAACACGAGGCGGTATTGAACAATGAGTAGTGTGAATGGGGGTTATAATAGTTCATTAGTGTTATAAGATAGGATATTAGAGAGATGGCGTGTGGTTGCTTTTAAACAATTTGCTCCAAAACAATAAGAGCATACATATAAAGGGGAATGACAATGTTATCATTCTGAGTTGAAAATGCTTCCAGTAAACCTAGAAACAAAAAAACTTTATCAGTCAGCTAGAAAAAAAGAAGTCAGTGGGCCTCATTTACCTGTGATGGTGACAATAAACATGTAATTAAACCATTTACTTCGGCCCGCCGAAGCAACGAAACGAGAGGCGTCTTCCACGCCAAAGAAAGCGGATACATAGGTGATCATGATTGAACTAATATACACGGTCAGAATAAACGCCAATGTGCCCTCCACTGTCTTTCGCGATTTCGGCCAATGCCAGCGTCCATATCGTTTGCCAACCAAAGAAGCCTATCAAATACATCACCCTGTCAATCATGGTTTTCAAATGCATTATTGCTCAACTTACGGCGGCATCGCCAAACCCGAGAGCCAGAATTCCAGAGAGACTGGCAAGCAAGTTGGAACTATAATCGAAAATTAGATACGGTAAGATGCCGTGAGAGACTTCGTCATACATACCGGCCTAACCATACGGGACTTGCACAACCGAGCAACAAATAAATATGGCTTAGAATGACAGGACCGAGGTCTCGATTGTCGATAAACTCGGTCAGGAAGATGTGCAGACTCTTGCCATAGGGCCACACAGCGAAATATCGTAAATATTCGAGATAAATAAATGCCGATAACGCGACAGCAAAGGAAAGTTGTAGAAAAGACCGCTAAAATATGCCATATATTTAAGTCACGCGGCGATGATTTTCTGTTGCGGTCCCACACCACTATACCTCAAATAAGACGGCTGGGACGAACATGACGACGGCCAAAGCATGGAACAATTTTCGTTTCTTGTTGAGAGTCTGAGTCAATACTCGGATCTGCGTTTCCTTGGCGTCAAAAGGCGGACCGACCGATTGCGTGTCAAAAGAACTGAAATCGAGCACCAACACCCACACCACCACGGTCGTCGCGATTGTAAATGCCCAGTACAGACACAAGAACAAACGAGGCGGAGACATGAACACATATTCCACGGTCCTACAAAATACGGAATAATTTTTTTTTTTTTTTTTGGTTTGAATGAAGTGTTTCGCGCAAGGAGATCTCCTTTTTCCCATGATGCAGGCGACTTACCACATAAGCGGATTGTGACCCATGATGGAGGTGCATACAGGTGCGATAAAGAAAAGAATGATCCCTAGTGTTGTACCATAAACTGCTAAAGCCACCAAGATTTTTTTCTTTTCAATACTGGACAGACCCTCGACCACAGGGGCCGTGCGCCAGTACGGTTGACGCGCCAATTGACGTGAATAGCGTAACAGTGGATAAGCGAGGATCCCAATAATGAACATGCCGAGGATGACAGCATGAAGCAGAACAGCGATAGGGGAAATATCGGCGTACTGAATATATTTTGGAGTATCCTCAGGCATGAACTAAAAGGCTAGTGTGAGCGACCCTTGACTCCTTTATTACTTTATTTTCCCTTTTTTTCCCTTGATCCCTGTCATCATGATCTTACCGTAATATAGATGAATTCCATGGCATTGTGAACGAGAACGGCCGCTCCTTGGGAAATTAGAAACATTTCGCCCAGAGAAAAGCATTTTTTTAGAGCGACGACGCATAAATAGAGGCACCATTGGAATACGGTCAGCGATACGACAGTCATTGTCATTGGCGTGTTACAGAGTACAGGGACCAATGAGGTGACACGAGTAATGAACCATACCACGACCGTCGATATACAAACACTGCACAATAGCAGGCCACGTTTTCGCACTGTTCGTCTTTTGGAGTGCAACAACTGTCCTATCGACGCCAGTAGTAAAGCGATGAAACTTAATAATAACATCAACTCCAATTTCGCTTGCATGTGTTCTACAAAAATGGTAATAAGGATGGCAGGTTGAGAATAAATTCTACTTTTCCCCAAGCATTTGATTTCATCGTCTACTTACCTATATGCCAAGGATCCATGTCGCGACGGGCTGTATCCAAGACTTGGGCGGCGGCTACAATGGGCATCAATAAAACACCGCAAAGTAATCCATCATCGGCTCCATCTCTAATAAGCCCCACTGTGTAAGTGACACGAGGTAATTTTCTGAAACGCCATCAGCGATTTTTCCCAATTTTACCGAAATGCTGATCTACTTGCGCCAAAAATACGGTGAGCCGGTGGAGGTAATTTTGACCAATGGATGGCAGCTAGTTTCTCGGTGACCATGCCATGGGTTTTCCAAGGTTCCGGAGACAAAGGTTTATACTGATACACAGTATCCTGTGAATGTTGATCGTCGGAGGAGGCGGTAGCAGACGAAGATCGTTCATCATCGCAACGCTGTTGAGGATCGGTTTTGGATTTCTTTTCCTTACGTCGTGATATGAATCGGTAGGCAACGAGACTTGTAAAAATCAAAGCCATCCATTCTGATGTCATGCGGATTACCTAAAATGTAAGTTTTATCTTTTCCTTTTTGATTTTATATTTATTTTGGGCGCAGCGATACTGTAGGAAGGTTTACCTGATAATATCAGCGAGTTCAAGGTTGGAATGTTGGTACGGCAAAGCTTGTAATAAGTGTAGAGGGACGAAGCGATCCATATGCATCGTTCAGCGGGGGTTATGCGTCGGTCGCTGGCATGGTAGAATGGAACGACGGTCATGGAGGAGTATTCACCTGATCGTGTTTTCTGGGCTCGTCGTCTCTGAAGAATCTCGAGTGTTTGCTTTTCCTCAACAGACGATGCCGACGCAAAGCCTTCGTCTGCTTCGTAATCGTAAGAGTGCTTTGTCAGGGTATCGGTAGAGTGAAGCGCAGTCGGTGAGTGGACCGGCTGCGAATGGATTCAAAAGAAATCAAAGTCTGCAAGAAATAAAAATCAACTGATTTTCCTTGTCGATACACAAGAGAGGACCTTGAAAAAATACAGTCTCTTTCTGGGACAGCAGTAAAATAAAAGAGGCAGAAAGAGAGAAAGTGAGAAAGTGAGAGAGAATAAAGAGAACCACGTATTTTACAAAGATGAATTTTTTTTTTATGCGTCTAATGGATGTCTATATCCGTCAATGTGAACAAGGTGGATGCAGAAAAGGAAATGGGACCAACGTTTTGCTGGAATCGAAAAGAAGGAAAAGAATGAGAGGGAAAAAAAAGAGAGTTAAAGAAAAAAAAAAATCGCGCGCGCGCCCTGTAAATCGAAATGCAACTCAAGTTTGTAGGTGAATCCAATGGGATTCATTATCACGTGCCAAAAAGAACCCTCTTCTTTCTTTTTTCCAATTCCGAAACATGATGACATTGGAGTGTCTTGCACATTTTTCCTTTTTTTGGGTTATTCTGAGAGTGCTTCGGCAAGGAAATGTTCTTGCAGAGGTTCAATGATTCGCGTAAGACCTTCACCAGAAAGAACAGGTTCCAGTTCATGCAGTGTAAGGTTAATGCGATGGTCCGTCACGCGATTCTAAAAGCTTTGTAAACAAAACAAATACACGAAAACCTTCGTTGTGCTGGTAACTCATCGCTTTTACCTGCGGAAAATTATACGTGCGAATCTTTTCAGACCGATCACCGGTGCCAATCTGCTTGTTGCGAGAATCTCGTCTGGCGGAGGCCGTTTTCTCTCGTTCTTGTTCATAAATTTTAGCTCGCAAAACCTTGAGTGCTTTTAATTTATTCTAATGGCACACCCAACCCCCCCAAAAAGAAAATTTTCACGGATAAATGCGTCAACAAAGGCAAACATTTATCAAATATGCACTGTTTTTCTGTTTTGTACATTACCTTGTGCTGAGAACGTTCATCTTGCATGGAAACAACCAAACCCGTGGGTATATGGGTAATGCGAACAGCACTGTCTGTTGTGTTGACATGTTGACCTCCTGCACCGGACGCACGATACACATCAATGCGGAGATCCGAATCGCGAATTTGCACATCCACCTTTTTTGGGTAGCACAGCATTGAAGAAAAAGAAAAACATAAACCGTCAGTATCGCATTTCAACCACTCATGATCAGCTTCCTCACCTCTGTGGGTTGTGGTAACATGGCTACCGTCACAGTGGAGGTATGAATGCGTCCTTGAGTCTCAGTGGCCGGCACTCGTTGCACTCTATAGAGAAAACGTCAGTGCTTGTCCTATGCCTATGTCTAAAAATACAAAACAACGTACCGATGGACGCCCGATTCGTATTTCAGCATACCAAACACATTTTTACCAGCAATATTAACTGTGATATCCTAGACCATTCCACGAATATTTTTACTTAATTGAGTGCTCATTTTAGCCCATCTTGTTGACGGCATGCATATTTACCTTGAACCCTTTTCCACCGGCGTCTTCAGAAGATGAAAGGATTTCCCACTTCCATCGTTTCAACTGGGCAAATCGTTCATACATACGTGCCATGTCTGCCGAAAAAAGCGACGCTTCCTCACCCCCGGCACCGGCTCGGATTTCCAGGATACCACTCGCATCATCGGCCGCATCTTTCGGAGCCAGTTCCGTCAATAGATCACGTTCAATATTCGTCAATTCATTGGTAATTTCCTCGTATTCTTCTTTGGCCATATCAATCATATCTTGATCGGGTTGCGTGGATAAAAGATCTTGGAGTTGCTTCAGATTGTCCAACTGCTGCTGCCATTGTTCAAAGAGCGATTTGCTTGTGGACAGACTCGCTAGTTCTTTGGACGCATGGGTGAGTTCGTTAGCTCCAAGTTGGTTATTGCTGAGTTGAGAGAGCAAAGAATCGTGTCTTTCTCCCATACGAAGGAGCTTCTTTTCCAATGCCGGTGTGATGCGAGACGTCGGAAAAGATGCAGCTAAAAGCGGCCGGGATGAGTCGACGGTTCTACCAAGAACTACAGGGTTTTGGTATTTCAATTACCTCGTGTTGAAAACGGTCGAGCGATCCTGAACATCGTCTGATAAAAAGATCGCACCATGCTTTCCACTACACACCGGGGAAATCGTTCTCTTTATTTTTTTATATGCTGTCAAGCTTTTGCCTGCCCTGTCGAGCCTTTTTTTCAACCCGATCCTCCTTTTGGAAACGTGACAGTCACACTGAACCAGTTCCGCCTTTGACTTTGCCAGCAAATTGCTTGTCCTTCTGTTCTTTTTGCAGAGAAAAGAAAAAATAATAATATGCAGACAAGTACTCAAGTATTGGCCAACGCGACGTTTGAAGAGATTCTTGATGATCTGTCAAGGTAAGCTTTTGAGCCATGTTTTGTCATGGAGAACGGTTTCCATAGTTTGAATGGGCAAATTTCTAACTCGAGTGTGTATTTTAAAAAAAAGTCGCTTTATCGTCAACGTTCCCGAAGCAGAACTTGCCTCTGTTGAACGCATTTGCTTCCAAGTAGAACAAGCACATTGGTTTTACGAAGACTTTGTTAGAGAAATCAAACCAGAACTACCGTCATTTCAACTGAAAACATTTTCTGCAAAGAATATCCTTTTTTTCCCCTCTGTTACTACTAATAACTTGTGTGTCTGTTCCTTTGATGGACCAAATGCCATTCATTGCTTGTTATTCATCCTTAACTCTTTCACACTATTCACGCATTGTCCTCTTTTACAGCAATGGGCTCACGAGCACGAACGCGCATATGCCGACTTTATGCAGTATCGCTTTCGCATCCCCGTTTGCGGAGCCATCATTCTCAACGAGACGCTGGACAAGTGTCTGCTAGTGAAGGGCTGGAGTTCCAAATCTGGATGGGGATTCCCCAAGGGAAAAATTAACCAGAATGAAGAATACGATTGCTGCGCTATCCGAGAGGTAAGAAAATTATCGGGAAAAAAAATGTTATGTATGTCCGAGTTGGCCACTCATTGCCATGGTTAGGTATTGGAAGAGACCGGTTATGACATCACTGACGGTTTGCGAAAAAACGATTACATCGAACTGACCATGCGCGAGCAACGTATTCGATTGTATATTATTGTTGGGGTACCGGAAGACACAGAATTCATACCTCGTACGAGAAAAGAGATTAGCGTGAGTATACTGGGCCGGCCGACATTATTCACAACCACAGGTTTTCTAACCTCTGTTTTGCTTGTCTCTCTTTAGCAAATCGCATGGCTCAAACTCGATGATTTGCCAACTTACAAAACGAATGGATCGAACAATGGAAGCCAGAATTATGTTCGATTGGGCTCATTCCGATTTTACATGGTGGTGCCCTTTGTCAAGTAAGTCTTTTTTTTATTGGAAAAACTCGATTTCTTTTCTCTCCTCTTACACTTGTTGTTCATTTCTCAGCAAATTAAAACATTTTGTGCAACAACGTAAGAAGGCGATACGACGTAGTAAGAATAACAACAACCATCAGAAAAACGGCAAAGATCAGAATCAGACATCCGACGAAGGAAACGAGACTCCAACCCCGGTATCAACGCATGCTTCTTTATCTACAAAGCCAACGCAACCTCAGGAATCTTCCAATGCTCTCAAATCATTACTCGGCATCAATGAATCACTTGAAGGCGCTCCACATCGGGACGTTTCGACCGCGCAGCCTCCTCCCCTCCAAGATCCAGCAACGTCCACGGGCCCAGGCAATTACCCACAACGCGCGATCAATCCCGCCGTAGCAGCGTTGTTCGGCTCAGCATCACCGCAGCCACCTCGTGCACAAGCGCCTGAAATTCATCCACCCTCAGCACCGACTCCACCTTTATCTGTGCAACCGATGCCGCAGCCCGAATCGTTGGCTCCACCCAATGTAACATCGCATTCGGGCGTACATCCTGCGGTCTTGGCCTTGTTCAGTTCCTCTCCTGTACCAGCATCTGCTCCTCCCCCTCCTTCATCTATGGAAATGGCGCCACAAACGGAATCTATGGCTCCCACATCCAATGTGGCACCATCTCACCCAGTTACTCATCCTGGAATTTTGAGCTTGTTTGGTGTATCACCCTCTTCCTCATCATCATCACCACCGCAACGTCAAGAGACTACCATCGTTACCCCACTCGCGCCGCGCTCTTCTTTACCTAGCGGACAATCATCCACTCCAGAGACCCTTCGTGCTCCCGAGACTGCCTCAAGACACGGTTCAAGATCCCCCGTGTCGGCGTTGTTCGATTCACCCATGTCATCCTCCTATCAAGGCTATGCGTCACCTGTACCACCGTCCGATCAACCACAACATCCGGTCTCTATGAGTCGGTCGTTGTCTGGCAACAGCCGACCGGGTGCACCGTCGGCCATGCTGAGTGGAATGGGTCCCTCCGCCTATTCATCTTCAGCGACTCCAGTAGACTCCAACCCATCCGGAGAAGAGGGCGCCACACAGAATGATCTTGTGAGAAGAAATTCTTTATTGACACTTTTGCAAGGACATTCGAGCAAGCCTTCCAAGGGACCTGCGGTGCAACAGACGCCTTCTTCGATGGAAAAGAACCCGTTGCAAACGTTGCTTCAAGGTGGATTCCGATAATCGGCTACATGGCCCGCAACTAACCATGCAATGCAGATATCCAAAAATATTGATGATAATAAAAACAAAAGGGTCACTGATGGCAAAAAAAAAGAAACTATGAAAATTTTATGGGACCAGTCGTATCATGATGCGGCTTACGTTCAAGTTTTGGATGTGGCGGACAGTTGATGGACCCATCTTTCCAAATCCACCTTTTCGTAGAGAGAAGAAACTAAATAATAGTGTTTCTTTGGACAGCGAGTCAATGTCTTTTTTTTTTTAATTCGTTTCTCTCTTTCTTTTCTTTTCTTTGCATACGTACCATGAGATCACTGGGCGTGGCTCGTAATTTGACGTCCTTGATCAAGCTGTGAACATGGATACATTAACCTATGAGTAGACAGGATAGGCAGTCATTGTCCCTACCACTGATTGACAAAGTGAACGAGGTCTTCAGGATATGTGTGGGGCGGAAATGATGGGACAGGTTCGTGAACGATATGTTGCAGCAGTTCAAAGATAGAGAGAGGCGTACTGTCGGGTGGAAATGGGAATCGACCGAGGGCCAGTTCCATCAGTGTGATGCCTAGTGACCATACATCGGATTTTACACTGTATGGCGAGCCCATGATACGCTCAGGCTAACAACGAAATGAAGCAGCGAATAAGCATTAAATAAACGGATAAAAGGTTTAGAATGCTTACACTCATATATGAACTTGTGCCGACAAAGGTATCTGCCACGGAATTGATCAATTGACCTGATACACCGAAATCGCATAGTTTGATCTGACCCAAGGAATTGACAAGTACGTTGGATGGTTTGAGATCTAGTATACAAGGGTAATTAATTCTCTGGCGACTGTTTGTCTGGTAATTCACCATGAATTTTGGGACGTACCACGATGGATAATACGGTGGTTATCGTATAAATAGATTAATCCGTCGACGATCTAACGGAAATGCAAACAAAAAATAAATGAGTGAACAGTACTTCAGTCGCCATGGCATGTCGATATGTGGAGTAGTTACCGCATAGGCGATCTTTTTCAGAACCGGCATTGAAATGGGGCCGTATTTTTTATAAATGGTATCTAAGGATCTGTTGATAGAAAAACGGAGTCAACGCACAGGTACTTGGTATGCGGATGATGAAGAAGAATTTGATGATGTACCCAATTTCCATGTATTCCATACAAATGGAGATGGTGCTGCCATTGATAAATGCGCCATAAAAACTGACAATGTGCTTCGAGTTGCAATCGTGCATAAATTGTAATTCTCGCATGATCTGTTTTCGGACTGTCATATTCGCTTGGACATGGATAATCTAGAAAAAACGACGTGCTGGGTATCAGTCGTCTGGACACTTTTCCTGCACAAAGCAGCTCGCGTCGTTTAATGAAAAAAAAAATGCCAGGTACACCACCTTTCGTGCCATGACTGTGTTGGTGCGAATATGCAAGACTTTGGAAACGGTCCCGCCGTTGCCCCGGCCCAATTCGTCAAGAGGTTGAAGGTCTTCCGGACGCAGATCCAGCCGCAATTCCACACCGATCTCCAAATCACGCAAAGTGTCGCACAATTGACCGTAATCCTGGGTGGATGATGACGATGGCGGTGGCGGTGCTCTGCTTGTAATGACGGGCGATTCTCCTAACTTCAAATTTTTGAAGTTGCGCTTTTTTCTTAATGTCGTCTTTGGCAGCATGTTAAAGAATGGTCGTAGCGTATATATTAGATCCAGGACAACAAAACAGACATTCAAAAAAAAAACGTCAAAAATACAAAAAAAAAAAAGAAAAAACGTTGGAGAGAAAGAGGTAAAGAGAAAAGCACCACCCGCAAAAAGTGAATGATTGTTCGTCCGGAACGGGGAGGTCGATTGTTCAAAAAAAAAAAAAGAGAGCCTTTCCAATTTTAGGTTTCCCCTGATGAGAACCCTAAAAAAGTCCGCGCAATTCCCATCATCCTTAGTCCACCTCGCTTCTCGTATATGTTTTAATTTCGTTTCCTCGCTATATCCTGCCAAATAGCCAACTTTTGCTTTTCCAGGTACAACTGACTCCTTGCATAATCCTTCACTGCCGCCAACATATCTTGGGACACACTCGGCCTATATTCATTTTCCAGATCTTCCTGCAGACCACGGTTAATCCGTTCGTAGCGTTGTTCCGTATCACGTTCTATCCTTCGTGCCTACAATTGTAGTAATTTTTTAAGTTATTTGGTCCGTCTCTGCTTACTTCTCTCCATGACTACATGCTTTAACTTACCATCTCTAGATCCGCAATAGCGTCATTCGCTTGTCTTTTATCAATGTTCACCGAAGATTTCAGTCGCTCCACAATTCTTAGACAGTGCTCGGTTTGCTTTCGACTACTCATATAATCCGACAGAGCATGGAGCCGTCTTCTCATGGATCCCTAGAAACCATCACAGGTCAACAGCATAAGCATACACTCTCCGGGAACCGTAGAATGTCAACGTACCTGTGCAGCTTCATTGTTGGCTATTTGATAACTGATCTCATCTCCTAAAGTCTCTGTGGCAGCGATGCCTTGCCATTGTTCAATGTGAGACAGTAACTGACACCCCTTGGCCAAATCCTTGTAGGTTCTACATAGTAATTTTTTTTTTTTTTTTTTTTGCCAGTTACAGTCAAGAAAACTTGCGTGGCTTCATGATCATCGGGGTTGCATACATGAACAATTCCGGATTGCGTTCCATACTGCCATACGGTACCAGGTCCGAAGTAAAATCGACATACGCTCGTGCCACGTCTACCCATCAGCAATAGCAGTATGAACAAAACCCATCCATTTACCTTCTTGCTCGTACGAGTGCAATGTATCTTTGCTTACCTTTAAATCCTTTATCTAGACGTTCCATTTGCAGTTGTAGTTGGGTCAGATGACGGTGGGTTTCTTCAAGATGCGTGTACCACGGTGTAAAACTCGGTTCCATATCATGTTCCGAGGCCGTCGCCAAGCTCTTTACACGAAGTTTACGCTCTCTTTTCAAATGAGGGCGGAACTAGGGAAAAAAAAAAGAGGAGAATCAAGTCAAGTTATTCCATTTTGTGGGTGCTATGCTCAGATCGTATTTCATCATGAGCGGACTCGGGGGAGAGCTCAGCTTCAACTACAGCTTACCTACCCCGACTTCGCTTTCCACAAATTCTCGCAACCCTTCGCTTTGCTGACTGTGCTCATGTCGGGCTATGCGATCCAACCAGCGTTGGATTTTCATATCCAACGGTACCGTATCTCGTCTGTTCGTCGGCTGGCCTGCAAAGTCGACATTGAACCACCAGCACCGATCGAGCAGTTGGCCTTCCTTATCATAACGAGCCACAGGACACGATGGCAAGGCGGGTATAAAGGTATCCTCGAGAGTGGCTATGAGGTGCTGATGCAGCTTTTGTAATTCGGTATAATACCGAGGGAATCGACGTTGTTTTGCTTTATACTTGGTGAGGGTTGTCTAGCACAACCAGTCAGTGCTTCTCTTTCTTTTTGTGCATATACCAAAGGGAGTACATTACAATCGCTTCGATCCAGAAAACTGGGTCTTTTCGTTTATAATCCACAGTGGTAATGTGTAATTCCAACGGCCATTGTCTGTGTTCCATTAAACCAAGTTTGTTGCACACTTCAAGTGAAAGAAGACCCAAAGAAAACTAACCCAGCCCCAAAATAATCCCGTCCCGCCTCGAAATTCAACTGCCCTTTCATAAAAGAGAATTGTTCATTTCTAAGGTTTAAGCGACAATGAAATTCTGCCAATTTTTTTACATGACTAATAGCTATCAAGTCAAACCATACACACCAAAATCCAGTACTTCAAATGAAGTAACGTTATCGCTGCCAAGAAATAAAAATATGAGCAAATAATGTAAGCTTCTTCACTTTTCATATGGGCTTACCGATGAACCGCAGCCACACAACGACGATGATCAAAAGCGACACGCCAAATACCCGTGACGTCCGTAATAAGATCTTTCAACGGTTCTCCGGTCTTGATATCCCACATTTTTAATGCGCCTTCCGACCCTGAAATCACCTTTTCATTGTCGTGCTGGAAACAAGTAATAGCGCCTCGATGGCCCGTGAGCACTTGTTGGCAAGCCCCTGTTTCGGCCGACCACACACGCAATGTGGTATCCGCCGCAGCCGATACAATATATTGATCCGTCAATCCAAGCAATCCCACCAAAATGGAATGTCCTATAAGCACTTGCAAGCATTGACCCGTGATCAAGTCCCAGACGCGTACGGTGCTGTCCATGCTCCCGCTCATACATCGTTGTCGCCTGGTATCAATCATCACTGTGTACACTTTTTGCGTATGGCCTTCCATACGGTGCACGAGTTGCCCTGTTTCTATATTCCATATAGCGACCGTGTTGTCATAGCTGCCACTGACCAATGTATAGCCATGCACCGCAATGGCACGTACGGAATGCGAGTGACCGACCAAGGTGTGCATGTGCCACGGGTTCACTCCGATTCCATTGTAAGGTTCATCCTTGCGCGGATCGGGTAATCGCCAAATACGTAGCGTAGCGTCTCGCGATCCCGTGATAATGAGTGGCTCTTTGGGCTCCAGACGGCCATTGACCATCGTCGGAACCACGATTTGTAAGCATCGCACCGTGGAGGTGTGACCGCGAAAGATATGCGTGCATACACCTCGTTCAATGTCCCACACGCGAACCGTGCGATCCGTTGATCCACTCACAAGAATGTTGTCCACATATTGCAACGCCCACACGCCGCCTTCGTGTCCACGCAGTGAGCGCAGTTTTTGGCCGGTTTTCGTATTGTAAATGTTGATTTGCTCGTCGTCGGCCCCGGAAACGATCTTGTCATCATCAAACTGCAGGCAAGTCACCACATGTTGAAGATGGCCGGGAAAACTGATCCGAGCGGCCCGTCCGTGGCGCCAATTTTGTCGAAGGATATACTGCCGACGATAGGACTCTTTATAGGGATGCGAGAAAGTATTATCCCTTGATTTCTCCTTTTTCTTGTGGGTGGGCGGTGGTGGTGATGATAGTGATCCCATTTCTCCCATGGTGTCATCATACCGTGGCTCCTGCTTACCATGTGGCCAGGAGCCCCAGCTCGGTTGAAAACCGTCCCGCTCAAGTAACCGGCGCCAAGTAGAATCATCCGAGTCAACAATGGCACGCCACTGCTTGCTCACCGACGCGGCTCGACACAGGGAGCGGACATCAAGATAGCTTAAAATTTGCAACGCCAATTCACGCGGTAAAAAGGTCAAAAGATCACGCTTGAATATAGGCGCGACCACAGAATCGACAAACTGCAGGGTATCTGAAGATGATCTTTTCAGGAGTTGGAATAAAAGATGTGATTTCATATTGGCGGACAGTCTATCATAGGCATAAATCAAATTCGGTAGACTGCACAGTTGACGAGACATTGAAGGTGGATCGGTGGCACCCAGCCAAAGGGAACAAGGACGAGTCAGCGGATGACGATCGGAGGAGGGAAAATAGGTTTCTGTGGTGTCATGAGGACGACGACAAAACGTCGGTGTAGGTGATGGCGATGGAAAGCAGGCACGGTCATGGGTAGCTGTCAAGGATTGCGATGAAGAAGGAGAACCGGTAAGGTGGGGTGCAGAACTAGAAATAAGAAGGGGAGAGGTGGAGGGAAAAGACAAGGGAATCGACAGGTCGGGTTGCAGTCGCCGAGCTCGTTTATGGTATGCTGAATGAAAGGGTTCACCTGTCACCGATCGTTTGCGCGCTAATCGACTGGGATGGTTCGGAAAACGCCCCTGCTGGTAAAAAATATGGGGATTTAATTCCATGGTTGTATTTCCAATTCTCCCTCCAAAAACGTAGTCCTTGCAGACAAATTACCATCTGTTGTTTGTCACATAAAGAGTCCAGGTATTGCTCCAAATACCATTGGGTACTGGATGGTTTATCTAAATATCGGACATCGCCCGCCCGAAAATTGCATGATACTCTCTTTGCCGCTTCTTCTGATCCTTCGCCCTTGGAAGGATGATACGAGTGAATCGATCTGGAAATATGAATAGTGTTTGGCGATGGGGTGGCAGATGAATGTTGCTGCGACGTTTCCAAGGATACAGAAATGGCGGCAACGGGTTCATCGGGAAAGAATGGATTCATGGACAGGAACAAGGACGAATGCACGGAATACGGACACTTGCACAATCAGACCCAATGGTTCCAATGGCATCTATCCAAGATCAAAGTAGACACCGGATAATAGAAATAAAAAAGAAGCAAGAGAGCAGCACAGAGCACTACAGAGGAACAGGGAAAAAAAAAAGCGAAAAGACAAGGGAAGCCAGCGCCATCACAAAAGCATGATTCAGTATGGGCGGAATGCGAAATTGAATCACGAGCAAACGAAAAAAAAAAAAAAAAAATCTCAACACTTGGATGATCTTGACCCTATTCCATGATTATTTTTCAAAAGGGTGAGTGCATTCAAACATGGAAAAATGGAACAAGGGGAATTGTACCAAAATTTCCGTTATCCGTTCATCATCCACCAAAAAGCCCTTACGCAGGTAGAATAAGATATTAGAAGAAAAAGAAAGGAATGGAAGAAAAGATCAGACAGCGAAAGACGCTTCAGGGGGGAATCCAAAGGTTGCAGAAAGGCGGGGCACAACCTGGCCCATCCATTGGACGTTTGGGCGGGGGAAATCGTAAATGGTAATTTCAACAAAATAATTGCATCGAACAATCATTCTGCGGGACGCATTACTGCCTATTTTGGCTTCCCAATCGACGACAAATATCATGCCAAGCACGTACACGCAGAAATACGGCAACTCGATGTAACCACTTATTCACCTGATAGTTTATTGAACAATACTACGTGTAAGCAATGCGCAAAAATCTGTAGCTTTATAACCAACTGATCCAAAAAAAAAAGATTTATCATGGGTGAACAATGATAGTTCTCTGTATTCCAAGTACGTAATTACCGTTTTGAAGAAGGATTTTCGTTAGAGAAAGAAGGATATCTAAATGTGAGAAATGATAGATTTTAAACAGAAGAACATCCGGTTATGATAACTGTTGGGATTGATGTATAGGCAATCATACAATCACCGACCTTTTTGGAATCATCCCAGGAAGTACAGAAGAGGCGATGCTTGAATCGAATTTATTTTTAGCATACAACGTATAATCAAAATGATGATCTGAAAATTCCACAAAATGTTTCCAACATCGAGCGTTGGCTTCATGTTTTGCTAAGATTCATTGAATCAAACGCACAAAATGGCATTATCGATCACAAATGGTTCCAACCCTTTATCATGGAGGGAAGCGGAGAAGAAGAACTTTTAATTTTCAATAGGAGATAACACTGGTCCTGCAAATCGATCAGTTTATGCGAAAATGTAGTCCATCGCAAATGGAGATGTCAAACTACAGGCTCTGTTCGCCTTGGTACCTGTTTCAATTGTTTACACATGTATAAGGTCAATTTTGACGTAGCCTCAAGAATATTCTTTTTGCAGACATGCTCACATGCGTTCGCATCGGCCTTGGTCATTGTGTTCTCTCTTTCCTGTCGCCATTGCGACATGGTGCACTGAACCTGATACCCTTGGTTGTGTGGAGTAATAGATGAGCTTTTATTGTCACAGCAATATTGAATACACGGTTTCAAAAATAAAACTGATACTAAGGGGAAGGGCAAAAGGTAGGGTAACTTCCTAACATAAAACAAGAGAAGAGAATGTGTAAAGCCTGAAGCATGTCGTATCAGCAATCAACTATAGACCATATTGCACGTCGTAAAGTGATTATAGTGTACATTGGTTGCTGTTATCAGCTTGAGTGACATGGCGCAGTTCCTCTTTGCATGCTTACGCGAAAAAAGTGCGAGGCGCTGAAGTTCGCGAGTTTTGTTGCGAGAATCGAGCCAATGAGATGTATTCGCGGCCATAAAGCAAGGTCACAATCGAAGGTCCTCGAACATTTTTGAAAAAGATATAAAAAGAGGGCGTTTTTTTTCATCTCTTCTTTTTCTTTTGTGCGCCAGTTCGGAATCAGGGGCTGCTAGGCTGGTGGTTACTGGTAATGATGAACGCTCCGGTTTTTGGTAAAGCATTCGGGGTATGGCGAAAAATCCGAAAACCATCTTCTAATGATAGGATTGGCCATCCTCTGAAGAAGATTGTTTTCGTTCCCGTCGGCTCTTCCCTTTGGGCGCCTGACTAGTCATCAGCGCGGTCATTGTGGAAGGTACGTCGGTGGGTTTGCTTTTTAATAGCAACAAAGGTAAATGAAAAAAAAAGGCTTTTGCCTTTATTATTCTTTTTCTCAGCCCTTTGTGGGTTGAATAATAAAATAAAAAGTGGGCTTAATGTCCTGTGGACGAACTACGCCATTTTCATATAAAAAGAAAAAGATAAATGAAAAACACTTTGCTTAGAAGAGATACAACAGGATAGACCCTCTTTTGTACATGAGTCCTCTATTCAAATAAATACGTTCAATGATTCCTCTTGCCCAAAAACTGCCCCTCTTATTTATGTATTCTGCCTGCCGCAGCTCGCTTTCAACTGGCCACCCACAACCCTTGGCTCAGTTAACGTCAAGATGGTCTAGTGCTGTTTCGTTCCAGCTGAGGGAGGCCGCTTTTGGCGTCAGAATTGTCAAATTGATGAACCCGCAATTGTGACGTGCAATGAGGTATTGGGTTAGCGGCATTAGATCAACAGAATACTCGCTGAAACTTTGGTAGTTATCCTCATCGTTGTTGGTGTTTTTAGAGCACAACGATTGTGTTCCGAAGATAAAGCCTCAGGTTTGAAAAAAGCCTAGACAACGAAATGAAGGCGAGAGCAACCGTTGCTGGATAAAAAGTTAGCTCTCAGACAGTGTCTGAGATGGCGTCGAAAAGAATTGTCAGATGCAGGTCGCTTGAGGATTGTCATCCTCTCGAGAGACGCGCCTTGCTTAACAGTTAAGACCAAATCAAAACGGCAGCAAGAAAAATTCAAGGTTGTTTGGTTCGTGGTTGTCGTGTTAATGAAAGATGAACACCCGTCAAACAAACTTTCCGCAAGGTTGGTACGGAAAACCCTTTTGTTATGGCGGTTGCGTAACTACTTGTAGCGTCGTCTTATATGTTGACCGATAGAGATCGTATTTATTTACTCTGTCAAGCAACCGCATCCACAACAACGACACACTTATAAGCCGTGACAATCACTGGCATCCGAATAAAATGAGAAACGTAGCCAAAGTTTGGCAGCTTTGATCTGAATTCCCACTTGCCACTGTCCCGTTTTTTTTAGGTGTGTTTTTACTAAACCCATAAATGCATTAAAAAAAAGGAAGTCGAGACAAGAATAGTCGTATCCTAATCGGTGGCAAGCCATGACTTCTTCCAAGCTTTCCAACATGACAATGGGGCTTCTCAGCGTGGAAGCTAAATGCGACACGTCATCTTGCGATTTCGTGATTAGGGGACTTGGCCCGATCAGCTTGGGGACTTAGAAGAAGATCCAAAACGGCGGCCAAACGCGACTGCGGCGTGGCTTACTGCGCTTCGAGATCGGAAGGAACGCCCATAAAACTTGCACCCTGACTGCAAGAGCTTATATGAAATCGAAGATTGATCCCGGAATTCAGGAATTTTTCCTCTGTCATGCAATAGGCAGCAGATTAGCTAGCTTGAGAAATAAACTTTCTCTAGCAGATAAAGTGAGACTTCCGTTTTTACGCACGATGTCGTTGACCAGCACCAGCATTTTGAAGTGATTTGTTTATTCCTGCTCCAAGGTGGTATCCTAGCAATCCATTCTTTTTTGATAGTTCCACAAATCCTTATACAAAGAAGTAAGAGATTCAAAAAAGACAAAGAGGGCGATAAATTTAAAGGATCCAAAGGTTGCAGAAAGGTGGGGAAACAAAAGATCCGAATGCGTCCCCCGGCCACCCATTGGATATTTGTGCGGGGTAGACCCGATATGGTAATCTAACGAGAATAACCGCGTCGGACAATCCGTTGCATCTCAACTTACTTATTTTGGCTTCTTATCGACAATCCTCGCAGAAAATAGGGTATTGTGTGTAACCCACGTATTCTCGCTGCTGGCGTGATACGGTACTTTGACAGAGCTCATAATAGGACCGCCAAGTACATGGATAACAAAAAGAAATAAACCACCAAATGCCATCATGAACGATGATGACAGAATGGACGGATGGTGGGTTTCACTGGATTAATAATTTTTTTCTTATTTCATTGCCCGTCAAAAAAAAGCTCGAATAGAGTCAACATGGTCCGAAGTGGTCGTGGCTCCACATAAAATATCATGTCATTTTTTATCTCCTTTCTCTAAAATTGTCAGCCATAGAGGCTGTAAACCTAAAGTCAAAAAGGTTAAGATTCGGACGTTACGCTCTTTTGTAAGGTTGGGTTGTCGTTGAAGGTCCATTTTTTTTTCTTGACGCCTCCGCATTCATGTTTCACTGGAAATAAATCTTTCATCCACGGAACACACTCTAATGAAATGGAGAAATGTGGAGGATGACGAAATGGGGATTTCATGATGTAGCGTCTTGCAGTGTTTTGGATTTTATATTGTAATGATCGACTCTTTCGTATATAAAGTGGTTGGATAGGGGTGTTCCTGCAGGCACTAGCGTGTGTTGAAAGCCATTTTTTTAGACAACATTTTTGAGAACGAGCTATTGGAAAGATCTGGAGTTGTCATGACATTGAGTTTATGAATGGGCAGGCACTGATCTAAACAAAGAAAGGGAAGGTTCGTCACGACCTATTATATGCTGTGGAAGGTTATCGAACGAAACGAAACCGTATATGTAGCGTGGCCTCTTTTGCTAATTGGGCCATGCGAAAAGACAAATCAGCCAAAAGCATATTTTTTCCAGAGATGGCTTCATGAACGGCCAATGAAATAGCTAGGTCGGAATGCTGACAAAGTCCGGTCACTCCAAGTTGTACGTGCTGTTCGCACGATGAAAATTTTAGGCGAGTATATTTTGATCGTGATTGGCGTTCCATGTTCTGAACCCCGCAATGATCTGGCCAGTGTTTTTTCACATCGGATAAAAAAAAATAATATAAAAAGGGCTATATGAGCTATATTCGCCCCGGTTCTTCCGCTAAACTCATCCTTCTTTGCCGCAAACCCCCCCTTTCTTCTTTTTTTTTTTTCCCCTGCACTGAGAAAAAAACAACATGTCTCAAAACGTCTTGACTACCTCCAACGGCAACCCTGTTGAGAACAACCAAACTTCCCAGACGGCCGGTCCCTGGGGTCCTGTGTAAGCTTCTTTTACCTTTCTATTTTTTTTTTCTCATGGTTTGGAGAATCAAAAATTTGTCTTTTATTTTCCCCAGCAAGAAAAATTAATCTTATATTCTTTATTGTTCCTATTTAGTCTCCTTCAAGATTTCCACTTGATTGACAAGCTTGGTAAGTTTCATCTCGCATCAATTGCATTCGACTTATGATTTATTAACTTGTTGTTGTCGTTGACTTTCAATAGCTCACTTTGATCGCGAGCGTATTCCTGAACGTGTTGTCCACGCCAAGGGTGCTGGTGCCCACGGTTACTTTGGTAAGTATTACATTTTTCCTTTCCTAGTAATTGGTTGGGTCTTTTTAAAAGAGAGCAAGAGAAATAAACTCAACTGATGGGATGAGCGGGTATGACGGATTTAGTATGACTAATATTTTATTGGATATGTTTAGAGGTCACTCATGACATCACTCACCTTTCCAAGGCCAAGTTCTTGAGCCATGTTGGCAAGCGTACTCCCGTCTTCACTCGTTTCTCCACCGTCGGTGGTGAGAAGGGTAGCGCTGACACTGCCCGTGATCCCCGTGGTTTCGCTGTCAAGTTCTACACCGAAGAGGGTAACTGGGATATGGTTGGTAACAACACTCCCGTTTTCTTCATCCGTGATCCTTCCAAGTTCCCCGACTTCATCCACACCCAGAAGAGAAACCCTCAGACCAACTGCCCTGATGCCGATATGTTCTGGGATTTCCTTTCCCAGGTCCCTGAATCCATCCACCAGGTTTCCATCCTCTTCTCCAACCGTGGTACTCCCGATGGTTACCGTTTCATGAACGGTTACTCTTCCCACACCTTGAAGTTGGTCGATGCTCAGGGCAACTTCAAGTACGTCAAGTGGCACTTCAAGACCGATCAGGGTATCAAGAACTTGTCCGCCGAAGAAGCTTGCAAGATCGCCGGTCAGGATGCCGATTACGCTACCCGCGATCTCTTCAACGCCATTGAAAAGGGTGACTTCCCTTCGTGGTCCGTCTACGTCCAGGTCATGGAACCCGAGGATGCCAAGAAGTACCGCTTCAACCCCTTCGATGTCACCAAGATCTGGTCTCACAAGGTAAATTGTCTATTTTAGGAAAGAGTGGGGTAAAGATTTTTTTTTCAATCGATATTCACATGGCGATACAATTTTTTTTTCATAGGATTATCCTCTCCAACCTGTTGGTCGTATGGTTCTCAACCGCAACCCCGAGAACTACTTTGCTGAAACTGAGCAGGCTGCTTTCTCTCCCTCTCACATCGTTCCCGGTGTCGATGTTTCCCCCGATCGCATGTTGCAGGGTCGTCTCTTCTCTTACCCCGACACCCACCGTCACCGTCTCGGTGTGAACTACGCCCAGATCCCCATCAACAAGCCCCACAGCCGTGTTGCTAACCACCAACGTGATGGTTTCATGGCCGTTGATGGCAACGGTGGTTCTCTTCCCAACTACGAACCCAATACTGCTGGTGGTCCTTACCAGACCAACATCATTGGCAGCACCTACACTGCCGAAGAAGTTGCTGGTTTCACTGGCCGCTTCACCTACGAGTTGACTGATGACGACTTTGTCCAAGCTGGTGACTTGTACCGTCTCTTGTCTCCTCAGGAGAAGACTGACTTGGTCAACAACATTGCCGGTCACCTCAAGGCTGCCAAGAAGAGCATCCGTGATCTCCAGATCTCTCACTTCAAGCGTGCTGACCGTGAATACGGTACCCGCATCGAAGAAGCTATTGTCAAGCTCAGCACCAAGGTTTAAAGAAAAAATCCTGTTTTTTTTTCTTCTACTTCCCCATCATGGATTCAATCTCTTTTTTTTTCTTCCTTCTCACTATCCCATACATGATTTCCCATTATTGTTAAAATCCTAAAGAGAAAAAAATGAAAAAAACTGCTCATCAATAAAAATGAAGGCCCAGTTTTGTTTGAATGTAAATCCCTTATTCTGCATATCCTGATCAGTTATCTTCTGTCGCGCTCTTATCGTACTGAGAACGCGGATTCACACACAAGATGGACGCCAGTCGATTCAATCGCATAAGCGTACAATATAGAACCGTTGTTTGTGCAACCTTTAAAATAAGCCATTTGATTTTAGTGAAACAACCGACAGTTATCATATCGACGCCAACATCAGTTGATGATGATTGTGCATGAATGAAGGATAAATAGAACGTATACAAAAACAGCTTGAAAGCGATTTATTTGCAGAAGACCACTCGAGTATTGAGCGATCAGGGCTTTGGAAAGAAAAAAAAAAGGAATGGACTGAGAGAGCGCATGTATGGCTCAGTTTATTGAGATGGCAGGTTTGCTGTAATGTGACAAAGGTATTTCCGGTGGGAATGAGAAAAACACCTCGTACCATTAAAATTGGAGTATGGACCATCATCTTTGAGTTTCCCTCATTCCCGGGTTAATGTGTCCTGCTGTACGCCTACAGTGTACCGGATGGAAAGTTCTTCCATTGCTGTAACCATGCATAGTCGACGTAACACAATGCACCAAAGCTAATTTGCACCCAACTCACATGATGCGATGGAAAAAAATGTTAAACTTTTCCCAAAACAGATGGTGAATATTGCATGAATGCTCTTTGTCGAGTACACGTCATCGCTTCCTTTCTTTGTGGAAGGATGAAGGATCTCATATCCGCTTGAATATTTGGGCCGCTATGATATATGTGAGCCCATGAAAAACAATGATATGAGAAAACAGCCTCGTCAATGCATGAATCTAAATACTCTGCTGTCGCTTTTTGAGCATCTTGCTGAGAGCGTATCTCTTTTGTTTAACCAAGGTAGGTGCATGCCGCCACTCAGAGCATCGCGTGACAAAACTCATTTCGATGGCATGTCGCCGAGCTAGCATGGACTACTCTCATCGATAGCAGCTTGCTTCTTGGCGCTGAATAGAAGGTTGCTTTGAGCATGAGATTTGCAGGTATACTTCTAACGACCTCATCACCGATACAAGAACGAGCATCACATTCATCGATAACGGAGCTGACTTGCAATGATTCCATTTTGCTTCTCCAGAGAAGAAAAACCATTCGCCGTAACCGTCGCGTTCTTTGGTAAAACTCTGTGAAGTGAACTGATGATCCCCATCACTGGGGGCGGGGGTTTAAGGCAGACAAAGAGAAACGGGTATTTCAGCATAACAAATGGATAGATAATCAGTGTAGCAGCGCTTTCTGTTACTGCTGTAATTTTTCTACCTTTTCCAGTGCACGTTCTATATGGTAGGATTTGCTTGTTGATTGCCTTCAAAGTCACTCAAGAAAGGTTTTGCAGGCATGAGAAAATGACGTCCAGATCGATGTTGCATGGTTGATACCAATCAGAACTTTGAAAATAAAAGAAATTCATTACATATTACGTTGTTTATTTTACAGTATAAGGATTGGTAACATGGAAAGAGAATTTTTTTCTATTGTTTAATGGTTTCTTTTACATGCGTTGGTTTTTAGTTTTTGTTTTTCTAAACGGTAGGTTTGGCTTCGACTTCGTAGTCGGAGACGACTTGGACGTTTTGGTTGTAGGCCAGCTCTTCTTCCGCATCACGTCCAATAGCATCTTCTTCTACATCAGTCTTGTCGTTCTTGCCGTGAATGAAGTAGAAGAGAGGGGTACACGCACCCATGGCGCAAGCAATACCGACATACATCCACTTGAGCTTGGGATGCACCGCCACAGAGACAAGGGCGAAACCAAGAACGGCAGCAAGACAGTTGGTGAATAAGAACATGGCCATGACAAGCGACTTCATTTTCTCGGGAGCCTTCTTGTACGCGTATTCAAGACCGGTGATGGAAGCGAAAATTTCAGACAAACCGATAAAGATGTAAGCAGGGACGATCAAAGCACCGCTGACATTGCTCTTCTTATGCTGGGCAGGATCAAAACCAGAGTCGTAGATGATGGTCTGAATACCGGCCGCGTAAGCCATGGCCACGGCAGCAAAGAAGAAACCAAGAGTGATACGGAGCATAGGACGCATAGGGAAACCCATGCGACGCAATCCAGGGTACACGACACGATCCATGATAGGAATGGCAATGACCAAGGTCAGAGGGTTGATGTTCTGCATAATATCGTTGGGGACATGACCGGTATTCATGGTGGCGGCCATGGAAACCAAGTTGTTGGTCATTTGAGAGTAACAAAGCCAGTAGATGGGGAACCAACAGAACACAGCACAGGCCTTCAAGGTACGACGCAATTCATCGACAAAGACATCATCCCAAGTCAACTTGTTGGCGATTTCGGGATGATCACGGCGCATATTGGAGGGTTTGCAGCCTTCCATACCGTACTTGGTGGACATCTTGAGGACCTTGAACACTTCGACAAAGATACTGCCACGAGGAGGGTTTTGCACGTACATGTTCTTGCCAACCAGGACAATAGCGATACCGGGAATAAACACAATCGTGGGCAGTAAGAAAGCGGGCCAGAAACCGACATTCTTTTCAAGCAAGGTAGTAGCAATAGCGGCCAGGGAACCACAGTTGATACCCCAATAGAACATGTTGAAGAGTTTCTGGTAGGTGGCTTGAGGGGTCACAATGACTCGTTCTCCACCGGTAGTCGGTGCGGCTTGAACATCGGCGCCTTCATCTGAAGCATGACGAGAGTTAATTTTGGACTTGAGAGTGCGGACAAAAGGTTTGGTGTTGCGGTACTGTTCAGCGACAAGAGGGGACACATTGGACTTAATACCACCAGTGGCCAGACCAATAATAATAATAGCAACGACGAAACCAGGGAAAGTGGCGCCAGAGCTAATAGCAGCAGGGATGGAAGTGAGGGTAAGAATAATCAGACCGATAAAATAGATAAAAGCGAAGACGACAATGGTCTTGTATTTGCCCCAGTATTGATCAGCAATGATAGCACCAATAATCTATCACCCACAAGCAAAAAAGAAAAACAAAAAAAAGGTGTAAGTCATCTGGAACTGAAAAAAGCCGCCAATCTAAAACCAAATCACTTGGTTCTTGCAAAAAAAGAAAAAAAATTAAACACTTACGGGAGTGACATAACACCAGAACTGGAAGAAAGTGGTCAACGCGGTGGCCGTCTGTTGACCCTTGCCCATAGCACCAGGCAATTCGGCAGGGTCTAGAAGAAAAAAAAAGGACAAAAAAAAAAGCGGTCAATTATTTGGGATCAGATCACATCCCGAGTGATTTAAATGACTTACAAGACGGCGGGTTAGGATGTTGAATGTAATTTTGGAAGGGACCGCTCAGGCCATAGTAAGTGAAACGTTCACAGAACTCCAATAAGATAACCAAGTAAGCGGATTTAGGGATATTGTCAGCGACTTCACGAAGGTGCTTCCAATCTTCATTGGTAGGTTCAGTGCGAGTTTCACCGTCCACCACGAAGACCTTGGATCCTTCGGTTTCTTCAACGATAAAGCCAGGGTCTTTTGAGTCTTTTAAATCCATAAACAAGTAATGAAAAAGAAGATGGAAAAGGGGGGGGGGGAGAAAGTAAGTAAGTATTAAAAAAAAAGGGTAACCTGACTGTTTTTTTTTTTTCGTCTAGGAAGTCATCCTTCCTTTGCAAACGAGGTTGCTTTTTATACAATCGGATCGGTTGGTGTACCACCGCGGACACTGAATTGCAGCAGCGAAATTTTCCACAGGTTTCAAAAGTGTCATAGCGACAAGATAGAGAAAGAAAAAATTGCGGGTTCTTTTTTTGGTTGTCAAGATTTTCTAATGATTCTGTTCCATTTGAAGAGCACCTCTTATCTGCCTCCATTCTCCTCCGCACAGATAAGTGGGCATTTTCATCTTATTGGTCAATTTGCATTGAAAAAGTTCTAAATAGAGAAACAAATAGCTACAAATTTGTAGAGTCATGTGGGCGCGAAAAAAAAGGAAATGAGCAAGGGATTGGGTATGCGTCTATTTTTTTTTTCATATTATCATTTGTTAGATTTAAAATTGCTGATAAAACTTGACCACTTTCTGGTTGACCATGACCTTTTTGGGATCGAAATTGAGAATTTGAAGTCCTCGGAGTGAGGTGGCACGAGAAAGTGCAACGTACGCTTGCCCACTTTCGAAAACTTTTCCCAGATCCACCCGCACCTGATCCAATGTCTGGCCTTGACTTTTGTGAATCGACCATGCCCATGCCAACATTAATGGCAATTGCGTCCGTGATGCTATTTCCTGGTGTCCTACAGTTCTGTGGTGAGCATTTTTTCCATTTTTTTTTTGTTACAGCGCCCATTCAAAAATAAATTGAATACAAAAAAAAAAAAAAAAAAAAATATTGGGCGTCCATTAAAAAAAAAAGGAGCGCGCACATTCCCAAATTGGGGAAGTGCGATAAGGGCAGAGACACCTACCCATTTCAAGGGACCATTTCTCTGGATAGATGGCTTGTTTTCGTCCATTGGAGAATTGAACAATGGGAAATCCGGGTCGATTGGTAGCAGCCATTCCCCATTGACCTAAGATTTGGCCTAGGACTGAAGGATCCGCGTATTCGTCTTCTCCAGTAAACCCAACCACGATACCTAAAGAGCCATTTACTAATTGTCGATCCATGTTCCTTAGCAACATGACTTGAGCGTGTTTTTTAAGCTGAAGGATTTCTGGAGCGAGGCATGGGGCTATCTTGTCCCGTTCACCTTGATCGATGGCTTTGAAAACATGGATGCGGCCAGGTAAAGCGGCCAATCGGGTTTCATTGGCCGCCCGGACTTCGTCCCGAATCGCAAATCTGAAACAATGTCAAACCTTATTTGGAATGGAAATCGAGGAAAACGCTTCAAAGAAAAACTCACAGCTCGGTAGGTTCGATGGCGGACTCTGATGCCGGCGGACGGTCCAATGAAGAAAGGATTCTCTGAGACTCCATGGATAATTTCCCCAGTCTCAACTCGTTCAGAATATTTACAAATTCTATCGACGCAACCAATTAAAAACGATCGGTCAGCCTTTCGTTCAATATGTGGACCACGAAACACCAGATAACGAAAATTGTCTTACTTTGATCTCGTTGTCGGAAGACCTGCTTCAAGACAATGGCTTGGTCGATTACATGAAGCCAGCATTTGGCTTCAAAGGCATAGTTAAAATAACGGTTTCTGCTGACAGGGGGTAATTGAAAGAAATCTCCGGTGAACACAACCTAATCGTGGAAAAAATCAAAAAAGGATGATCCCGTCCCCCAAATTTCGTTTGTTTAACTTGAATTGTTCTCGTGACCCATTGAAAATTCCCACCCTCTCAGCCTATCACCTGGATTCCGCCAAAAGGAGCCGGATTTGCCCTGATGGAGCGTGCCACGGTTTCAATCTTATCAAGCAGCAAGCCGTCAATCATGGAAACTGGATGGAAAAAGTTAGGGGATAGACGGTTTCTTTGGATTCTTCCTTTTTCTTTCTTGGCAATGTTTCCCACCTTTCCTTTCTCACGATCATAAAATCCCAAAAAAAAAGGAAAAATTCAAAACACTTACTTTCATCGACCACTAAACACTGAGTGGTTCGCCATCGTTGTACCACATCGGGGCGTGCTTGAATATCCTGAATAAGCGTCTCCGCGGTTTTGTCACCCAGGCCAATACCAGCAAAGCTGCTCTTATCTGTTAAGATCACCTTTCGGTTTTTGTATTTTTTTTTTTTTTTTTTTTTTTTTTTACCAGGAATTTCCAGTTTACCTGTGAATTGTGCAACCGTTGATATTGCACGCAGCAATGCCTGTGGAGGCGGTGACTGCCACTCCGCCACCATAGATTTCCGTCAACTGTTGGATGATGGCTGATCCCGCAAATCAATTGAATTATTCGTCTTGTTCCACTTGGTTATCACACAACTTGCATAGTTACTCACCTCTCAGTAAGACCGATTTTCCTGTGCCTAAAGCATGACGATGATTACCAAAACATTGAATCATGGAAACCCAAGAACTCTCTCCGTCACACGTTACCCGCGGAACCCGTAAAAAATACGTTGCAACGTTTTTTGATGACGATATCCACCACACGTTGCTGCTCGGCTGATAACGGTGGATCCTCCCTTGCCAGTGGCACAACAGGTTCGGCGGTTTCGACAATCATGGGATCCGCTCCTCTGGGTTTATTCCCGTTGGTTACTTTGCTCATCTTGGGTGCCTTGGCTATACAAATCATGGTTTGTTTAGAGTCGGTACTTTTCATTCAGTGCACTGTGTCCTGACATGCCTGGCATGATTGCTTTTGTGTCTGCTTTGGCACGTGATAACTGCTTCACCACCCAGCCCGGGGGTCGTGCTGGTTTTTTCAAGTGCGATGGTGCCATTGAGCAAAATGAGGAGGATGCGGAGGAGGATGAGCCCTGGGCAGTGGGAATGGTGGTTTTACGGCCACGAAAAAGAGCATGGCTCCTACGACTGGTATCTTGTTTTAGCATCGTTTGACATTGTTCTGACATTGGCTTTTGTCAATCAAGGGGAACAAAGGCTTAACGATCAACAAGGATGGTTAAATTTTTTTTTTTTTTTTGGCGCTGATAATTGGGGTGGTATTAAAAAAGATGGAAAAAAAAGACGCGACGCGCCGTGTTTTTGGGAAAAGGCCAAATTAATAGCCTGCCAATATCCTTCTTGACGCCTTTTAGCTAATGTGATCATCCTCTTTTTAGTCACATATTCTGTAACATCGCACGTATCCATCGTGATCTTTTTTCTTTTCATGAAAAGGCGTTCAATTGTAGATACACACGTGTTTTGTAGAGATGGGTTTACGACTCTCTACAGATACATATATGCTGTATGTGCTTCTTTAATCTTTCTAGAATGTAAAAAATGATGTTATTTACTTGAAATACAATATACATGGCCTTGATCATCGTTGCATGCAACAATGTTGGACAATGGATGGCTGGATATGCCAACCAGTTCGCTGTCCGAGATTTTCGTTTCACCCAACAGACTCCCGCTGGCTACCGAGAAACAGTACACTGCCGAATCTTCGGCAATGGCATAGATGAGCTCGCCATGAGGAGATGCCGCCGCGCTAATAAAATCGGCGCCTTTCTCCTTGCCGTGTGAAAACGTTTTCGTTACTTTGCCGTCCATCGTCATCAACGCTAATCGATTGCTCTTGTTACACACGAGCACTTGATCCGTAATCAAAGGCACAGAGAGGATCGATTGCACCGCCAATGCCGCGGATGAATTCATTGCCGGATTAATGGTATACAAACAAGCTTCCTCTGCAACATCCCACATCTATGAAAGCCATGACCAGAATATATTAATTTTTATGATGACCACAATCGAGTCTCTTAGTTACCTTGATAGTGCCATCACTGCCTCCACTCAAAACGCAGGTATCGTCTTTTACGTACAACACTGTGTTGACAAAGGATGCATGGCCAGTGAACTTTTTCAAGCTTTTTCCCGATCGCACACCATGGATTTTCACTGTCTTATCGTAGCTGCCGCTCAACACTTCGGTGCCTTGGCGATTGAAACAGACCGAAGTGACACCTTGGCTGTGCGCGGGCGAGAACCGCCGTTGACAAAACCCGGATTGGGTTTTCCAAATCTAAAATACAAAGACCCGATGAATATCGTTTTTTCACTCATTCCATCCGTGCGGGCCAGAGAAAAATGTATTTACCGCAATTTTGCCGTCGGTGGAGCCCGACACCAAAAGTTCACTGGTGCTATTAAAGCCAAGTGATATCACAGATTCATCCATCGCCATCAAGTTGTCCTTGCGTGAAAAAAAAAGCGCGTAACAGCCATGTCAGACACCCCTCATCAGTCAAGACTCCCAAACGGGGAAGCTCACGACTTACCTCGGCTTGATAATTCAAATCTTTACGTAGTTTCCCATTGCTGTGATTCCATACTTCGATGAACCCATCCACTGATCCCGTAACAAAATACTGTCCGTTGGGTGAAAATAGAGAACATTCCGCGTACGCATTTTTTCCAGGGAACTAGCCATTGCGTTTGTGCCAGATGTTGAGTCATGACTGTCGATCCGGAGTACTGCCAAGTGTCGCTTACTTACTTTGATGGTGCAATAAATTTCATTGGCCAGTGCATCGGCATCTTCCTTGGATTCCACGGTGGCGGTGGTTTGAAATACGTCAAAGTCGGCATCCGACGATAAGATGCCTTGTTGATGCTGCCACTGTGCACATTGTTCCAGCAATGTCATTAGTCGGGATGGTGGTGCCACCGCCACTTCGCTGCCTAACGCTTGCGCAATAATTTGACGACGTTTATCGCGTGTCATGCCGCTGGCATAAGCATCTTTTGGATCGAATAAACTTCGTGACAGCAAGTGCTCTAGCCGTAAGTACCGTTCCGGGTGGTGTTGCTTCAGTAAGAACATCGGTTCCGTTTGCCGTAACAGCGTTCGTGCTGCACTGTGTTCCTTCATTTCTACCAACTCGATAATGACCTGCAGTCGTATCGGACATTAGCAAACGCTCACTTTTCGATCCGAGGACGACGCCGCGCCGGTTTTTGTACCTGTTCGTAAAGATCCATCAGTTTCCGTGGAGGAATCTTGAGATGCGACACTTGTTTCAATACGGTATCCCATCGTCCTTGTGCAATGTCCTTGGTAAAGGTGTCTCTGCTTTCCACTGTGTTTAACGTCACCAACGTCTCGTCTTCCAAAACGCTCGCTGTATGCTCGAGTTGATTTTCTTTTAAAAACTGCAGAATAAGCCGAATAACACTGAAAGAGGCGGATACAGTACAATATCGAAATTAGTCCATTTGTCAATATCTTGCAACCACGACGATAATTACTCTTCCGATTCAATTTCGATGGACATTATATGTATGAAGAAAAATGGGAAGAATCAGGAGAGCGCAGTTCAGTGGCAACCGTCACACCGTCAGCTCAATGGATTTCTCAAGTGACACGAATTTTCCCAATTTATCGCCGCCGCATTTTATGCAAGGTTATTATCCCATCACTTTCACTTTTGGCGTAAGGGCTCTACCGTTTTGGGGACGACAAATAATACTTGTCTTGAGCGTTTTACAAGGACCTCGCCTTTGGTAATGCAGTGACTATCACATAGTGGGCAGAGGAAAAACATCAATCAGAATCACGAAGCACAAGGTCCAAACAAGTATTAGCACTTCTACGACTTTGACAATTTTTACTAAAGATAAATGGTAAAAAAAAAGTTGAGGTCTAAGTTCTTGTCTATTTCTTTGGATGTCATTGCAATTTAGCCTTTTCTTTTTCTTCACACATGCTGCTGTGGTACGGCGTAGCCTAGTTCGATTAGGATATTGTTCATTTGCTTGACAGCACTTTCCAACGCGACAGCATTACCTAAGCAGTTTGTATAAATATTAACGCTGTCGATTCCCGCCAATTATATATGTAATTCTCACCTTGCTTGTGCACAAATCGCGTTTGATAAATAGTCGTCTGATGATTGGTGCTGGCCAAGGACGGCACGATCTCCAGTTTAAATTGAACTTGGCCTGATTGACCATCTGAACAGATATCATCAAGATAAGCGAAAGGTTGCGGTGCCTATCGTTCCCCTACTTTTACCTGTAATAAATCCATGTCCTTCTGGCCCTTCCATTAGCCATCCTTCAAAACACTAATCCGTAAAAAATACCTAGTTATTCTTGACACGAGCTTTTGGCCAATAATGATATCGTACACTTACCTGTTCGATGAGTTCTTTGAGAACACTAATAATGTCAGCTTCTCGGTCTGCTATGCAATCAATCGAATACGTCTGTAGAGGCTAATGTATGGTTGAATCAATGCAGGTAGTTGCAGTTTCTTTGGGGGGAAAATCCTACCTTGGCTGATTTGGATCGAAACAGGGATGGTAGCCAGGAACTTAAATACGCCAGGGTGTCTGCATAACTGTGTCTTTTCGAAACCAATTTTTCCTCCAAAGGACTTGCCTGAGCCATTGAACTTTGAGGACGCTGTTGGGTGGATGTGTGCAAAAACTGACGGGGATGGTCATGGCAGCCTGTATGTAAATGTAAAATGTGATTGGGGTCCGTTTGTTCGCAAGTCGTCAGCGGGTACACGAAAAGAGGGGAGTGGAGGCAAGACATCTTGCGTGGACGCAGGGCGGATGGTAGTGAGAACCGCTTGCGGCATGGAGGGGCTACATAAGCCACGGTGGGATTCCATGGCCATTTGCCAAAAGGATCTTTGGCCTTCCATGACCACCGCTTCAATCCATGGGTCCCACCGTTGGAAAATCGCTTTCTTTGCTGATTAAGCTGTTCTTCCAATTGTGCGGAATCCAGAGGCCATGGTCTTTGAAAAAGTCCCGGTGATGAAGGAGGCATGACCGAGATAGGATCCGGGACACGTGAGCCTTGTGGCAGTTCAACGTGGATAGAGTGGCGACGGAATGGCAGTGGCGTCGTATCATGAGGGAGAAACGGTGAAGCGTGCTCTATCTTGTGCCACGTTTCGTCGACGAGTGACGAACCCATCCAATGAGCAGCTAATGGCTTTTGATACCGAGACGGGGAATGCAACGACATGTGTCGTAACAATGATCTATTATGGTAATCTGTGAGTATTTTGTCTGACATCAACACAGCTTGTCTACCAACGTTTGATGTCGAGGTCGCCTTCGGAGGGTTCGAAGAGCTGAAGGCATGGACTTGGTCAAAGACGGGGTCTCAACGGTGTCCTGGTGCAAGAGGTCGTCTCGGATAATGATCGGTTTAGATGGGATCGACGGTGGTTGGCTGACAGGCCGTTTGCCTTTGGACGACAAACTCGGTGGTACCATGTCCAAAGGAGTGGCATACTTTGGTCGACCGGATGGACGACGAAACAAGTATCGACTCTGAACAGGAGCTGAACTCGGCGTTGTTTCCGTCAATGATGCATCTGTCTTGGCTGGCGCAGATGGAAACACTCTTTTACTGTTGGGTGGAGAAACACAGATAGCCATGGGGCGACGCTTACTCAGTCCTGGTACGCACATGTTTCCATTCAGTTGTAACAATCGATCATTCGACTCACGGTTGTACTTACGAGGAGGGTTGGCAGTGGCACTGTATTCGGTGTGCCGATATTTGGTGGCGTGATGCTGAAGTAGCATGTACATTGTTTTCAGCATATTATGACTTTTTTGATAATGTTGTCTGTGTTAAGAAATAAAAATCGAATTATGTTAAATGACATTCACTTACTGATCGTCCAAGAGCGCTTGGATGATCGTGTCTTCCGGAAGATCGGCCCATAAATCCTTCAATGTGCGGAAAACGCCATTATCTATCATCGACACATTGAACATTTCGTACTTGAAAACTGGACCCGGCAGCAGCGTCCGTGGATGAATCGACGGCTTTTTGAACCACGGATGATTCCTAATTTCTTTTATCTAATGGATGTTTGTTTTTGTCCTCTTTCTATTCCCTTTGCTTCCGCATCCCACACGGTGGAATTTCATGATGTTCGTTCTTACCGTCATTCGCTTGGCAGGATCAGTCACGAGAATTCTTTTGATCATATCGCGTGCACCAGCAGGCACATAAGTCGGTATTTCATAATGGCCCAGTTTAACCTTTAACGCATATAGAGTCAGCCCCACTGTTCCCAACTTGACCCTCTTCTTCCCCCCAAAAAATAAACCTATATCTTGGACTTACTTTGTTCAACAAATAGGCAATATTATCGTCGTCAAATGGTAAATGTCCACTAAGCAAAGCAAACAATATGATACCGCAAGACCATATATCCGAGGTTGCTCCATTGTATGGTGTTCCCTATGGGTTATAATAAAAAAAATCAATCATTATTGATGCTTATGATAACTCGGGTTTCATATAAAGAAAAAGGTTATCATCAATACACTGATAATCTCTGGGCTTGCATAGTGAGGTGATCTACATAGAGGAATGATCGATTTTGTGTAACCGCATTGTATGTGTATTGTTAGGGCAACTTATTGCTTACCCACAGCTTGTTCGTAATAGGGCATCGACAGGTTGAAGGGAGGCCATGCCAAAATCGGCAATCTTGATATTGTTTTCATCGTCGAGCAACAGATTTTCAGGTTTCAAGTCGCGGTGACTGACAAAATCAAATCAGAGATTGCTGCGCATAGTGATAGTTTCATTTCCTTTGAGGGTAGGCAAGGTACACTCACCATACGTAGTGTTGGTGACAGTATTCAAGCGCGATAATGATTTGCTGAAAGTATTTACGGGCGGTGACTTCGGACATGCGGCCTTGACTGACCAATCGGTCAAACAGTTCACCGCCAGGTACGTATTCCAAGATCAAATAACTATCCATGTCACACACCAATAAGTCCGTGAGTGGTTTGCAATCTGTTTTCCTTTTGCCTACAGATTGGACGAATGAGGCGAATCAATCACGTCAATGAGATTGACAATGTTGGGATGATCCAATAGTTTCATAATGGCAATCTCGCGTCTCACGGACCGTTCCACGGACGGGTTACTGGCGAGGTACGCTTTGGCAATCACTTTGATGGCGACTTTTTGTCCAGTAATTCGGTGCGTACCCATTTTTACATGGCCTATTTTTTTTGCGCTTGGATGAGATGAAGTGGGAAAAAAAAGTTCGAAAACGCACGTCAGTTTACCTGACGCGCCTTTGCCCAATTGTTCGCCAATATAATAATTCCCAATTTGTTTCCGTCGTTTGCTGGAGGAAAGGCCGTCCAATCCATTGAGCTTGCACGTTGCTTTATTTCGGTGCACAGAAACAGAATGTGGTGACGAAGAAGAAGACATCGCAATAGCATCAAACGAAATCATGAAAAAAGAAAAATCGGTAAAGACTCTAATCAAAAAAAAAGAAAGGGAAGTAAAAGGGACGTGAGCGAATAAAAAGACCCAAAAAAAGGAAAGGGAAAAAATATCACAAAAAAGACGAGCATGACAAAAGTCGACTATTTCGAAGGGTCCGAGTACGCATCACATTACATGGCCACTGGTTGATACATCACAAGTGCGCATCGATCCTGCGAGGTTGAGAAATGCGCGTTCCATTGACCGCGCGCCGCGACAAGACGGGCATCGAAAGCATGAAATAACCCAAACCAACCCATAAAACAAGGGCCATGAGGAATGTAAGGATCAGAATGCAGCACAGGGAAAAAATAAAGGGAAATAACTGTACAATAACAAAACAGTGAAAATCTAGGATTAAAAGTAACTATCGTACTATTGTCAATTCTACGATGATAAAAATGAGCACATGTTTGAACTAAGATTGTTACTGTTACTGTCTTAATGTTTGTGGCAACTCATTGTCATCCTTCAAAAGAACCGTGCAGCAGCATGACAATGAGTATGCAGCATGAGCATTGGCTAAAGTTACTGTGCATTTTCCTCCTTTGTTTCCTTCTTTTTTTTTTTTTTTTTTTTTGCCAAGGGATGCTCAATGTGATTAGTTTTCAACCATCCTCACCAGTCAATTCCAATGCCTTTGCATCGCTCTGTATTGAATAACGATGATTTATTACACAGGCAAGTATGATAACACCATTTGTAAAATTTCCATTTACAGATTCCATCAAATTACTGTGGCTCCTTTTATTGAATAAAATCATAGATGCTCTATGAAATGTTTATTAATCCTTTTTTTTCATATTAATATCACGGTGAACGAACCATTCCTACGACCCAATTGTTTTACTATCATAATAGGTAAGGCTTTTTATACCTGATGTTTCAAGCCGACGCAGAATAGTAAACACATGAATTGTAAGAAACGGGTAGCCACTGTTTACACCGTGTGTGATGTTGAATCTATTCTTACAAAAAATTCTTCGTGACGATCGATGCAAAGCATTGTCGATCGTGTTCGTGTTTCAGACACAAGACTTAATTTAGACACGGCAATCTACAGTGTGTTCCATTTCTTCCCGCCACAATGGCAATTTGTTTTCTGTACAACCCAAACGGCTTAGGAGAAAAAACGAATAGCCACATTAAGGAGCGTGCCCAGGGAGAACGAAACAACCAACTGTCATTTATGCACATGGGTCCTTTTTTTTGGGCTTCTTCTTCTCGACTGATCCCAAGAAAACTATGCTTCGGTTCACCTACAGTACGCTGGAAAACAACTCCGCTCTGTGGCCTACTGCCCCCTTTCCTTCACGTCACTCCTCCCTCGACCTGTCCTCCTCCCCTCTTCCCTCCCCCCTTCTCACCATCCATATAGTCATCCGTTTTCACCAAGGCTGTTGTATTTCTTTCTTGGCTTTCTTTTTTGTTTGTTTATTTGTTTTCTGTTTTCATATTTTGTGTTCCATTTTTTTCTTTTTTTTTTTTGGTGTGTGATTTTTTATTCCATTCTTTCTTATAATTGATGCCACATCATCCACCCTATCACCAGTTTAGCTTGGCCAATTCCAGAACGTTGAACGGAGTGTCGATGCCTCAATGCCTTCAACATGATTTGGCGGGTAAGTATTTTGAAGAAAAATGACGCGAAAGTGAGTTTACACAATTAATGTTTAGAAACATGTCATCGCCGGCGCACTTCGGTATCGCGTCGTTCGTCCAAAGCGACCGCCAACACGCTTTCACGCCGTTTGGGACTTTCCACAGCCCAAGCCATTGCCACCACCACTGCCACCGCATCACCCGAAATAGCTGTGAAAACACCACGAATGACCCCTAATTTTGTGTCACCTCAACATCCTTATCTTCCGTCCACGCACCCAAATAAAAAATCCAATCCGATCAAAAAGGTACCCAAGTCCCGGCTAATTCGATGAAAATGAATAGGACGCTCACTCATTTGTCTTCCTTTTTATTTCATTTAGATATTTCGTCATATTTTTGAACGGCCGTCCAAGGTAAGATTCTATTAGAGAATGCCTGTGTGTGCGAAATTTTGTATCATGCGGGCGATCTGTATTTAATAAAACACGACCACGACTGTGTTAAATGAATTTAGTTAGCTACTGCATCACCGCATGCATCAGGGTCCTCGTCGACCAATTTTACATTCAATGGAAATAGTAAACCGCAACGACGTCCATCCATGAAAAAATTGGCTCGTTCATTGCCAAAGACCATTTTTCGTCGATCCGGCTTTCGCCCTTCCTATCCAGTAAACGACGATCCGTCCGCACTTACTCCTGCAACCCATCCACACCACTGCATAAACGATCATGCCCCGCGGTCCCAAAGCAGACAATATCCAAATCATTCCTCCAGCTCCACCCTCAGTTCCGTGTACACCACCTTTAGCAGCTCTCATCTACGTGATACATCATGCGACCTACAGCCAAGTGATCCCCACACTCTAACATCGCTGACCGCAGAACCAGATCCTCCCTACTCATCTAAAGGCACATCGATAGACGCACCCAACAATACCATAGTGGAAGCGCACAAGGATACGACCTTGAAAACTCAAGAAAAAGACACAGTGGCTACAGACAAAAATGACGCCACCCCGGCCATGAAGACTACTGTGGTGAAGGTGCAGAAAGAAGCTGTGATTAATGATGAAGCCCATTTATCAAAAGGCCATACGGACGATTCGCTGCATCATAGTCATTTGCAAGGATCGCAAACAACCATGGTGACGATGATGGAGATCGATGAACAGCAGCCACCGGAATCCTGTTTACAGCAACAAGAGACGCAGGAGAGCCCAGCAAATGCAGATAATCGAAGCATCCCGGATACCGAAGTTGATGCCTCGGCTTTTACTGTTCAAACAATGGCCCACAGTTTGTGGAAAGAAGATGGAGCAGTCTGCCGACGTGAAGAAATTGCTGAATGGCTAGGCACTAGGTAAAAAAAAATGATAATAATCATAGAAAATATATGGCCTGCATCCATTGCAATACTGACAATAAGGTATCATTTAGTGATGAATTTCGATCCGAAATATTGACGGTGTACATGTCGTATTTTGATTTTTCCAACGAATCGCTCGATCAATCTTTCCGAAGGCTATGCGCGAAGCTTTACTTTAAAGCGGAAGCGCAGCAAATTGATCGCATTCTTGAAGCCTTTGCCAATCGTTACTGGGCATGTAACACTCAAGACACACTCCTCTGTAATGTGGGTAAGTTGGGACTACTGTGATTTGGTTTTTTTTCGGTATGAACGGATAACAACAGTATGCTGAAAAAAAATGGTGTAGATATTGTGCACGCTGTCGCTTATTCTTTGCTATTGCTGAATACCGATCTTCACGCGGTGACGGAAAATCACCGTAAAATGACACGATCCAAATTTTTAAAGAATACCATGGCCACCATTGCTTCCTTGGAGCTTCCTTTACCCGACACGTGCGTGATCCCAATCCAGCATACCAGCACGCCTCTACACATCAAACAAAAACGATTTTCGGTCCTGTCACAACCGCCCATCTTGTGTCAACAATCCAGTTTCTGCCATAATAAAGTAATAAATGACCCCTCACCTGGGTCGCCGGGCCTCCATCGTATATTTAACACTTGGCGCTCCAATGGTCTATGGCCCCACCTCGCCGATATGGGATTTCACAAATCCGACAATGCTTGGTTGGAAGGCATGGAGAAACTACTCAAAGTAAAAAACAAACACAGCAAATCCTTGATTCGGATCCATGTCTTATTGATATGCAAGACACTGAGCCTTATCTATCCAATAGACTATGTATGACGCCATCAAGGCAGAAAAGATCGAGCATGGAGGACTCTTTGTCAGTGAAGCGACCACTTTACCAGAGGACGATGAGGCAGATTCTTCTCCTCCTCGCGGATCAATGGAACTTTCAAGTGAAGCCAACAAATCTTCCGTATCCCATACCACCGATCGTTTGCACACGCGACATCCATCTGGTAAGACGATCCACGATGATTCTTTTCCGCCTATGGATGGCGCCAAAACCATCCGATACAGCCGAATTCCACCCTCATTACTCGATGCTGCGGCCGCCCTTCCTACCGTCATTGACAAGTGCGATGTCCGGGAAGAAACCTTGCTAAAGAAAGAAGGGTTACTGATGCGGAAGCATCTGATGGAGTATTCGGAAAAACGGTCCAAGCAGCGCGGTTGGCAGTTGTGTTACACGGTGATCGATCAAGATGGGCAAGCAAAAATGTATCGACCGGTCTACGGAACAAAAAAAGAACGACGACGTAGTCTTGTATTGTGGAGCCAAAGTCGATCTTACAACCTTCACGAAAGCCTGCAATGCATGTCCCACGGCACCATGGATATGCATCTGTGGAAGGTAAACTTGGATCAATAAACAAAAAAGATGAACGATCATGTTGGTTGACCCAATATTTGCCCTTGACAGCACGATCCAAGTCAACCTTTGGGGATGGTGGATTTGAAGCATTGTGTTGCAAGCCCTTTACCGCCTCCCGGCTGGAACGGGAACCGGCCTCACGTTTTTTGCCTGCAAGGGGGTGATGGTGGTGTATGGCTCTTTGAAGCGTTATCGTTTTCGTCAGCCTTGGAATGGGTCTCCATTTGCAACTACTGGGCAGCCCGTCACAGCAAAGAGCCTTTAGGAGGAGGCGTGAGTAGCATTGATTACGGATGGGCGTCCAATACACCTTTATCGTCGGCCATTAAATTGCCCGACTGGCGGCCACCCACACCGTGCATGATCAGCAGCACACTGTCGACGTCGGATCAGTTAACCCGTTTCGAAGAACAAATCCAAGCCCTGCACCAACAGCTGAAAGAACATCGCGGCTTGAAATCTACTATTGAAACAAGAGTAAGCCCGCCTGACATCGACCGCTACTCGTCCCCTGTGTAAAAACTGACTCTTTTTTTTATATCTATTTCTCCCCGCGTTAGTTTCCTCCACGTTCGTTTCATCGCATGAAAGCACTGACCAACTGGGAGCTTCGAACCCAGTATCTACTGCATGAGGTGATCAAGTTCCGGACCTACTGCGATACTCTTCGATGTTACCTTCTCAAACAAGAGCAAAAAAGTGACATTACATCTGATCAAGCTAGCATTTAAATACAGCGTTCGTTACACCTAAAAATAATAAAACAAGAGACTAAGGGCAACCGGTACGCATGGATGCGTTCGCTCGCCCAAAAAAATAGTCAAACTTGGGACGTAAAGACCTTCCGTATTAGTCGCGATCTTTTATTCTTGATAGAATTGTGCCGACCTTCTTCCTCTAATTGCAGTTTAACTGGTTTGTAGACTTTGAAATGTGAACCAAAAACACGCATCAGTAGCTTTTTGCTGCATCGCTTTAGCATAATTACTCCTTCCGCTCCCGGTTTTTTGAAGTTCGGTTAATAAAGTCGGAAAGCTTTCCATTTGACCTTTTCTTCCAACAGTTGCCACCCTTCGTAGTTTTTATCCCATCTTGACAAGAAACAAATAAAGCAATGTCATTGACTGGTTGCGCAAATGCTGATATGGCATTTTTCGTTTCAATTAAACCACAACCCCCAATACCTTGATTACGCGGAACTTCTTATATATTTACCAGTTTCTGATGAGAATCTGGACAAGAATGATTTGACAATTAAAGGAAACATTGCATTTTTACCAATTCAATTTGTCGAGTGGTATACTGTTGAAGGTTTGACTTATGATTCCTTGAGACTGTGAAAAAAAATCCAGATGGTCAACACTATTACTATCGCGAGTTTGCGAGATTAGCGAGTATACTCTGGGTTTGTAATCCAATATCTGTTGGATTGGTCTGTTATTCATTTGTAATGACAACGGGTAAAAGCTTTCGCCGTGATATCGCTTTGCACTGTCAAATTTTCCCTAGCTTGCTATCACTTAAGCAATTTAGGTCCAGCTACTGCTCTCGTATTAGTAATATTCAAACGAACCCTTGTAATCTTCTGGCCGGCTATGCTCTCTGTCAATTTATGAGAACGAGCTATTTTTCGACAGTTTCTATTTTTTTCATGCTTTGAATGTACACGATCGGAATGAGAAATGGGGCCTGTGCACATACTGATATCATGCTTTCATAGCTATAAGCCTCCTCATCCATGCCAACTATAGAGAATGCTAGCACACTTTTGTGATAACCCTAAGAAATACTAAGTGAAGGATAGCACGAGAAGAAAAAAAAAATACCTGCCATGCAGAATAGCAGCGATGTGAGTGAAACATCGTAGATTCATTGGATGAATGTTGGTTGCGGTTTTTTTTTCGGGTTTCATTTCCCGAACTCCCAACATTGGGGATTTTAAAAAGAGAGTTGCGTTGGAAAGGAATAACTATCAAATTTTTCTGCTTACTTATTTTTAACCATGGGATACAAAATCAAAGCTTTCGCTACAACTGACCAACCTGGCAAATTCAAGGAAACCAGCTATGATGTGCCCAGTTTGGGGGAAAACGAAGTTTATATCAAAATGATCGCGTGCGGCATCTGCCACACTGATTGCTTGTATATGGAACAACCCGACAGCATTTTGGGTCACGAACCCGTTGGTGAAATTACTGAAGTAGGCTCCAACGTTACCAAACTAAAAAAGGGAGACATTGTTGGGTAAAGTATTTGAATTGGCTTGGCTGTGGCGCTGGCCGCCGAGTTTACTGTCATGGTAAACGGCGCGCTTGACGACACGGTTTTCAGCTTAACGCTAATTGATAAATTACGCAACGATTTGTAGGTTCTCCTATCTGCAAAGCGCGTGTCTTGATTGTGAGCAATGTGATTCAGGCAACGATATGTAAGTTCTGAAAAATTAGGCTGCTGTGAGAGCGACTCGTAACCGACGTGGATGATTTAGTATGTGTCCTAAGCGTGTCATGTTTCCCGAACGCAACAACAACGCATTTGCCGAGGGGGCGGTTCGAGATGCCAAGTTCGTTTACAAGATTCCAAAGGAGCTGAAGCCGGAACATGCCGCTCCTTTGATGTGTGCTGGATTGACCGTGTTTACGGCCATTTACAACTCCAAGATCAAGCCAACGGACCGTGTTGCTGTTGTTGGTATTGGCGGTCTCGGTCATCTTGCCATTCAATTTGCTCGCGCTTGGGGATGCCATGTCACAGCAATTTCTCACAGTGCCGTAAGTTACCTGCAAAGCCGATAATGAATTAATTCAATGGGCAGTAATTGAATGCGGACACGGTCTGTCTCTCTATTTGTAGGACAAGAAAGACGAGTGCATGAAATTTGGCGCTCACGATTATCTGTGTTCCAAAGATTTTAACGATGATTACATCAACAAGTGCGAAAAGTTCGATTACATTCTGAATACTGTCAGTGCCAACCTTCCGTGGGATGACTATATGCATCTTTTGAAACCGAACGGCACTTTTTGTTTGATTGGCATTCCGAGTGGTTCGGTTGAGATCAAGGATGTGTTCACTTTGCTCAACCAACAGAGAGGTGTGCGAGGCTGTGTGTTGGGTGGACGTCACGTCATTACCAAGATGCTCGACTTTGCTGCTCAACACAATATTAAGCCACAGATTGAGGAATATGGCTTTGTAAGTAGAGAGAGCGAGAAGGATGAAATTGGCACGAAAAATACTGAATGACCATGTCATAGAATCTGGAAGGATTGGAAAAGGGCATTGACCGATGTAAAACAAGCAAAGCACGCTACCGAGCCGTGCTGGTGGCTGGAAAATAAGCAAGACGTTAAAATGTGAACCTTTTGTTAAACCAACTTTTCGTTTTAAAATAAAGAAATACGTAAAACGACGATAATGAGATCAATTTTGCCTCGTTCACTTGCTGCTCGCGATAAAAAATTTGTACGATACGGTTTTGAAAGTCAGCGTGAACTGCTTCTCACTTGATCTCATTTGTGAATCACGTCCCCATTGACCATGCTGAGCGCTTCACCCAAGACGCGGCGGAATCGGTTCACGTCCTTATCGCAGGCAGTCGATCGATCGCCTGCCACGCTTGTCTACGAATTGCCCAAACTCAGTATTCCTCAAATCCTCCAATGTCTACAAGAAATGAAACTTAATGTCACCGAATCCGATCTCGTCCATCCCACTCCTCACCGTACTCAGCAATTGTTCGAATGTCTTTTGGGCATGCTCTCCCCGTGGCGGGTCAGAAGTGTCAAACGTATCATGGATGCCATTGCTCAAGACACCAATCACTGGGTAAAAAACCCGTTCAGGATCGCGCTCTTATCAGCCTTTTTCATCGTGTTGATCGTGCTTTTTGCCATGGTTATTAGGAACTTCGTCAGGATTTCGTGTCATTAATGACCCTATTTCAAGAAATGTAAGGCCACTTGATAACTGACGTCTTGCTTTATTTTTCCCTACGATGGCAATTTAATTTTGATTTTACAACAGGAAAAAACTGCTTACAGAGTGCTGTTTTACGGATTTTACCCTGGAGGATATGGCCAATCCTACTCAAGCACGTTTATTAAGCATACTAAGCGCACTCATAAATTACGCAAAGTTCCGCGAGCAATCCTGGGAAATTTTCGAGCCGTTAGCTCTGGAAGCAGTGAGTACACATTTTTGCTGCGAATTAAATGTACAGAGTATGAGTGCCGCCATTCTTACTGTGGACACCCTTGTGATGTTGTAGGATGAACTCGAACTGGAAGTCAACCAACTTGCTACGGAGAATGAAGAGATCGAGCAACGACTGGAGAAATACCAGTAAGTGGGGTCTTTTTATGATCCAGGGTTGTTTGGAGAGTATCATATTGATGACACAGCGGATAGGGAAATACAAAAACAGGAAGAACCTGAACTCAGGGAAATGGAAGCCGAAAATGCCGTATTGGAAGGCAACCTGCGCAATATACGAAAAGTGGCCGACCGTCTGTTGTCGGAGTTGAACCAACGAAAGCAATTACGGCATGAACTAAAAGATGCCATGGTACGAGCTTGAGCAGACAGGATGGACGGAAAAAGAAAAATCAACTCACGTTGTGATTACTTTTTCGATTTCATTTAGAGCAATACCCAATACAGCATACTTACAGCACAAGGAGAAATCGAGCGATTAAATGGACGACTGAAAAGTCATCCAGATGACATTCGAGCCGTAAGCAAAGAATTGATAATGGATTTTTCTTTTTGGATCGAGTGACAACGGAATTCACGATCATGCAATAGAACGTGGCCAAACTTCGCCAATATATTGAGTCTGAAGAAGCCAATGTGAAAGGCCACACGTCCGCGATCGAATCGCTGAATGCTCAAACAGGAATGATCCGTACCTTCAAAGAGGTAAAAACCGACCTTTTAAATTGGAAAATGTTTTGACAGTTCATTTATTCTTTATCGTGTGACACAGATTGCGACGCCTTGTCTGAATGCGCTACGAGAATTGGAAGAACAGATATCCGAATACACTCGACTCAAAGAGATGCAAACCAAACAACAGCAAGAAATTGAAAAGAAGGAAGCCGAACTCAGTAAGATGAGACAAGAAGAAGCGGTAAGTACAGGAACAAAAAAAAAATGTCTTTTTCGTCTTCAAAGTTGAATGGCTCATGGTTCCGGTTTTTTATGTTTTGTGGGGTTAGGCTCTGCGGCGGGGCGTAACGACGGTCGAGAGCAAAATAGGCATGATCTATGCGCAACAACAGAAGAAACGCGAAACGGTACAATTGCAGCAGAGTAAAAATGAGAAGGAAGCCGAAAGTGCACGGCAGGAGCTCGCAGTGAGTGAGGAGACCGTTGCCAAATATAAAGCCAGTATCAAGGAGCTGGAAACCAAGGTAAAGATGGTTGGAGTTTGTTCAGGGATAAGGCCATTGTCTTAGCTCATGCGAAATTATATATAGATTGGTCAAATGAAGGCAGCCTTTGACCGTGATAGCCAACATTTTAATGAAATACTTGTAGAGCTGGAACAAACGATTCATCAAGTGCTCAATCACACCAACGAGTTTCTGGAAAAAGCTGAAAGAGATTCGCCCCGTTCATCATTACATTTATAATATACTCAAAGTCCAAAATTGCATTTCATTCATCACAGCTTGGCAAGCCGTTGTAACCAAAGGAAATAACATACTGTATAAGACATTAGACCTTACCGATCTTTTCGGTCCCATTTCCTACGTTTTGTAGTCCGCTTGCAGCCAGGTCCGAATAATTTATATAAACTCCAACAGCCGCAGTTGTGGCAGATGGAGACAAACGCAAAAAGTAGTGCGAATTCCGAAAGCATAGCTATCAACTGCACACCATTAATTGTGCAGACACACATACTTCATTGGATTCTGAACTGCACGATACAACTAATAAAAAACAAATCCGGCATGTTACTTGTATTAGAAAGATGGGAAAATGACAGCGGATCGTCATGTTAAACCACAGACACATGGCTATTTTTTTTTTATTAGGAGGGAGGATCTAGGGTTTGGAACAGTAAAAATTCATCTTGATCTTGTTGTTTCTTATCAAAGCCATGCGGATGAGAGTGGGTGTCGTGGTTCATGGCCATCATCATTGTGGTAGGGGCGGACGACATGGGATGGACATTCGGGAAAATCATGGAAGAATTAGAGTTTGGGATCTGAGTTGGATCCAATAAACTTGGGGTGTTACTCAATAAACTGGGTTGATCTGACTGTGCGAGGGCTTGTTGCACATAAGCATCATCTTGAGCGATACGTGTAAGCTCCGCTCTCAGGGCCAGGGCCGGACCGTCCAGTTGATGAATCAGCGTGGTTGTCGCTTGTCGATCTTGGGTGAAATCACGGCACTGAGTCCAGCATTGTTGCGAGACATCTTCCATGTAAAACGCCAATTGGGGTTGATCCAAATGAATTTCAAGACGCGCCCAACCCAATCGTTCAAGGAGAGGTTCCAATCGAATCCGTTGAATGCGTTCCACGCTAAACTCCATCTTGAATCTTTGAGTACCGTCCTGAATACACCATACCATGTGATGCTGCTGGGTATCGTATTGACATACAAGGTCTTGACTTTGCAAGCTGATCCGTTTCCAGGTACCAATTTGCAACGCTTCAGCAGAGAATCGATGCTGATGAGATAGCGTACTCTGAGACGAAGTATTCTCAATGGGGGATATATTAACATCGTCCATGGACATCGGCGTGCCCATACGTGACATGGAAAAATCCACTGCAAAAAGAAAAAAAAGAAAAGATGAGCGATTGAATCCGAGAATTTGGTTTTTGTTCATTGCAAACAAAACTATACCTCCAGGAGGAGGTGGTGGTGGTGGTGGCCAAAAGGCGGAGGTACCGTGACCGATGGGGGATATTTCTTGGGACATGAAAGAATTGGCAGGCCAATTCAATTGAGGGGCCGGAGAGGCCGAGCCAAAGTGGCGACTGCGAAGGGTGGAGGAAGTAGGGGACACGTTGGTGGCGGTTCCAAGATCCTGCATGGACGCGTGACGTATGTGGTTGCGTGAGTAAGGAGAGTAGTACATTCCCATGGAGTGAGCGCGTAGGCGACCGGTGGCGGTGGTCGATGGAGCTTGCTGAAGACGACGAGCTGCTAGCATGGTGGGTGACGAAGGAGGAGGGGTCATGGAACAGACTTGCATCATGTCTTTGGCTTGCTGCTGAGGTAGGGGTGGTGGAGGTGGCGGCGGCATACCGTGAAGGGGTAACTGTGGGGGTGGCGGCATCATAGTGATAGATGCGTAATGCGGTGCGGCTTCAGGATACATGAGACCACTCGTGGTTTGACGTTGTTGATTGTAGTAATAATAATAATAGTAATAGTACAGATCAGGATCGGCAATGGGTGTCCCATCCGGCGACAGTTGCTGACGCTGATGCGCGGCGGCTTGACAAGCGGCGGAAGCGGCCCTGGCAGCGTAATACTGAAGACGGATGGCCTCATCTTGCAACAACGTCGACCGTTTGGCAATGTTTTTCACCTTGGCCCGACGATTCTGGAACCAGATTTGAATGGATCGCTCCGACATGCCAAGTTCGCGTGACAGCTGTTCCCGAACACGGTTGTTGGGGGACGGATTGACGCTAAATGTTTTTTCGAGAACCGCCAGTTGTTCGGGGGTGGTACGCGTACGTTTGCGAGGCGCCGAAGCCGAAGCCGCAATGGCCGAAGCTGAAGAGGAAGATGGCTCCTGTTCCTGTTGTTGGGCATGATGCGTCGAAGAAAGAGACGAGGAAGAAGATGAAGGCGTAGCATTGGGTGTGTTGTCTGCCGCATTGGAAGAAGGAGACGAAGACAATGGAAACGACGAAGGAACGAGAAATGCAAAGTCGGTGTTAATGGTCATGCCAGCATGACCTTGAGTTGGCACTGTTTTGCTCGGTAATGAAGAACGAGAAGGGGTTGAATGAAGGCTCATGAAAAGGTGAACAAAAAAAAAAGCGTAAATTCGGTAAAAATGAATGGAACGGGATAATGAGCGATGCAGTAAAATGAAAGATAAGAATAAAGAAAAAAAGGAACCTTTGCAGAAATAATAGAAAAAAAAGAATGTAATTAATCAACCCAAGGAAATGAAAAAAAAAAAAACGAATATCAGAAATGAAAAAAGAAAGAAAGAGCCCGATTCCAGATGAGAAAGAAAAGCGTCGAAAAACGGAACAAGAAATAATAAAAAAGATATCAAGATGGCGGTTGCACAACCAAAATGCCAAATGAGATCCAGCAGGATAGGGGCAAAGAAGAAAAAAAAAAGCCCAGCTAAAGTAGATTAGCAGAGAGAGAATATAAAAAAAGGAAGACGAGTTCTTTTGCTGTCTGTCAATCCATTAATACACCACCTAAAATGGTCGATCGAAATCTCTTGTCGACCCCCCTCGTCTTCCTTCCCCCCCCCCAATTTTTTTCTCTATCCCAATTGACAGATCATCACGGGATTCCAAAATGCATTCAAACTTTAAAAAAGCAACCATCAAAGCAAGGAAACGGTAAGATCACCGCTGCGCGCTTTTCAGCATCCGAAAAAAAAAACACAAGATGATGGGCAAATGGTCCCTGAAATCACATGTCGGACAGTCAAATCTAAAAAAGTGCGAAATGAGCCAATGTATTGAAGAAATAAAACAAGAAAGACATCAAGTGCCAAAATATGTCCTAAAGAGGAATAAATCAACCTCGTCCACTCGTCAATAAAAAATGAATATCAAGCTGTGGAAATGTCAGGCCACCTTTGCGGTTGCGTGCAACAATAAAAAGGGGAAGACTAATATCGGAGTCTCGTCTCCATGCCAAAAGATCCGCTACCTTAGCGACGTTGGAGCTATATCTTTCAAAAATATACCGTAACAGACTCTTTGTCTGGACCAAACCCGCTTGATTCACCACCCATTTTTTGCGCTACATAACCATTCGATTGGTTTTTTTTCCCATAGAGTTGTAACAAAAAACAGGTCGTTGTGAAATGCAAGCGATCAAATAGAAAAGAGAAATTCCTGCTCCACCATCCTGTCCAACATTAAATCTGGTTATTTGTCATGTTGTTTTATTGAGTAATTATGAATTGTCCTTTCTGTAGCTGCTTTTGAAATACTCTGTATCACTTTTGCCCCGACCGTGCCAACCCACTCCCTACCTCATCGACAGAATGATCATCACCGCTCGTTCTATCCCGGGGTATATGCTTTGAGAACCGTGTTCCCACATAAAAAAATTCAACCACCCTCAACCTTTTTTTTCCTCTCTCCTATCAATGTCTTATTTATTTATTTATAAGATAAATAACATGGGTAACAAAAAAATGCCAGTCTATTCTATGGATGGTTGTGCAAGAGAAAAAATAATATACATGGACAGTTGGAAAAAAAGAATTCCAACAGCGGAAAATGGGGTATGATATACGGGGCAGAGAATCCACCGGGATGGCATGCCATAATCTGAAATCGATGGACGGTATGTTCTTTGCATGTGTATGTGGTTTTTAAGCACCATAATCGGGTGGTGGTCTGGAGGGCATACGATCGAGGGTAGGGAGAAAAGGGGTAGGTTCGGGAAAGAAAAGAGGCTGGGAAGCTAATTCCATCTGTTTGGAAAATTCCCGATAGCAATCGCAGTAAAACGCGTGTGGACGATCGTCTTTATCCGTGGAAATGACCCGTTTGCCATCCGATGGACTGAAACCTCCTTTTTTACGTTTGGCCCCGTCCATTGTCAAGGGGACAGAAACGCGTTTATCGCTCAGCTCAAAATACGACGGCAAGCGACCGTAATCTTCTTTCAGACGACAATCAAATACCGTGATGGGCGTATCAAGCATAATGATCTCTCGTCGTCGACCATCGACTTTGTCTTTTTCGTTCTTGCTTTTCCGTAACCGTAACAACATGTTTTGCCATCCACTGCTGCTCGGACCGTCCTGCTGCGATAGAGAAGCATGATGTGCCGTAGACGCCGAGGCGGAGGCTGACACTGACGCTGAAGCTGACGGTGTGGTATTGGTGGTGGTGGTGGTCGATGATGACGAGGTAGATAACGGTATTTCGTGGCTACTTTGACTGGAACTCGTGGACATGCTGTGACTACTGGTGGTACGACTCACCACCGGTTGCCCGACACTGTCGAGGTAGGAGAGGGTAATATCGATTTCGAGATGATGCCGGAATAAAATTTCTTTAAAGTGGGTAGAGTGATGAATGTTTTGTTGACAAGTAGGGGTGAAGAAAGCGACCCGATGCGCAAAAGAATCCACGAGATCCACTCCTTTACCGTGAGGTTCAAACGCGGGACGCAACGCTTCGGTGGAGTAACTGGGAGAGGCTCCATCGTCGGCGAGCGGGGTAGAAAATGCGAATGGAAGAGGAAAGGTGGCCGAATCGGTCCGCCATGCCCGCATTTCTGGAACAGAGTAACGTCGACTTTCGACAACTCTTAATTCCATGTGTTCCAATCGCGAATGTTTTCGATGCGGTTGCACCGTCACACGAATATAGAATAGATCGCCGGAAGAAAATGCGGCGGCTTCGATAACCACTTCCATATCTGCGCACACCATATGCTTCTCAAACGTACGTGACAGATCTTGCAGCGAATTGTTGGTCAACAACGAATTGGACATGTACGTTCGTAAAACAAGCACCGGTTTGGAGTAATGCCAGTTTTTGAATAACGGTAAACCTGATCGGATCACTTGAGCTTCCACCACATGGCGAACGCGACCGTACACATCTTCAATGGTTTCCACAAGAGACTAAAGCCAAAAAGGTAAGGTGAGATTACCAGAAAGCAAAAAAGAAAACGGGGACGGTCCAGAACCCCAACTTACATTAGGCACCGCAAATGCGAATGCGAATCGATGAACACCCGCTGGCAAGACGGTTGGACTCTGCTTAACCGTTTTTGGCAGGATCTCCAGGGTTTGCTCATTCAATGGTGTCTCGGCCGTCAATCGCGTTCCACGTGCTCCTATGCCTAATTCATTACCACATCAAAAAAATCCCCCAAGAAAATAATAAAAAAAAATTAGTCTTGTTGCTTTTTTATATATTTTTTGCTTCATCTCTCTCACAAGATAAGCATTCTCAGCTATTATTTTGCGAGGAGCGTAAAGTTTTATGCTTGGCTTTTTTGCAACTCACCTTCAGGCCAAAACGTGGTTGCCGTGGATTTGAGTCGTACCGTAATGGAGGTGATCTTTGAAGGTTTCGACAGTGACAACACGACATTGCCCGCAAATACCGAGGAAGCATCTTCGGTGGGCGATCCTCGCAGAATAATGGGCTTGAATGGATCAAATGACAATCGCTCATTTGACAATAACCCAATGTGCATTGTCTCTTTTTACGAAAAAGTAAATTATAAACTTCCCACACAAAGCAAAGAATAATAAGAGTAGAAAAAAAAGTACGTTTTCTTTCAGGAATACCCCGCCGTCGTTCGCTCTGCTATTTTTTTTTTCTTTCTTTTTTTTTTCCAAGTCCCTCAATCACCCAAACTCATACGAACCATTGAAAATGCGTCTTGCCGTGAAAATATTATGTTCCCGAAACGCCGATTCAACACGGTTACCATTTTAAGTCATATTGCCAAAAAAGGCAAGATTACGGAAGGCATGCATGATATTTTGTGGAGCATGAGCCATTTGACCCTTTCTTTTATTGCAAACGCATCACTTTATCTTTTTCCCTCATTGATCGTTTATGAAATCCTCACCCAAGGACAAGTGCAAATTAGCTCATTCTATTGATATCAATGCCCATGATGATCACATCATTGTCACGCCCTCCAGAAAATACGCGCGTGTGGTCAAACGAATCACACGGTTCTGTCTGTCTCCATTGTGGATCTGCGGTGCCGTGATCTTTCTTGGCGGTTGCCTCGTTTACAATCATCAAAACCGGTTTATAGGCGCAACGGATCTAGCCAACCAAGCGATTGGCCTTCCCTCCTTTTTACCGCCTGACTATGAATTCCATTGGCACGAAGCGATCCACGACAGTCCCAATGCATCCGTGAAAGCCGCTTTTGTCACCATTGCCCAGGAATCCGACTTGTATAAACTGATCGCTTCGGTCAAGGATATTCAAGATCGATTCAACGATCGTCACGGCTACCCTTGGATTGTGCTCAGTGACAAACCGCATTCCCTCCGATTTCGCGAGCGCATTCGCCATCTGATCAAGCACGGAAGTGTCTACTTTGGCCACATTCCTCTTTCACACTGGCATGAACCGTATTGGGTGGATATGGAAGCCGCCGAAATATCCATGATGGTCGCAATCAATGAAGAAAATGTTTATGCCAATCGGGCGCATTGGCGCAAAAAGACAAGATACAGCGCCGGCCTGATCGCTCGCCATCCGTTATTGAGCCATCTGGATTTTATATGGCAGGTGCATCCAGGAAGTGAATACAAATGTGACATTCTCATTGACCCTTTCGCGGTGATGCACGCCGACAATAAGAAATTTGGTAAGATACGTGAAAAAAATCAGCACTGGATGGAGCCCAAATTGACACTGGAGACCCTGGTTTAGGATTCGGTATGTCGCTCTTTGCATCCACCAGAGACAAGGATCCTTTGTGGGAAAAGGTGCTTGAATATATTGAAAAGAATCGTCACACTATCCGACCCGTCAAGGACAGTCTGTACTCCCAGTTTGTGCAGCAGGATGATCTGCCGATGTCAGAAATCAACCAACTTCAAAGCCAAGTAGGCGAATACTGGGGCAAATACAACGGCGCCGTGTTTTTTAACGATTTACTGGTGCTGTCATTGAGTTTTTTGCGATCACCTGAATATCTTCACTTTTTTCATTTTCTCGATCGACAAGGTGGCTTTTTCAATGAAGCGTAAGTGTCCTGTTGCTGCTCTTGGGAGGAACGTAGCTCATCCATAGACATTCGGCAGATGGGGCGGAGCCACGTTTCCGCCTTTGCCTTCCCTTGGAGCCGGACTCTTTTTGAATCGTAGCGAATTCTACTATATGAGCGAGATTGGCTATACACACGACATGATTAACAGTTGCCCTTACAATTCCGCTCGCCATCGGTCGCTTCGATGCACTTGTATTCCCAATAATTTCGGTAAGACGAGTGGATACTCTGTTCACTGGAATGTTGTTTTCTTATCATCATTCCTCTTTTATTCATCAAGCTGAAGAAACCGGCGGTTGGGCTGCCATGGAACTACATCGCTAAAGGGGTGTTTTTCTTTATTGTTCGTGAATGGGGTTATCTGCCTTTTTCTTTCTGTCTATGCAGCTGCTTTCTGCCGTTCCAGGGCCGCGACATGTGTTTCCATCGTCGTCAGGATATCATCCCAAGAAATAAAAATCTCGGATAGGGTATTGATCTGCAGTTTTTGTCACAGTAAAAGGTTGATTAGAATCGGACGGATGGTCGGGGGTAATCATGAGAACAATGAGATGAGCTATTTTCACTTACGACGCCGTTATATGTATCCATGGTACTGGAAAGTTTTTGAGTGGTGATGGCAAGTTGTTTGGCTTGTTCTGCGTGTGCGACTTCCAAACAAGATAGTTCAGCGCCCTGTTTCTCCACCACTGAGATTTTTGTTTGATGAGTATTTTCGGTTTGGCATGCTGAGAATGATCCATTCAAGAGTATAGTTTTTTTTCAGGTACCTTCGAATTCCGTTCCGCTCACGACATGTTCCAGTGACTTCACTTGTTTGATATCTGCCGCAAACGTTTCCAACTCATCCTGAGCTGCCAGCACGAGTTCGAGTTTTGTTTCGGGTGTTAATAGAGCGTGTTCCATGGCGAGCGATGATTCGTTGGGATTTAGCAGCTTCGCATGTGCGTCATCTAGGAAAGATTGCGAGCAAGTGAGAAACTGACCGGAATGCTTCTGTTGGTACTCAGGGCGCACATTTGTCCATAAATGCTTGGAGGGTTTTGTTGTTTTTGTAAACATTGTTCAGTTCGCTTTTCAGAGCATGCACTCGTTTTAATAGTGTCAGTTGTGTATCACGAGAAAGATGCGAGACTTGTTGACCGACAAGAATATGCTCCAAATGACGAAGTCTAGCTACAAATCCGTGCTCATCCATTGATTACGCCAAGGTGTTGAGAAAGAGTGATGGAGAAAATGCCAATGGAAAGCCAAAAGAGAAATCCTGCTATGCAAAAGACCCTCCAATCCCAAAAGCGGGCTTTTCGTGACTGTAACCGGACGGGTCCTCCCATCTGCCTTTATTCCAGCAGCGCGTTTCGCATAGATCTCTCTCTTGATCCCCGCTCCTATTCATTGCCACCCATGGGCAAGTCAGTCACGTATGCTATTGGTTTTGCCAAGGCATGGCCGTTTGCAGACGAAATCTGGGAAGAAAAGAAACGCTTAAAAGCCGCCCTCGCCAACGATCAAAAAATCGACGCAGCTCACGCTTCGCTCGAGATTGCCGACCTGTTGATTGCCCAATGTGAGGATTTGGAATCTCGCAACGACCACCACGACTATGATACGGACAAATTCCTTGAGGAAGCCTTGAGCTACTGTGACAAGGCGCGCAGAACATTTACTGCGGAACAACACCAAGCAGGGCTATCAAGGTACTGTAGCAACTTGGATACACTATACCGATTGTTGGAGTTTCACTGATCCCACTACTCTACAGAGCCTACGAACTTATGGTGCAATGCTATCAGAGGTTTGTACCTAATACACAACGAAAGCTCCGGTGTCCTATGTTAACTGTACCACTAGGTTATGCCAGTATGAATCGGCCATTGCGAAGGGCCGATCGTTGTTGGATCTGTTGCAACAACAATTGGGACACAACAACCCTTCACTGCAAGCTGCTTTCAAAAGTCTAGCAGATGTCTACTTTAAGCGAGGGTAAGTCCTGTTGTTAATCTACGGGTGCACTATCATGGGTGTATCTCACATTTTTATTTACAGGCACGATCCTTCTCTATCCAAATTCGACGATTTCGAAAATGCACGCAGCTACTATTTGAAAGAACGCGCTTTGCTGGATATAATGACAGGTACAACGGCAAATACATGGTTAATACTGATTCAATTGATTGACTTTTTTTGTTTCACTGCATCGATAAAACAGCCGAGGATGTGGACGGGGACCCCTTGGTGTTATCTGATCTAATTCGATCTTCCAACTTTAACCTGGGGGTGATTGAATCCAAGTTTCCCGGCGGTGAACAAAAGGCCGAGGAATATTTGGTGTTGGCTGTGAAGCAAGCACAGCAACTGGATGATATCGAAAACGAAAAACGGGCGTGGTGGGAACTCGGCAATGTTTTTAGGAAACAAAGAAACCTCGAACGATTGCTCCAGTGCCAGAAAAAGGAACTTGATCTGATCACCACCCACGACTTTAAAGACGATGAAATTCCTTGTCTAGTAGAATGCGGTAAGTAAACCCAAATAATGGCAAGTGGGTATCGAAAATGCTTTTAATGCATATATTTTATCTCAGTGAAAACTTATTTGGAATTGGACAATTATCCCAAATGCTTGGATTTGTGCAGAACCATTCGAGGTAATTCGAGAGAATCAAGATCGATGGTCTAAATTGGGTTTGTAACGCTCACCTTTTCGTAATTAGCACTAGAGGATTCAGAAGATAATGCTATCGGTGTATGTATCTCAGAGTAGCAATGTTGTCGCTGGAGAGAAGGATGTTATTCACCAAAGACATTCTTATTAGTCATCAACGGTCGAAATGGTCATCTCGATGCAAACGGCCAAACGGGAAATCGATCAGCTGCCGTCTACGCCAGATGGATCCAATTCACTAGAACGAGCCAGGCTATACTATCAGCTCGGTAATGTGGAGTGAGGTCCTTGTTACTTTACCGGGCAGGATGGACTGATCGTGCAAATGGTTTCCATAGCTCACGTCCAGTTTGAAAACTCAATGATCCAAGTGGCACTGCGTTCAGTGGATGAAGGACTATCGAATATGGATGTGGAAGCCTCCATGTCAGAGGATCTGTCGGCAGTATGTATCGATTTTCTACAACTGAAAGCCGCTTGCGTATGGCAACTTCAGTCCATGGTAAGCGAGTCGAATAGGGAGGGCCGTTTTCTATTTCAAGCAATAACTCTAAGTTCTCCATAGTCCATGGTCGATTTCGAAGCTCTGAACAAACAAATTTTGCGTCTGGTGAGAAACAAAATCACTCATTTCAAGCAACGGCTGGAACAGTCCATGCTGGTCTTTGAAAGGCTTATTCGTATGTATGACTATTACAATATGGGAAACGACGCCGAACATTGGCGCAAAGTCGCAGACATTGCAGAAGAGCAATATGAAAATGAGGTATGACTTGAATGCGCCAAAAGAACGATGTGCACTTGATATTGACTGCGTGGAAACCAGGATGAGGATGAAATGGAGATTGAAGAAATTGAAAAGAAAGTTTGGCCGTATCCTCTTAAAAGGAAACGTGAAACGGAACCAGTGGTGTATCCTGTCAAGGTAACAAGAGTGGACGCATGTTCATTGTCAGCGCGAGGTAACTTTATCATTCTTCAAATAGATTATTCGAACGGCTATCCCGCTGTACGGTAAAATAGAGACAATGTATATTCCTTCACGGGATAAATCACACACCGTGGAATGGCTCATGGAAGAAGCATCTAAAAGGACGTTTGAAAAGTATGGAGTTGAGGTATGTTGCTATTCAAATGGAAAAAACCATGACAAGTGACCTGACACGATACTGGATATTGCGTGTTTTTTTAGCCTAACATTACACACTTACGTGTCAATGGCGCCAATTTGTACATCAAAGACTTGCTGAAAGACGTGATTCCCGATGAAAAACAAACTGTGGACATGGTGATCGATGGTAAAAAGAAAAAACTAAAAACACTGTCGCTTGAATTCAAACGAATCGTGCTGTAGGGTTCAAGAAAAAGACCTTGCAACAACTGTACGTCAATATATGTAGCCGATTAAAGATACCCGTAAAGGAGAAGATTCTGATGTGCTTCAAGCATGCACAAGCCGACTCTCTTCCTTTATACTATTCCGGTACGTGATGCCTTCTGTTCTAATCATTTTTGGCTTCTGCCCCACTCACACCTCGTTGTGTATATCTAGAGTTGACCCCCGATGACAGTGCCATGGTTCGCGAATTTCTGCGGTTATGTCCGCACCTTACCTACGTATCACTATCCAATAATCTTTTTGGTATAATCAGTCTTACTATCGCCTATGCTTCCTTGTCACTGTATTGAAACATTTTTATTGGTTAGATGATGAGAGTATTCGAGCCATTTTTCAGGGAATGACCATTCCGTCTCGTCTGGATCTGGCAAGCAACCGTTTAACGGTGGCGACCCTGGATTTCCTTTGTCAACATGCCGGACCGACGCTCACCAAACTGTGTATGAGCAATAATAATCTAGGGCCTATGGCGTTACAACGGTTACCCGATTTATTTTCCGCGTGTACATCTCTGAAAACTTTGGAATTGTCCTCATGTGATTTGGGAGATTACATGCTTCTCGATAATACGACTATCGAAAAATACAATCAAATGAGATTAGGTCAGTACTCAAAAGGATTTACCGGTACGTATGAGCGGCAAATGCTCACATACCATTTTCAATTTTTTCACAGATGATGACGCGGTGCCTGTAGAACTGGATATCAGCCAGAATCATTTTGATGGAGATATGCTTTCTGGGTGGACGCCGTATCTGGTCAAGTTAGGCCGCATTCAGAAATTGCAATGTCGCGGCATCACCACCGACAGTCCGTGGGACACCCTTGGACTATTAAGTGATCTTCCGTTGTAAGTCGATCCCTTGTCTTTTTCGATACGATGGTTCTCATTTAATGGAACACGCATAGTTTGACCTCGCTTGATCTCGATGATACCGCTGCGTCATCGTGGAGCGCATCGGATTTGCGAGATATTTTGCAAAAAAGCATTCACCTTGAGAGGTTGAGTCTCTGCAATTGTTACCTAACCCCGCAAGGTACGTCTGTGCAAACATAATCTGCGAAAGTAGAAAAGTGAGTGCTTATGGCAGTTTTACAGATGTAACGACAATTTGTCAAGGTGTTGCTGTCAGCTCTTATTTACGCTGGCTCAGTCTGTCGAATAATCGCAGAGTCAATCTCACAAGTACGTTCACTCGTCGAGATGACGTATCCCTTGCAGTTCTGCTTTGATAAATGGACTCATCAAAGAATGCTTGTCTTTAGTTGCCCAAGCTGTCAATGATATGAACAGTGATCTGACCGCCAATACTTGTGATTGTGGTCTCACCTCACAACATCACCCCGCGTTTTGCCAATGCCGAAATATTGGCGACACAGGTAATTTGTGACAAACTAAAAAAAAAATCGATCCAGAAAGACTGACCAAAAAAAAACTTTTGTAGCTGCACAACTACTCGGCGATATAATGAGTAATGAGATCCGTCCTCCTCTTGAATCACTCTGTCTCGAAAACTGCGGCCTGACGTCCAAAAGTTTGTCCGCCATATGCCAATGTATGCCACATCTCCGCTATTTGAGTATCGGGATGAACCCAGCCCTGTGCCAGAAAATTGAGGATATAGATCGTCTTCTTGACACTCTCATTGAAAGTCCACGAGTGCGACGCATCGAACTTGATGTCGACAAGGTTAGTTGTTCGAAAAGGCTCGTTTGTTTTTTACAACGGTCACTAACGAACGAGCAATCACAGGAATGGCGACACTGTCTCAAAAGGCTACCAAAATCAATACCACATGTGTTTTCGTGGCCATCCGAAACATTTCGACTAATACGGTTGGACTCCCTGTAACTTATCCTCACTGAATCAACTCGTGTTCTTGCTCTTACCTGATTGTATATATAAAACATCCAATTGACTCGCAAAAGTGTATGTTTCAACAAAGAGAAATACCAGATACAATGTGTAAAGAGGGGAACGATAATTGGAATATCGCATGATATATCGAATCAACGCTAAATCTGGCTGGAAATTGCTTTATCGTTGAATCGAATAGATGCACAATGTAGTTGACCGAAGGGCAAGGAAGATGAGGCAAAATGTCGTGATATGCGCGGGAACGACAAATTTCCCGAAAACTCAGCGACTTTTATTTAAATTTTTACAATATGAGAGGGGTGACATCATTTTGTGACTTGGTTGAATCAAGGCGCGATTGTCGGGGCAGTGTGTGAACAAAACATCATTTTGAGACGAGTGGTTTAATTATTTGCTTACACTAAATCACATCGACCAATGGCATTTCGCACGACGACGAGCCGTCTTTTGAACATGCGCCTCGTGGCGGCCCAGCAACCCATGTTAATGACCCGTGCGCAATCGACTTTGCACACCGGTGAAGTTGTCGAGGATCCCCAGATTGGCGATTACCCCAATCTTCCACGCAACAGCAACCAAGTCCGTGGTCCTTACGGCTGGTGGGATCCCCAAGACAGACGCAACTTTGGCGAACCGGTAATTTGAAAACACCAAGCTCTTTTTGTTTTTCCTTAGCTTCCAATTTATTCGTGACCATGCTGACCCCTCCTCCGCCTTCCCCCCATAGCTTCATGAAGAAGACGAAATTTTCAGTGTTTGGGGTCCTGATCTTCACACCTACAGCCCTTACAAAGCATTGGCCCAGTTGGGCTTAGCGGCTCTCATTACCGCCGGCTTTGCTGGCATTGTCTACAAAACATATCCCGACCGCCCTGCTGTAAGTTGCATGCCACGAATTTGACATGAAAACGGAGAAAAAAAAACATATGCTCATCATTTGCATGCCTCGATTGCCTTTAGGTTCAACGTACATATCCCTACGATGGCTTGAAGGCCGAATTAGGTGCTCGTGATAACGATATCATTACGCGTGGTGTAAGTGATTTGATTGACATTGAAGTCGCGCACAAAGACCATGATAAGGAATGGATCAATAGAAAGATGCTTACTCACTTTATTGAATAGGCCCGTGTTGAACCCGCAGACGAAGAATAGATTATGCAACCCATACAATAAAAAAGAAACAAAACGGACCATGAGATTATTTATTTTCTGTTTTTTTTTTTGGTTTTTTTTCCTGTGCTCGGCATGATATGATCTATGAATATACAGTGATTGCCGTGTCATTTGCGTGCATTTTACATAATTTTATGCGTGGTGATCGGCCCCTTCTTGAGATGGACCGGGTGAGGTGGGATGAATCGAATCTTGCGGCGTCCAGTTTTTCCCACCTGCTAAAAGTATGGGATTGTCAGCAACACTTGTTCGTTTGTTTTTCTTGCTACGACGTCTTGATTTCGGCAGTTCGCCGTCGGACGTTGTCAAGTCTTGTTGGGGTGACATCGTCATTTCCAGTGAAGTAGGACGAAGGGAACGACGTCCACCAGCGACCGAAGCACGATACTGATCATAATCCAATTTTTCGGAAGAGACGTTTGATCCTTTGCGTCCATCACGCAAGGCAGCCGCTGATTCCTCGGTGGAGGCGGGAGCATGGGCCGGCGCAGGATACCATGAGGTGCCTGCTTCCACGGGGGGTGGGATAGAATCCGGTGGAACATAAGTCTCGTCATGGGTCGTTGGTCCCGCAATGTCCAGCGGATGCACAGTGTTAAGCAGCGGATTAGATGGCGACGAAGGAGTAGCGGCCGAAACACGTTTCCCTTCACTATTGGCGGAAGTCTCCGCTATTGACGTGCGCTGTTGAGCTTCTTGGGCTCGGCGACTCTTTGTAATTTCAGCGTACAATCGCTGTCGGTGCTGGTACAGTTCTTCTTCCTGTCGCTTGGATTCTTCCAATGTGGGCGAGTAAGCGGGAGGCGGTGGCGTTCGGTTTTTCTCACGTTCACATTCTGCGGCTTCTTCTTCATCGCACCGTCCTTTCTTATACGTTCCTCCTCGTCGGAATGCCTTGGCAGCGAGAGATTTCATCTTTCCAGTCAGTTTTTCTTCGCTGGACCACCGATCTTGCTCGCTTATGTTCAAGGTCGGTTCCGGGCTGGATACTTTAACCAAGCGGTGGTATCGCTGAATGGCCAATAAAGATAATGTCTAAAATGCATGAATTGAGTAGATCATATTTTCATCCGCGTTCAAGTGAGAATCACATTTTTACCGATAAAAAACTGAAAAGAGCCCAAGAAATTATACGCTGGGCGGCAAAGTGAGACCATTGGCCTTCACAGTAATGGTATGCTCTGGTCAATTCGGTATTATCCTCATAGCCTAGATTCCACCAAAAGATATACGACGGTTGACTTTGCACGCACCAATGCATTAAATTATCGTGGTAATGCAGCGACAGAACAACGATATGCACCAGTCCGATGACCGTTTGAACAAGCATAAGCAACGACAGACCAATGGTATAAATGGTCACTCCGCGAACCCATCGCTGTATACACAATGTGCAAATGAGTAACGGGGTTGGCAATCGAGCTAAACAAACAACCTTTGCTTACCGTTACGGTTGCATAAATGCCAAAGAGGCTGTACAAGCTGATGATTCCCGATAAACTCAGGTAGGCATAAAAATCTGCCATCCGTAGTCGAACGACCCAATCTACAAACAATATGTGCGTAGGTTATCCCTATCTCAAATTCTTACAAAATAAATATCAAGCAGCTTACTGTATCGATAAGTAATGTCAATCGCCACCAATGCAGGACCAATCACCTACAGAAATATTTAACCAAATCACTGCTCTTAATCCATGTAAAACAACCGTTGATTCTATTTTTCTTGCATACCACGAGCGTTATTTCTCCTAGGAGTGCATATGTACGCGCACTGTATCTATTCAGCCAACCAAACATTGGGAACAGTAGGGTGTGGAATAAGGAATAATAATGATAATAGAAAAAGAACAAACCAGAAATCGAATTTGTAAGAGGGCTTTGTGTTTTCCCTTGCTTTCAAAGAATCAAGGGGTTATAACCCTCAATGGATTTTTAAGACATGGGTAGAGATCATCGCACACAGCTTTTTGGAAGACGTCCCTTGTTATTCAATGAGCATTTTTTGTTTCAAATCATTATTTTTTGATCATTTGTAAAATCAACAACGCGATGGAAGGCCTTTATTTTATGCACTCGAAAACATTAAAAAAAAAAAAAGATACACTGATTTTTAGATGGAAACTTGACCTTCGCGACGTCGTTGGTACCATTGCCAGGCATAATAACCTGCGGCAGCCAGCAAGGCGACGCCCAACAAGACACCAATGACGATCAAGAGCACCTTCCACCAAGGGAGACCGTAGTGGTCCTCATCGTATTGAGGAAGCAACACCTTATCGAGAATAATGACACCACCGCCATTGGAAGCCCGGCCTACATTGACGACATCGGCACTTTCTTTGATTGTGTTCTTGATGTACGCACTGTAACCTCCGGTGACACCTTTGCGAATAACAACGTTGGTGCCTTCCTTCAGGGTGGGGAATTCGACCCCGTCAACCGTAATATCCTTGTGGAGGTTACGGTCACCTTCATCCATCGCCATATCCAACACCCCGTTGTTAATCACCAGATCCAAACGGGGAATGGCCATAGGGATGATATGGAGACGCGCAATGTCGAGCAATTTGTCGGGGTTTTGCAACAGATGGGTAAAGTTCACCTTGGCAAAAGCGCGGTCGCTGGGAGCCAGGATCGTGTAAGGCTTGCCATTGATCTGATCCAACACTTGATTGCCGAGCTCGGTGCGTTCAAGTAAACCCAAGATGCTGTTGGCGCCTTCGGCTGAAAGCATGTCACGGTTGGACACTTCCAGGGTGCCCGGCAATTGAACGCGATCGATCTTGTGAATGACACCGTTGTTGACGAGAATATCGGCTTCAGTCACTTGAGCGATGACGGTTCGATCACTGCCATCGGCGGCTCCGCTGCCACGCACAAAGAAACCGTGCTCGGTCTTGTTCAGGTTAATTTCGGGTCCGGCCAAAGTTTCTTCGCGGTGCTCGCCGTCCTCGGTTTCGTTGGAATAGTAGAGTTGACGAACGACGTGGAATTTGACCACGGATTCCAATTTGCTTTGTGACTCGGGCTGCAGCAAGTGCTTGGTGAGAAGTCCCAAGCGACCGAAGGCTTCATTGGTAGGAGCGAAAATGGTAATGCCCTTGGCCATCTTGACATCGTCGCCAGAGTTGGAAGCATACAGCGAGGCGACAAAGGTGGAAAGGTCCAAATTGACCGGCAATCGACTCAAGGGATCTCTTGGCATCACGAGCGCTCGAGCCACAGGATAGATGATGCTCCTGTTCGTGGACACGGGTTCACCGGCGGTTCCAGCACGACCAAACTGGATGGATTGCTTGACCATACCAACCTTGTCTAGGAAATGGTCCTGGTTGGTCACATGCACGCGGATGCGTTGATTGGCTTCAGAGAGATGATCCCCGGATTCGGTCTTCAAAAGGGCGCCGTCGATCAAATCCGAAGGGGCGTAGCGGCCTTGGATGATGTGATACTTGAGCCACGAAGGAATTTCATTGAGAGGGATCAAACTTTCATCGAGCGCTTCGTTGGGAGGAGCGACAATGGTGTATTCCTTATCGTGATCAATTTCATCTAGATAAGAGCCTAGACCGTGTTCATCAAACAGGGAGGTAAATTTAGTGGCATTCATGCCAATCAAGGTCTTGCGGACACCGAAATTTAAAAAGTCCTTGTTCTTTGGGAGAATGGGTTTTTCCAGGAAATGAATGACGCCTGCATGATTTCGAAGAACAAACGGCAAGTCAGTTTAAGGATCGTGTGATCGTGTCCAAAAATGGAAAACTTACCATTTGAAGCCAAGATGTCGGTGCGGACAATGTTGACATCATTCACGGTAATTTTGCCGTCCTTGTTGACCACGACTTGCAAGTCTTCGCCTTGCAACGTCTTGTAGTTGGTTCGACCATCGGGGAAGTCTTGAGCGTAAACGATCTTGTCGTGAATCTGATGTTTCAACAGCTGGCTAAGATCGTGTTTGCCACATTCATGCATCAAGTAGTTCTTCTTGACCGTATCTAAATCGCCCAGCACGTCTTTGCTGACAAACAAGGTGTAGCCTTTAGCTTCCTTGATGTCTCGAGTCAAGTCGACTTTTTCAACCAAACGAGAGAATTCCAAGAGATCGCGATCGTCGGATAACGTAGAAGCTAAGTGTGTAGGAAAAAGCATTAATCATCGGTCCAACGCTCGTTGGCCAATGTACACATACCAAGATCGACGGGAGGGGTCAAGATGTTCTTTAGTGTATGAACAACACCGCCGTCATTGGCTAGCAAGTCGCGTTCAATGATTTCCACATCGCCAACGTAAAGACCATCACCCTTGCGGACTTTGAGTTGCTGCGAGACGTTGTGTTCCGAAGATAATTTGGTTTGTAGCAACTGACCATCATAGAGATCGTCGGATGTCAGAGCTACGGGCAGAATATGGTACAAAAGTTGCTCACGCGTGACTTTGCGGCCCATCAGATAGTAAGAGGTAGCGTCTTCATCGCGTCTTTCAAACGCTTCATTGACGGGAGCAAACAGTGTGGACACCGATCGATGCTTGAATTCTTTCATAAGATCATGGCGTTCCAAATGTTGTACGAGAATTTTGAATCGATGATCATTGGAAATGATGTCGATAATAGTGTCTGGCTTGCACAGACACAAAGGTAGCACGATCAATAACAGATAAACTAGATTTCTCAACATCATGCCGTGCCAAGAAAAAGAAGAAAGAAAAAAAAAGAAAAAGAAAAAAAGGATAAGCGAAAAAAAAAGTGCCGATGTCTGGTTTTTGCTTTTTTTTTTCTCCTCGTCAACTTGGGAAAAGCAGCAGCTTATTTTTGGCATGATGTGGTCAAACTACGTCACTGTCGCTTCATGCGCGCATCGCGTTGTTGTGTCTCAACTTCCCGGTTCCCTCAATGAGCGGAGGCACAATCCACGGTGTCCATGCCAGACGGAAAAAGTTAAATCTACTATAAACTCCGTGGCTGACAATGACGGGGCGATATCCGAAAACCCTGGCTCCATTGTCCTCGATCAATGCTATTCGATTCAAAGAAACCGGTTCTTATCTTGTGAAGAGGTGGGCGTAACATGTTGTCACTCATACGTCGACGCTTTGTTTTTGGCATGTCTGTGTCGTTTTAAAAAAAGACAAGGCGGCATAAAAAAATGGTACAAATATTTGTGTTATCTGTAGTCGATCGACCCGCCATAAGCCCGATCGCAGGAGCTCACTTGCGTAATTTGTTGTGTTCCAAAAGCGTGTGCATTTTTTAATATGTACAGCTCTTCTCTTTGTAAAAGAAGATACCTTGTTCCGTCGTGGCTAAACCACAACCGCCATCCGGCCCCCAATGGGTTGCCCTATAAAGTTTGTTTCGGATCTTTTTCGAATCACTGCTGAGAAAAAAAAATCTCTCGTAATTTTCGCATTTATCTAACAAGGTCTTTTTTTTTCCTCCGTCGAGACATTGGGTAACAGTTACATAAGTATTTCTGATGCACAAGTTTTCAGAAAGCACCATCCTCTAGAACATCATCCACTTCCATCTGTAGCTTGGGTCATGAGTTTGAAAAAAAAATCCTGGCTTTTTTATATTTTTGGTCTTTCAATCTCCTCTGAATAAAAAAGACCCAGGCGTGTCCAAATGTCAAAGCGGATAAAAGCCGAATTTATCCTGACTCAACCCTGAGATTGCTGAAGCGATTTTTCAAAATGTGCTCTGGCCATGGGTAATACGAAAAGTTTTAATCTTGTACGAAGAATTGCCCTGTGGTGTGGCAATGGTGATCTTTATGCCTAGTTTCTGACGTTTGCTGAGCACTGTCTACATCGTTATAACGACTCACAGTCGTAACGTGTGTGAAATATATAAAAGTTTCGTTAGTTGTTACTTATAAGTTGCTCTCAGTCTTTACATTGGGTTGTTGTTCGAGGTAAGAGCCCTGATTTGTTTAGTACATGAGATTTAAGATCTAGAATATCCAAGGATCTCAGTGTCCCTATCAAGAACAAAGAAATGAGAAATGTAGAATCGTAATTATATTCACAGAAAGTAACAGATCCTGTGTATATGCGCACCATGACTGGTAAGCTTCCATCGGCCGAGTTTTCCCAGAATTTTTGCTGCTGCGCCAACGTTCGAACTAGGGATTGATGGCCTTATTGAGTTGGCGAACCAGAATCAGTTGCCAAAAGTTTTCAGTTCGTCTTGGGAGAGAGATGATGAGTTTGTGTGATTTCCATGTATCGATGCTGACGGCGAAGTGTCCGAGTATTGGACCAGTGTCAGTTTCCCATGTTCGATCCTTTATTATGATTCGATCCTTCTGGGGTCATCAGATTCAACAAGTCGCATATGGAACGTTGGACATTCAATGACAACGATAGGTATTTCGATGCGGGGGACTCGGTGATCTCCAGTAGATTCAAGGGATATGCAATGTCAATTTGATGGGTCCACATAGAACGACAAGGTGGCATGCGACCTTTAAGTTACTGTCAGTGGTCTTTTAATACAACATGGAGGACGGCGCACAAGGCTTTGGATATTATGAATTCAATGAAAGACAGCAATCGATTCTCTAAAGAAAAATTCGAGCAAAAAAAAACTGGTATTATGAATCTATGTGGTTAACGCATCGGCGCAAAGTAGGCAAACAGTCCGAAAACAGAGACAAAGGCTTTTAGTAACACAGAATGCGCCCACAAAGAAAGGCTTGACATATTTGCACACAATATTCGCATACTTAAAAGGTGTCAATTAGTTTGCGAGATAAATGACGGAATCTGAAAATAGAACTTACCGACAAAATGCCTTGGTCCTAAGCTAGGGGCCGTATCCTCTTGCCAGACACTGGCAGAGGGCCGTATAAAAGAATTCAGTGTAGAATTGATTGATTTTAGAAAGATGGCTTCCAGAAGACGTGCATGAAGATGATGACTATGGGACGTTTCTTTTTCCGGCGGCGTTTCTTGCGTCGAAACAGGATGATGAGTAGATTCGAAAACAAGCGAGCGAGATACGAGAAAATTGAGTGGATACGAGAAAGAATCAGGCGGATACGAGGAAAAGCGAATGAAACGAAATCCTTTTCGATGGAAGTAAGGATATTATATGTTTTTTCTTGTAGTTATTCCAGTACTGGCGCTGATGTAAAAAGAGGGAAAAAAATTGATGAACTGGTTCGTATCATGACAATGAGCATTACAGTGTGCGGGAAGTTATTGGTACAAGCACAAAAATTGGGGTCCATTGGAATTGGTACCTTGATTGAGCACTGATTTACCACAGAGTTCATCAGAGCTACAAATGTCCAGCAATATACCGTATCCTAGCATAGTTTACTGTAAAGCTGCACAATAAAGACGCTTCGTTTATCAGTAGCCCACTATTGCATGATAAACTTTACAGCATTCACACCGAACAGATCCGTAAAGGTGTCAAGATGATTTCGGGAGATGGAACCTTAATCATTTCCGCGTTTCCCAAAGTAGAAAATCGGATCACCAAAGGTGTCCTAAGTAACAAAAAGAGTGTATGTGGGGAGGTGAAAAAGAAATTAAAGCAGATTCCCTCAAAGCAGTATTCTCTATTGGGGTCACTCGCCCCAAGTAGAGTTCCTTATCGGGGTCGGTTCATTCGTGTCAGTCAAAGCTGTGCCAGTTCAACTTTTATTTTAGCCGGACTTTCTTCATTTTTTTTTCTTGTCCCATTACAAACGACCGGCAACATCATGTATGCAAATGCTTGACAATTACATAATCTGTTCCTTCAGACAACACTATTTTTTGACTCTGCAAGTTGTCATATCATTTTTTTACGGCACAGTGGGTGAAAAAATGGTCCAAACCTATGCGCTGTTTTTTCACGTTTTCATTAATACCGCAGCTTTTTGCTGTATACTGTCCGAATTTAAAGCATATTCTCTTGCCTTTATTGTTGCGAGATCCCGGTGATCGCATCGCAATTCGCGCATTGCATTCACCATTTCAACATGAGCAGTCGTTTTGGACCATTTTTCAATAAATCTGTAACATCAATTTTTGCGGATAGAATAAAGGCCGGTGAAATAAATATACGAGCTCCATTAGCTCCATATTGCATTCGGGGCATCATGAGCGAATCTGGCGACCGCCATCACACTGCATCTTTTTTTTTTGAGCACGTTTTTCATAGTGCCGCGACTTTCTTTTTTACTCATAAAAAAAGAGAATTCTTTTCTCTAGTCTGTCCCAAAATCCTGAGCATTTTATTCCATTACATGGATCTTCTTTGGACTCAGATTACGCAAGAGGATCAGCAGTGGCGTTTTTCAAACATAGAGAGTGAGGAGAGAAATCCGGGAAAAGCTACATTAAGCAACTGAAATTTATGTAAAGCAAACATCAGCTGCCCTATGCGAAGTCGATATCCATGCAAACTGCAATCTGCGGTAAGCTATTCCAGGTATCCTCTGAAATCTAATGTAGCAATGTCATCGATGCAACTGAGGATGTAATGTTTGGTGAAGAAGGAAGAATAAAGATCGTAATCAGAAAGACATAAGGTATGTTGAAACGACTTTTAGTAAGAACTAAAGGGAAGGAAGGATAAAATACGAGATATGAGTCATTAGTTCTATAATCTATGTCTGTTTACGGTCAATAATGGATCATTATATGCATTTATAAAATTATAAGAAGACATCTATCTTGTAGATAGCTCTTATGAAAGACGAAAGATCAATCGCAAAAGGAATGCGTGATTTAAAAGATTTCATTCCTTGTGCTGTTCGGCATTTGTGACCAGATGTGACCAAATTCACAAATTTATGAATTATACTTTTGTCTCTTCTTCTCTTTGTTGTATCACTCAATCACTGGAGCTTGAGTGCTCCTCGTACGAACCCAGCAGAATTATTTGTTGAAAACAGAAGAAAGAGGACAAACCGATAGAAATAGCGCAATGATAAATGGCATTGTTACCAAATATTTGTTAGTCAGCCGACAAATTGCGAAAATGGCGTTCCGGATGACAAGCTGCGTATGCTAGAAAACTAATGCCTCAAGATGCCAGCAAAAATGCTTTTACACAATAGAGGCTGATCACAAGGATTTTTGCACGGATTGGCAAAGAATGACTCTTTATCAAAACCGGCATTCCTCACTTTTTTTATGACGCCTTCTACTGCCACCGTTTCAGGTTCACTTTGGGCCACTCGCAGTGCAAAAGGCCTGGTCGGATCTTTACCTTATTTGGTTTTGATACAAGCCGGCATAAAATGCACTGTGCGGAGCCGATTACGCTTTGCCAGCGATTCTGTTGGCATCACTTGTCAAAGCGCTGAAAAAAGTAAATATTGATGCACGGCAACCTCAATCAAGAAGAACAAATACAGCGCCATCACCCCCAAAAAAGGGCCGAGCGCCATTAAATGAAAAATAACAACAAAGCATGGGCCAACTAATCTTGGGTCAGGGTCAAAAGTCCACAGTCAGACGCTTTTAAACATTGCCGCAAATAAGTGTCCTACGACAAAGCAACAAAGATATAATAGCTATGGCCACGATAGGACGCCAAAGTAGCTTTGTGGATCGGTTTTATTTTTCCCTGCGTTGTTCGGCCGGAACAGCGGTTTCCGTTGGATGTGAAAACTAAGCCACCCCTGTTCATTGGACCGGCCACCTTCTTCTTCCTTACTTGTCGTATTTTTCGCAGAACAAGTCCATGGCGATGGTCAGTTCGGCCCTCGGTCCCGATGCTTCAAAATCTCGGAAGCGTAGTTCTTCGCGTTCCTATAAAGAATCGAAATCTAGTCGATATGAACGCAAACTGAAGAAAATAAAACTTAAAGTTCGTTCCGGTATGTCGTCTTCTTTCCTTCCGGTGCGCTTGACTGTCACCATGCTCAGAGATAAAGCTAATGATGCTCTTCTGCTCCTGCGTTATGCATTCAGAAATCGACTTGTTTGACTGGCAGAAATGGCGGTTTCATGAACGTGATTATTGGATTAGTCCGTTTGTCGATGTGGTCCCCCGCATCGATTACCGAAAGATGTCCAAGTCCGAATTTATCGATAAATATGAAGCCAAGAATGTGCCCGTGGTTATTACACATGCCACCGATCACTGGAAGGCAGCGAATTGGTCTGAAGAGGTGGGGAACTTTGGCATGGTTTATCTGGCACACACTAAAAGGCAACTCAACTAAAACCAGCTTTGCATCACAGTACCTTTTGGAACAGTATGGATCGCATCTATTCAAAGTGGGCGAGGATGATGATGAGAATAATGTGTACATGAAAATGAAACATTTTCTGCACTATTGCAAGCATGAAGGCAAGCGGGACGATTCGCCTCTGTATATTTTCGACAGCGGATTCTACAAAGATCGCCGAAAGCGAGCTCAAACAAGCTCGTCCAATGATGAAGACGATGATAATTTAGCGAGAAAAAAGCAGAAAGCCGACTCTAATACGAAATCGACCAGCGGCGGTAACGGCTTAATGAATGAATACCAAGTCCCGAGTTATTTCGCAGACGATCTCTTTCGATGGACAGGAGAACGACGTCGTCCACCGTACCGCTGGTTGGTCATGGGAGGCGCTCGAAGCGGAACAGGGTAAGTATCCATCAAATTTGGTAGATCATGGTTTTAGATTGAACTTATTTTCTTTTCCTTTTTCGGCGCCAGTATCCACACAGATCCTCTGGGGACCTCGGCATGGAATGCTTTATTAAAAGGACATAAGCGGTGGTGTTTGTTTCCTCCGGGCACACCCAAGCACATCATTGATCCGCCCATGAAACCGTATGATCATGAAGGCGTTTCATGGTTTACCAAAGTCTTTCCCAAATTTCAAGTGCGAGATGATTTGACGGACAACCGAACATTGGGCGAGAAACTGGGAATGGTCGAGGTATTACAGCGACCCGGGGAAACCATCTTTGTGCCTGGTGGTTGGGCACATGTGGTCATCAATCTGGGTAAGCTGAGGGAGATCATGCAGAAAATGATGCAAGAAAAACAAAAAAGGGAGGCCCCGAATAAGACGGACATCAGGAACAGGAACGTCAAAAGCTGAATACTGATTTGATCATGGGCGTGAATTTATGTAGATATGACCATTGCTGTCACTCAAAACTTTTGCTCCCTCACGAACGCCGAGTATGTGTATCTGTGCACGCGCCACAGTCGACCGAAACTGGGTGCCAAGCTTTTCAATAAGATCCAGAAGTTGGGTGAATTGTATCCAAAGGAGTTTGGAGATACCGCTGCCAAACTTCGTACCCTTATCTGTGTCCCACAAATTCCACCCAGCAGTAGCGGGTCTTCCAGCTCCAGCTCGTCTTCCTCGTCTTTCACTTCGTCCTCGGATATGGATTTGTCACTCGCGGTCCCGGCTCGACCCAAGAAACTCGTTGTGAGTTCCACCGAATCAGAAACCGATCTCAGTGATGGCACTTGTATGTGCCATAAATGCAAACGCAGAAGAAAAAAACAGGAGCGAAAACGCATGCTGAAAAACGGGCTAGTCTGAAAAAGAAAAATTCTACGACCCACAAGACCGTACGACAGATTGTTGCTAATGACATTCAGCTTAATTCCTCATCTTCTTCTTTTCCCCGCCCCTCCCCCCAAGTCTCCACCTCCCATTTGTTTAGTCTAGATTGCATATATTATCCATTTCATGTAAAAGTACTTTTATATTGCTCATGCAATCCTTGATAGAGTTCCACATCTGTAAAGAAATCAATGCAAATTAATCATCAAGATACAGTTTTTTATATTCCTTCCTTCTCGCTTTTTTCCTCCTCCCCAAAAACCATGCGTCCCCCTTGAAAACAAACCTCGATTCCCCGTTGTATGCAGGGTGACAACCTAACCCGCCGCAATATCTCGAATTCAATGTTCCTTAAAAAAATAAAAAGAAACAAAGAAGAATAAAGTGCGCTGTTGATTTTTTTCGGAACGCTTATTTTTTATTATACACAGTAAATCAATGATTGGATACAAATGGCTTTCGATTAGTACACTGGCAGTGTTATGTTTATCGGCGGTAAACGGTCAACCTTTCAAGTTGAGCATCCAACGTCTACCATTGGATCTCGCATTGCCCGGACGACAGTATAACCAACCATCCAACAAACACACCAATGCGATCGAACCAGCCAAGCACAAACAACTCGATTACAGCCCCTCTACCGATTTGTACAATATTATTTTCAATGTAAGACAAGCAAGCCTGTCTTTAACAACAAAACACGGGCCTAACCATGAGTTTATTCGATAGTATATTATTACTATTGACATGTATGTTTAACAACATCATTCACTGACCACTTTGATCTACTTGTTATTCATGTCATTCTTTCAAAAGTGGAACGCCAAAGCATCAATTCAACGTGGTTTTTGATACAGGTATGAAATTTTGATGGAAACATCGTAGGAAAAAACAGGATTTATCGGATGCTCATTCCATATTGCAACAAATGGATGTAGGCTCTCCGTTTTTATGGATTGCTTCAAACGCATGTTCCCATCTTCGATGCCCGGGGATGACACAGACTTACGATAGTGATGATTCATCGACGTTTGTGGACCAACACAACCTGTATTCCATTCGGTATGGATCCGGGGCTACCCGAGGCAAAGTCGGCACTGACACCGTTTGGTTCGGTGAACTTGCAGTGAAGAATCAAAGTTTTGGTTTGGCAAGTCAAGTCAGTCACGGCGTCCTTTCTCCATTCGTGCGTAAGTATCTACCCAAAGTGCCACACGAGAATATTACAATAATTGACCATCTTTTTTTTTTTTTGGCTAGATGGTATTCTCGGGTTTAGTCCCAGTGGTGGTTCTGTCGGACTGAACAAAGGTTGAATTGATGACATCGAGCTCTTCTAAATCCAATCCGTTGACTCACACATATGGTTATTCCGAATAGAACACAAATTGCTTGCAACGCCAATGGAAAATTTAATTGCACAAAAAGTCATTGAGCACAATATATTTAGCGTGCATTTTGAACCGATTCGATCAGCCGACGATCTGGAGAAAGCACTAGGAACATTGACGCTTGGTGAATTGCCACCAAAGGATAGTTACCAGGGGGATATCCAATGGGTGCCGACCATTACATCTGGTTCTCTCGGTGTAAGTGTCTCTGGCGCCGAAAAAAATGAAAGAATTGTGACTTATATACAACGCTCGTATAGAACTTTTGGGCCGTGGAAATGAACGGCTTCCGTGTCGGCGATCAAGTCTTTTCAGAGGAACCGCTCAAAGGCATTGTAGATACAGGTATGGTTTACTTTTGTTGCTTTGCCAATCGCGAAAAGGTGTTTTAATACCTTTTTTTTTATATGACAGGATCGACGCTTATTGTTCTTCCGAGCCCGATGGTGGATGCTTTTTACAAGCGTATTCCCGGGGCGAGTTATGACCGGCGATTGCAGTTTTGGACGGTTCCTTGTCGCTCAATTCCGTCGTTGCCGACAATTACGTTTGAACTGGCGAATGGGGTTTCACTCACATTGACAGGAGAACAGTACACGGCTCCCGAGTGGCAAGTACCCATGTGGCAAAGCCGGGCTCACGTCTGTCCCGTCTACATTGTTGATTTCCATACCAACGCATTCCAGTTCATCATTGGACAAAAACTGTTGGAAAACTATGTGTCCATCTATGACGCAGATAATGCCCGTGTGGGTAAGTAGCAATACGAAATTCGCAGCGGAGACCGATCGGAACCAACTGACACATTGAATCATTCCTTTGTAGGCTTTGCACGAAACGCTTAGACTCTCTTTTTCTTCTTTTTACTCGACTCCAATAAATAACAATCGGTATACGATAGCTTTCGTTCATTCCTTGTAAAATAATCTTTATACTTTCTTAAACTATTTCAACCTCATGTGCAACGATCATCGGGACAGAGACGATTCTTCTGATGACGACTTCCCTGAGTCTTTGTTCCATAAACTATGTGATGCTCATTGCCATCCTCACGACGATCGACAACACCTCCAGGACATTGCACATGTAAAGACGGGCCACATGACCATCATGGGAGTACGTCAGGACGATTGGGATGTCGTACAGCAGGTCGCTGAGCGATGCAACTCCAAGGACCAACCAACCAAGTGTGTCCCCGCTTTCGGTATGTTTATTCTTTTTTTTTCTTATGATCCAATGGAGTGGATCCTATGGGAACGACAGGATGACTGATTCGTTTTACTAGGACTTCATCCATGGTTTGTGTATCGTGTCATGGCCAAAGATGAAACCGATAAAGAAGCGCATTATGAAACGGTTCTCAGTGCCACGAAGCCCGAAGAGAAAGTCGACATGATGAAGGCACTAGAAGAACCGTTCGCTTTCGATAAGTGGTACTCCAATTTGCGTGATCGTCTCATCAAGAATCCGCGAGCAATTATTGGCGAAGTAGGGCTTGATCGTGCCGCGCGGCTGTTGCCTGGAGGAGCGATCGAATGGCATGGCGTCAAACCGACGACAGTGCAATGCACAATTGAACACCAGCTCGCCATTTTGTCAACCCAGCTGGAACTCGCGCGCGAACTCAATCGCAGTGTCAGCATCCACTGTGTCCAAGGGCAAGGCCATTTACTGACACTGCTGCAACGTTTGGGCGACAAGAAGCGTCCAGTCCGAATTGATCTTCACTCTTACGGTGGCTCCGCGGCTACCATTGCACAATTCATGCAACTCAAAGGTTACGAGGTGTACGTCTCTTTTTCAACCGCCATCAATGGTCGACTGCCACAAAAAAAGATGACGGATCTCATCAAAGCGGTGCCGAAAGACCGCTTACTACTGGAATCCGATCTGAATAAACCGGAAGGCTTGGATGACAGTATGACGGCAATTGCACGTCTGGTATCAAAAGTCCACGAATGGACATTGGAGGAGACCGTACAGCAAACATTTGAGAACTGGCATTATTTCATTGGCCATACATCTGAAGAATAGAATGATATATAGTCTGTGACGAGCACCCCTTATATCTTGATAGGCAATTTTTTGGCTGTTTTCCGTCTGTATTTTTCTTCTAATTCGCGCGAGTCTTATTGCGCTTGTAATATATATTTTCAATTAGTCTGCAGCAGATTCTTCTCATTTTTTCGGACGTACGGTTTCATTGAGTGGATCTCCAGGTGTAGCAGGGATAATGATCTGAGAGGCAGTCTTTATGTGAGAACAATAAAGACAGCAAAAAGAAATCGAAGCCCAAAGATCTTTGTCAGCAGGACGTTATGGCATGTTAGAAAGTCTGTATCACTTGAGCGTCTCCTAGTTACTGTTTATTTTCTTGTTCCAATAAAACAAAAAGGAGGGAAAAAAAAAGGTGATTGTGGTATTTGGGAAAAAAAAATAAGAAACGAAGGAGGAAAAGAAAAGAAGATGAGAAAAGAAAAGTGTCAAGGAAACAAAAAATAACATCCTTTCGAGACGTTGCACTCGTTTTTACTCTTCCTCAGGTTCCTCGGTGGTATCAAAGACACCCTTGGAACGTTTGGTCTTGCGGTCACGCTGGTAGTATTCAGCCAATACCTTTTGCGGGATACGGTTCAACAATTCCTTGGGGAAGATACGAAGTAATGACCATGCAAGATCAAGTGAATCGTAAATGGTTCTGGATTCGTAAGGACCCTGAGCAATGAAAGTCTTTTCAAACTTTTCCAAGAACTCCAAAGACAGCTTATCTTCCTGGTTCAAAGCTTCCTCACCAACCACAGCCTTCATAGCAGCAGCATCACGACCAATAGCGTATTTGGCATACTAATAGATACGGACATCAGTATCGGTCTTGCCGTCAACGAGCCAATTTTTTTTCTCGCTTACCAATTGATTGGACACATCACCGTGATCCTTGCGGGTCATACCCTCACCAATGGCGGACTTCATGAGACGCGATAAGGAAGGCAAGACGTTGATGGGTGGGTAGATCTGGCGATTATGCAACTGTCGATCGACAAAGATCTGTCCTTCCGTAATGTAACCCGTCAAATCGGGAATAGGGTGGGTAATATCTACAGAAAACCATCGCTGTCAGCATCGATGTCATACCATCTCAGCAGCGAAGGCAAAAAGCAACTTACCATCGTTGGGCATGGTCAAAATAGGGATCTGGGTAATGGAACCGTTACGGCCTTCGACACGACCGGCACGTTCGTAAATGGTGGACAAATCCGTGTACATGTAACCGGGGTAACCACGACGACCGGGCACTTCTTCACGAGCCGCCGATACTTCACGCAAAGCATCCGCATAAGAACTCATATCGGTCAAGATAACCAATACGTGCTTTTCAAGCTGGTAAGCGTAATATTCGGCGGTGGTCAAAGCCAAACGAGGTGTAATGATACGTTCAATTCTAAAGAAAAAAAAAATCGCACTTTGTAAGTACTCAAATTGATGACTCCACCACTACCCAAAAGACAAAGCACGTACGTAGGATCGTTGGCCAAGTTCAAGAACAGAGTCACACGTTCCATGGAACCGTTTTCTTCGAAATCTTGTTTGAAGAAGCGAGCGGTTTCCATGTTGACACCCATAGCACCGAAAACGATGGAGAAGTTGTCCTCATGACCGTCATGCACATCCTTGGTGGGAGCGAGTTTCTGGACAAGGCCGGCCTGACGACAGATCTGGGCGGCAATCTGAAGCAAAAGAAATAAAGAGAAAGGAAAAGGGTTATGACTCGTGTTTCATGTTTCTTCATGAAAAAAAAAGACCGAGAAAGGAAATTCCAAAAGCTTTACCTCGTTGTGAGGAAGACCGGCTGCTGAGAAAATGGGGATCTTCTGACCACGAGCAATAGAGTTCATGGTATCAATAGCTGAAATACCGGTCTGAATCATTTCTTCTGGATAGATACGCGAGTAAGGATTGATGGGAGAGCCTAAAATCATGAAAGAAGAAGAGGGGTTAGAGTCCACATGAAACGGTTACTGAATTTGGGGGAGCCGGTTCTTTTTTTTTCTTACCATCGACACTCAAGTAATCGTCAGCAAACACTTTGGGACCCTTGTCAATGGGTTTACCGGAACCGTTGAAGACACGACCCAACATATCTTCAGACACGGGAATCTGGAGTGTGTTGCCGGAAAACTTGACGTGGGTTTGCTTGGCATCAATACCGGTGGTGCCCTCAAACACCTGAACCACCGCCTTTTTGCCCTGAACTTCAAGCACCTGACCAGCGCGGACCGATCCATCAGGCAATGTAATGTCGACAATTTCAGAGAATTTGGGAAACTAAGTCAAGTTCAACCACAAAATAAAGGTCCAAAGGAAGACACGAAGACGTTTAGTATAAAAAAGTGTCAAAAACCAAAGAACCCGCAGGCAAAGAAGGTATGATATTGTTATAGAAACGGGCTTTACCTTGACATTATCCAAAATAACCAAGGGACCGTTAACACCCGTTACTGTGCGGTAGTCTAAGGAGAGGAACAAGCACCATGTTAGTTAGAGATGGAGTTCCAATGGGTATAAACTACCGTTTCAGGCAAAGACGAGGTGCTCGTCATTAGTGCTTCTCATTGGTATGCTTACCCAAACGTGGTTTGGCAATGAAATCTCGGGTCACAGCCGATTTGTGCAATTCAAATGCTTCACGTGCGGAAATTGGCTTGGCCATTTTTTAAAGAAAGATAACAATCCAAGTGGAAAAGCTCTTGAAGGAAGGGAAAAAAGAGCGCTTCTCGTTCGTTTCGGATAGCGATGTCATCAAACCCAAAATTTTCGGTGAGCGCCTCGAATTGGAAACCGTCTTTTGCCTCCGACACCTTCTTTTTCCAGCACTTTGTCCAACCTAAAACTTGGCCTCCTCACTTGATAAAACCAAACCCGCTCTTGTTCCTTCACTATAAACACTCATGAAAGAAGACAAGTAACCCTCTTCCTTTTTCCTTGTGATTTCGGTTTTGTCCATGATAGCCTCTGCTGTTTTATGCTGTGCAAGATGGAACAATAACGTGCAATCTTCCAAAGCCAACGCGTTGTTGGACATATGCAGAAAGGCTGCCAGTTTGTTCCTGTTTTTGTCGTAGTATGATATATAAAGGTACATCGAATTCTTGTCGATGTCGAGTGGCTCGAGCTTCCTCGGAGTATAATGTGCACGGATAATCATACCAGATAGACACGCAAAAGAAATGACGACAAAACATAGTGAAAAGCAAAGAGAGCAACTCAATTTTCTGGAAAATCTCGCAAGTGGCAAGATCATTTGAAATGAACTTTATTTTTGCTTGCCTTATTTCTTTGCTTTGAGTTGACAATTTTTGAGGAACAACGTGGTAGTGAAACAGCACACAGAGCATAATAATGCAAATCGAAGAGCTTTGTGGATGGAAGAATAAAGACCGGCCACGACAAGCTGGTAGATGTCCGGCGCCAAAGACTGGATTTCGGAGATGGATGTACGAACAAATGAAATAATCTTGGATTGACTTAATTGTTAGTCGAGGGGCTTTTTTTACTTTGCAGCTGTTCAGCTTACCTTTTCAGCATCCTCGCCAGTAATGGTATTTAGCAAATATGTCTTGAGGTTGGCTTGCAAGATGGTCGAAGCCACGGTGCTTCCCATGAGCCAGCCAGTCGAGCGACATAAATATATCATGGAAGTGGCCGATGCCGAGTCTAAACAAACAAACAAGCAGTTGATATAAGTGAACTGGCAGGTCCCTATTGGTTTTTTTTTTTTTTTTTTTTTTTTTTTTTTTTACCTTTTGAATCAATGTCAGCTACCAGGGCGACCATGGTAGCAACAAGGACTGTGCCAAAGCAGTAGCCTTCGAGGTTCATGGGAATGATTCTCAACCACATTGGAGTATCATACGTCCACTGCGAGATGGCAAATACAGCAAGCACATGGAATACCATGGTGCTGCGGATAAACGTACGATAACGACCAACCGCACGAAGGTATCGACCCGCTGCCCAGCAGCCCAGAGCTGTCAATCCCGTGCGTGGCAGTACCCATAAACCGGCCGCCGATGGGTTATAGCCCAATACGCCCTACAACGCAACAATTCGCGTCTTATATTCAGCCACAATGATTATGATTCATGACATTGGGCGTTACTGGCTTACCATGAAAAATTGAGGCATAAGGTAGGTGAGTGCCATGGTGGAGCAATTGAGGAAAAAGTTGTTGAGACAGACTGCGGCCACATTGCGGTTCTTGATCAATCTGGGCGAAATAAGAGGGAACTTGGCACAGACCAATTCATAAGCACCAAAAGCAACAAAGGCAGATCCTGAAACACAGAGCAATCCAACAACCAAAGGGTCATTCCATTCGCGTGTGTTTCCACCCATCGCCGTAGCAGCGACAAACGATAAATTAACCGTGAGCCACAGAGCGGAACCACCGAAATCGATTCTTTTCAGCTTGTCTCGAAGGCCGTCCAGTGGTTTGCTGTGTTTGGGAATATTGTAATTGTTTAGACGATAGGCGTAGATGTAGAGAAGGAACAAGCAGGGAGGCACGTTCAAATAGAAGCAGTAACGCCACCCAAGAAAATCATTGATAATTCCACCCAGTGGGGCTCCAATGGTGGCGCCGGTCTAAATGTTTATACAGACAATGCAGCCAACAATCATGAGTCATTTTGGCGCTGCCGATCAAGTTTTGTTTTTTACGTTTCAAAAACAGTGTCCCATACCGTTTGGGCCATATTCACATACGATTGGTACTGTCCGCGTTGTCGTATAGGGACGAGGTCATGAATAACCACCGACGACATGATCATCAAGCCGCCCCCGCCCATGCCAGCCAGCGCGCGGGCTAAAGCCATCTGAACAATATTCTGAGAAGCCCCACAAAGCCAGGATCCGATCATGAAGAAGCACATAATCATGGTCAGGATGGTCTTTCGTCCAAAGATATCTGATAATTTGCCGTCTACATACATCGTAGTGAAAAGTGATCAATTATCAGCGAGTTCTCACGGTGAATCAGGAGATGTCCTTACACAATGGTTGAACGGATGATGTGCATAACATATAAGAGACGACGATCCATACGGTTAAATTAGCACTATCCGTGTCCATCATGAGATGATTAATTTTCTTGTATGCTCTGATGAAACCACATGCTGCTCATCAATATTACCTGTGAAATTCAGTACCAATCACATTGAAAATTGTATTGACGATCGATGTATCCATTGCGGATAAGAACGCTCCGGTGCACAGACTATGATAACGTTCAAGTTATAGTATTTCAATTACAGCTTGAAATATGAGGGAAAGTAAAGCGAGAGCGAGCGCGCAGTGTTTATTACCAAATGGTGAGAATCGTTAGTGAAGTGTTTCCTAATCGTTCGACATGATCGTCCGGATCGACATGGTCAGGAATGTCGGGCGAAGAAGTCACTGCCTGCTCTATATTGGCATCCTGTCTACAACCGTTGTACGAGTCTTTTGATGGTTCCAGTCCTTTATTTTGACTCAACAGCAAAGGCTCGTCTTCTTTGGGAAGAGAATGACTCGACATACCGATGGATACGAGAGAAAAAGCGACCCCAGAAGAAGTTGGATAGTCGGATCGGGGTTGCTAAATCGATTGTTCTCAAAACGCCAATTTCTTAAAATTGGATATGCCAAATAAAGCAACCTGGTGATCATAAAGCTTCCGTGCGCCATTTTGATCATATGCCCGTATCTGGTTTTTCTATTTTTTTTTTCCAATGGCACAGTTCGCCTGTTTGACTGATACATTGCTGCTTCAATGATTAATAAAAGGACATTGACTTTTTCCTGACGCTTTTTATTTTGAAAGGGTGTAATATGGGCTGAACATTATTCAGCTACCAGACAGAAAGTGGCATCTCAATGATATAACTGCGACAATTCATGGGTGGTCTCTCCATGCTCACTCGGGGAGTATAAAAATACTTTTACAATTTTTTAATGGTAATTTACTGCCTTTGGATTTCATAGTGTTATTATCAGAAAAAGTTCCTTGCTAGAGGCTCATGGCTGGCTGGAGGGGTCACAGTGAAATTCCACAAAAAAGGCAGATAATTATGGACTTGTGTGATTGGACAACTGGATCAGTGCCTGAAATTGAGAGTCCGGCTAAGATTCAAAGAGACGGTCACAGAGTGACGAGGGCCATCCGAGCTGCGAATAAATTTTGGGACGTTTCTGGGTTTCCAAACAGGCTTTCAGTGCTTTTTTTTTCCTTTGTCTGTGATTCCCATTCATTCATAATAACCTGCACGCCATGGCACGCAAACGATCCGACGAATACGAAGAAGACGACAATGTCTACAATGACGAAGAAGAGGAGGAAGAAGAAGACGAAGAAGAAGACGACGAAGATCCCGTATGTATCTTTAACATGAGCAAACAGTATAATTCGACTCTCTACCATAAGTCTAACCCAAAAAATGTCCAATGAATAGCGTCCTACCAAACGCAAATACAATCCTTTCATTGATGAAATGGCCATTGTCGATGACGATGAAGATGAGGAAGAAGAAGAGGACGATTACACTCGTGAAGGTAAAGCCAACGTTGAGTTTGGATTCAGGTGTCGACCCCATCGTCTCACATTCGAGCTATTTTTTATTTGTTTGTGTAAAACAGATGGCTTCATTGAGGAAGAAAACGAAGAGGTTCCTTCAGCCACCGCCATTCAGCGTCGTCATTTGGATCTTGATCGTCGACGAAGAGAAGTCGAAGATATGGACGACGAACAGGTCGCGGCATTTTACGCTCAAAAATACGGTGGACGAAAATCGCAGTCCTTCAAGACCTCCGAGGAAGTGCCGCAGCAATTGCTTTTACCTAGTGTCAATGACCCCAATTTATGGATGATCAAATGCAAGGTACAATCTGTCGCATGAAAAATTTGAATAGCCATTTTTCATTCCTTGGGGGCCTGTCAATGATGTGAAACTCACCACACAAATATCTGAATTAGCCTGGTAAAGAACGCGACGTTATTCTCGGCTTGATGAAACGTTACTTTGATCGACAGTACAGCGATGCTCCACTGGAAACGTTTTCTGCCTTTGCCAGAGAATCCTTGAAAGGTTACATCTACATTGAAGCACGAAGACAGGCGCATGTGCAACAGGTAGGACAGCATTGGGACTCAACATCTTTCTATATATGGATAAATTCATCATCGTCTCCATCCTGTGACAGGCTTTGGCCAACATCCCCTTTGTCTACCATTCCACTTTGATGCTGGTGCCGATCAAAGATATGATTGACTCCATCAACGTGCAAAAGAAGGATGTCGAAATTCCCTTGGGTGGCTATGTCCGAGTCAAACGTGGCAAGTATGCCGGTGATATCGCCCAAGTGCTTGAAGTCTCGGATGCTCAAGACAGCGTTCGTGTGAAACTGGTTCCACGTTTGGATCTTCAATCGAATGAGGACGATCCAGGCTTGAAACGTAAAAAGGGTGCCAATGCAAGACCGGCCCAACGACTATTCAACCCCGAGCGACTCGGCAATCGATTTATCTCCAGTTTGCAAAAGAAGGGTCCTTACTGGGTTTTCAACAGCGATCATTTCCGTAACGGTTACCTTGAGAAGCATATGAAGGTCGTTGCACTGCAAATTGAGGGAGTCAATCCCACTTTGGATGAGTTGGCTAAATTTGCAGGCGGGGGCGAATTGAACAATGAGGATGGCGAGTCGATGATTGATCTGTCCACGCTTTCGACCCAAGCCGTCAACAATGCACAGTCGGCGGCGCTCTTCCAGGCAGGCGATACAGTGGAAGTCACGGAAGGCGATATGATTCACAGTACGGGTGTGGTGGATAGTGTGAACGATTCATCGGTGGTTGTGCTTTTGGACGTGGAAGGATTCCGAAAGAGTGTCACCCTGCCGCCAAGACAACTACGTAAAAAGTTCAAAGAAGGTGATCACGTCAAAGTCATCAATGGTCGATTCAAGGATGAAAGTGGCATGATCGTCAACGTCAATGAAAATGTCATTACCATGCTCTCCGACGCTACCATGAAGGAAGTCAAAGTATTTGCCAAGGATTTGCGAGAAGCCGCCGAAGTCACTTTGGGCAAAACCATGATTGGCAATTACGAATTGCATGATCTCGTCCAATTAGAGTAAGTATCTCCCGGACGGCTGTAATGGATCAACCAAAAATGTCATTGGAAGTCCAAAAAAGGCTGATGTTTCGATTTTTTTTTCCAGTTTTTACACCGTGGGTGTCATTATCAAAATTGATCGTGACTCTTTCAGAGTCTTGACACAGAATGGCGAAGTGCGTACCGTGCAACCTCATCAGATCACCAATAAGCGTGACAGCAAACGTGCGGTGGCCACAGATGGTAACGGCAATAGCATCCGTTCCGGAGATACCGTGGTGGAAGTGAGTGGGGACCGACGACGGTGCACAGTACTTCATCTGTATCGTCATCTTGTGTTCTTACATTCTCGCGAAAATACCGAAAACTTTGGTGTCTGGGTGAATACCACACGATCCGTCGTCAGTGTTCAGGCCAACAACCGACCACAGGTAAGCGACGGTGCCTCGGCTCCTGAATCTGGGCTGTTGTTTTTTTTCTTCCTCCATGGGTATGCTCACACTGGCGGGTGTAGAATGCCATGGCACCATCACGGCCATCGGCTTACGGTAATAATGCCATGGGAGCTGGTAGAGGCGGTTTCGATCAACGTGGACGTGGTCGGGGTGGCGCTCGTGGTGGTTTCTACGGTCGTGGCCGCGGCGGACGAGACAATTTAGTGGCCAAGACGGTCCGAATTGCCCAAGGTCCTCACAAGGGCTACCTTGGTATTGTCAAGGATACCACCGATACAATGGCTCGTGTAGAACTGCATACCAACTGTAAAATCATTAACGTCGACAAGGCCAAGCTGGTCCTTGTGGACAGTCAAGGAGGTACAATTGGTCCGGTCATGGAATCCCGAGATCGCTTTGGTGCGCCGCAAAACGAGTTTGCTGCACCTTCTGCTACACCAAGACGGTACGGTGACGGCAGCATGACACCTATGCATCACATGTCGGGAGCAAAAACACCAGCTTGGAATTCCGGTGCGCGAACGCCCAATCCTTACGCGATGGATGGCGGCAAAACGCCTGCGTGGGATTCGGGTAGCAAGACGCCTAACCCTCACGCATTCAATGACGGTGGCCGAACGCCGGCTTGGGAATCCGGCAGTAAAACGCCCATGTGGGGAGCCGAAACGCCTCATTGGGGAAGCTCCAGTGCAAAGACTCCCGGCTTCAATGAAGCGGGCAGTAAAACACCATCCTTATGGAGCAGTCGATATCAAGACACCGAGGCTGCTCCCACACCGGCAGCCCACTCACTCACCGCACCCACACCCGCAGTAAGTGTCTCTTTGTTTTTATTCAAGGAATCATCTCTCCGCCGAAAAGATCATTTCTTGCTTTTTTCTCCAGTTCACTAATGAAATTTATTTCGCCGTATTTTGTAGTCCTCTTATGGCCATGTAGCTCCATCCCCCGCTCCCTACCCACAAACCCCAGCAGCCAATTTTGCTCCTACACCTTTCGAAGATGCACCTACACCATACGACACAGCACCTACCCCTGGGGCCAACCTTATTCCTGCGACTCCAGCGGCGCTTAGCGCACCGACCCCGGCCGCACACATGCTTTCCGCACCTACACCAGGCTCTTATTTGCCGACCACACCTGCCACCACCATTCCGCAAACACCATTTATGCCCAGTGGTGGTGATTACGGTCACATTGATGAAGCAGGTACAGTCGTCGTTGTTTCTAAAAGTTAAACCATCCGTTTCAGAGCCAACTCACACGTAAATGTTTGATTGATGATTAGAAAACAATACGGCCGACTGGCCAATTGAAGAAATCGAAGTCAGAGTCATTTCGGGTGGTCATGGTGCCAATAAGGGACAGTTGGGTTCGGTGATTCAAGTGAACATGAACGCACGTACATGCAAGCTGAATCTCCTGGATAACAACACATCTGCGACGTTACCCTTCGACAGCATAGAGCCTGTGCGACCGAGTAAAAAGGATAACGTTAAGATTATCCTAGGCGAGCACCGTGGCGAACTGGGTTCGTTGATTGGTGTAGACAGCCATGATGGTATTGTGCGCATCCGAGGTGGCGGTGGTGGTTTCAAAATTATGGGCATGACATCTCTGGGCAAATACACAGGCACTGAAGATGTGATGTAATTTTTTTTTCCTTTGACAGAAATCAAAGAAAAAATCATCATGTTATTTACACATATACATACTACTTTCTCCTTTCAACTGTCTTTTCGTTTTGGATTTCTACAGTAAACGTCTACATAGCCGTGTTGTTATTTTCCTGTGTGCTCGGATTAAGTTTGCTTGTGAATATAGCGAGTCATTTTGAAATATGAAAAGGGGAAAGATGTTTTTCAGTTTACAAGATGTAAATATCATTTTGATGATGGATTGGATTTTGTACATTCCCAAGTATATGCAGGCTATTGCATGACATTGCTGGTTCTTTTAAATTTTGAACAGAAAGTTGTGCTGACACATCGGGACTTCTGGTGATTTTGGAGCAGCGGATGTTCAATGAAAGGCTATTTCAACATCCGCTAGGAGATAGAGAAGGATGCTTTGTCACGGATGAAAGCAGCAGATTCAACATGTCGTAATTTACTAATAATTTAAGACTATGTTGTGAAGCACCAGGTAAGTTGTGCAAGTTTATTCAGTAAGAGAACGTTAGTCTTCGTGAATACGTTTCATGAAGGTGATGTCACACAGATAACGTCACAAAATTATTTTGCCAGCTGTTTTGCGCTTTTCGAACTCGATTCTCTTCCCCACCAGACCACTTCACTTGTTTCACTTTTTATCACAAAATGGCTGATTATTGGTATGGAATTGACTGCAATACCTGGGCTTTCCTCTGTTAATCTCGGTACTAATATGCTTCTAGTCCTGTCTACGCGCCTTTCTTTGGTTCTATGGGCTGCACTGCTGCCATCGTATTCAGCTGTAAGATGGAACTGTTTCGAGATGGCGTTTCGTGGGCTTTTTTTTTTACTGACGCATGTGGTGTATATATCTTTTTAGGTCTCGGTGCAGCTTACGGTACTGCCAAGTCCGGTGTGGGTCTTTCTGCCATGGGAGTGTTGCGCCCTGATCTTGTCTTGAAGTGTATTGTGCCTGTTGTCATGGCTGGTATCTTGGGTATCTATGGTGTTGTCGTGTCTGTCCTCTTGTCGGGTGGCTGTGAGTACAAACTTACGCAGATAGATAGTGACACATATTTTAACCCTTTTTTTATATTTATCGTATTGCGTTTGTAGTGGCCATCAAGCAAACTCTTTTTAGTGGTTTTATTCAGTTGGGTGCTGGTTTAAGTGTCGGTCTTGCATGTCTTGCGGCTGGTATTGCTATTGGTATTACTGGTGATGCCGGTGTTCGTGCTACAGCTCAACAACCCAGAATGTTTGTTGGCATGGTAAGTCGTCTTGAAACATCTTGTCGCAAAACACTGAACTGACCTTCTTTTTCTTTTCCCCCTTTACTATTTTGTCGAACAGATTTTGATTTTGATTTTCGCTGAAGTGTTGGGTCTGTATGGCCTTATTGTCGCTTTGATTCTTAACACCAAGGCTTCCGGCGGTGAAAGCCTGTGCAACTAAAAAGCTAAAAAAGATACCAAATGAATAAAAACGACTACTATATCTCACGGGATTAGTTGATCTTACTATATAACACAGGAACATTCTTCATTTTTGTTACGTTTTTTTAATTTGATGCCCATCACTGATAACCAAGCCGGACAGATGGACGGAAATCAGCCCTTAGGATGTAACGAAGCGCAAGTTTACATTATCCACTCTGGGACGTCGGATGGACAATGCCCCTGAACGTCACAGTAGAGGTTTTTATCATCAGCAATCTTTGAAACAACCCAGGAGAAAGATTAGCTGCAATACCAAGTAATAAAACAGCTTAATAATGGGTTTAAAAAAAGCTGTCAATCCATTTGAAATGATGCAAAAGTATGCAAGACAATCATGGATCGTCAAATTTCCTTGAGGATACCATCTTTTGTCAATCATGTACTTTGTTACTGAAGTTCCAATGTGTAAGCTTGGCTAAAAGAGAATCCGATATGTATCTGGGTGAAGGATCATTTGTATGCCAAATGAGATGGGAAGATAAAGGAAAAACGGACTATAAAGATTTCAGATAATGAATTTCTATTTATTTTGTCTTGTTGGTTTTGATCATCGGGTCTGAGGAGAAGTGATATTCTGGGATTTAGTGATCACTTCGGTCGCTTTATTGAAAGCATGGTGATGGTGTCATTTCTGCTAAGCACACGACCTGTAAGGATTAACATTTGTCATTCATATATTGAATATGCAGTCTTTTTACTTCAAAAATGAGGGGACAAAACGGCAAATGAGTCAGATGACGTTGGTCTGCATTGAAACACTCACTCGAACTGTTTCTATCAAGAGAAAACAAAAAAAAAGCTGCATTTAATTGACGGGATCGGATTTTCATTCTAGCATGGGAAAATGAGCAACGCCTACGCGCCAAAGTAACAACTTTAAGCTGATAAAGAACGATGGCGGAAAAAGAGAATCTTGGAAGCAATATATAAGAATTTCTGGTTCATTGCTTGGTTTTTTTTCTTTCATGTTCATTTTTGGCAACTTGAAATGTCTATTTTTATTTTTCAAAGAAACAGGTTCCCCAGACAATAAGTCGGCGACAGCGTAACAACAGGGGACAAAAAACGCGTTACAACACCGAATTGCCATAGTGACAGCAGCATATATGGTCAATTACGAAAGAAAAAAGGTCGATAAACCATCGTGGTGGGAAAAGGATGAATTGCAAAAAAAAAGGAATACAAAATAAGCGCCCGCTGGTAAAATGGTGCAATAAAAATAAAACCATTAAAGATCGTGTTTTTTGTGTGATCACAAAAATTTCTTTAATTAGGTTCAACGACCGCCTTTGAATGGGCGCACCTTTTGGATCCTTGCTTTTTTTTTTTTTATACACATTTTTTTTTCTTTTTCGTTGTTTTTCTTTGCTTTCTTTCTCCATTCCCTTTCTGTATACTTTTTTTCTCTCTCTCTCATGTCTACAGAGAATATTACGGTCAGCTTGTCTCGTTTGGCACTGGCCAAAGCCATTAAAACACCCGATGTGGAAGAAAAGGATGCCGAACCTTGGTCGAAAAGCGTTATTTTCCACCAATCACATATTGGTTCAAAAATGCGTGAAATCCAACATCCTTCAGCAAGGCATAGAACGCGCAGCAACGACAAACCTCTAATGCCAAGACATAACCGACCGCCCATGTCGTCATTTCCGTCGGACCAGCAACAACAGCGATACCACTCCTACCAAGCCGCCCAACACGATCCTTCTCCAAGAAGCACACCGATGAGCCGTATAGCTTCGGATCCTCATCATCCTCAAAACAACTCCCACCACCATCACCACCAAGACATACCCTCCCGGCCTGCCACGTCTATACCCCAAAGTCAGAGCAGCAGCAGCCATGGTCGATCGTCGTTTTATTCTACCAACTCGTCTCGGTCTGCTAGTCAAGGTAAACTACCGCTCTTCTCCTTTTCTCCTCCCCCCCCCCCCCTCAAAACCCCGAAAAAAGAAATGGCACGCTGACCTAAAAATGCTATGCAACGGGTGGCGTACATCACGTAACAAAGAGACACATGTGAAACTAATCTTATATTTTATTATTATTTTGATGATGCATTTTTTTAGCTCATTCACCTATACCGCCTCAAACAAGTAATAAGCCCGTACGACAATGGATTCCTAGCGACGATGAAGATGAAGATGATGATACTGAGGACGATGAGGAGGAGGAGGAAGAAGAAGAAGAAGACGGCGGAAAAAAGGGTCCACATCCATTAGAACCACGTAAAATCGAAAATACCATCCGATCCTCTCCCCCAGCTAGTCGGTCTGCTGCCACTCCGTCACCTCAACCGATGCTTCGAAATCATGCTTCCAAAGCACAACCACAACCCAGCGATGATGAAGATGAGGATGATGATGAAGATGACGACGATGATGAAGAGGAGGAAGATGACAACGAGGTTAATAATGGTAATGTCAAGCACCAAGGTGAGCCATTGTGCTCACGTTGCATAACACGTGTCATTGGATGCACAAACCCTAAAAAGATTTAAAAAAGACCGCTGGCTGATAATTTCGACTTTCCTTTTTTATTAGTCAAATCCGATAATTATGAGCATTCGTTTGCGACGGCTCCTATTGAAGAAACCGATGAACATATGCATGCACGACGTATGTCGACTTTACGACAATTGGAACGTGGACCTAGTCTTCATAAACGATCACGATCCTTGGGCGATATGAACTTGATACCTGAACCGGTGATGGAACCCGTCTCGTCTCCTCCGTTGGAGTTGGGCAACCCTGCGAAATTAGGATCCATTGAACAATGGCGACAAATGGTGTTGGAAGCTGAAGAGACGACGAACAGCACCCCCCTGTCTGAACCGAGTAGCTTATCTTTGCCTACCGACCCCGTGGAACCGAGCAGCCACGTGGACATGCCGACAGAGGAGCCAATGAGAGGCGCACCTACAGTACCTTTAGGATACCCTGCACGCAATAGACGATCGACATTAAGTGAAATGGATATGTTGTACCACATGCAAATCCAGCAACAACAACAACAAGCGGCTCAACTGCAATTTCAACAAGCCCAACAAATGGCGCAAATTCAACAGTACCAACAATACCAACAAGCTTTAATGCAACAACAACAACAACAATCCATGTTACAACCCCCCATGTTACGGTTACCAATGACTCCGGAAAAGAAGGCCAATCGCAAGAGTGTTTCCGCCATGGATCTCATGCTCCAAATGGAACAAGAAAAAGAAGCCAACAAAGTGCGCAAGGTGAAGAGAATCGATGCGTCCAATGCTCACATTGAAGGTTTACTGGGTCGTTTACCTGAGCAAGGCACACATAACATCAATTTCCAGCAAACCCAGGCGGCCGTGAAGCTGAATGCCAATCGAATGAAAATGACCAGGGCCAGTAAAAGCGATTACAATGTAGCAGGACTGGCGGCGGAGCGGAAACCGCGCAACTATGGTGGACGAAGCGGAGGCCGACCTGCTAGCACATTGCACGTGGATCAGCCTGCACCGCGAATGACAAGTACCGATGCTCGTCGTCGATCACAAATGATGCGTAGTGAAAGTTCACCTGTGATGCCGACCCCCAGTATGTCGACACCTATACCTCAAATGATGCCGCCAACGTCGCAATATATGGGAATGGGCATGCCCATGGGAATGCCAATGGGAATGCCCATGACCATGGGCACTCCTATGCCAATGAATGGTATGCCCATGTTAACACCAAGTATGAGTACAGGACGACCGACCAGTATGATGAGTTCCAAGCGACAAAGTGCCAACTGGGGCAACATGCGGTAGTCATTTGTTTTTTCTTTAATCGTCATTCCTTTATTTTATTACTCTTCTATCTACCTTTTGGTTTTTTGTTTTCTTCTGTGAGTCTTTTTTTTGTAACTTTTTCTTTTTTTTTCATAATCATTCTAATGCATGTTGGGTTTTTCAACAAAAAAACGAAAAAAAAACAGGGCGATTCTGATCGCCGACTGCAGTGATTTTGTCGGATGTTAGTGATTGGCTCTGTGGGGGCTGTTTGACAAACCTAAATTTCCTTATTTCAGGCACAACCGTCCTGATCCGCCGTTGAGACGGGGTCTGTGCCTGTCTTGTATTTCTCGCTTGATTCCCTTTTTAACTACTTTACTACAACGTACAAATTCATGACAGATGAGATTCGGTTACAGTTGATCGGGCAACCTAATGCCGAGGATGCAGACAAGCATAAAGAACTGCGATCCACGTCCGCATCACGATGGCGCACCAAAGGTACGGGATGTAGCCAGACGGATGGCTTCATCCCAATGGTCATCATCAGGAAATCGGTTGTACTCAAAAAAGACTCGCTAGAATTCTATTTTTACTATGCCTGTGTTGCCGTGGTCGTACCGTACATGATTTATGTCACGTATGGACTCGGTCCAAGTAAGTAGGACGCCAATGCATAGTAAGCGAACCAAAACGCAATCGCTCTTAAACAAATCTGTGTAGACAGCCCCTATTACAATCGATATGCTTATTATCTCTCTGAAGGATGGATAGCCGGACGCAAAGTGGTGAGCCCATAAATAACCATTCCAAACTGTATTTTATTCATGCTAGTTAAAATCGAACTGTCAGGACAACAGTGATCTTCAGTATGCGACATTTCGTAACAATCTTCCCAAACTGATACTCCTAGCCGTGGCATTTTTATTCCTTAGTCATGCGTTTCGCATGGTTGCACAGAAACGGCCGACCGATCGATTTTATTTCCTAGCAATGGTTTCTGTTCTAATAACCCTCGGCTTACACGGAGCGAGCATTATAAAGATCCTGATTATTGTATCATGCAGTTACGGCATTGCATTCATCGCGCAGGGGTCAAGGTGGAATCCGATCTGCACTTGGATATTCAATCTCGCTATCCTTTTTGGCAACGAATACTACAATGGGTACCGGTTCGCAACGTTGGGCTCCACCTTTGCTTGGCTGGTAAACAATCAATACGTTGTTTTATTTGAGTGAAGAGGGGAAATTCAACATGACTTTTGTGTTTTTACAGGATCAATATCAAGGATACCATGCTCGGTGGCATGTATTATTCAACTTTGTCATGCTACGATTGATCTCTTTCAATGTGGACTATTACTGGCAATGCAGAAAAGGCAGAGAAGCGTACACGGTATGATGTGCGAAACAAAGTTGAATGAACGATCGATCTAAATGCTCAAAACCTCACGAACTAGGTAGCACGGTCCGATGAATCGATCACCGATAAAGAACGCATCACGATCCCATGCCGCGCTTCTGACTACAATTATGTATACTTTATCAGCTACGTATTCTATACGCCACTTTATCTGTGCGGCCCCATCATCACTTTCAATGACTTTGTATCGCAGGTATGCTGTGTTTCACTATCTGTCCATATTGGAGCAAAAAAAGGGGGTCCTGATCACATAAATCAACATTAGGTACGTCAACCGTCATCTAAAATCCAACGAAGCTATGTCGTCATCTATGCATTACGGTGGATGGCGGTGGTGCTCGTAATGGAAGTGACACTGCATTACCTGTATGTGGTGGCTATTAGCAAGGCCGGTGCATGGGAAGGTTATACCCCCATGCAATTGAGTATGATTGGTTACTTTAATCTTGTCATCATCTGGATGAAATTATTGATCCCTTGGCGGTTCTTTCGCCTTTGGGCGCTGTTGGACGGGATATGGCCCGAAGAGAACATGGTGCGTTGTGTCAGCAATAACTACTCGGCGCAACGATTCTGGAAAAGCTGGCACCGGTCCTTTAACCGATGGATGATTCGATACATCTTTATTCCTTTGGGGGGATCCAAGTATATTACCTACAACATGTGGATCGTGTTTACGTTTGTCGCATTATGGCATGATCTGGAGCTGAAACTCTTGGCTTGGGGATGGCTCATTTGTCTGTTTCTTTTGCCCGAGATCATCGCCTCCAAACTGTATAATTATGACAAAGTAAGCAAGGTTTCGGTCAACTTAGTTTTTCCTTCTCGATATTGATTTCAGGTCGTCTAGTACGGAGAACAGCCATCCTATCGTTTTGTGTGTGGTCTCGGGGCGACGTTTAACATCTTGTTGATGATGATCGCCAATCTGGTAGGCTTCTGCATTGGGCTAGATGGTATGAAGGCCATGTTATCTGAAATTATGGGCAATCTCCAAGGTAAGACCCAACGATGTCTGTTGATGAAAAAGGGTCGTCCAATCTTATCCACTCGTTTAGGCTTCTACTTTCTTCTATGTGCGATTGCTGCTTTGTTTGTGGGAGTCCAGATCATGTTTGAAATCCGTGAATCAGAAAAACGTCGCGGTGACCCAAAATGGACAATGTAATATGGGTTGGCGATGCGGGTGAACGGGTCCTGTTGGAACCTGGGGGCATTTTGTTGAATCTTGTTGATATCATCTACATATTTTTTTGGGGGCCGGGTATAAGCGATGTGGTGAGACAAATGGAACGTAATATTAGAATCATCCCAGTATTGTATGTTCATGGCATGGTGTCAGTCTTGTTTGAGCAAGATAAAAAAGTTTTTCATTTTTTTAAGCGTTTTGTTTTCGTGTATCTCTTCTCTCTGCACTTTGAACTATCATTATGTCTAACGCAAGCTCTGCTCCAGGTGATCAACGCTCCAAGGAATCCGTCATCTCTGATACGGGAGCCAAGATGATGCAGTCCTTTGCTCCTCTCCAACCGATTTGTGAGCATGTATGCGGTTTCCACTTTTACGCTCACGATATGACCCGTCAAGTCCATGCCCATCATTTATGCTCCCATGTGAATGAAGACTTCCGTCAATGCATTATCTTTGACTCTCCAAAGAAAGATGCTCGTCTCATTGGTATTGAATACATCATTTCCGAAAAGCTCTTTATGGGTAAGTCTTCATCTGCGTGGCATTCATGCCTATTGTTGCTTACATGAAATCAATTTTTCATCTAGAGCTGGATGAACAAGAAAAACGATACTGGCATTCCCATGACTATGAAGTCCGTGGTGGAAGCTTGGCTCTTCCCATGCCTCGCCTGATGCCTGAAATCGGTGCTCAAGCCAGCGAACGTGAAGCCTTGCTCCAGTTGCAGAAGACGTATGGCAAAACATGGCATACCTGGCAAATCGATGCCCATCCCACCATGCCTCTAGGTACGAAGCAAATAAAAGCTGTTTTCTTGGTTTTCATTGCCATTGATAAATTGTTTGCATTGCAGGTCCTGCTCAATTGATGATGGCTTTGACGGCCGACAACCAATTGAAGCCCGAACTTGCTCGTCAGCGCAAGGAAGAAGAAGGCATTGACATTGACGAAAAGAAGAAGGAACGTCAAGACTTCCCCGCCTATGAACCCAAACCTGGCTGCGACATCTGGCAAAGCGGCAAATCGGTTCAAATTGTGCCGGAAGAAAAGGACTTTATCAAGTCGTAAGCTAGCTTCTCCGTTCACTTAAAGCCCCTCTTGTCAGGTGCAAATTAAGGATTGTGAAAAATAAAAAATCAATCTTTTGCTTATGCTCAAACAGTAAACACAAATAAAAGGGCTCGTAAAACTGCAATGTAAAAAGTAGTTGATGATGATGAGACTAGGGTGTGGTATGTACGGTTAGAGATGATGATCCGGAATTCGGAAAGATGGAAGGGTAATGACAGCCGAGACTTATTTGGCTGGGATGATAATCAGATTATTGGGAATAAGTTCAGGTTTGGGCCATACCTGTGGAGTGCATGAGTGTGATGTCTCTTTATTTTCTATTGTTCCTTTCCCCTTTTCCCCTTGCCTCACCCCAATCACCAACGTTTTACGCTTACCCGTGCAAAGACACGACCATGAATCAAACCGATCGCCACGGGCCCATAGCTTCGGGAGTCGGTCGAGTTGCTCAGATTATCTCCACCTACCCATACATGGCCATCGGGGACCTATGCCACCCCATCAACACTCCATTTTTCTATCCAGAATACAGAGCCGATCCCCTTACATTCAAGTAGCGGCGCTCGGCGGCGGTTGGATCCACGCAAACATTATCACCTGCAGTAGCCAAGATCCGCTTGAGCACCGCCCGCCCTGGTACAGCAGGTGAAGTACAGACGATAACGTCGCCAGTCCTTAAGGCACGAAACCGTTGGCTGATACGATCGACGAGAATGATATCGCCTGTCATTCGGAATGTCGGTAACATGGACGGTCCAATGCACTGATGAGTTGGCATTAAAACAACAATTTCCAATGGAGATGCGATTTCCTCTTTATGAAAGAACCTCCCGCTTTCCCCAGGAGGATGAGCAATGCTGACTTACAAAGGTCAGTTCCAATACATATTGATTAATGAGATGAGCAAAGCAGAACAGTTGCACACAGTATCCAACGCCTTTGAGCACTCGTGCAGTTCGACCCAACAACGCCATGAAGAAATAACTATAATGGAATAAACAGTTTCTTGTCAAGTTTAAATATCCAAACAGGGAAAGGAACAGAGGTCCAAATAAAAATTGAGTTTGTTTCTTTTTTTTTCTCCTGAGCATTTTCTGTCACTGTGTCCAACGACAAAGATGCAGAAAAATCCTTTTTTATCCATTTCCCTCCCATTTCGCTTCATGATCCCATTTTTTTGCCATTCTTCAATACACAAAGTACGAGATCTATTTTATTAATGAGTATGACTCCTATGGTACTTTATCCTTTCGAATCAATGGAAGGGATTGGTTATTACACTTTGTCCACGAGGTATTTGTTGTGTCATGCACATACCAACCCATGCCTCGGCAATTGCCATATTTACTCACTCTGGCCTTGAATCAAATGAGATTCTATCCAGAACTTGGTATATGATGATTTTCGATCCAATTTTGGATTATAGACAGATCCTTTTGGCGACGGATGGTGAATAGATGGCTTTATCATGTTTTCGATGATTGTAATCAACAGTGTGGTTTGTTTTACATATTTACATAGAGGAAGTTAATCATCGCGAAAGACGTGAAAGGATCGTTGCGCCGCTTGGGAAGAACTTTCGGCGACTGGTGAATGTTCAGTTGGAAGGGAATCGTCCTCGGCAAGAGAAGAAACAGGTTGAAATGGCATGCGTTCGGTCTCTTGGGTACGTCGTCGCGGAAGTTCAATACCTTCATTTTCATTGACACGTTGGGTCGGTCGGATTCTTTCCAGCAAAGGTATGGAGTGCCACGATTCGGCTGGGGTGATTGGTTTCCCACTGTCGAACATACTGCCTACGATTTGCATGGCCGCTCTTGTCTCGGTGGTATAGTTTTCGGTCGGTGAGGGAGGAGCTGGTCGAAGCGAGGCTTGTTCGTCTTCAAAGAATCCTACATGTGTTGCCATAACAATTAATATCGTAGCAATTTGAGAGCCGAAATTGGTTTTTTTTTTTTTTTTTTTGGTTCATTCTTATTCTCAAATTCTTACCTTCAGCGGGTGGCGCATCAAAGTTAGTGATCGGCGATGGTAATGGATTATTCTTGTGTTGTAAATGTTGTGCACGTAATTCCTCAAAGCTGAGTTGTTCTGAATTGGGCCCAATGATGTCTTTGATGGCCGCAATATATTCTGTTTTTCCAGCCGAATTGGACGATTTAATGAATTTCGGTTTCATTTGCGTGAACCACGTTTCCAATGCCAGTTCCTTTTGCTGAGCCCGTTGCGATTGGCGATAAGGATGACTGGTGTGTGACGAAGTTATATCCACCAACGGATGCTTTCGTAGTTGTTCCGCATGCGGTGGCGCCTCTGAAAAAGTAAGCAGGGGGCCATTCGTCTTTGTTCTCTTTGGCGGAGGTTGAGATGGTTCGGCTGACTGATCGTCCTAATAGGGATTGGCTTTTAGTATTATTTCTTTTCCCCATTGATTCTCATTTGCCTCTTTCTTTTCTTTTTACCTCATCACGGAATACTGTGATTGCTTGCGACGGAGGGGGTACATAATTTTTCATCGGAAGTGTGGTGCCAGCCATCTTGAAAACTTCCTGCCTGTTTTCCTGACGATGTCGTGAGCGAACGGATGGTATATAGGAAGTGGTGGATGGGGATGGGGATGGTGAGGTGGCAGCGGCGGGACGGGGGACGGACGAGGCTGGTTCCGGTTCGACGTAAACTGAAAAACGAGCATTGGGTATAGCCGTGGAATCGGCGGAATTGTTGCCAAAGGATCGTCCTTCTCGTGAGGAGGAGGCGGCAGCGGCGGCTGAGGAGGAAGTGGAAGACGATGAATTGTTGATAACGTTGCTGGGAGCGGAATAGCGAGCATCACTGTCCGTTTTTTGACCGAGCATCATGCGCTGGCCTCGAGCCATTTCTCGCATCTGTTCTCGGGCTTGAGGCACCGGATCGGCTTCGACGATTTGTCGTTGAGCAAGACGTGCTTGGAATCTGTCTCTGTATTTCTCCAGGCGTCGAATAGGTTGCGCATTTCGGTTTACGCCCAGATCCAAGACCTCCCACGCTTCTCTGTATCTATGCACACAGTCTGTCATTAGCAACGTGGAACTTAATCGCCGTCCTGCCTGCCCTGACTCACCTTCTTTTTCGTTCATAGTAAGCCGAGTACTCTTCGTAAAATGTAGCGAGATTCTGAGCAATGTTTTTCTTCATGAGGAAAAGGAAGATCTCGTTGGCATCCTCGACCCATTTGGCATACTGCATCCAACAGTGCAGATAACGTGTATCGGATTTGTAGCGTGGATCGTCCTGGAAAGTGATGGTGGCTCGTTGCAAAAGACCGACGAGATCGGAATGTTGATTGTGGCCCTGAGGAAACATTTCAATCGTCCATCGAATGTAACGCACAAAGATATCGAGAGGATCTTCGACTTGATCGAGATTTTTCAGTTCGTCCTCGTAGTCACTTTTAACTTCTTCCAATATTTCTTGACGTTCGTTGGGGTCAATCGAGTACAGTCTGGCAAGAGCCTCGACATTTCGGCCTTCACGTAACGGAATGATATTTTCTACCTCATGCTCGAAATCTTCGAATCGTGGAATGCTTTCGAGTACAAGTTGGCGCAAGTGTTCGCTCGACAAGGGCACAGCCTCATCGTGGGAATCCATTACGGCACAATCGAAAAAGGCGCCAGTTCAAAAGGTATTGTTTGAGAAGGGAAAGAAGAAGAAAAGAAAGAAGGAGAACAAAAGAGAGTAACGATAAAAAAAAATAAAAAAAAATAAAAAAAAAGAAGCAAAAAAAATCGACGCGTCTGGAAAAAAACAATCTGTGCGGCCCCCAGTATGATTTTTTTTTATATATGTATGAAGTCGCGCTATTTTTGGCATTTCGCGTTTGCTGAGATTGGAAATATTGGAAATGTTGAGTGAAAGTGATGATCATGCTTTCTGTTGGGTGAGCCGAAATTAGCGACACGTTTGTAACGGTTATTTTTTGGTGTTACACCATCTACTTTCCTTTTTTTCCCTCCAACGAAAAAATACACAACTAAACCTCGTTCAACCCGATCTTCACTGCCAAAAAAGAGAGAGAACTATGAGTGTTGCTGTCAACAGTCCGGTTCCTGCCGAAGATCAAGCAAGACTTCTCGACGAAGTTCTCAACGTCGTCAAAATTCAGGGCCACCAAATGCGCAAATGCCTTGTAAAATGTCCTTGAAAAAAAAACCATAACAAAACGTAACATTATTCATTGTGCATACTATAGGATAACGGCAAACTCATGGACGGTCTGAAGCATTGCTCCAATATGCTTGCAGAATTACGTACATCCGCACTGACGCCTAAGAATTACTATGAATTATGTAAGTTATCTTCTTCTTTCGTTTTTGCCCCGAGAAATGAAGAAGAAAAGAGAAACAAACGATATCCGCAACTTGCCCGAAATCAAAATAGATAACACCGTTGCCAACTTACAGATATGGCGATTTTTGATGTGCTGAGACACTTGACTGTCTATCTGACCGAGGCCCATCATGCCGGCAAACATCATTTGGCGGACCTGTATGAACTGGTACAATACGCAGGCAATATTGTGCCGCGTCTCTATCTGATGATCACCGTCGGCTCCGTCTATATGGGCATGCCCGACGCCCCCGTAAGGGAAGTCATGCGCGATATGATTGAAATGGCCCGAGGTGTGCAACATCCTACGCGCGGTCTCTTTTTGAGAAACTATCTCAGTGGCATGACCCGCGATCACTTACCTACCGGTGAAAGTTCAGGGTAAGTCGTCGGTTGACCGAGTCAAAGTTTTCCGCTGATGATGGCTAACCCGGCTTGTTGTTCCGAGAACAGCCCTGAAGGAAACGTTCATGAATCGATTCATTTCATCCTGACCAATTTCACCGAGATGAATAAACTTTGGGTCCGTCTTCAACACCAAGGTCACTCTCGTGACCGTGAAAAACGAGAAGCCGAACGCAAAGAGTTGCGTATTTTGGTCGGTACCAATCTTGTCCGATTAAGCCAGTTGGAAGGTGTCGATCTACGCATGTATCAATCCGTAAGTATAGTGTTTATTGGTGTGCATTGTCTTTCTTTTTTGGTTCTTGCTCACATGCATCTCTTTTGTTTTGGTTTCGTGAATAGCTTATTTTGCCGGGCATTCTCGATCAAGTAGTGAGCTGCCGTGATGTCATAGCACAGGAATACCTGATGGAAGTGATCATTCAGGTAAACAATTAATTCAGTTCCGCACCTGATTTCACATTTGCATTCTCTGTTGACATTGGGGGAACATGATCGCGCATTTCTATTTAGGTCTTCCCCGATGAATTCCATTTGCGCACTCTTCAACCGTACCTTTCGGCGATTGCTGAACTGCACCCAAAAGTGAACGTCAAACAAATCATTATTGCCCTGATTGATCGTCTCGCCGCTTATGCTAGCCGCGAAGCCGACACTGAACCTGAATCTGCGCAAAAGGACGAAATACCTTCCAAGAAGGACGATGCAGCTATCGCTGAAAAGAAAAAGAAACTTCAACAACAACTGCAAGGCACGGATGAAAAGGAGTCTTCGGATTCACAAGAGTCCCAACCTGTAGCGGATAAAAACAATGAATCACATGAACAAGGAGATGGCCAAGTCATTGAAGAAGTCAATGAAACTGCCATTTCCGAAAACAAGGATGACAACCATCAAGAACCGGAGAAGGATCAACAAGATCAAGTGGAGGATATTCAAACAGAAGATCAAGAAGAGAAAGAGGACAAGGTCAACGAGAAAACACATGCTGGTCCTGCTCACGGTATTCCCGACGATGTGGAATTATTTGCCGTCTTCTGGGCTCAGATCATTGAGCTTGTCAAGGTAGGAGGAGGGAGAGAGAGTTTCTTCATCAAGGGCGAAATACTGATGCGAGATTTTTTATCACTTCTGTAGGCACGACCGGATCTTTCCATTCAGGATCTTACGGCTTTGCTTGTATCATTGACAAATCTCTCTCTCTCGTGCTATCCCAAGAGATTGGACTACGTGGATCAGATTCTTATTTATACCAAGGACAAGATGCTGGAATTGTCGGATTCGCCTGATCTGCATTCCAAGACCACGCAAGCCAATCTGCTCAACTTGCTCTTAGTCCCCATCCATCAGTACCCTTCCATTTTGACCCTTCTATCCCTCACCAACTACCAGCCATTGCTCGCTTTACAAGCTTACAACACTCGTCGCGCTGTAGCTCACGCTGTGGTGGCCAGCATTCTGAAAAATCAGACCGTTATCAGTACGCCTGAAGACGTTCACGGGGTTTTGGAACTGTGTGATATTTTGTTGAGAGATCAAAAGGATGCTCCAATCGGTACCACGACCGCTGCGCCAATGTATGGCCATATGCGTGGCAGAAAAATGGAAGTCTCGGTCGAGCAGGAAGACTTTGAAGAGGAACAAGGCTGGATGGCCAAACTTGTCCACTTGTTTATCTCCCAGGACGAAGATACCCAGTTCCTGGTAAGTGGGGTTTGGCAGCAATTAACTCATTTTTTTTTTCGACGGTGCGTTTTTTCTCAACTGCGCTTTCTTCCATTCTTTTTTTTTCTTCTATTACAGTTACTATCGACGGCCAAAAAACAATTCAGCGAAGGCGGTAACAGAATCAAATATACCTTCCCACCCCTGGTTTTCTCGGCCATCAAGTTGGCTCGTCGATATAAGATACAAGAGAATCATGTAAGAACGCTTTCTGCCACTGCATGAATGAAATCACACCGTGACTGACGAGATCAATGGTCTTTTTAGGACGAAATATGGGAGAAAAAGACATCAACTCTTTTCCGATTTATTCATCAAGTGATCGCCACTCTGTATGAAAAATGTGAAGTCGCTGACATGTGTCTTCGTCTATTCTTGCTGGCCGGTCAAAGCGCAGACGAAAGCAACTTTGAAGATTTTGCCTATGAATTCTTTGTGCAGGCATTCAGTATTTATGAGGAATCCATCTCCGAGTCACGAGCCCAATTCCAGGCTATCACATGCATTGTGGGCGCGCTTCAACAGATCCGCGTCTTTTCGGCGGAAAATTACGACACCTTGATCACCAAAGCCGCATTGCACAGTGCCAAACTTCTGAAAAAGCCAGATCAGTGTCGTGCCGTCTATTTGTGCTCGCATTTATGGTGGATTATCGAATCTGACATTGAAAACGACCCGGACAGCGAAAAACCATTGTATCAAAATGGCAAACGCGCTCTCGAATGTCTACAAAAAGCTCTCAAGATCGCAGACAGCTGCATGGATACGGTCACCAATGTCGAACTCTTTGTGGAAATCCTCAATCGATATGTGTACTACTTTGAAAAGGGCAATGATGCAGTAAGTTCAACATTTCGATGGGTTTATTACTTTTTATTTTATGGGGGTTTTATGCACTCTATTAATCTCAATTGCATTACTATTTTCTACATAAAAAAAAAAGGTCACGGCCAAGTACCTGAACGGACTCATTGATCTTATTAACACCAATCTGGGTGATATGGATAATCCCGATCAGCATCCTCCCACCTCCAACTCATCCTCATTAGTTGAACGCGATGGCCCTATTTCCAAATATGTCCTTCGTCACTTCCATGCTACCATCCAACATTTGAAACAACGAAAAGAAGCATCCGAAGCAGATGATTGGAACGGACCACCCTACGGTGAAGTAGAAATTTCGGAAAGCTTGCAATAATAAACTTCACACAAGGTGCCATGTTGACCGGCGCACTTTGTATTTGTATATCAAACACCCATTCTCTCTTGTGTGCAATAGCTTTTCATTTTTGATGCCACATATGGTGGATTATGCGGGAAAAAAAAAAAAAAAAAAAAAGGTAACGGCAATTTTCCAAGACTGTCAGTGACTGTTTTTCCGAAATCGATACGAGAAATAACTCGCGAAACCAGAAAAAAGCGGCTCTGAACGGTTGATCTTCTGGTGCAAACGACCTGTATTTATATCAACATGAGTGACAAACAAATGAAGGTAACCTTGACCTACACCGAGGCTGCAATGGCAAGCCATCATATTGTGAGCAAACGAAAATTAAGGTTAAACATGATTAGCGCAAGAAACCACCGAAAACGTACGATAACAAGTTCCTTTCCGGACCCGAGTATGACAGCTCTCGTCCTGGCAAGGTTCAAAAGACAGGTTTTCAACCGTCAGCGGCACTCAAAGTGCCAGTGGCAGGGGAACCTCGCTCCTACACCGTAAGCGTAGCCATTCCAGCCAGCATTGTTGACGGTGCACCGACCTTGGAAATGAAGACGATCCTTGCAGGACAAGTAAGCCAGCATACGTTTCGGTAAAGAACGGTTGTACTTACTGTAAAATGATAGATTGCCCGCATTTTGGTTATTTTCAATGTGGATGAAATCGTCGTGTACGAAGATAAAATTAAGCCTGCCAATGCCAAAATCAAGGCCGATCTATTTCTGGCTCGCCTGTTTCAACACATGGAAACTCCTCAGTAAGTTAGATTCCGTGGTGGCATTACCAAAAAAACAAGAAAAACTGAATTAGACGTACTCAATCGGGTTTTTGTTAGATATCTTCGTAGGCAATTAGTTCCGTTGAGCTCGGATCTAAAGTTTGCAGGTGAGTTGGATCAATTTGGCCTGAAATGAACAAGAGATTGATGGTTTGGAAATAAGGATTGTTGCCGCCCTTGGATGTACCCCATCATCCCCAATTGCATGAAATGACCCGTTATCGTGAAGGCGTTACTCTGGAGAAAGCATCGACGGCAGAACAAGGTGGTACCTTGGTGGATGTCGGCATGTATCGTCGTGTATTAGTCGATAATACGCTCAAACCCAACGTACGCGTAACCGTGGAACTGAAAGATCCAATTGCTGCCTCAGAGACACGGAAAGGACAAAAGCCCTTGCAAGGAAAACTCGTGAGTCCAAAACTGCCGCGAGAGAAAGCCGGGTTTTACTGGGGTTACAATATCCGATTGGCCATGTCATTTTCTCGTGTCATTACCGAATCACCTTACAAAGTACGTAATTTATGCGGAAAGAAGCTCTTGCATTGCCATCAAGTTGACAAACGGTTCGAATTTTATGATTAGGACGGATACGACTTTACGGTCGGTGTCACCGATAAAGACGGTGACGATATGTACAAGGGCGCCGTCAATAAAGTGAAGGATTTCAAGTAGGTGATCCGGTTGTATGATGATGATAACATCTTGTTTTTAATATAATTTCCTTAGTCATATGTTGATTGTCTTTGGAGGACCCGCTGGTGGCTTGCAAGAAGCTGTAGAAGCCGACGAGGATCTGAAATGCGCTGGAGAGGATGCCGCTGAGTTGTTTGATTTATTTTTGAACCCGAATTTGGGATGTGGTACACGATCCGTTCGGTTAGAGGTAAAAAGTTGTTACCGGATTCTTGTTTTTGTCGACGTTGAGTGTACTTAACTGAATATTGTAGGAGAGTATGACCATGGTCATGTCCGTTTTGAAGCCAGCCATTATGAAGCATGGGAAAAAGCTGTAAAAAGTCCAGCACACTTGAATGAAACCACTCAGCGTCACAGATACCAATTTTTTCCCTGTTTTATCATAGCTGTTCTTGCATTTCTTTTTATCTCTTTGCATTGTTCTCTTTTCTTTATATTTTTCTCTCCCAAAGTACAAAACTGTAATTTATATTATTTTTTTACATCATGCCAAGACATACTATCGCTGTGCATCGCACACCAACCAAAACCGCGTCAGAAAATGGCAAAGCCGATACGACACATCATGGAGCTGACACTGGTTCTGCGACCGTTGTCTCTGATTCGAGGTTGAACCAATTTTCAAAGGAAAAGGCTTCCCATTTCTGATTTCATGAATAGATATATCGTCGACACCCGTTATACGTGTCCTTTTCTCAATTGCAACAAGAAATACAAAAATATAACCCGGTGGGACCGGCACTGCCGTAACGTCCACTTGACGCAGTGGCAAAGTCGTCTGAATTAAACTCCATTCTCTCGAAAATAGCTGGCTGCGCTTACAAATTCTCTTGCGCTCAATGTTTTCATCAAATTCGCTGTGTAAATAATATATAAAAGGGATAATCCAACTGTGTGGTCAGAAAGAGAGAAAGTAAGATTTGTTCAAATGGAAAAAATCAGCAATGGCGCACACAGCAAACTAGTGCAACCCATTGATGACGTTTCGCTGATCGGTAGTTGAATTTTATTTTCTTGCAGGCGATGCAACGTCCAACGCAGCCGGAGTTCTTGTCTTTTCCTGCTGTAAAGATTGGAAGCTGAATGCGATCGGAATGGGTAAAATGTCTTGACCCTGTCTGATGCTGTCAACAGTCTTATTAAAGGTGTCTGTGATTAGGTGCTCTTTTCAGTAGAATATTAGGCAGACTTTGGGGTGAGAAGGAAGTACGGATATTGATCCTGGGCCTCGATGGAGCCGGGAAAACCACCATTTTATATAGACTTCAGGTAAAAGCAACTATGATTGGCTTTGATCGCAGCAATGATAGATATTGATGCTTGTTTTTTATAGATTGGCGAAGTTATCTCCACTATCCCAAGTACGTGTTGTTCGCCATTGAAGGCAGTTGAAGGAACCCATCGGTTGAACTTACTTTTTTTTTGGTATAGCTATTGGATTCAATGTTGAAACTGTAACCTACAAAAATATCAAGTTTCAAGTGTGGGATTTAGGTGGACAGACAAGCATAAGGTAAGAAGAACGGCATAGGTATTGTATACATTGTACAATTTCTGATCACGTCTCTTAATTGGGGGAACCAAAAAAAAAAAAAAATTAGACCTTATTGGCGATGCTATTATTCCAATACCGACGCTGTTATCTATGTTGTTGACAGTGTGGATAAAGACCGTATGCAGACATCAAAGGAGGAATTACATGCAATGCTGGAAGAAGAGGAGTTGAAGGACGCGGCTTTACTGGTGTTTGCCAATAAGCAAGATATGGAAGGAGCATTGTCCGAAGTTGAAGTCGCCGATGCGCTCGGTTTATCCACATTCAAGAACAGACAGTATGCAATCAAGAAAACAAGTGCCCTCAAAGGAGAAGGTTTGACAGATGGTTTGGATTGGTAAGCGAATAGCCCCTCAACTCTTCTTTTCATTTGGATAAAACACTGACTTTTTTCGTTAATAGGCTTGTCAATATCATTCAAGAAAAGAAGCAATGATCACGCAAATCAGTCTAGTAGCAGATACAGCTGTCAGCTCATTGTAATTGTAGATTTATTCTTTTTTATATCTCTTTTTTTTCCTCCCTTTGAACCCTTTTATGCTTACGATAACAACAACACACTACTACTCATTTCTCTCTTGTCGCTTTTGCGTCCTTTATTATCCTTGTTTCTTTGTTTCCCGTGCTCTCGAGGAAATAAATACACTGACAGGTGGGCTTCATCGCGCGACAATCCTGATGCAATGTTCGATAGAATCGACAAATGAACCGTCACACGCTCACCACAAGTTGCGCAGTAATTTTTTTTTCCCAGACATCTAAACCAACGTCATGCCTTGTTGATGGAGCTCGATAGTGCGATTCTTTATTTGCTGCTTTTTAAATTTTGGTTTGAAATTAGGCAGTAAGCCAATCATAGCTCTTGGAAAATTCGAATTATGTCAACGGTTTTTTTTGACATTGAAATTCCCTTTATAACCTAGTTGATATAGTTTAAACCCTTCTGTTGCCGACGCGTTTTTAAATTCTCTAGCAGTTTCTTCGTCTTCCTCTCTTTTTTCTTTATCCTTTATTTCATTTACACACATTAGCTTATCATTTCCAATATGAACCAAGATCACGTTGTTTTGAACCGCACCAACCAAAAGATGCCACTTATCGGCTACGGCTGCTGGAAAGTCGACAAGGACCAGTGTGCTGACACTATCTACAATGCCATCAAAGTCGGTTACAGACTCATTGACAGCGCCGCCGTGTACGCCAATGAAGTCGAAGTAGGCCAGGGTATTGAGCGCGCCATCAAGGAAGGTATTGTCAAGCGCGAAGATTTGTTCGTCGTCACCAAGCTGTGGAACACTTGCCATCACAAGGACAATGTGCGCCCTGCACTGCAGAAATCCTTGAAGGACCTCAATCTTTCCTACATCGACTTATATCTCATTCATTTCCCTATCCCGTTGGCCTATGCTGATATCCAAAAGCATGCGTTGGACTGGTTCGAGCCTGGTACGCAAAACATGAAGATTGAACGATCGCCTCTGCAAGAAACCTGGCGCGAAATGGAGCGAGCCGTGGACGATAAACTGGTTCGCAACATTGGTGTCTCTAACTGTAACGTCCAGACCATTTTGGATATGCTTACCTATGCCAAGTACAAGCCTGCTACCTTGCAGATTGAACACCATCCTTATCTGCAACAGAACCGTTTGATCAAATGGGTCAAGTCGCAAGGCATCCACATCACGGCCTACTCGTCGTTTGGTCCCATCTCTTACCTCGAAATGTCGGAACAGGCCAAGAATACCAAGCCGTTGCTGGACCACGATGTTATCAAGTCTATTGCCAGCAAGCACGGTAAAACGACGGGCCAAGTTCTTTTGCGTTGGGCCGTTCAGCGAGACGTGGCCGTTATTCCAAAGAGTATGAATATGGACCGCATGAAGTCCAACTTGGACGTTTTCTCCTGGTCTTTGGATGACGATGATCTCGCCAAGATCGCCGACATGGATATCGGTTTACGATTCAATGACACGGTGGCCTACGGTCTTCCCATTCCCCTTTTTGACTAGACTCTATTCTATAATTCTGATAATAAAACAATACATACATCAGTAAAGAAACTGATAAAATAAAAATTTTATAAAAACGGGGTCATCGTCGTCTAGTGCACATGCTGTTCTTGCTTTTTCCATAATATGACGTTTTTTGATTTGCGTTCGTTCTGTGAATGGGTCCAAAAAGATGGCATGTTTTTAATTTATTTGATAAAGGGAATATCCTCCCTACTAGATTGCTTCATTTTTTGTACACTTGGCTTGAAAGATGTTTGGCAAAAGCAAAACAGTGATATCTGAATCGTCAAATGTGCCTTTTTTTTAAATGCGTTCCAAAGCTTCCATCAAGGCAATGCTGTTACCGCGAATAACCTACAGAACATTGACCCGTTAATTGAGTATGCATACTTTACCGCCCCTAAATCCATCATCGATGTCGACAACATACCACCATGCCAATGTTGTGTTTTTCTGTTGCACTAATTTCTTCGATCGCTTCGTCCAAAACGATGTTCATGAAAGGATCGTAGCCGCGAAGAACACCGGTCACTCGTCGATTACCGTTGAGCTGAAGCGAAAGTCGCTTATCCATATATCTAGTGATTGAACCATAATTAGACAAACGATTCTTCCTCAATGCGAATTCACAGGAAAACAAAAGAAAACACACCTTTTCAATTCCGGTGTAGCTGCTTTTCCCATGTTTTTAAAAGGACTAGAAGAGAAAAGATTAAAGGAATTAATACAATGCATAACATTTGTGTATAACAGAGAACCGAAAGGATATAAAATGAGGTGTCCTCACAGAAAGAGCAGAAAGAGATTAGCTTACCTGTTGAAAGAATGGAACTACTCAAAAGCGTTGTGCAAACTGACGGCCTAAAATGTGCACTTTCGAAATCCTTGGTCTGTGACTGAAATCGTAAGCAGAAAATTTACAACCCACGGCTGACGTCAAATCACGGTCGTTCGTTGCGGAGGCTTATGGGATGCGTCGCGTACGTTCCATGATCCGGTTCTTTGATAGTCTCGAGTCGACCATCGTTTCTATTATCTGCACTACCTGCTTCTCTTCGTGAGAAAATTCTGTTGTACGAAATTCAGATTGGTTCGTTTCTTTCATTGCGTTTCACCGGATAGAACAGCTTGGCATATTAGGCTTTTTTGCGACCATCCCGAGATTCCAAGATGTGCTGTGAATAACATTACCCTTACAGTTCCTGTTTCGACCAACTTTGTTATTACCGTTTTTGACAGTAAATGATCAACGGCGATCCATCCACATGGCTTGTCCATTCTATCCAGCAAGAACTGACTTCGTTGGCATCCAACAAAGTAATGCTGCGGAGCGTATTCGCATTTTACTCTGTTGATTTAAGCAGGAGCTCTCTCGGCGATTGAGCGACCAGCTACGCTAACTATCCGTTTGAATTGTTTGCGCTGAAGAAAAAAGTGCCAGAGATAAAGAGGTCGCTGTCATTTACTTCATGCACATGAAACTTTTTTGTATCTGCGTGCAAATAGGGTGGCTATGACAACATCACACTGAAAAGCACCACTACAAAGTCAAAAACAAAATCGCGACATATGATGAGCATTGAGCTTGCCTATCCAACTTAATTTTAGGAAATTGATAAAAGGAATATCGTGTTGAAACCGTCATTTTGAAAGGAATAAAAAGTGCACAAATGTTAACTTGATAAGACCAGAGCGACAAAACAGAATATTGAATATATCTCCAAGTCCATCGCAAAAATTCACCATTCTCTCCTTTTTCTGTAGTATTGCCATTACTACCTGTCATATCAATCAAAGCTATGGATCGGGTAGCTATTTCCGTTGATGCTTAGTATTAAATCCTATAACCACCCTTTTCAAACGCAATGACTTTTATTATGACAACGAGGACTTTAATGTGTGCTCTTTTTCTTTTTAGACAGATTTGTTTCTAGTACAACCTGCAGTTCCAATGACAATAATTCGATGAGGAAAATCAATTGTCACCTTATGACTAATCCGAAAGATTCGCAAACAAAACCCGTGAAACATCAATTGAAAAAGCCCCATCGCCAGCAAATCGACTTTCTTGACAGCGTCAGGATCCGTATATTTCGAATAACAGTGACAACGCGAGCCTACATATAGGATGAATTAAAAAGGTCGACAAATAGGTGAGAGAATCAATCCTTTGCAATCGGCAAAAAAAATATTATAAGAGCATAATAGGATCCGACTGAGCACATAGTAGCACTTTGTATTCCTACAAAGCTCTTAGGTCATTTCGCTGAAATCGCGCACACTGTTACGGTCAACTGCAGATCAAAGAAAAGGTGCCGAAGAAAGCCAGTCCCACGACAAGAATACAGCAATCTCATTGGATAAAGGTAAATAAAGACGTCACAAAAGCAGTCGTTTTTTCTATTTATAATAGTATATTTGATCAAAATTTCAACAAGAAGCCTTCTTGGCTCAGTTGGCAGAGCGTCTGCCTAGTAAGCAGAAGGTCGCCAGTTCGATTCTGGCAGAAGGCATTCATTTTTGTATTTTCTGTAAATATTTTTTTTTTTTTTTTTTTTTTTTGCTACTTATTTGCTCTTCAAGGATACCTTATTTCACTGAATAAGAGATTATGAGCATTAAAAAGAATAAGGTAAAGAATTTTTTTTATAAGGGTCAGTGAGCACATGTCCGTTGGTGAGCTGTTGCTCGTCTTGGATTTTGGGGAAACAATAGTTCTCATGAACCCAAAAATTTTACCGGAGGAAGGTTAAAATAATGCAAAAGATTTGGGAGGTGGTTACTTCAAAAATAGGAATAGGGATTTCTTATTATTATAATTGTGCATGAAAATGAGCTGTTGTATCGGTGTCCTGACTTAAATGAGAGCACGGCAAAAAAGATGAGGCCTACAAGCATGTTGACGGGTGTTTGGCATAACCGATGAAGTTCGTTCGCAAATATCAGCCTTGTTGGTGTTAACTGGAATTATTTCCTGAGGCACTCAAATCAATACGAAAAGAAAAAATATTTTCTTTCATCGATCAAGATAAAAAAAAAAAAGATTTCCTTTCATTAGAATTACTGAATGCCCATTCACTAGATTGGGCTCGAATAGATCTTACGACTGCTATGATCTATCGCCGCAAACCTCAGTAAAGAAAATGAAGAATTGATGCACATATAGGGTTGCTGTTCAAGAAGCGGGAGCAAATTAAAACATACCCTCCCTCATAGAAAAGAGTAAGGAAACAGAAGCAGAAGTCGAACGAACGCAATGCAGTTCTAGAAAGGTACGATATTATCGGATGATTGATTGAGCACACTGTTCACCATTTCATGGAATAGTCTATGGGTAACATTGATAAAAAACTGGGGGTTGATGCCATGCTTTCACGCTTGACGAGAATTGACAATTGGGTGATCGGATCATTGTTGGACGAGTACATACTATTACAATTCAGTGCTTTAAAAATCTTTTTCGATTCCTAATAAGGTGATATAGAGTACGGTGTATTGTTTCTTCTGGCAAAACCAATGACTTAATAATTTAATAGATGTCTGTTGGATCCCAGCAGAAACGATGTGATATAGTCTGGTGCACATTATCCAGGAAGGCTAGTTGCTGAGATCATAGAGAGTCAGCAATAGTTCGCAGCTAGACCGAAAGAGAAAGAGATTTTTTACCTGATCAGAAAGTTCAAAGGAGAAAAGATCGGCGTTGCTCTTGACGCGCTCTGGGGTTTTTGACTTGGGAATCACAGCATAATCATGTTGAATCGCCCAGCGCAACAGGACCTGAGCTTTCGTAACACCTAGATTGTTGGCAATTTCTGTGAGGGCGGGGATCTCGATATCTTGGATTAGTCTTCCTTCGCCTAAACTAGAGTAAGCCTGAATCTGAATGCTATTTTCTCTACACAGACTGAGTACTTCTGGTTGATAAAGACAGGGATGAAGCTCAAACTGATGGACATGTGGTCTGATAGAACAGTGACTCAGAAGATGCTGTAGGTGCTTTGCAGTATAGTTGGATACGCCGATTTGACGTAGTTTGGACTCCTTATATAACTGCTCCAGCGCTCCGTAGCTTCCCATGCGATTTTCTTGATTAACAGGATCCTGCAACTTTGTCTTTGACGTCCTGTTTTCAATTCTGAGTCAAAAGCAGCAACAAAGATGAATGAAAATCATCATATATACCCTGGCCAATGAATCAGATATAGATCGAAATAATCGAGGTTGAACCGTTTCAAAGAATCGTTCACAGCTTTGTCAAGCATTAACAAACTTGTATCACGTGCGCGTGTTCTTGCCAGTGAATTGCGTGGGCTTACCTTGATAACAAGCCTCATATCCCTGATGCTGTGGTGCTAATAAGACCATGTTAGGGTCTGTCTTCTTTCAAATATGTGAATGAGAGTATCCTCACATAATTTAGAAGTAATAAATAGATCCTCGCGCTTCACACCCATGGTCTCGTCTTCAAAAATTTCTTGCAATATGCGACCTAGCGCTTCTTCATTTTTATAGACAGTAGCCGAATCTGTGAGGAGTATGTAAGTTGGTCAGGAATCATTATATGCGTTAGCTTGCTTTTACCGATAAGTCGGTAACCGCTGCTAATGGCTTGTCGCACCACCATTCTCAATTCTTCTTCTGTTTTCATGCGGTAGGTCCCCACTAAGTCATTTCATGTTACATTGTTAATCCTTAATCCTCCATTTCTCAGCACTTACAACCGAGAACAGGCATGGGGTTCCCATTATGTAATGTGTATGTCGCAATCGATGGACTAGTCATCGTGGCAGTTGCTGTGAAACGTGCAGTGCCGCGCCCAAAAAAAGTTTACCGAATTTTCGGAAAATCGTCCAATCAGAAAATAGCTAACCAGCGTGAAAGGGAAACGCTACTTTGATGAGCGAGCCCATCACACGCATTCAAAGCGAGCAACATCTTCTCGGTGATATTTGCAGCAGCATTTTTTGGCGTCTGGAGAACTTTTGAGCAGTTACGGAATTCCACTATGCTACACGTGGATGACCCAAGCTATTTCTGGCTGCGATGGTTTTCCTGTTAATTGCCTTTTTTGATTTATCAGCCGTCAGTGGAATACTATGCATGGTGTTTGATCGAGCAAAGCGCTGCCAATGGCGATTGGTGGTGGTTTGTCTCAGCAACAAAAAATGATGGAAACCGAATTCCGTAGCTCCAGTCTCAATCAATGTAAGCTATCTGGTAGAGACATAGCAACAGAACAGTAAGACTTTGGCTTAATTTAAAAGGCTGCGGCGATGAATATTTAGAGTTGTCAAGCCGAGTTTTTATAAAGTGAATTCGGTCGACATGCATTTGTCAAAGGAAAATGCATAGTACGTTTCCGAGTCATGGAAATATTTTAGATTCAAGGAGATGCGCGGTTGCGGATGCTTATTATTGGTCATATATCAAAGGTGCTGACATGCGCCCTGAATCAATGACAATGAGCGTGAATTGGTAACAAATCGAGAAAGTTTTATTTTTGTCGAGATGCTTTTATTGGCTATGGTTCCGCAAAATGAGCTGACCATTTTTTTTTGTGTCACTTCATTGGCTCAATTTTTGATGGTCTCCAATGCCACGACTTTTCGCTTTCCAAACCGAGACCCCTTCACTTTTCCCTCTTCACTTCACTTCTCATCCCCACATCTGCGTCTCGTGCAGAAAGCTTCCATCCACCATGTTCTGGAAAAAAAAGGATAAATCGCCAGCAGCGTCTTCTACAAACGTCTCTGCATCTACAAACCCTTTTGACACTGGCAATCCATCGGCTCAGCCCACCAACTCATCCGACTACGCCAGTCCGGGGCGTTACAGCAGCCCTGCCCAAGATGACAGTCGCTATGGATCGGGAGATAACTCCTATGGAGGTCGTGGTAATGGCGGTGGTCGATATGGAAACAGTAGCAATCGGTACGAAGACGATCGTCAGGATTTATTCAGTGGAGCTTCCAGTGGCCGCCGTTATGATCAGCAAGGCCAAGAGGATGCTTATGGTTCGAGCCGTTTTGCCGAAAACGAAGAAGATGAGGAAGTTGCCGGCTTGAAGCAACAGATTCGTAACGTCAAACAAGATACTTTGCAAAGCACACGCAACGCTTTAGCGAAAATCAACGAGACCGAAGGCACTGCCGCCAATACGATGAACATGCTCGGTCAACAGTCCAGTATGTAGCGCCCTTTTATGTATTAAGTCGTTTAGCGTCAGCACGCGCGAGAAAAAAGAAAGAGAGTACAGTGGCTAATATTCGAGTGTTGTTAATAGGTCAAATTGCGAACGTCGATCGTAATTTGGATTTATCCAAGGCGTATTCCGATCGTGCCGCTTCGCAAGCGAGCGAGCTGAAGCAACTCAATCGCTCAATTTTCATCCCCGTAGTAAAGAACCCATTCACAAAGAAATCCAGAAACCGCAAGGAGTTGGAAGCACTGAAGAGTGATCATGCCGAGCATATGGCTGAACGAGACAATATCCGTCAATTTGAACATGAATCCAATGCTCGTATTGATCGCGCTCAACGAGCCAATCAGCGCACCTCGGCTAACGCCGGTTACCGTCGAGGCCGATCCGAGGCGGATCGTCAACGTTACCAGTTCGAAGGCGACAGTGAAGATGATCAAGTGGAAGATGAAATTGACAGTAATCTTGATCTTTTGGGGGATGCTACTTCCAGACTCAAGAATATGGCGCTCACCATGAATGACGAACTTGACAGTCAGAATAAACATCTACACAAGATGGATAAGAAGGTCGACCCTATCAACGAACGACTGATGACGACCACCCACACATTGAACAAGACCCGTTAGAAGCATGCATTCTTTTTTCTTTCTCTCTCATTTTTTGCTCCAAATTTTGTGGAATCGAATGATTCGGTTTTGATAAACAATCTGTTTTTATCTCTTTCTCTCCGCCTATTCCGTGATCGTAGTGAGGTGAAAGAGTTCTTGGACCATAAGGTGACATTCATAAAGGAAACAAACAAAAAGATGGACGCGTATAGCAAAAGATAAGATGATACATCGCCAGCTTGAGGGACACATATGCTTTTTTTTATAAAATACAATGCTAATTGCATTGTATTACATGAAAAAGGAGATGACTTGTTTATTTATTCTTTATCTTCGTCCATATAATCAGGATTTTTTCGTAGCAGCACAATACCCTCCAAAACTGGGGCCAAGGAAATATCTAGAAAAGGAATAACAGTGTCAGTAAAATATCGTGCCATTTAGATTATCAGATGGTCTTACATTCTTCTGTCGCTAATTCGGCTCGTTCAGAATGAGCAAGCAATACGGGTGTAGAGTGAGTCTGGAATCCAGTGATTGTCTTGGGTCGACCGGCCTGACCAACAACATCCACAGCCTACAAGGATACAATAGTTTTAGACAGACGTTTCACCTTGACAGGCGATCGTTTCCATAACATTACCTGACCAACGCGCACAGTGACGGGCAAATTCTGGAGATTTTCATCAAATGTAATCAAGAAGCGAGGATACATGGCTGTCACCAAAGAGTACAGCATATAATGCCATTTGCCAAAGATGACTGGAAGGGAAAAAAGTAAGGGAAAGTGATGTGAGCAACGAATATATGCGTCTGTATATGTGGCAAATGTATACTTACATGATTTATAATCTGTAAAGGTGATGATGCTTGTCATCAAGCCCGCCACGGCTGCGGGAGACATGATTTGTCGGTCGGTGTGGAAAGGATTTAAGGTCATGGTTCCCTTGGCCATATGTAACAGACCTTGAGAGATGCGCACCATGAAAAGTGTAGAAGCATCCTTGTGATAGAAACTGGCCAATTGTCTAAACATTTGTGCCAGACGAGCATTATTTGTACCAGCACCCACGAGACCCATGGCAAAAATGGCACTGATGGCAACGTCACCGTCGTTATCGTGAGAGTATTTGCTCAGTGTGTCAAGGACATTCACAAGAGGATTGGAGGCACATAATAAGCCCAAAGCAAGTGGCACAGCACGACGAATCACAGGTTCGCCATAATGCATCTAAAAATATTACACAAAACCAGCAAAATAAGTTTTCTGAGACAATCCAAACCTACGCACGTTTTCCCCTTCTTCCTCACTTACCAAATGGTTGAATGTTCGCAGACACATTTCCGAGCCAATGTCTTCGCCCATGGCAATCAACGCGACACCAATGGTGGCAAAGCCTTGATGCAAATCGTCTTCCTTTTCTTTATCCACGTGATCATTGCAAATGTGGAGCATCTTTTGCACTTTGAGTACATTGCCGGTACCTAACGCAAAAATCAAAAAAAAATGGATTCAACACACTGCGACAATGTTGACGAATATCAGCTGCGACATACCAGCAAATGAAAGGATTTCAACCAAAACTTCAGCTTGTTTGCCAATAGGGTGCTCAATGGCTTTGAGGGTTTCCAAAGTAGCATCGGATGCATCTTGCTTTCCTGTTAAACCGAGTGCAAAATGTTGAGTGGATGTGTCCATGTCATATTCTTTCTCAACATTCCAACTTACCAAGGAAAAGAAGACCCAGACCAAGTGCCATAAATCGAGACCATGTATCTTTAAGGTGCACATCTTCACGTTCCATCATGGTCTGAAGAATTGTGCTTGTGATATCACCGTTGCAAGAGCCAACAAAGACCATGCCTAGCGACAAAGCCGCCATGGATGACAATTCCATCGACAAGGAAGTATCACTGACAAGCGGTAAAAGTAACTCCAAAAGTTCTTCACGACCAGAACCGGCGTAAGCCAAACCAAGACTAGAGTATGCGCGACGAATGGTTACAATCATCTCGAAATAAACCAATATAAATGAATAAAGTTGGACCTACCCGTAAATGGCCGCCTGCTTGACGCACACACTACCAGTCTCGATGGAGTCGGACAAGAGTGCCAAAGGAGGATCAGATTCCTCACGAACACCGGAATTGAGGATACCGATAGCCAAAAGAGCACCAGCCTATAGAAAAAGGAACGGGGTGAGTCATAATACCACACAAGCATTGTTGACAGATGTTCATGTACCTTGATATTGTCGTCGTTGGAGTACATGTATTTATCGATCAAGGACAAACCAACTTCAATATCCCACAGAGAAATAAGACCCAAAGAGGCTGTAGCACTGATCATGCCTTCATAATTAAAAAAAAAGCACCTCGATTAGATGAATGGAATGCTTCCCATATAATACTGCGACGTACCATGCTCCTTTGTCTTATAAATCCAGGACGAAGAGGCTTCTTCATCAGGGATCATCAGTTTATCTCTGCCAAAAGCGGCATTGATAAAGGCATTCACAAATGTTGATGCCAAGTTGTTGCGTGCAGAATCAACATTGGCAGTGAATGCAGTTCCTTTATAAAAAGAGGGTCAGCATGATTTACATGTCGAAAAAACTGAATAATATCCATATCCACTTACGATGATTTTCCAAATAGCTCTTGTAGATATCATCAGGGGTCTTTGGTTCCATAACATCCAATTCCTTGGCTAACGAGATAAAGTAACGTGAAAGATGGGTGTTTCTCAGACATTCTTCAATCTCTGTGTCTTCTGTCTCGATGTGGATCTGCTGGCGAGCAAGCAATAAAGCCATCTGTTTCTTCAAAGTGCTGCATGTCACCCATGGTGAGAGAAAAATATAAATGAGCAAGCTATTCGTACACCCCATGACTATCGAATGCCTTACGGATCATTGCAAGAATTGAAATCTTCATTGATCAGCTCGTGATCACCCATACGGATGGATAAGATCAGAGCTTGAGGATATTTTTCTTGTTGACGATAGATGGCGCGAGCAGTTCGAAGGAATTGAATATCGTCAGGAGGTGCAAGCAGATTCACACAGCTGAGATAAGAAAAATACAAAAGAAGAGCAGAGTTTCAGCGATCGATATGCTCCTTTTGTTGGGATATGAAAAGTTCACACTTACCCAACCATGTACAAGCAAACACGTTCGTATGTATCCTTGTCGACGAAGCGTGGTAATTCAGTAATCGACTCGAGCTCGAGCAACAAGTCGACAGCGTCAGCTTCTGCGTTGTGTCGAAGAAAGAAAGGAACAATCTCGAGAGCCAAGGCGATCAAGTCATCGGTTGTTTCGTCCTTTTCGGTGCGAGCTTCATACTCTTGCATAATTTCGCCCGAAAGATGTCGAACGTATTCGTGACCCCAGGATCCAATATCTTCCTCGGTTGAACCAATAAATCGATATCGTAAACATTCTCGCTGACCTTCCTCGGCATAGGTCATTGACAAGACGGAAAGAATATCTGCAAACAATCGCTTTGGCTATTGGTGAGCACCATTTGCATTTTCGTTTGTCTCCCATCCCTGTGTGACTTGTTCATTGTCCAAGTTTACCTTGTCAGGTGAATCCGACCATTTGGCATGCACTTCTTTCAACAAATTGTAGTGAGGGCTCAAGAATTTGAGCGGTTTTGGCACAGAGGTCATGGAGCTGGTGGATGTACGAATTAAAGTACGGAGTTGTTCCAAGGCGGGACGATGAAGTTCTCGCTTATCCTCCTAATTGGGTGACAAAGTAAGAAGCCCATGATCCTGAAGCGCATCTCTATTTCACTTACTTGTAATCGTTCCACCAATAACTCGAGCTCACTCTTCAACTGCTGATCTTCTTCAGACTAAAAGCAATAAATATCATTAATCGAAGGGTTCCCAGGACATTGCCGGTTCCCAGGACATTGCCGTCGATGAAAATTAAAAAAAAAAGAAAAGGGCTCTATTACCAATTCTTCTTGTTGTTCCTTTTTATCGTTTTTCTCTTTGGTGGCCGAGTTAACGGACTCTTTTTCGTCCGTCTTCTTGGCATCCACATTCTTGGACATGTCCTTCTGTTCGTTGACCATGATGGGCTCTTTTTGGTTGCTTGAATTTCAGTCGATCGCGAACGTAACGAAAAGAGAACGCGCACGCAGCACTAAAGTGCGTCATAAAATCCCACTTGGCTTTCCTACTCCGACAAAGCAATGACGTTGACCCTGTGACGTTGCCATTGGGTCCTGAAATTTTTTGATCTGCGAAAGTTCCCTTTCGCCGTTGCAGAGAAAACCTTTCTGAGTAAAACATATTTTCTGCAAGTCCAGATATACAGTACAATATTTCCGCACTAAACATCGAAAAGGCTATTGTATTTCGATCTGACCGTTTATGGCGTCTAATTGGTTGATGGAACGACGAGTAAGTGTCTGTGCACTTTGTCTACAAGATTGGAACATACTATTGCACATGGATAAAGTGCTCATGTATTCGAGAAAATGAGCCACAGCATGAATCGTCTTTATACAATAGCTTTTACTATGAAAATTGCAGGGAAAATGGGTTTAATTGTCCCTTTCAGTCGTCGAGATTCAGGGTTAGTTCTTCCCAAAACGCAATCTGCAGAGACAATGAAATTATCAGGAGTATGCCTGCTCAACTTATTCCTCCAAGATCCCTGCTTATTTCTTCGCAATTAAGGATCGTTCATAGCTGAAAGAATTCAGGGTCTTCAAAAACTAATCGATCGTGTCACACTTTGTGAGATTTTAGCCATAGCCATGTTTTGATTTTATTATCACTTTGCTTATCCAATGCGGATTCAAGCAAAGCTACGGAAATTACAATAGTTACTGCTGTATGTGAGAGAGTATATGTAAAAGTATGTCTGGATATAATTTAAAGCGATAATGTGAAAGAGTATATAGAAGCTAAGTTGAAGGTAACTTTCAAATGAGCTAAGTAGGTTTCTCATTAGCAATATTGATCTCCATGGATTTGTTACTGTCATCATCATAATTATGAACTTTGGGGCGCACGACAGGCATCTTAAACGCATTCGTTTTCTCAGCAGCAGCAGCCATACCGCCGTCAAAGGTCATTTCTGCAGTGATATGATCGACAGTGTGTGCTCCTTTCGTTCGATCACCATTCGAAGAATGGGCATTATTCGTAACCTGATAAAGAACGAGAAGTAAGTAATTGTAGATATAACTGGCAAATCAAGAAGTAGACTGACCCAGTGCACTGTAATGACGTTGATGGTTACGTCGACTGTGCACATTGTTAAACAAACAAGACCACGTTCATGACCCTGAGAAATGACGACGAGCAACACATTGAGAAAGGACACCAAGAGAGATACAAGTGACGCTACAAGAGTTCGACGTGCCAATCTAAACAAATTCGATTGTTTCCAATTGGTGCGCGAGTTTCTTCCGACAGCCATCAGCGGCTTCATGAAAAGCCACGTCAAGTACAAGTTGAAACACTGACAGTAACGATCAGTGGGTCTCGTCAAGGGCGGTAATCAGCCTATTACTTACAAAGTCATAGACAAGGAGCGGAATACTGGCAATGGGCTGTAAACCGATGGTGCATTGACCGGAGGACTCCAGGTAAATGTTACTGAATGAAATCTGCATTGGCACCAATTTTCATATCAATATCCAAATATGACTGCATGCATATAATTTCCACTTACCATGAGCCCAAAGATAATCATGTATGGGCAAAGCAGGAGAATATGAAAACGGTATTGGCATGTTTTCATACGGGTTGTTTTAACAGCGGTTACCAAGTGGACGCGTTCAATAAGCCTAACCATCATCGAACGATTAGAGTGAAATTTCAACATGATTTTTTTTTTTCAAAAAGAACATATGGTTATGGACTTGATCTGGCTGACGTACCAGGCATAAATTACGATCTTGCTTCCAGCGTAAAAGATATCACATGCCATCATACCGAGAGTGCAAGAGACGATATTATCTTAGGGTAGGATAGGTTAGTTCAAAGCTATCAAGCGTCATGCATGTTACGCAGCAAAAGCTCGACTTACTATTATTAGTGGAGACGACAATGACAGAGGTGGTGGAAAAGGCCCATGATAAAGTATACAATAAAATGACAAGGGCGCGGCCGTAATTGAGAGTTCGAAAACGTTCACCAAAGGTTTTTGCACCCAGAGCGCAGGCTAATACGGTAATACAAGCGAGTGAAACGAATTCCGAGGCAGCTTCCATGAGATCAGGTCCGGGAATTTCTCCGGCCACCACCATTTCCACCACGGCTGTATCGTTGCCGGTCATGTTGCCACCCATTTTTAATTAGATATCCTCTAGCTGGTATGAAATGAGAAGGGGAAAAAATGGAATGGGAAATGCATGGCTACGTGCTTATTTTTAAAGGTTTATGAGGTTGCTGTCCGTGTCTGCCGATAAAACTCGGTGATGGAGTGAGTGTGTTTTTCTTTCTCCCTAAGCGGCAATGTCTCCCTTTGTCGGTGCTGTCATTCATTCATCCTTCCAAGTGAAAAAAGGATCGAGAACCCCTGCAGTTTTCATCCTCCTTCTTGGGGAAGCCCTTCAAGGAGAATCGCTAGTTCGTCGCATAAATTTCTCCTAAAACATAGTCTCTTCTTTTTGCGAACAACCAAAGATCGGAAACAATGCTCGGTAAACACTACAAGCAAATCGGTATGGGTTCTTTCAATATTGAACAGGCCCTGTATACCTAGTCGGCAATGCGTACCAACCATTAAGTGTTTTCTGATATGGGTGCCTTGATAGATGCACGCAAGATGAGGTTTTTTGCTGCGCAACGAGAATCATGATATAATGGGTCGCGGACTTGAATACTGAAATCCGCTAAAGTTGATAATCACAAACGAAGAAAAAAAAGGGGGAGGGTTAAAAGCAAAAATGAATAGGCTACTTCTTGTGGTTGCGGGGCTCAGTTCCTGGAGATTGTAGATCAACGATCCCAAAGAACGAAAAGAAATGTATAGAAGTTCCAAGACGATTCTATGAACTTATGAAAACCCAAAATTATGGATGGCAAAAAAAAAGCATTAACAAAGTTATACATGGTAAACCGGTAATTTTTTTTTCGCCCCAAGCATGTTCAAGGAAAAATAGAATAACGTAGAAAACGCGCAAAGACCCAGAATTTTAGGGAGCTTTGTTTGATCGGTCTTCAATGGCCAAAAAAAAGTAGTGTAAAATTTCTGCATGCGTTTTTATTATATTCTTATTTCTTTCCCTTGCCCTTGCTTGCTGCCGCCTTCTTTTTTTCCTCCTCTTCCATCCTCAGCAGGGCTTCTTCGGCTTTTTTGGCTTCTTTGGCTCTTCGCTCCTTCTCGCGTTCTTCAGTTGCTAAAGCTTCTCTTTCTTCACGCTGTTCCTGAACTTGTTGACGCTTCATTTCGTTTTCTCGCAGAGTCTTCATTTCGACCTGCATCTGCTTCTGTTTCTCATGTTCCAACATTTGCGCCGCCGATGAGAAGATACTTTGACCCCAACCTTCCTTATACGTGTTGGCTTCGTTGGCTGTTTCTTGCAGTTCATGCATAATTTCCTGTTCTGCCACACTGAAATCGCGCCACAAGTCATCACCCACGCTACCCGTACGCATCAGTTGCTGAAGAGCAGGTTTTTCTTGTTGCACCTGGACAAGACGACGCACTGCTTCCATGGCCCGACGAAGTAATGCGGCTCGCAAATGATGTTCCGGAACAGGTGTTTCGCAGTTGAGTAGGGCAATGTATTGCTCTTTCTGGACATTTTCAGGGAACCAGGGTTCAACAGCTTTGAAGCCTGAAAAAAGGGATTCAATAGTTAGCTAGCTGTCATATAATTTCATTCACATCCTTTTTTTTTCTTTTTATTTTCTTCCTTACTCGTAAGCCTTCTGTAAAAATAGGAAAAAACACTCATGGCAGCGATGCAGCCGCCAAGATATAAGGCTGGCAATAGAAGCGAATGCATCGTTATGGAAAGAAGTGCAGAAAGATGAGGAACAAAGCGTGGACGCCTGCAAGTGGTATTTTTTGAAATTTCCACATTGGATCATTTTGATTGGGCCACAACGCACGTTCATCACGTGACGACGTAATGCAACGTAGATTGTCCCTCGCTGTTTCTTTCCTTCCACACCTGTTGCCACGCTTTTCTTTTTACCACTCAATACAGTCATCATGATCTCTGTCCCTGAAGAAAACCAATTCATCAAGCAGTTTGTAGATAGTTTGTCTTCACGTGGAGTGCGCTATGGCAAAGATTATATGCCACGTTCGTTGCATACCACTCCCAAAATCACAGTAAGTTCTCTCAACACTCGGGTTCACCATCGAAAATGACACTCAAAGCTATCCACTACTTAGCGACGTCCCATTGCTCAAAGACAGTCGGATGGTAAGTTATCTTTTCTTTTTTCGAAAGCATTCATAGCATCAGGTTAAATAATTTCCTCGGATGTCTCGAAAAACAATAGATGTCGAAATGAAAGACGAGACGACTTCGTCAAAGACCGACGTATCCAACGATAAACTGGAGTTGGCCGTGAAAGTGCTGAAACCGGCTTCGCAATTTACTATTGGTAATATTTCGGCCGACGATACCGTGTTGGTGTTGAAAAAGAGAATCTATCAGCAACAGAGCGCTTTCCCCGTCAATCGACAGCGACTCTTATTGAAAGGCAAGGTGCTATCCGACCAAAAAGCATTGTCTGATTACGGGATTGCCAGTGGTGCCGTGATTCATCTGATGGCCACAGCGGCACCAAAATCGACTGCAAAAGTGGAGGAAGAAGTAAAGACCGTGGGCCGTTTTGGTCTGTCTCTCGAAGGCGAGAAGACGATCGACAGTGCGGAGTTCTGGGACGCGATTCACCGGACAATCAAGGAGAAGATGCACGAAGACGATGCACAGATTGTTATGAATAAATTAAAGCATGCGTTATAAGCGCAAATAGCAACACAGAGGAGCAAGGAAAAAGAGGAAAAACAAAAAGCTAAATAAAAGGAAAAAAGACTAAGATAGCTGTACAATCATATTATCACACAATATTAGGGGGGAAAAGGGGGAGGGGAGGTGTTGTTTAAGAGTGGCCGATGAGCCAGTTAACTACAGCTATTTCTTGATCCGCATGATCTTCCCAATCTTCGTCCTGTAAAAACCATTCTTCGTCACCATCTACAATGCCATGTTCGGTGATGGCTTGACTTGCGACAGTGCTCACATCAGATTCTCGTCGATGAGGAAGAGAAGGTACGACCAGCGTAGGCAATGGATGGGAATGGGAAGGATCGGTTTGCACTGCGGCATCCACCGTAGAATTTCGTGCGAGTTTCGATAAAAATGTTTGACGATCGGTCTCTCCCAGAAGAAGCATAATGCGTTCGTGTTGGGCTTTCAGCGCGACCTGATCGTGGGGCGACAAGGTCTGCATATCCAAAGTCCCGCGTTCAAATTTCAGGATTTTATCGAGCACAGTCCCGGCGTCAACGTTGGATCGGGGTTTCTTGTCTAATTCTTTGCCATTCGCACTCGTCTGTCGACGACGCGGGACAGAAATCAAATGACTATCACTCAACCGGCTCAGAGATAGTTGCGGGCCGATATCGCCCAAACTCGCAGGACCAGCTGCAGATTTGCGATGATGTGATATATCTTTGTTTTCCATGTTCAGAGCATAGCTTTCGTGGAAAGACGGAGGTCGGGCTCCACCGATCATCGAGGCACGTTTGGCCACCATGGACGATGGACGTTCGTATTTCTTCAAGGAATCGGCGGAGAAACGCACTTTTCGATCTTCGTCGTCACTCAGCACAGAGCTGGATCGTGCAAAAGACGAGGTGGTGCCAGAATTAGGTAAATCTTGATGATGCAAATCCAAGTGATTTAGTGACGTTGCGATCGACGTGGTCGCAGCGGTCAAGTCGGGTAATTGAACTCGGATACTTCGGCTGCCGGTGCTACGCCGAAGCAATCGGTCAGTGTAGGGTGAATGAACATCTAATGTGTCGTGCCCTGGTACTTTTTCCTTGGAAGTAGACGAGGACAACGAGGTGGAAGTGACGCTGGAAATAGATGTAGCTGATGATACTGGAGGTTTCGGTGCAGCGCGCGGGTTTTCGAAAGGGGTCAGCACAGGATCGTTGAATCGTTTGGGTGAGGTGTGATGGCCTGAGATGGTAGGTTTGTCGGAAGGACGACCGTTTAATTTACGCATCGCGCTATCCAGCTGAGATTCACGACGCCACTCAGGCGGTGGCGAAGTCGGCGTCTGCGCTGGTGTAGCCAGTGTTGTTGATTGGCGCGTGACCGGGCGATCATTCAGGTCATCAAGACGGAGCGAATCCGTGGTTTCGAGCGACCGTAATCGATTCGGTGTTAATGATACCCGCATGGTGTCTCCTGAACGGATAAGATCATCAAAATCAATGGCTGGTGCATCCGGGTCATAAATTGACGCCGTCGAGGATACCGGCGTGGATGTGCGATGCGTGCTGATATCGAGATTGCACGATTGGTGTTTTCCTTTTTTGAAAAAGCGAAACCCCTTTTTACTGCTACTGGAAGTGCCTACAGTATTGCTGCTGCTACTGCTGCTGCTGAGAGTGGACATGGGTCGATATTGCGAACTCGTATTGGATTTGAGCGAATGCATGGAGAAAGTGGATCGGTCACGGTGGCTCAAGGCGCTGGAAGATCGAATCGTCGGGTCAGATCCATCCTCGCTGTACTGATCGTATGCATGTTCCATCGAAACATCGGATCTCATGGTGCTAGCTATATAGCAATTTGATAAGCTTTACAGAAACGAGTTTCTGAAAAAAAAAAAGTTTTCTCAAGAAAATAGCTTACTGGAAATACGTAATGGATTCTGAGTGTGAAAGGAGGGAACCGGACTGGGCGCAGGAGAAGGTAGCATTTGCGGCTGGTAACCATAGGTTTGTGCTCGTTTCTGAGGATGGCAATGCAATTAAAAAAGGAAAGAGCGATCGTTTAAGTAATATGCTACGTAGGTTTCACTGGCGGTATTATGTCCTACTTACTTCGAGTCTGGCACGTAATTCGGAACGATGAAACGTACTAGCTAATTGCGGATCATCCTTCAATGTGAGAAACACCTCCTTAAGACGAATATACTCCGTGTTCTCATGCTCGGCCATCACTGCCATGGCTTTCAGCATATATTCGGTAATGTGTTCAATCACCGCGGTAATATAGACAACGACGATGGGCGATATTTCAAACCTTGCTGTCGATTTGGAAAATGGTTTGGATCGTTTATCTGCCAATGCACAACGTTCAATACATTTCTGTCGCAACAAGGTCAAGGCTTCTTTCATGGGGAATGGGTGGCCTTGGGTGCCTAGAAATCGGAGTCGTTCGTACGCTTCATAGTCGACGGTTTCCGTTTCCGTAAAAGTTTTGATTTCCAATTCTGCTTCGATAATGGCATTCTTTCCGAGAGTGGCCGGAATTAATTGGAGCACAGCGGTCTTGATACGCGACAGGTCGAAGGAGCTTGCTGAGGATAGCAAAAATGCAAGAAATTCGTCGTTGAATTGATTGACAGCTTGCAGAGCATCAGAGGATACACAGTAAGTACCGATTTCGGCGATGATGGCGTTGGCCGCTTGCTGGCAAATATACTGTGCATCAACTAGATAAAGAATGGCAGATTCAGTTGACACGGTTCCAAATGGCAGTTGGGTTTCCCAAAGCAACAGGCACAGCAACAAAGTGGAATAAGTTCAGGACAACGGTTTCGGGGAGTTCAAATTAAAGGTAGCCGCTGTTTAGAGGGGAAGTAAGGTAGGGGAACGGTGAATTGCAAAGCTTACCTTTTGACATAACAATGTGAGATGCGATCGTTTCAAATATGAAAGAAGATTAGTCAAACTGATGATGCATAACTCAGAAATGAGGAACTGAACAAAGAAAAAAAAAGAAAAAAGCCGTATATAAGGAGTTTAGGCTACGCGGACAGCGAACAGGAGTATAACCGATGAACACTGAAAATAACTGTATTAAAAAAAAAGGGAAACAAGCAAGGGAAAAGACAATGAGAGAAATAGTAAAAAAAAAAAAAAAATAACGCAAAAAAAAGAAGCTGCGAAAAGATCGAGCAATGTCACTGGATCTGGCGTGAAAGGAGGCGGACGGGAAGCGCTCACCCTACAAATTTTGGAGGAACATGGGGTCCACGGAATCCCAAAAAAGTCCGATCTCTCTGGAGATCTCTTTTTTACCAGTTTTTGAACCATCCATCAGTTTTACATAACTTCACCGCCAATCAGAATTCTTTCTTTTTAATCGTCATTTGATCAATAAACAATAACATAGGCTGAATCAAGGTAATCTAATGGACGATCATCATGTTATGGAAGTTGCGTCGGTTGTCGCGCCGATAAATTTGATAATCGAAAAAAAGCTGTAATCAACTTTTTTATTTGTGTTCCTGTTGTTTGGCTCGACATGGAACTCAGTTTGAATTTTATCGCCTTATTTCCATTAACACGGTACTGTCCGACAGGTTCCAGCAGATCGGCGCCAAGGCTCATTACACGAATCAATGGGAAACCTGGTGACAAATAATTTCGTATATCAGGCGGCAGTGAATTCGCACCCCTCCCCACCCCCGGGTAATGGATGCCTGTAAAGCATGGAAAAGTCCAACTTTTTCCCACAAGCAGGCACGATACCCTATCGCGACGATACCAACCCGCAAAAGTGTCACAATAGTCAATGAGGAGCATTTTCGACGAAATGAAGCATGACGATACAAGAAGGAAATGATGCATAATCGTGACGAATAAGTCAGACGAATTCCAACGGTTCTACTTTATCTTGCCGCTCATGGGATCCAGTCAATCAAAAATGCAAATGAACCGAATATATCGGAATCCCATTCCCTCCTAATTTTCCACATCAGGAGGCGCGCTTCAAGAACCCTGTAACCGGATCGCACACGTCAAGCATCAAAGCTTATGCATGTACGTAGCCAACTTTTTTTTTCTCTCTTCCCCGTATTTATCTCTGACGTTATTTCTAAGAAACCCAATCGTTGCTCAAGCAAATAGCCAAAAAAAAACCTTAAAACCGTATTCAATTTCTCGGAATAGAACAATTAGCGCAAATTGCTTACCACAAAGACCCTTGTTTGTAAATAAGCTTCCGTTTTATGATCTCGGACATGGTTTGTGGTCGATACACCATCTTCATTCTTGATCGTCTTCACTCAAAGATTTAAGTTGTTGATTCGGTGCAATATCTGTATGGATGAGCTCTTTACGTATCCGCGCTTCAATTTTAAGATTTAAAAGATCTGCAACAGCTCGCATTATCCGGTTATGCGACTTGGAATTCACGAAAAACTTGAATGGCTGCACTATGTCAGTGTCAGCGTGCCTGGATTGGAGGGAAAAGGAAAAGAAAAAAAAAAGAAAAGAAAGCAACTCCTCGAAATCATGTTGAAAAACCAATGACATTCTCACGAGAAATAAATGTGATAAACACCTCCAATTTGATGCGCACAGAAAGTGTCCTCCTACCCAGTATGGTAAAAAGATAAAGCTAAGTTTGACGGATTTTTATTTTATTTATTTGGACGAGCCAAGTGATCTTTCTAACTCCATACACTAAAAGGAATCAATCAATTTGCGGAAGATAAAATGACTAAATCTGAAAATATAACTTACCGACAAAATGTCGTGGTCCTATAGGGGCCGTATCCTCTTGCCAGACACTGGCAGACGGCCGTATAAAAGAATTCAGTGTAGAATTGACTGATTTTAGGGGAGATGGCTTCCAGAAGACGAGCTTGAAGATGATGACTATGGGACGTTTCTTCTTCCGGTGGCGTTTCTTGCGTCGAAAAAGGATGATGAGTGGATTCGAAAAAAAGCGAGCGAGATACGAGAGAAATTGAGTGGATACGAGAAAGAATCAGGCGGATACGAGGAAAAGCGAGTGAAACGAAATCCATTTCGATTGAAGTAATAGCTGGATTGGCTGACAAGATCCGCAGCTGCACGGAAAAGCAGAGAAAGACGAAAAAAAAATGGTAATTTGAGTCACTGCGATGGGTTGACATTTTTGGCTCATTATATATTACAGTCTTTAGAAGGACAAGCGACTACGGAAGCTGAAAGCCAATTACGTAGCAATTCAACGACGAACCCGAAGAGCAGCATAGACCTTCTGAGAAACTATGAGGTAGGACAAAAAAAAGGAAGAAAAAAAGAAAGCCCAACGCTTACTTTTGCTAATGTGAACTTTCAGATCGCTCAAGGAACGCGACAAGCGCTGCGTACCTTCTACTCATCAGAGATCGAGCTGAAAAATGAGAAAAAGCTTCGAATCATGGAGGCAAAGGCTTACCGAAAAATCCTGGCCGACGAACGGAAGTCCATATTGCAAGCAGCTGGCAAGAAGGCCAAACACGCGATTTTATGTATTGGCACCCAAGGAACCGGCGTTGGTTCCCCCATCAAGGGCCGTGCTAAATAAGGAGGAAAATGGATGAGTAAGACTTCTTCATCGTCAAAATACGCCGGTCGTAATGACAAACGAATTTCGAACCAGTGTGTCTTCTGTTACGGTCCAGTCGTACGGCCGACACGAAGAGCGACAGTGGACACCAAAGGAAAGCTTTTCTGTTCCGGGAGCGTCAATGTGCAGTAACCCCTATTGCATTGCCGTACAGCACGGACGCGGAACCCAAAGTGGCGATGGTATGGCTGCCGTTGCCATTGCTATTGCAGCAATCAGCACCATGAAAAACGGAATCACCCTTGCACCATTCAACCCCAGAAGAATCGGTCAACTTCATGCTCAATCCGAATCTTCTACGGCTGCTCCTTTAGCTGATTGACTGGAGAGTATGGCATTTGCATAACGGTGGAAACAGTCAGGCCTTCGGGTAGACCGACAACAATTCCGTTGAATTTCTACCTATCTTAGTATAGTCACGAATGAATATGTATTGATAAAATAAGATCAACAGTGTAAGCTTTAGTGTTAACGCATGAATGTAATTAGCGGTTCGAAAAAGTTGCAAGAGGACATAAAAAAAGTTTTGATGGGGAGCGCTTTTTTGGAAAAAGTGTAATCGAGAGTATCCCGTATCGCAATTTTACAGTGATGTGAATTTGGTTTTCGTCGATTATTTGGGTGTGATTTCGTTATGATTTTAGTCATTGCAATCGTAAGATTTTCTTTGGACCGATCTCAGACGACGTTTCAATCACTGCTTGGTGTTTTGTCATACGTTGTAGATCGGTTTGTCGCCAGGATTCGTCCATTATTGCAAATTGCTGGTTATAACTACAGTAGACATATTTGCATTCTGGATGAGCTTCTCCATTAGAATACCGATCGAGTCTCTTCATCCACGACTCGGATCTACCGCCAAGATCAATCCATATGGGTAACGCTGTCACAAGACAGCATTGCGGATCCTTCCAGATATACCTTGTAACCAAGGACTGCTTAACTGATAATTATCGATTACAACGAAACACTAAGTATGAATAAGCAGATCCCATTAATCGAGATCAAGCAGTCTCAAGGCATTCTGGTTGTCTTCTTTTTTCAACGTAATTCTTTCATATATCACAGCTGCAAATCGAAATATGATATGCTGTAAAATCAATGGGACTCAAGTCTATCTTCGAAAGAACAAGTTGTTGGTACGAGCATGTTGAAGATTCGGTGACGATAATCGAGTTGACTTTAAGATGCGGGTGTTATGTATATTTCGAGTTAGTTTTTGTCAGAATTGATAATGTTTGTTCGATCATATATCAGTCGATTGAAGTTGTACATTCCATTCACCACACCACTGCCATAGTTCCTTATTGGAAGACTTAGGCTTAGCGCATCAGACACTGATATGTGCTGAGTTAATTAATGGTCATGCAGAAAGTACGTTGGACAAGAAGCTGGCTTGAGATATCTCGCTGGACAGTAAGCTGAATGAAGAAGCTTGCACCAACACACTTGACGCACGCTATATGTACGCATTCACCCGTTGCGGACATCACTTACAATTTCGGCTTCAGTAAAGAGTTTAGCAACCATCGGTAAGCTAGGTTTGTCCGTTACATGAATTTTCTTCTGGACTCAGATTACGCAAGAGGATCAGCAGTTGCGTTCTTCAAACATAGAGAGTGAGGAGAGAAATCTGCTGGGAAAAGCTACATTAAGCAACTGAAATCAGCTGCACTATGCGAACTCGATATCTATGCAGACTGCGTCTGCGGTAAGCTATTCCAGGTATCCTCTGAAATCTAATATCATCGATGCAATGGATGATGTAATGTTTGGTGAAGAAGGAAGAATAAAGATCGTAATCAGAAAGACATAAGGTATGTTGAAACGACATTTAGTAAGAACTAAAGGAAAGGAAGGATAAAATACGAGATATGAATCATTAGTTCTATAATCTATATCTGTTTACAGTCAATAATGGATCATTATGTGCATTTACAAAATTATAAGAAGACATCTATCTTTTAGATAGCTCTAGCTCTTTTGAATGACGAAAGATCATTCGCAAGAGGAATGAGTGATTTAAAAAATTTCATTCATTGTGCTGTTCGGCATTTGTGAGCAGTTGGAGCAGTTGTGACCAAATTCCCAAATTTGTGGCCAGAGAACATAATACTTTCCTGAAGCCTCTTAGGAAATCAGATGGATATCCATATTACACACAATGGAACATCCATTAACTGGCCAGCAACTTGGAATTTTTGGTTACGGAAATGTATCTCATTTCGTTCATACAAATTCTCGGATAGTTGGCACTCTCCAACGGAAAAAGGAAATCTGTCGCATGAGGACAACTGCTGTGTGGTACGAATTTCACATCCAATACGTGCTGAGTTTGTGATCTCCGCATTATATAAAGTCCTTTGATCGTAGAACATGGTAAACGTTGAACCACTTTATGTATCAAACAATTGAAGTGCTCTTTAACAATGGCCGTCAATTGGAGTTTCTCTGTTCATACATTGATCAGGGAAGCATGGTTTTCTCCGCGTGCAATGATTCAGGGGAGCGTAATGCAACCGTTAATTATGGATCAATATTCCCATGCTTCTCCTAAACAGAAAACTAAGAAGCTTTGGCAACACATTATATATCCTTTGTACGATAAAAACGCAGATCGGTGCTGAAAATATTTGCATGAGCACATTCAACAGTTATTCAGCAACAACATATAAAATACCGGGTTTCTACCGCGTCCAACTAATTTCCCTCGTCCGCCCTAAAAAAATTTTTGCTCCCTTTTAATTTTATTTTTATTTTGATGCATCTTTCTTCAGTCCTACTTGTTTCTCTCCTAGCCAGCTGGGCTTCCGCCACCCAGTTATCGGATCGCGGTTTATGCACGATCGAAGGCGATTCAACGGATTGCGCTTTGGCTTGTTCCGAAATGACAGAAGGCAACGGTATTTGCGTCTACGACCGTTGTTACTGCACTGACACCGGTATTGGCAATTGCGATGACAACAATCACGAGGGCTGCGACGCCATTTGTCAAGATTTATCCGAGAGCCTTATTGGATTTTGCATGGATAATCGATGCAACTGCTTGTCGTAACCATTCCCCATACGCTAATGCGCTAAAAAGGATAATCCTCAAAACGCCGATTTCACGTAAAATGCGCATACCTCACAACGTACTCGACGTATTCCAACATGCCCTCGCGACCTGTTTTGTTACCCTACTTTTTTCTCTCTGTCGTACACAATTTCACCACAAACCTTTATTCTACATCTGATACCTATTAGTAATCATTAATGCAGTTTCATGCGTCAAGTATTTGTATATAAAATCCAAAAATTGAAGGCCTCACACTGAATAATGTAGTATTTATTTTCATTAAGAATCACGAGTAAAATTTAATACTTTCAACACCACAGCATTGAATAATAGGGCGGTCCGGCCTTGAATTTCTAATGATTGTTGAGAATTTGCCCACTTGGGAAATACAGTTGTTCTCACTTGTGGGGAAAAAAGAATGCCATTATTCCGATACTGCATGCTTGGTATCTGTGGGTGGGGTGAATGGTGGAGGAGGATGAAATAGCAAGGAGGTCGCTGATGATCGGCGATCGGAATCAATATGCTCATACGGAGGGTTTGGATGAAAATCGTAGGATACAGGCAATGGTTGTCGGACAGATACTGGAGTAGTGGGAGTCGTAGACATAGCAGGTGTCTGTGGATGCTGAAGTGCGGATGTAGGCACTTCAAATGTATGAATGGGGATAGGCGGGACATATTCTAGTTTCCATGTTTGATCCACCAGTGAGGGTGCTTTAGGCATCACCGGTGTCGGTGCTTGTGAAGGATAATAGGTATGTACAGAGGGTGATCTAAAACGACTTTGGTATTGGTCGTCTATGGCATGGGGTGACATGCTCGGATAAGCTTGATACCGCATCATATAATCAGGATCGGCATGGATAGGGAGTTGGATTGTGTTCATGCTTTCCATTGATTTTTCAGGTTTTCGCATCGTCGAAGGGTTATCATAGGCCGTGTAATCGTACTGCGCTTTGGGATGAGCTGGTGCTACTGCCGCATGGTGAGAAGTGTGAGTGGTCGTGTAATCTGTCCATTTCATTTCCGTCGGTAGACGACCCACGGAGTGCCGTTTGATAGGTTTGGCGACGCATGTACAAGTAGCTAAAATGATCCAGAATGCGCATGTGGCAATAGCAAAAATCCACGTCCCGTCTACCATGATGCAGCTGTTGGGAACTGACTTTTTTAGATGACAGCCTCTCAGATAGCGCGAAGAAGACACCCGTCTTACCGATGATATAACAGGGGAAATAGTTTGTCATGCTCAGTATCCAACTTTGAGCAATAATTGATGAAACCATGAGCAGGCCTGGTAAACTCAATGACACCGTCCGTCCAGGGTTCCTGTCCCCCGAAACCAGTGACAGCCAGTATGGTGAAAAAGAGAGGCACAATATTCACGATGCTCAGGATTTTGTCACCTCGTAAAATATGCCCACGGTTGCAGCAGCATGCATGCAAGCCTATGGCGGTAGCGCTTAGCAACGATAGGCCTAGCGTAATATACCAAGCCATATACTACGTTTGCATCAGAATATGGAATAATTTCTCGATAGTCTTCCGGAAAATTTTGTGAAATGGGTGTACTTACTTGCCAATGTCCGGCGGTGAGCCAGTCAGAAATGAACATCTAGTATTCAGAGTCAGTCTCATATGGCAAAGAAGTCGTGTATGTTATGCGCCACCTGACGTTGATATGCAGCTAATAAGATACATTGGGTTGCGTGGCACGCAAAGGCGATGATACTAGTCAAAAATAGGAAGATCCGGATGACATTGATGAAAACAATAATTCGCATGTCGATGTATCATATAAAATTTGAGTCGCAGAATACGAATACAACGAATGCCTGAAGCTGTAAAGTTATTATATTCGACGTCTTATAAGTAAGGAGTAAATAAGGGGATCAAGATGAAGGAAATTTTGGATCAAACCGTAGCCCATTATCCACATGTTTTTGACGAAAGGTAAAAAATAAAATAAAAAAAATACTCGGTTTTATTATTTCTCCACGCCCTTTTCATGCGAAAACTAATGCCAAAAATGTATTGGTTTTTCGCAGCCATTCAATGGCTTTCGAAAAATCCTCTTTACTTGGAAACAACCAAAAAATTATTTCGATCTATAAGCAAGAAAGGGAACACTCTCCCTTTGGAAGAATAAAATTTCCGTTTGAAAACGCATGCATGCAGACCATTTAATCTATCCTTGACAGATTTGGATTCATGGGTGAACACCTTTTTTGGGTTACAACAATGGCCACTCGCCCATGATTGAGGTCACCTTGAGAAAAAGAGTAATGGTCAGTAAATTTATATTATGGGAAGCCTGTACGATGCCAGCAACACAAGGACTCTACCATCAATTATCACGCCGCTTTATATTATATAAGGTGGGCAATACCCCACTGTAAAGATTGCACATGTTGGTGACTGTGATGTATCCCCTGTGCAGTTGTTCTCTAAACGAAATATGTCTTTTTCAAGTTTTGCAGATCCTCAAACGGTACTTACTCTGTAAAATTGAGTACATAGGCGAATTTGGTGAGAATCCATACAGGGAGAATCTAACCTCAGATCAAAGCGATGGTCAACACTTTTTTCCGATGACCTAGACGCAGTACGGCATTAGGGTTGACCCGATTCATTATTGCGTTACGAATAAAGAAGAAAACGACCATATTTCCGCAGCAATATATGCTCAAGCGCACAAAATGGTCTGAAAGAATTTACCCCACTCATAAAAAGCCCTGAATTTCCCTCGACATAACCATGACTACAAAAATACTCGCACTACCATTGGTCATTCCCATCTATTCCAATCGTAATTCAGTTTGAAAACTGCAAAGTTCACCGTAATAATGAGAAAAGGACACCTCAAAATAAAAAAGATCCAGACACCATCGCCACTATAAATGATCGGACATCGGAAGGATTCTAATCAGGAATGTGATTTCTTTTTTGTTTATGAAAGTGCGTGCATCTGCGTTCTTTTTATGATCCAAGATGTGATTTTAGCTCGTTTCGTAAACTGCTAACATTTACTCGCGACGACGACCTAACACAAGAACGATATTACATCAGCCAATCTAATCGACCCTAGAATATTTTGATGATCTTTACTTACCGAAACCACCACGGAATTCAGGCTTGAAGTCACCAGAAGCACCCTCCTTGCGTCTGTAGTCATCACGGTCACCGCGGGGACCACGACCACCTTCACGACCCTCACCGACTATAAAAAGGGATGGTTAATATCGATCCAAACGTCGGTTACATAGATTTTTTTCATATTCTTACAGTTGCGACGGGGAGCGGCAGGACGAGCAGCCTTCTTCAAGGTAGCGGGGACAATCTCAGTGGGCAAGTGAAGGTCTACATGAAAATAAGAGTGCTGTCAATGATATTGTACATGGATTTCGTGGTAAAAACTGTGATGATGCTTACACTCGCGGAGATAGTCAATACCCTCGTTAGTGAGAGTATAGTAGTAGTATTGCCAAGAGAACTGAGTCTTGACGTAGCCCTTGGAGGTCAAAGACTGCATGATCTTGATGACTTCGAGGTTGGGAACGTCAATTTCAGAGTGCTTGGGAGCATTGAAGTCCTTGGCAGCGACCAACGCACCGTCTACAAGAAACAAACTTTTTAGTCATCTCGACTAGGCTCATCGATAAAAGTTCGGTTGAAATGGGAGACAAATGGCGTACCCTTGAAGAGAGCTTCGTAAATAGCCTTTCTGTTTTGCTTCTGGACAAGCATATTGTGACTAATGTTATCAATAATGGCAAAAATATAAAATGTAAGTAAAGTCTCTCATTGTCACCATTTCCCTTGACCATGGCAGCCCAAAATATGCCATCCGATGATTTGCTTGCCATCCACACTTATTACACTTGTAATCAATCCCCTTTCCTATTCATCCATCTTTCCAATCCTTCTGTGTCCCATCCACACACTGTATAGTGACCACCCATACTTACAATGCGGTGATGAAAGAGGGCTTGCTTCGAATGCACACGCCAACGTCGCTTGAGCCCCTCTCCCAGACCGGTGGAGCCGTTGCCCGACGAGCACCGGAATATGACATCACTCTAATTTTTGTCCGGCTCAGTCTGAACGAGAGGGAGCGGCGATTGAAATGTAGCGACCGTTGCCCTATTTTTTTTTTGCTGCCAAGTCCCTGACACACGTTCGCATTATGTGTGCTACCAAACTCTTTGCCAGACTTTGTTCATACACCAAGACCGTATTATCAAAGACCACGCTAATGTGGTTTTAGATTGAACCCAAAAGCCACTGCTGAAGTTTGTGTGCATACAATAGAGTAGTCACGTCAAATCTCTCTGCCTGCGATCCTTTCGAGACGAGTAGATCGCTTCCATCTCAATCGTGTTGCGTTCAAATTATCTCATGCAGCACTGGATAGTTTTTCCTCGTACTGATAATGGTGAGTCAGCTTTACTGTGCCTTGCTACTGCTACTGGGGACGACGCTGCTGCCCCTGTGGGATGCAGTTTGAAAACCAAGAGTGAGTCGTCATGAAACAAACGCTTTCATAGCATCCCTCCCAGTTTCTCGTAACTTTCTTCCCTTCCAAAATTTTATCTAGGGAACTCACTTGAAGCTGCTTTTTGTCTATCGCGGTTTGCACCCACCGCTTTTGTATTTCCCTGCATTTCGTTCCCTTTATTTCCCTTGCCACTTTGTTTTCTTTGCTACTGGCCTTTTTTTTCCCCAACCTTCGTGACGTACAGCATTAGATTAACGGCTTCTTTTTGGGAACCAGTTTTACACTACATTGATATCAGATTGAGAGAATCGTTCTCAAAGGCGCAGCTCACTTTAATGCTATCGCATGCAAAGGATAGTTTAGTAAGCAGTTATAGATCAATATCTCGATGCAAAAACTACATAACAAAGCTTATAATGCGTCAGTGTGCTTTCATTATTGAGAATGCGCGGAAAGCTAAACAGCTTTCGTGGATTCTAACAGAGATTCTGTTTTTTTCGTCCACCGAACAATTTCAGACTGACCCACGTCGTTCAAGATCCTGAATAGCTTTCTCCACATTTTTGAACCATTGTCCATATGAGTGACGCGTATAGTAAATTTGCTAGTATTATGTGCCAAATTTATAGTGACTTCCGATTTATATTATCGGTGCCATCGTCTTGCTGACGTCCGGAAGTGAGTGATTAAAAAAAGTCGCTTTTGGGAGTGTGAACTCCGATAAACTTTTCGGAGCGGAATGCGCACATCGCGTGCAGCCCAGTCACACGTTGTCTCACAGCGTGATTCCTCGTCGCGTCGCGCGTTTCCCTTTTTTTTTCTTTAGATACTGGGACTTTTTGACATTTGGTCATGGCAGGCTCTTCAAAGACGAACAAGAAAAATGGCACAACGGGGTCTTTGGGATCAGCCGCCCAAAAGACCCTCTTTTCCTACTTCAAGCAAGCACCCGTGCCTGCTGAACGAACAACACCCACACCCACCGAAAAGCCAGTAACGGAATCGTTGGCGGTCCGAGAACCAGAATCTAAAGAAGAAGACGCGATGGACATTGACAATGAGTCGCAGAACGCTTCAGATAATGTAAAAGAAGAAGTGTCCTTGCAAGGTCGCCCAAGGAAACGAGCAAACTACGTCGAATCGGAGGACGATCACGAAGACTCACCATTACCTTCTTCTACTCCAGGTAATTAAAATAAGAGCAAGACACAGAAAAAAAGTTACGGGGAATATAAGTAGTGCAACATAACCGATGGTTTTTATTTTATTGGATTCTGAAGGCAAGAATGAGCAGACAAGAAAAAGAAGGCAGAAGAAACGCATTATCGATGAAGACGACGAAGACGACGAAGACGACGAGTACGTGCCTGCCGCCATTGGCAATGACAGTGACCACGATGAGGATACTTATGTGCCTGGTATGACAATTGAAGGAGAACAGACCAATCGTTATCATCTAATCCCGTGATTATTGTTTCAGAGCACTTTGATGATATGGATGAGGACGAGATCAAATCGCCTGTCAAGCTGCATAAATCTCCAGCCGCCGTGACACCACTCCGTGAACGATTCCAGGTAAATTACTCTGCATTAAAAAATTGACATAGAAAAACGCATTCACTCATTCATTTCCTCACTTTGATGCTGCAGTCCATATCGATGTCTCCATCATTGAAAAGACCAAGTAGTAAAAGCAGCCAAATGCTTGCAAACTTGTCAACGAGTGAGGCACAGAAAAAGGTGCGTTCAACCCATATATTATCAACCAGATCGTCAGCTCAATGGAGATAAAACTGTGTAGGAACGTACGCAAAAGTTCAAGGAAAAGAATGACGTACGATACTCATGGCTTGCAGAACAAAAGGATGCCAATGGAAACCCAGTGGGTATGTGTGTTGCTGTAATCCCTTTTTCACTGCAAGTCATCTAAAAGGCCTTCGCAAATGATAGGATCCCCCGAGTATGATCCGCGTACTTTGTATATACCTAAGCAAGCTTGGAACAATTTCACGCCATTTGAACGACAATATTGGGAAGTCAAATCCAAGCAGTGGGACACGGTACGTTGTTAATATGGGTGAGCGAACTTGGCCACGAATACTCATCGTCAAACTTTCGTAGCTTGTCTTTTTCAAAAAGGGGAAATTCTACGGTAACACTTCGCTTCCACTTTGTCTATCTGCATTCATTAGTGTGTTTTTTTATTGATGTTTACTTACTTGCACTCCATAGAGCTCTACGAAAAGGACGCAGATATTGGTCATCAGATTTTCGATTTGAAAATGACCGATCGTGTCAATATGCGGATGGTTGGTGTACCCGAAATGTCATTCGATTACTGGGCTGCCCAGTTTATTGCAAAAGGGTAGGCACAGAGGTTAGACAAGCTGGATCGTCACATATCATTTAACAGGATGCTTGATTAGACATAAAGTGGCGCGAGTGGATCAGATGGAAACGGCAATTGGAAAAACCATGCGCGAGAAAACGGAACAGAGTAAAGCTGACAAGATTATCCGACGCGAGTTGACGTCTGTCCTGACTGCCGGCACATTGGTCGATGCTGGGTTATTAACGGACGATATGAGCACTTACTGCATGTCAATCAAGGTAAGCTCAAACGTCTCGATATAACCCTGTCTTTGTCTATTCACTGGAAAAATTATGACAGGAATATTGTCCAGCGGAAAATTTGCCACCGACGTTTGGTATTTGCTTTGTTGACACTGCCACTGCAGAATTCAATGTGGTGACTTTTGAGGATGATGTCAATCGCACCAAATTTGAGACATTGATTATGCAAATCAAACCGCGAGAACTTGTGACAGAAAAGGTATTTCTCATCGTCATGAAAGAATGAAAATGCTATCTGGATGAGGTGGGAACTCATTTCTTCAATAATAATATAGAACCGATTGAGTCAGTCCACCAGGCGCATTCTCAAGAATACGCTGGATAGCCCCATCTGGAACATGCTTATGCCTGATATCGAATTTTGGGATGCACGAACTACCGCTGACGAAATTCGAATTGCTGGTTATTTTAACAGCAACCTGGATAACGACGGTGAGTGCAATTACAACATACAGTTGAGAGAAGAATCGAACATAACTGACCCATCTTGATGCAGACTCTTGGCCTCAAGCATTCAAGGCGGCTTTGGAAAAACCGATACTGATGTCGGCCGTGGGCGGCCTACTTTGGTATTTACGATCGGTAAGAGCAGAAAATGAGAAAAATCTCGCGAAAATATGGGAGTACTGACGTGTTTTTGTGTAAAGCTCAAACTTGATAAGGAATTGGTGTCAGCCCGAAATATTCATGCATACGATCCTATCCGCAATGCTTCGTCATTGGTGCTTGATGGACAGACGCTGGCCAATCTTGAAATTTTCCAAAACTCTTACGATGGTTCGACGGAAGGCACACTGTTCAAGTTGATTGGAAACAGTGTAACACCTTTTGGCAAACGATTGTTTAAACGGTGGTTATGTCATCCTTTGCGACGAGCCGTCGATATTAACGCTCGCTTGGACGCTATCGAAGACTTAATGCGCATGGTGGATCTGCATGAAGAACTGACCAACCATCTTGCCGGTATGCCGGATTTGGAACGTCTTATATCTCGTATCCATTCCGGTCGATGCAAGGTGAAAGAGTTTCTTACCACCTTGGAAGGTTTCAGGAAAACGCAACAAATCATTTCCTGTCTGCGTAGCTATGCCGATAATCTTACATCCGCTCTTCTTCAAAATCTGGTGGAAAGCTTTCCAAACATTGACGAACGTGTGGAGTTCTTTAGCCAAGCATTTATCACGGCCGAAGTGGACATTGATTGTAAGTTGGACCAAATCCACATGGAAGAGAATAATGATTTAACCATTTGCTTGGATGACAGATCAAAAAATGATCTCCATTATCCCAAAAAAGGGAGTCAATAAGGAGTGGGATGCACTTAACAAGCAAATCAAAGATCTCGAAGTAGAATTTGATCGGTATCTGTTACAGCTTAAAAAGGACCTTAGGTAAGCTCAAGTAGTCCAAGAAAACAATTGTCTCTTTTTTTGACCACCATCTAACAACGACATCCGGTAAATAGATGCGCCAAGTTGGTCTTCAAAGATCTGGGAAAGGAGATCTACCAGGTAGAGGTACCGAAAGGTGTCAAGGTACCGCAAGACTGGATCCAACTGTCCGCGACGTCCAAAGTGAATCGTTACTGGAATAGCAAAATCAAGGGCATGGTCACACAATACAAGGAACTGCTGGAGACCAAGAATGCGTTTATCAAGAATTTCACGAGCGAAGTGTATGCTGATTTTGACCAGCATTATGTGATGTGGTTGAATGCCGTGCAACATATTGCTCAAGTGGATGCGTTGGTGGGGTTAGCCAAAGGATCTATGAATCTCGGCGAACCGGCTTGTCGTCCGCAAGTCTTGGAACAGGAAGAAAGCGTCATGGAATTCGAAGAATTGCGCCATCCCTGCGTTGTACCCGGTGTTGCGACCGATTTCATTCCCAATGATACCCGTCTTGGTGGACAAGAACCCAGCATCATTGTTCTCACAGGTCCGAACATGGGCGGAAAATCCACGCTTTTACGTCAAACATGTGTTGCCATCATCATGGCCCAACTCGGCTGTTACGTCCCCGCCCGATCGTGCCGTCTTACCCCTTGTGATCGTATTTATACCCGTATCGGTGCCAATGATAACATTATGGCTGGTCAGTCCACGTTCATGGTCGAACTAGCCGAAACTTCGAAAATTTTACATGAAGCCACGCCACGCTCCATGGTGATTCTCGATGAACTCGGCCGTGGCACATCGACTTTTGATGGTTATGCTATCGCCTATGCTGTGTTACACTATCTCGCAACGCATGTCGGCTGCCTTGCAATGTTTTCCACTCACTATCAAACATTATGTCGAGAATTTGAACGCAACCCGGAAATCAATAACATGCATATGTAAGTTTGACATCTCTATTTATTTCAACGCTCTTTTTGGTCACAGGACTCATTATGTATTTAATCATCTCAGGGGATATATCATGGATGAAAATGAGCAAAATGTTACATTCCTTTACAAGTTAACCGCTGGTATTTGCGAAAAGTCTTTCGGTATGAACGTGGCCAGCATGGCTTCCGTGCCTCAATCTGTCATTCGAAAAGCAGAACAAGTAGCCGAAGAGTTTGAAAAGACGCATCGTCTCAAGGACACAACGTACAACATGATGGTAGACGGTGCAGAAACCGAGTCTGTTCCTATTACCCCCGCCGTGCTTACCGACTTTGCATACCTGATGCGGTCATGCGACCTGGATGATAAAGCCGAGGATATTGGGGACAAGGCTGAAGATATGCTCACATCCGAAGGCCGTCAATTACGACAAACTCGTGTCTTGCAACGTATCTTGAAAGGATTTTCGCGCATTGTTCATTCCACCTAAAGCTAGGCTGACCACACATTATTCAATTTCCCCTCTTTTTCACTACCTCTTCACCCAGAAAATAATTATGCTTCTAGCTTTGCATGCATCTATTGTATCAAACATCGGTCCATCCACCAGTATATCAAAAATCCCCCTTCACAAGTGGCTTTATAGCGCTGTTCAAAGCGCAGCGGCACCATGATGGAAAACTTTGCTTTTTATGGATTTCGTATGAATTCTTGTGAAATCAAAAAATATGTGATAACCTTGTGCAAAAGGACAATTCACAGGATCCTCCAGTATTTTATACACCGCACCACGCATGGATATAGCTTATTGAAGCTACAGTGCTACCGTATTCGCTGTTCAGCAGCTGATCACCCTCTCTACTCTGAGCTGTAAAAAGGAGTTGAGGTAAAGCGTAACGTGGCGACGATGCGGTTAGGTAGTACAACAGGAACATTACACTCTGAAAACGCCAACACGATGAGCACAGTCACCAAAAGGTTTAAGTTCAAGGGATCAGCGAGTAGTTGTTTTGATCTCATGCCGCCAATCCAGTTCCTCATTGCTCGTCACCACATTTGTGAGTCCATGTTTTTGACGATAATGATGTCAAGAGCAATCTCCCTCAGTTGGAACGAATAACCAATAGGTCAGTTTGACGTTAACTGAGCCAAGTAGCCTGGGCAAGAGTGAGCTGCGGCAGGCAGAAAACATGAATAAAAAAGGATGGTTTTGGACAAGAAGAGTTTATTGGACGTTTTTGAATAGAGAACAGGTGAACGACAAACAGAATAAAAAGCCTACCCTATTCATTGATCTGCCTTTTTTCAGCAGGTCTATTTTCTTATAAAACATACCGTTTTGACGTCGCTTTAGGCATCAACTGGAAACGGCTGTAATATAAAGAAGTTAAGAGTTTTCATTTTATTTTTCTTTTTATATGAAGTGGCGTAGTTCGTCCACAGGACATTAAGCTCACTTTTTTATTTTATTATTCAACACATAAAGAATAATAAAGGCAAAAGCCTTTTCTTTTTTTTTCATTTACCTTTGTTGCGATTAAAAAGCAAACCCACCGACATACCTTCCACAATGACCGCGCTGATGACTAGTCAGGCGCCCAAAGGGAAGAGCCGACGGGAACGAAAACAATCTTCTTCAGAGGATGGCCAATCCTATCATTAGAGGATGGTTTTCGGATTTTTCGCCATACCCCGAATGCTTTACCAAAAACCGGAGCGTTCATCATTACCAGTAACCACCAGCCTAGCAGCCCCTGATTCCGAACTGGCGCACAAAAGAAAAAAAGAGATACGAAGAAACGCCCTCTTTTTATATCTTTTGCGGACCTTCGATTTGTGACCCTGTTTATGACCGCGAATGCACCTCATTGGCTCGATTCTCGCAACAAAACTGGCGAAATTCAGCGCCTCACACTTCTTTCGCGTAAGCGATGCAAAGAGGAACTGCGCCGTGTCATTCATGCTACCAGCAGCATCCAACGTATACTACAGTCACTCTATAACGTGCACTATAGCCTATGATTGGACGCTGGTGCGACATGCTTCAGACTTTGCGCACATGCTTTCTCTTGTTTTGTGGTATGAGTTTCTCATACCTTGCCCTGCCCCTTTGTATCAGTTTTGTTTCGCCTGAAACCGTTTATACAAACTATGCTATAATAGTAAAAGCTCATTTACTACTGCACATTGACAGGGTGCTATTCCCATGGTGCCGTGTTGCAATGGCGATGGAACACAAGTCATTTTAAGAATATACTCCAGACTATATTCTAGGCTGCGCCACCCGGTCCTCTTTTTAACATACCAATATCAGCAGTAAAGATGATGCATACCAAGACTCTGGCACCTGTTTAAGCTAATTTCCTGTTGTGGGATGTGTTGTATTTTTGTTCGCATGAATTTAATTTGCAGGACTGTGCAATCATCTCCACCTGAAACGGAGTTTTTTGATGGAGGTTGCGAAAACGGAACTCCAACTGGCTTCTTGTACGCTTCATTTGTCACTGCTTCTGTTTCTATGGTGCTTTCGGCGATTGTACTCTTCGTTTTGAGGTTTTTATGGCGTGATGCTTGCGTTGTGAGGATAAAACACCACGCCCGAAAAAGGCCAGACAGCGAATTGAAGGCGGAACCAAGAGCTGCTGAATAGATAGAGATATAAAGCATAATCAGCTTTTCTTATGGACTGCTCTCGAATATCATGGACCCGATAACTGTACCACAGGTGGAAACGCGAACCGAGAGATTTTTAGTAACGATTATTTGAAGATAACTAAGCGCAATTATTTAGAAGGGCTGATGTTGGAAAAAAAGGAGTTGACGCTGGTGCGTCTAGTGCTATTGATCTCTCTTCTCTATTAATTGAAAATGACCCATCCAGTAACATCAATTTTTTATTGTATGTAGGTGTGAATTAGTGACGTTTGAAAGCAAATAGTAAAGATTATCATGTGTATTTACAAAGAGAAGAAGGAAATAAGATGAATCAAAATATTTTACGGAGAGCAAAGTTTAGTAATTTTCATGGACCTTTCAACACGGGTCGTGGCACTAAAGTGTCCCTGGACTCTTTCGTGGCGCCTTAAAGCGTCCAACCGAGTAAACTTTTTGCCACAATGATCACATCGACACAGAGGCCGATTTTGCTGGTGGATCGTTTGATGCCGCGACAAGTCATACGAACGTCGGAAGGATTGGTGACAAGTACGACCTGTGACTGGATCGACGTAACTGCATACAAACTGATGGTGCATCTTATCCGAAGCGGCTGTGCGTGAAGTGATCCTCGTCATGGATGGCTTTGAATTAAATGGATAGGAGGAATTGAATGATTTCGTCTTGTCGGCCGGTGAAAAATGGATAGGAGCAAGTTGTGCGTGTGGCAATGGCCTGTTGATCGTGAGCGTAGAAATGGCAGGTAATTGGATTGTTTTTGGTGGCGATAAGGATGATCTGGATACTACAGTATTTGCTACTCCATGCGATCGTTCTGTATCACAATAATAAGCTTGCATATCCGATTGGGTCGCATTTGCATAGGACCATCTATTGGGGGTCTCAGAACCCATCGATTTCATTCCATCGTTCACATCAGCCAACGAAATGGCCGAATCCTTGCGACAGTATGCGTTGGAAATTCTTAACACGGTCGGTTTAATGACTGGCACGTTGCATGCTATAGCTATTGAGTTTTGAGTTAGTTGAGACAATGCTCTTATCCCATGAAGAGTAAACATTCAATCACTCACTTGTACTGGGCGGCGAATAAATTGTTTTCCGCCGCAACCATAAATCCAAGCGTTCATGGCGTCTCAAGGCTTCTTTAAGGCTAAGGTCATCGTAGATCTCGCGCGACAATTTATCTGCCGTCAGATAGTAGTCATCTATTTTGATATGCTGTGTCTAATTTAGATGCATTTATCCTAAAATACATCAGCGATATTGATATACCATCAATGTCCGTTTAATTTTTTCGAGCAATTCGTGAAATCGAGGAAATCGATTTTGATGGGCACACAGATGGACAGGGAAACACAGCCGATCATTTTCGACACAGACACTATTGATGTTCTTGATTATCAGCACCCATGCATGTGGCACAGAACAAAAGATCAGCAAACAAAAAGAGATTTACCGTAATCGATAGATACTGTTATGCAACATTCAAGAAAAAGTTCGCAACAGAGATTTAATAAGAAGAAAAAAAAACCTGATCCAAATCCCGTATTGTTTCTTGTATTTGTTATCCCATTTTTTTATAAGCTACGTTTTTCTATGAAAGGATCAATTCGCTCCACTCCAAGACGGGGACATTTTAAAGGGATTATTCCCAATGCTGACGAGAACATGTGGCTGTAACAGCGCGAGGAACGTGGATCAGGAGGAAAAAGGTCGAGCCCAAATCAACTTATTTTCCTGCTCCTATGCCTATTTTTTTTTTCCCTCAACTCAATTGCCACCGGAATACTCCTTCATCTTCATTCTTCCCTTTCATCCTCCCTTGTCTTGCATACTCCTTTTTTTTTTTTTTTTTTTTTTTTTTTTTTTTTTTTTTTTTACATGTTCACAAATGCCTCTGCTGTTAAGAACAAGCCCTTATTTCCGTCAATTCAGCGTTTGCCCTTGTGTTCACTCTGACTCTAAATAAACACATTGTATACAATAACGTGATCTAGATATTTTCGTATGTTTAAAAAGATTACATAGGCTATCTTATTTATATAACAAAAAGGATTTGATAGTATATATAAAGAAAAACAGAGGTACAATGGCACCAACTGACAAGGAATAGCGTCGTCAGATGGTTTGTTGTCCCTTTGTGAAAGTTGAACCAATAGATAAAAAAAAGACAGGAGAGATAATGAAGACAATAGCGACTGCAGTGTTTTCAGCGGGATATAATGTGCTTGTATAAATCCTTTTTGTCTTTCTATTAGTCAGGGTTTTAGGGGGGCGCCAACAGGAAGGATCAACAGGGTCCCGGTTTTTTTTTCTTCGTATTGGACAAGCGTCCCTGGGGTGGGTTGCGCAGATACGCAGACGGTGGACGGTTTCCTAGTTATGAGATCCCGTATTGGAAAAGTCTAGATCAATGGGGAATCGATCATCTATTCGATGCATATTGGTCAGTACACGTTCATTTCTCTCCAATGACTGATGTTTTGTAAGTCTTACATTTGGGTCCTGGAACTGGATCGGGTGAATTGGCCCATATAATTTGGGAAGCACGATAGGATGCATCCTGTTATAGATAAATAAATGAATAACCTGTCGTAGAGACCGATCACCGCCAATGCACTCTTTTTTTTTTTACCTTTAGAAACGGGGTATCTTCTTTTACGAATTTTAGCTTTGAACGGTTCAATTTAAGTTTGATAAATTCATCAAAAATGAGCACTTCTGGATCCTGATCGGATTTGCTGAGTCGGTCCATGATAAACTGGGTAAACATCTGCGATGAAGTCAAATGGGCTAAATACGTCTGTATCGATGGCGTAAGTGATACTATCAATAGGAAAATGTCATTTTTTGATCGATTACCCTGATGTCTTTGTCGGATTGCTTCAGGAATTTTTCTTTTGAAAAGACTAGAGGAGACCTCTTCTTTGGGTTGCCGTCTTGCATATCAAATGCCATCCCATTACGTTCTGCAGAAGTAGACACAAAACCTGCTCTGTAATGGCACAGTAATGACGCAAACATGCGTAAAAAGGCGTGTTGAATGTTCTCTTCGTCAAAACAACTTGGTAGACACGGATGAAGGATTTGATTCATACAGGTATCGTGTGTCACCAGGTGGCATTCTGACGAGAAAAAAGATATTACAAAAACCAACAACTTTAGTGTGAGTCAAGAAAAGTGAGTCGGTTGTTATTGGTACCTTGACAGCACACAAAAGTCAAGTGTCGTTGATTCTGGTCATTCTGTTGCACCGATTGACCGCAAAGGCACCGATACCCTTGAAGTTGCCACAGGTCTTGTGGTGCAACTTCCACCATCGGATGGCCTTCTATATACCACATTTTCTGCATCGTTGTCGGCGTTTGGCTATTGTTGCCGGTTCCAGAATGGGTGATCGGAGGGACAGAATTCACCGCTCCAAAATCGGGAGCACGCACAGTTTCCCCTGGCTAGGCAAAAAATGGGTCATCATGTGCCAACTGCTGCTGTCACTTTATGGAGACCCACCCTACTTACTTGGAACGCCATTTGCGGCCTCGACATCAGCCCAGATAACTTTCGAATACTGTTTGTCTGTGTATGGAAGTGTTATACAATGACTTCGCTTTCTCTAAAATCTTTTTCTGCTCAGCTTACCTGTGATGATCGACGACTGTCTTTTGAAGATACGGTCATTTCTTGCGACCGTGCTCTATTCAGTTCATCTGCGTTGCCAGCTGAATGTCTATAGGAGGATGGCTGCGTCTTAAAAGGAGATCCCGACGAAGGGGTCGTTTTCGGGTGAAGAGAAAAGGACCAGTGGTCGGAACGAGGTAGTTGCTGGTTAGATCGGGCTGCGGCGAACGACGACGACGATGAAGCATGCGTATTTGATGAAACCGATGTCGTAGAAGCTAATTTAGCATTGGAAGGGTGTTGCGGCATCACTGGGGTTGGAATATCTGGGGCGAACGAGATATCGGAATCATTGGAGCTCCGTATGCTTTCATTCGCGGACCAGAAGCCAGATAATGGCCTTGAGAGAACTGAGGCTGGATTGGACCAGATCGAATGGTTGGCTGAACTCTCTGATTTGCGAGGTAAACTCGTGGACAATTCTTGAGCTTTCGACCGATGGCAATTCAGCATCATTCGGCCTTTGGGGAAAGCTTCCTTGATGGTAAGTGGTACACCATAAGGTACTTTGGATCGAGTGTGGAGTGGCGCGTATTGTTCCAAAGACAGCTGTAATTTCCGTCGTTGACGATCAGGTAATCGCATACCTGGATGGTACTGATGCATGGTATTGCTGTCGAGATTCACAATGCAAACCTTGCAATCAGATATAGAGTTTAGTATTTCGGTAAACCAAGTATTCTTCACTGATAACTCACATCATCTGGTGCATTATCCGCAAGATCTTCAATTTGGCCCTGAAAACCAATGAGAAACGGGACAGGTACCTAAAAAAGATAACAATTCAAAACGACTGATACAACAACCATTTCGCGTCGCATTGAGTACCTGGAGACACGCCAGCAACTTTTCTGGTAAAACAGGTATAAAGACGAATTGCCAGTAGAAAGGGAATAACAGATAGCGAAAGGACTCGCAAGCGACCGAAAGCATACCGGGATGATTCGATAAAAATAATACCTTGCCTTCCGACAATAAAGTCTGCCTCACTGTCATCAATACTACATATTATCAAGCCTCCCGATCAATGAATTGATTACCTCGAGCACTGCCAGGATTAAGTGAGATGATAAAGCACGGAATAATGGAAACAACGAAAACTATAAAAATTGATGAGTATCTTGCACCATTTTGGAGGACAGACCGAAAGCAGATGTACATTTTTCAGTATTGGAACTTCGTTAATGGAAGGCCGCGAAAAGAATAAAGACCGTTGGCTAATACTTAGGCTGATCTCAAAGCGTCCTGGTGGTGGTAACGGTACTTCCCGGATGATATTGTATACAGCACTGGGCAAAAGGCTAAGGTGAGATTGAGAGAAAACCATTTTGCGTAGGCTCGGCTCTTTACCTCTGAATATTCAGATGATCGCCCTTTGCTTTACGTCCTTGTACGCCCACGATGGAGTCCAACATGATACGAAGCCAATCACCAAACAAATCATGCCATGGCATTCGACTGACCAAGCCAATTGCTTTGGGTACCCAAATACAGTCCGAAGTACATACAGCCATTTTCACCGGCTCCAGAAGCTCCGTATAAAGAGTCACATTTTCCTGACATGTGCGTAACTGCTCTTCCAGATCCCGTTTTCGCTCTGTAATATCTGGCGTGCTGGTCATTGTGTTTAGGGATACTAATTCTGCGCCGTAATGGTCCACTTGGGCTTGTTCGGTTTGAATGCGTTCCTGCAAGTGACGCGCATACTCTACCGTACTCTGATCCTACAAAAAAAAAAAAAGCCAAAAAACCATCACCACGATTAATCCAACGTAAGCTGTGCTGTTGCCCATCACCCTGATATTACCATATGGGCATGGATCCATTGCTGCAATGCCTTGTTAACAGAATCTCTCAAACGGTGTGCTAATTTTTCGTAAAATACAATACACGTCCCATAAATGGTATCGCCATTTTCGTCGGTCATTGCCTACTCGGGCATTTTAGTTCTTTATAAAACTCTATTCCATGAAACCCGATCCGTGCAATAAAAAAATGCCCAGAAAAACTTACAAAAGAATGAAGTTGCTCTACAGGAGCATGTGTTCCGTATCGCAACGAAATATCGCGCGGGAAACAAAACTATGAGGATTGCATGAATTGAAATGAAGAGGGGTATGCAAAAAATAGACTTGTGTTACCATCGCAATGTAAGAGGGAAATGCTTCGGACTTTGAGTGGTCGGTACGCGGGTAACGCAACAACACAGTGGGTATGTATTTAATGTCGAGCAGATTCGGTTGCATCGATCGGTCCGAATTGAATAATGCTTGCTGCAAGGTTTCTTCGGATGACTCGAGTATGCGGCCTAGGTCTTCTGACGGTGGCTCACTGTCTGCACAAGAAAAATGGGAAAACGATGGTTAGCAGTGAGCGGTTTCAGCTGTCACTCCTCTCAGGGACTCACATGCAGCACGGTAATCTGGCACGCTGCTCCAAGCCTTGGAAGGTTTGATGGATAGTTTTCTTCTGACGGTAGGTTCCGAGTCAAGGCGTGGCATGGCAGCTGTAACTGATCGTTTTCTGTTGGTTTTGCCATTCAGAGGTTCGTGAACAGCAATGACGTTATCACGGGCTGAATCTCGTTCCTTGTCAAAGATATCGATAATAGACTGGACATGGTCCAATACTTCGGCTAATGAGTCCTTGGAAGATGACTGAGGTAGCAATTTTCCTGTAGTTCTATTGTTGACCGGTTCAGGAGCCTCATTGCTCGTGACAGCGACGGCTTGACGTTGCTGATCATAGTAATATTCGTCTGCGCTGGTGATCTGCCCCCGTTTCACCGCATCATAGGTTGCCAGAAGATGGTTGTCATGCAATCCACATACAAAAAAGTAGTCGGCTAAGCGTGATGTGGAAAGAAGATTGGTCGCCATGGCCAAGATCCGATTATGCCTTTTTTTTTTGCCTCTTCGTTTTGTAATTGTTATGCGGCTGATCAAATGATGGCAAAATTGGAGGGATCAAAAATCCCGAAGCTAGTTTCCGAATTTGGTTAATGAACCGATTCAGGATGATGGAATGGCCAACAGCTGGGGTGTGAGACGACACATACATACTCACCGATCCCCAAGTCATTGATATTAATACTCTTAGGTCTTCAGTCACTAAGCGATAATATACGTGCGAATACGCAGATACAATCATGAAGTGTTATTAATCTCTTTTCACCCCACCTTGTTAAATCATTGAACCGGACCATACCAGAAAAGGCGTTTGTAGTCACAAGAGTTTCAGTGACCAGCATATAAGGATTTCTACGGTTATTGTTGGAGCTTGCTCTTGACACGTCTGAATAAAAAAATTAAGCGGTAGAGAATAGGTAGACTAACAGCCTTGAGTTTTTTCCTTTCCTTTTCGCGCTCCGTCTTGGAGCTTTGTTCTTCGAGGTATGACGCTTGGTTGTCGTTGGATGGCTGCAAAAGGTCAATGGTGGGCAAAGCTTTTCTAAAAGGCTGTTGGTAAAAAAAGACGACGCCTATTTTTTATAGCAATGTCTAATTGGCTTTTTTGCCGTCTCCATATGTACTTCCAGTCCCTTCTAGTAGTTGAACTAATCGTATGGAAGCAAGTATCTTCAACCAACGCAGACTTTTGGATCCTGTGTTTCATGTGTGAGGGAAACGCATGATCAGATTGTTCGATAATCGAAAATGTTATTTCTTATCCACAGGAGGTTTTTGCAGCAGGTCCAAGAACAAACCTTTTGGGGGCCAATGTCCAACATAGAATCTATGCTGTGTTCCAAACCAACAGTAGCAGCACGGTGTGGAGCCGCGACCACTTGGCTCCCATCAACATTCGTGACATATTTAATCATATGCAACAAAACAAAATGAACGCGCATTCCCGTTTACAATGAAAATCCCGAAACGAACGAATGTGATTTTGAGTAAGAACAAGACATCTTTTGATTTTGGTGAGTGATTATTGATATATTTTTTGTTAAGAAAAGTTGATAAATTACATGGAGCCTATTAATCGCCTCTATCTCTTCTATCCTTTTCGTCCATTCCGGACTTGACTTGCTTGGCTTGTTCATCGAGAGGCGTATCCTCGGTTGCTAATCTTCCGATCTTTGATCTTTTGGCGGTTTCCTTGAACTTCTTTGTCACAGGGTTATGGTCCATACCCTCTGATAATGTTTCCGCCACCTTTTTGGTCTTTTGATGCGCGGGGCTTTCCTTGATTTTGTCGGTGGCATGACCGGGGGAAATCGTCTGATCTGGGTCACCGGCGCGAAGTCGTGCAGACAGTGTGTAAAACGAGTGACATTGACGGTCAAGGACCAAGTGGGCGCGTCTAGCAAGAATCTGAAGGCTGGTCATTTTTTATATTTTTTAGTAGAGGAATACGAGTAGATTGGGTCACTTTTGAGACATTCGTCTCTTTTTATTCCAATTTTTTTTTTTTTTTTTAATTTTCAGGCTTTCGAACAACCGCGCGAAAATGAGGTCATTCTGATTACTTTTTCCGCATGGGTTTTGTTTCTTTTGGCAAATGAAAGCTCGATTCCAGGAAAATGACTGAACCATTAGCAAATAACGCGTACATTATCGTATCTCTAAAGAAACTCGACCGGTTCGAAAAAATCTAAAGCAGCTCCCTGATCTGACATTGAATGTCATAAGGACCATTCCATCTTGCCCTACGACCCGAGAACGATAATGGCTATTTATTCCTTTTATTTCCTATGCGATATCCTTGAAGGATCTCATCATCAGTATATTTCCTAATGATGAAGTAAACTACTGATACTTATAGACTGTGGTTATTGAGTGTTATAGCAGCGCACTTTTGGTGATAGATTTCTGAAGAATGAGGCGATATAAAATATGGAACCCCAGTCTGCGAATAAGGGTACGCGAGTAAAGTTTTGTGAAATCACCAGGCAACTACAACGTCTCCAGTACCATCTAGATATTGAGATATATGTAAGCGTAAACAGGAAAATGTGAAATCACAGTGCCTGTCAGTCATCAGATCGGAGATCGGAGATCTCAAGCTAAAGCTGAGGATGACAAGTGGCCCCCGGCCCTGCCTCCACCCCTGTAAGCTGGAAAAATTGAGGCTTACAAAACATGCCCGAGTATGATCATTCCCCGCCGCCGCCGGCCAAATATCCCAACGATAACACGGTTTCCACTGCCCACTTTTACTTGCAATATGATAAACCCAATCCTTTATCCAAACATTCTTAAAAAAAAGTACAATAGCATGTACAACAGTTATTTGTAAAAGAGTATTTTTTTATTATAAAAGAAAACTAGCATGTTTCCACGTCGAAGACCTAGAAAACTGTAGAAGAGATTAGCATACTTAATCAACAAGAATGAAATTGAGATAAAAACAAAGATGGGAATTGAAGAATGTTTTCAGAATCGTCGGAACAAGGTTTGCTTTCATAGTTTTATCAAACTGAGCTGGGTTTAATAGCATATGTTGTTCATCATGTAAACAAGTAAAAGGGGGTGATAGAAAAAATAACAAGGATAATGAAATAAAAAACTTACCAAGACAGTTTGCAATGAATGAAAAAAAGAAGAGAAGCTTGGCGTGATAAAAGCCCTTTTTATAGTTTTTGCGATTTGGCGGTGAAAAAACATCTGTCACCGCGTTTTAACGCAGTCCACCGCAGCTTGGGTGGCTTCGACAAATTTTTTGACATCAGAACTTGGTTTCACTACTTCATTGAGAATCTCAACCCAAAAATTACAGATCAAGCAGAATATAAATTTTTTCCAGGCAATGATATATCGTTTTAATACGTGCAATAACATATTTCCCATGCAATGACTGTACATCCAAGATATCTTCATGTCGCATCACTTTAGCGTCCATGTTCTGTATCGTTGTTTGCAGAGATGACCCAATTTGAAGGATATCTACACTATGCTTTTCTTCTCCCGTTTCATTAGCTTAAAAGGTTCCGTTTTATTCCAAAAGAACATGCATCCCTGAGCATTTCTTTGCCCTATCAATTAAACAGAATCTATATTGTTCTACACTATTTAAGCTACCAGAAAAAGCGGTTTAACGTGTTGATTCCTTTTCCATCAAGCGGCAAATGAAGATGTCGACTTTTGTGAATGAAACGAAAACCAAGTAAATGCGATGCAAGTTGATAATTGATCGCTAGCAACCCAGCGCAGAGGGATTGAACTAAGACTATGATAAAAGTGTTGGCCTAATTGAACAGAAATTTTCAACTTTTAAAATACCGCAATGTGATTGGCCGACAATTTCCTGTGACGGTCCCGGCTCTACGAACGATACGTATCGTGTCTGGATCAGAAATGGTGGTACTTTCTCTCGGATTCTTCCATTAAACCAGTATGGTAGGTGCAACCCTATAGTGGAAGAATGTGTGGCAGCATCCGGTAGCTTTAAACGTATAAAAAAGGAATGACAGGATAGATGGATGGGATGGATGAATGCAAATGGATGGATGGATTAGACGGATAGATGGACCAAGTGCCTTCGGTCATTCCGAATTCATTATACATGGTCCATGGAGGGGCCATGGGGCGAAGAAATTTGCAAATGGGGAAATTGCAATGCCCGTACTCGCATTGGAATGAGACGACTGACGAAGAATTCGTCTTTTCATGTAGACCTGCAAGAGAAGAAATAACGGACGCAACAAGCACGGCCGTGGTCACAACAAGTTTGTTCGTTGCATCAACTGCTACCGTTGTGTGCCCAAGGACAAGGCTATCAAGCGTTTCACCATCCGCAACATGGTTGAAGCCGCTGCCGTCCGTGATTTGCAGGAAGCTTCCATCTACGAGGAATACGCCATTCCCAAGTTGTACGTGAAGTTGCACTACTGCGTCTCTTGCGCCATTCACGCCAGAGTTGTCCGCGTTCGTTCCGTTGTCAACCGTCGCAACCGCGCTCCCCCGCCACGCTTCCGCTTCCAAAAGGTACTTGTTCTCACTCAAAGGAAACAGCAAATGTTGATTGACCAATTGAAGAACTAATCATCGGATTCTTTTTTTTTTTTTTTTTGTCTATATTTTTTACAGGCTGCCAACAAGGCCTAAACTTTTTTCATTCCAATTTTTGGTCAGTCATTGAAACTCCAGTCTATAAAAGTTTGTCATACAACTTGCGTGGCATGTCTTTGCAGTGAAGTTTTTTCATTCGTTCAATATCTTTTTTGTTTGGGTTATGCGTGGTCGTTGCTCATAGTCTAGCCACCGTGCTGTGGACTGATATGTCGAGCTATTATTTTCACTTCAGTTCCTCGGTCCGTTCACCAATCGCACAATAAGCCTTTTGAAGATGATTGTCTGTGAACACCATTTTTACCGTTTGTCTAAAGATTAGGGTTTGCACCACCTTGTCATACAAAGAATTGAGGGGGGCTTCCAATTCTCTAAAGTACTGTTGTGTGAGGGTTGACTGGTGCTTAAAATTATTGCAAGAGCTATATGAGGTTATTTATGATACCCGTATTAGGCGCTTTCAGTAGTCTCTGAGCATGAACGTTGTCGATATTAGATTGCGAGTCCAAGCGTCATGATTCTCCTAGTGGCCAATCGGCCGTAGAAAATTCACAGTCTCCAAAGTGTGCGAGTCCCATTTTTCCTACAACGGCTCTCTTGCTATGCAACAAGAGGATATTGATCATCCCCCGCTCAGAGTAGCGTTTATCCACCCTGATCTCGGCATTGGTTAGCTTCTTTATTAAAGCTGAATAGAAAAACGAGTCCCTTTAACAAGCAATGACTATAGGTGGCGCCGAACGTCTTTTTGTCGATGCGGCTGTAGGCGTGCAATCGAGAGGCCATCAAGTCAAATTGTATACCAGTCATCATGATCCCAATCATTGTTTCGAAGAAACGCGGGATGGTACGTATTATTCAGATACTATGATATTCGCTCTTTATGTAGACCAAACTCTATATATATTTTTTCAGGCACATTCAGTGTTCAAGTGCTCGGCGACTGGATTCCTCGTAATTTATTCGGAAAATTTTATATATTTTGTGCCATTGCTCGTCAATTGGCGTTAACGATATCGCTATTACGTTCCAACAAGGACGAATTTGATATCTATTTTGTGGATCAGCTGAGCGCATGTATTCCTCTTCTTCGTTGGTTTAGCAATGGACGGGTAAGAAAAAATGCGTGGAAGTGATATCAACCTTTTCTCGGCCTGCTGATGATCGTGTCTCCGTCTTGTTTTTTTAAGGTGCTCTTTTACTGCCACTTTCCAGATAAACTTTTGGCAACACGTGGATCGCTTGCCAAATCGATCTATCGCTATCCCTTTGATAAGTTTGAGGAATGGACAACAGGCAAGTTTTGTGAATTGGCACTACGGGCAGCTGAATCTGACTGGTTCGACTACAGGTCTGGCAGATACCCTGGTGGTCAATAGTGAATTCACCGGACGTGTGTTCCGACGCTCTTTCCCAAGTATTCTCAAGAAACCTCGTGTGCTTTATCCACCCATCAACTTTAAAACCTATGATCGTCCAGTGGACATGAATGATCCGACCGTACAGATACTTCAATCGTAAGTTAAGCTGGTTCCTGGAATCCCTTGCTGGTTACTTATTGTGAATTATTATATATTAGATCCAAGCATACTCTTGTGTCGATCAATCGTTTCGAACGAAAGAAAAATGTGGAATTGGCATTAAGAGCTTTTGCAGCCTTGAAAACAGAGTGCATGGTGTCAGAGGAAACGTTCAATAACCATCGTCTTGTTCTTGCGGGTATTCATTTGTTTTTTCTTTACTGTGAAATGTGTTGATAAGGGTCCTAAATACCCCTTTCTTTAGGTGGCTATGATCGCCGTGTGACGGAAAACGTGGAATATTTACAAGAACTAGATCAACTTGCTTCTACATTTGGTCTCAAGACATTTACCATTCAACCCGGGACTTTAGAATCCCCGCCCAGTGATACGCAGGTGGTCTTTCTCTGTTCGTTCAACGACGCGCAGCGTAACTATTTATTATCGCAATCTCTGTTACTACTCTACACACCGTCGAATGAGCATTTCGGTATTACGCCAGTGGAAGGCATGTATGCCAAAGTTCCTGTCATTGCAGTCAATAACGGTGGTCCATTGGAAACGGTCAAACACGAAGACACTGGATTATTGCTCCCTCCGGATCCTCACGTATGGGCTGAAGGAATTCAGAAATTCGTTCAGGGCACCCTGGATGGACCGGCCATGGGTGCGCGTGGCCGGACCCATGTTCAGTCTAAATTTGGTTTGGAAGCATTTGCGGATCAATTAGAAGATATTTTGGAAGAGCTTATGAGCGGCGGACGCCCAACTCATTATCGTTATGATAATACCGAATATATCATGCGCATAGTAATGGCGGTAGTCATTTTCATCGCTTGGTATAAATATTGGTTCTAAGATTACTTGTTCTTAAAGTTGTTTTCAGAATCAAAAGATAACAATAAAGGAGGAAGAACAGGAAAGAAAAAAGATCAATTAACTAAAAAGAAGCATGTAATTAAAGGAATTAGGACGAAAATGCTAAGCAAAAGCTTATTTTCGAATGGATTTGACCGTGTCACGTTGATAATAGAAGCTGTCGATTTCATGTTGCAACTCTGTAACGCGACGACCTTGTTGTTCCAATTCGCTGTGAAGACGGTCTCGCTCACTTAGCAGACGTTGTTCCCACATACGGAATCTTGATTCTTCATTCTTCACTTGTTCCGTGAATCGCTTACGCAATGCATCCTCTTCTTCCTTGAATTTGGCGTTTTCGTTGGGTTGAGTTCTACTTGGATCATCAACAAAAACGGTAAATGGTGGGAATAAATATAAAAAAAAGGACACATCTTTTGACAATCAATTACCGTGGGTCACCAAACTTGCGCGTTTCCATTTGCGTCTGACGATAATTTTCGTAATGATTTTCTTCAGTGGTGGTGATCAAATCAAGCATGTGGGTGCGGATCAATAAACTTCTTAATTTTTTGAAATCGCAATGTTCATCGTTCTCGACTTCGGCCACACCCCATGAATATTCGCGACCTTTCACCTTGCGACCATCGGCTGTAAGCACGTCTTGAGTAGATCCAATCACGGCAAACGGCATGGCATTCATGATGTTGATGTTGCGTCTGGAAGTTGTCTCATCATCGCTTTCAATTGGACAAGAATAAACCTGGATATTCTGGGCTTGAATCACATCGCGAATCTGTATAAAATGCAAATTGGCCATGTTAATTAGCTTTTGCACAAAAGGGCAAGTCAAAAGCGCAACGTGCTTACATTTTGTTTGAACTTGGCGAGATTGGCGGGTGTCAATGTATCGGCTTTGGCAATGACAGGAATAAGGTTGACGCGTGAACCTAAGCGTTTCATGACTTCGATGTCCAAGGGTGTGAGTGTGTGACCGGTTGGCTTTATAAAGTACAGACATGCATGGACGCGCATATCAACTGCACCCTTGCGGCACGGTTGCTGTTCCTGGCGCATGTACTTCTCGTGCTGGTCATCCAAAAAATCCACAATGGGGATAGACGCATATCGATTGTTCACGTAATCGCCAAAACCAGGTGTATCAATGATGGTCAACTTTACTTTGAACATTTTCTCTTCAAGCTCTATTATTTTCGCACCCATCAGCCATATTGTCTCCATCAACGACCTCCGATTCTCTCTGGTTCCTGAATACCCACCTGCTTTGGTAATTTGAATCTGCACTGTTTTAGGTGGGTTTTTTGTCATATGGCGTTTGGCCAAAATCTTTGGCTCTTTGATGGTGGAAGTGAACAACGTGTTCACAAAAGTCGTCTTTCCCACACCAGATTCACCTATTTAATTCCAGTCAGAGAAAGAGTCAATCAAAAACAAAGGATGAAGGACCATTGGTCAATCACATAAAGAGAAGTGCAGAGCATTTGGATGAGGGATAATAAAAGGGTACTTACCACAAACCATCACGGTAAAATTGGCACCATTCTTTGCCACGATTTTGTGGCGTTGATTGGGAAGATTGGCAATACCAGTGCCTGTGGAAGTGATGGGAGCTGGTGGAGGTGGAGGGGCCACTTCATTAGGAGAAGGTGATACGCTCAACATGTTTGGATGTAATACGGAAAACAGTAAAAAAGAGAAAGTAAAAAGGTAAAAAGAAGGAAAAGCCGCGCGTCTGTGATTGCAGCTCATCGTCGACATTTTATAGGTTTTTTTATTTTATTTTATTTTATTTTCAATATGTAAATGATTAAAAAATTTTTTAGCCGTCGTTTTCAGGGTGATGCAATTATTATTCGGTAGATGCAAGAGACAGAAAAAAAAAACACAAATCAAACCAGAAGGTGATGTTGAGGAGAACGATTGTTTTGGGTTAAGAGATAAAAAAAAAAAAAAAAAAAAAAAGGGGAAAGGAGGAGAAAAAAAATAAACGATTTGATAAGAAGGAGATATAAAATACCCGAAAAGCGGAAAAGAGAACGAACGTAAAGTGACCGATATTTTGTTAGCGAACCCCTGGAAGGACATCCGTGCAACAACCCTGCATTTCTGAAAAAGAAGGAACTGTAAAACTTTATTTATCGGTCTGGAAGGATCAAGTCTAAACACAAAATTTGCATTTTTCCTTGTCGTCTTCTTTCTGTGTATCAATTGGGTGTAAAAATTCTGTGTATCTTTTAAAGGTCTTTGATAATTTGTGTAAAAAGAAAGTCTAAAAGGATATAAAAAGGAAACAGGTCGGGAGTGGAAACGCAGCAAAAGAATAAGCATGAAGATCATCATGCTGCGGAGAGTTGTTCTTGCTGCTGCTGCTGATTAATGATGGCATGGTAATTTTCAGAATTGCGTTTTAAAATGTCTAAAATAGGACCCAACAATCGCGTAAATGCCTTTTTACCCAAGGTCGCACATCTCAATCGACCGTGCGCGATTACCGTTGCAGCACGAGGACTATCATTCAACAACGCCAATTCTAATCAAGCACATGGAAACAGCGCCATTAGCCATGGATCACTCAATTTTTTTTTTGGATCCCAACCCCACTTACCACCAAAGTAAGAACCCCTTTCTAGATGATTCACTTTTTGCTGATCCTTGATAACCGATGCCTCGCCTGATTCAATGATATAGAACTGATCACCGATGTCTCCTTGCATTACCACGCTTTGCCCGTCTTCAAAGTAAACTGATTCCAATGCATCTGCAATTTTATGGCGCTCGTACGGTTCCAACGATTTCAGCAAGGGGACTTCTTCCAAGAACGCTTCGTACATTCGACGCTTGCGGGAGGTGTTCTCCATTAAAATGGTGCGGAATGTGACCCGATCCAAGGCCCACAGTACGCAATCGGAAGTAGCAATAATCGTTGCCGCACGAGGGGCATTATACATCAAAGCCAATTCACCGAAACTACCGCCCGCTTCGTAATTGGCCACTTTGATTCGTGGATCATCGCCTTTGGTAATAAAGCAGTCCAAGGTACCACTTTCCACCACGTAAAAATAATCGCCCACAGCACCCTGTTCAATCACGACTTCGTCCACGCATACTCTTTTCTCGGCCATAGCATTCACGACGTCCTGGTGTTGATCTTCATCTAAATTGCGAAACAAAAAATTGTTGCTAACTGATACACGGATTCGGTCACACTGGTCTTGTGCTTTTGGTATCACCGTTTTAATGTAGTCCTTTCCATTTGTCGGAGCCATCGACTCGGCGCTGACCGATGTCCGACGGTCTCGGTTGTAAGACGCAGGTGGACCCATCGATAATGGTGCGGTCGAAAAGTTGTCCCGTTCCTCATCATCGAAATCAGACTCTTCAATATCATTGTCATCACTGTCCATGAGATCGGCCGCATAAGTAGATGGTGCCTGGTTATCTACCAATGGGTGAAACTCCTGAGCTACGAGAGAAAAAAGAAAAGTCACTCATTCAGTTCTTTGTTCGTTGAGAGACAAATGAGAGAATACCGACTCACCATCGAAAAAAGTCGGACGTTGGTCGCGCATGGCGGTACGTTGTTCTTCCAATTTGCGATTAAAGAAATTGGCGCAATACTGCAAGATATCTTCGGGCTGGTCCCGACAATATTGGTTATGCAAGTCCGTGAGAAGCTGAGTATATTCGTCAGCATAAGCAACATTGTACTGATTGTCCAACGTCATCTTTTGAAAAAAGCGTGGGTGGGCAAAGAACGTCCCAGATGAACGACGAGAAAAAAGGCTTAAAAAGAGACAAAGAAAAAAGAAGGCGAAAAATTGCTCGGATGACCCGCGCCCCTCTTTCTTTTTTTTTTTTTTTTTTCCTTTTGTTGTCAAGCCAACTCGTGGCAAAGGTTAAATTTTACGTCATCAGTAAAATTTTATGATAATTTGATCTTTTTCATCATGTATGGCGGAAGAGACTCCAGTAAAAAAAAAAGGCACCTCCCGTAGCGTGTTCATGCAATGCTTCGCTGTGGGCACGGTTTGGATCGCCTCAAACGATATAAAACTCAACCAATAATTTCTTTAGGCCCCCCTTTTTTTTGGAGAATTGCCAGAGGCGGACACGATTTGCTATAGACATAAGTGAGGCCCTTCATTATGTGTACCTTAAAATAGTGCTGATTAGCATGGAAAACGCTGCCATCGTTGGTTTCTATTGCGAGTATGATATGTTCTGGAGATGATATCATCCATTGTCGGGTAGATCGATAAGAAAAGCAATTGCTTTATGTATAGGAAAAGGAATGCTTTTTCTTTTTTAAGCTTTCAAGAGTGATAAATGACTCCCTGACAGTTGTTTATAAATGTTTTATAAAAAATCATTGTTATTTAAGAATGATGGGAGCGCAAATTGTGTCAGGCCACAAGCTTTATGAATTTCCACTGGCAAAGTCTGTTTGAGACCGATTCGTGAACTCCGCAATTTTCCATCACATCATCCTTGCCTTCTGTTTTTGCTCATTTCGAGCTTTCTCCGCCCAACGCATTTTTCATGGATATCCATTCTACTTTGGCAGCAAGTTCGCCTCCCCAACTGCCCCCTCGGGAGAACCCTGCTTTATCTCCTTCCGCCTCCACAAAGCCGACAATATCCTCCCCCATGGTAGTTTTTAGTCCTTCTGCATTGCTTCAATGGGCGCAGCAAGTCCAACAGGAGCCACCCCATTCACACATTTTCCGCATATTGCCCTCCTCACCCACATCGGATTCAACAGCTACTCCTTCTCCGCAGTCGAACGATCAACCAAATGATAAAGAAAACCAGCTTCCACCCAGTGTCCAGTTTACTTTATCTGTCAACGCCATTTGCCAAACCTGTCACGCACAACTGTCGCTTCACATCGATCAACCCAATCATGTCTGTACAGCTGACGGTTATCCAACCCATCATTTCCATACAAAGACACAGTCTGAATTCTCTTGCTGTGGTTGTGGATTCACTGTTCACTTGGTCGCCCGCGACCCGATCCTTCCCATTCATCTGTTGCAGTCCCTTGCCGATAATCGATCCATTGCAAGAACTTATGCAGACAGCATAGCCAAACCAGACGAGCCGAAGCCCACCTTGGTGTCTACGATATCCACCCTTATTAGCTACGTTAACGATCTCCTAAAGGATGTTCGACGAAATATCAATACAAAAAACCCTCACTTCATGGCTCGCATTGGCCTTGATGCCGTCAGGTAAATTTGCATATTTCTCTTTTATTCAACTGTATTCATTATACCTTCCAACTCCCTCTTAACATGGCTTATTCTAGTCAGGCAATATTTGAAACCATAGGATTTAGGCTCCAAGGCGAACAGTTTATTATACCGGACGACAAAACGCTATTGTCCGACCATCACCGGTTATCGCTGATTCGAAACGAATTGTTGATATGCTTGTACGAATTACAACAACATGTCGGTTCCGCCAATGTTCCCTTTTCAGCGATATTATCCGAGATCTATCCGGCAAATGACATCCTAGGCGATATGCTAGGTGTTACAGCCGACATTGAACAACAAGTCGCCAGAGACCCTTCTCTGGATAAAGACTATCATGCATTAGGGTTAACTGCCGGTGCCGTCGACGGATTCATCGTCTGGACCTATCGTCGCCTATGCCAAGAAGATCCAGCCCGCGCTCGTCAATATTTGCAAGCTCTTGCCGATATTGCACACGGTCGTTCATCCGAAGCGCTGTTAACCGAAGTCGCCATTGAGCGTAGTCGCGATCAGGTTACACCAAATGATGCGACGGACGCTTACAGTTACTTTGGCGTAAACAATCCTGAAGACGCAGATGACAAGTTTCTTATGGAAATGTTTCTGGAAAAGGTAAAAAAACAAAACAAAAAACAAAAACAAACTAGCATGGACACTATTGTATTTCGGAACAAGATGCTGATCTGTTCTCGGCAATGGTCGTACGTAGTACGAGAAGAATCCCGAAGCTCGACAAACGGCAGTTGAAAAATTACGTGTCCTTGCTACATGTCGAGGAAGTGTCTCTTTGTGGAACTTTTTAAAGGAACAACAGACTTCCGAAGCATCAGTGGTTGCACGTGTCAATCTTAACAAACGCAGTAAGTCACTGTAGTGGAATTAATGGATCCAACAGATATTGCGGACTTCATATTTTTAATCGTTATTTTTATTGTGTTAGGTGTCGATGAGGATGGCAAATTTGACACGTAAGTGGTCATCTCTAGCTGATGATTCGATTCTATGATTAACATTTGTTTTCCATTTCTTGTAATTGGTTCTAGTCCTGTGGGCCTCAACAACATCGGTAATACATGCTACCTTAACAGTGTGCTGCAATATTATTTCACATTGGTGCCATTCCGAGATACGGTGATCCACATGGATAATTACATCGAGGACGAAATCGATGAACATTGGCAATCCAAGAAGATCGGAGGGATCGAAGTGGATAAAAACGAAGTACAACGCGCCAAAAAATGTAGGCATCATGTAATCATCGTTTTATCAGCAAACTGGATGACTGATGAGAGAATGCAACAGTTGTCAATCTACTACGAAGCTTGTTCTTGGACATGAAAAATTCCACTCAAAAAGCGATTTCTCCGGCATACGACTTGGCTTATATGGCCTTACTGAATGAGAAGGAAGAGCCCGCCACAGCAGAGCCTGTTTCCCAAGCAGACAATGATCAAAGCGACTCCGTTGAAAAATCAGAAAATTCAAACTCGGATGCCGCAGCCTCCACAAACCCACCTCAGGATACCGAACCGGCAGAGAATGGTTCTACTGATGCCGGATCTGAGGAAACCAAAGGCAAGGAGCCAATGGTCGACTATGTCAAAGACGTTGCGTCAGAAGTCAATGACAATGAAAATACAGTTGCAACCGAAATGAGCGATCAAGAAATCTCTGATATGCCACCACCGTATGAAGCCGCCATTTCTGATGAAACAAGTGCTAAACCAGACGTACCGGAACCGATCGCACCGCGACAGGAGGCACCAGCCACCAAAGCACCCAGTGCAATCAACATGATGTTTGGAAAGCAACAGGATGTGACAGGTAAAAAACGAGCTTCAGAAAATTCGTCACAAGTGGAAAGTGGATGCTGATGATGGTCGTTATACAGAATGTATGGGTAATATCATGTATCTTGTCGAAGCTGCGCTGAAGCCGCTCGAGACACAAAATGGGGAGCAAGTCCGTGACATGGTTCGAGACTTATTCTATGGCAAGGCACGTCAAATTCTCTCCTATCAGGACAGTGAAACGTCCAAACTGGTGAGAAAGGTCCAGGAAGAGGAATTCTCGCATGTCATTGTGGATGCCGCCGAAGGCAAAGATCTTTACGACGGTTTGGATGAATACTTCTTTGCCGGTCAAGTCGAGAATTTCCGCGGAGGAAGTGAAGCTACGCGTGAGGTGACCGTCAGTTGTTTCCCTCCTGTATTGCAGATTCTGATCCAGGTAAAATCACAATAGCTGGTAGCAATATTGAAAAAAAAGCCAACCTCTTCTTGATCCATTAGCGAGTCCAATTTGATCGCGCTACATCCAATATCTACAAGTCCAATGCCTTTGTACAGTTTGACAAGGAAATCTACGTTGACAGGTACTGTGAAATCAATTTCGAGCAACTGGCCCAGCGACGGGCCGAAGTAGCTGCTTGGCGTAGGGAATTGCAGACTTGCGAAAAGATCGTTGAAGATTTTATCAAGAATCAGGTATATATATATCTGAAAACAAAATGAGATGCGCTATGTTGCAAACTAATATATGGAAATGTTCATACCTAGTCGTACCCTCTCCCCGTACCTGACATGCTGGAAGCGACCGCGAAAATTCTCGAGGATCTTTCGCCTGCTCTCCAGAACGAACTTGATAATCATCACCGTGCCTTTGAAGTTTTGAGATCCGAGATTCAGCGTGTCAAAGATACTATTGCAAGTAAGTGCAGGAGACTGTATCCGAATGTTGGCTGTTGCTTACCGAAAAATCTGGTTATCCTTTATTTTTAGATAGTAAACAAAGGATAGTCGAATTGAAAGACAAGATACGAAATCAGTATGATGATCTAAAGACACAAGCATATCGGCTTCACGCTGTATTTATTCATCAAGGTACGTACGATGACGGGATGAATGAGACTACAGATATCGGTATTGAACAGAAGTTGTCACAGGCCAAGCCAACTATGGCCATTATTGGATTTATATCTATGATCGATCACATGATCATTGGTGGAAGTACAATGATTCACAAATGGTGAAGGTAAGCATGATGATGTATCAGTCTATTCTTTGGATGACCCTGTGCTCACCATCCATTTTCCCTCAGGTACACGAGTCTGACATTTATCGGGACACATCCGGATCGACCGCCAACCCGTACTTGCTAGTATATGTGAAAGCAGAGAACGCTGATGCTTTGGTAGAAACAATTGCACAGCGGGATACTGAATCCACACCCGAAGCTCTATAAAGATAATCCATAATTTGATCTGTAACATTCTGCAAAACGAAATCTGCATACTATCACCCGCTCGCTTCCAATCTTTTTCGCCAAATACTTGGGAAAATACATCCCATGCTTTGCTATTGTATTCATGAGGAGGAGACTCTGAAGAATAGAATCAATTCAACAACCAAGCTTTTATAGACGCACTTGTGGCAAAAATGATCCCTTCTTTTTCCTGTCCACGTATGAGCCAATATGTCATGGGGTAGTATCACTCTATGTGCAGAACAACAAAGTATCTATATAAACCTGCCTCGTACTTGGTCAATAATCTACATTTGCTTTATTTTATTCATTGGGGTCAGCAAATCATCGACAAACAAATCACGTGCGCGGCAGGTCCCGGGTGGACTGCTTTTGCGAGCGAAAAAAGTGAATTATACGCTGTTGCGGCCCACGATCGAAAGCTCCTTATAGCAAGTCAAAACTGACTTTGACATAATATACACCGTGGCGCACTCTCAGGATAACACAGCACAGAATCAAGCTTGGTAAGAAATAAAGTCTATAAGTTTCCGAGTTCCTTGACCATCGTTGCTGAGCTTAATCTAGGTCTGATTCTTGGCAGCAGTATCAGCCTGCTGCGGGATCGGCGACTGCAGCTTATCCATACTATCAATATACACCTGAACAACAAGCTTATTATCAACAATACTACGCTGCATACAATACGCCCGCACCTGGAGCAACGGCGCCACCGGCTTCTGGTGCACCTGAAGTTTCGTCTACATCGGCTGTCGCTCCAAACGCTTCGACCTATCAGTATGATTACAGTTATGCATATCCTGGAGCGGATCCATCCGGTCAAGCATATGCTCAATATTACTCGCAAACTTCGTACCCACAATATTCGGCATCGTACCCATCATCTTATCCATCATATCCACCGGCGACTTCTGCTGCACCTCCCACATCTTATTCCTCGTATCCCTCGCATCAGAGTCATTCATATCCTGGATATCACTACCCACCGGAATCGGCAAGGTCCGTCATCGTGCATCCTGGATCTAGCCCTTTTGGTAGCAATGGCTCATTTGTTTTCAATGTTTCTAGACCACCTCCTCCTCCTCCGCCTCCAGCAGCTACGTATCCCACTCCCACTCCCATTCCTGCCTCTGCTCCTACAACATCCACACCTTCCTATCAGGCTGCTGCAGTGCCCCAAATTACCGCAAGTAATGTAAGTCAAACAGTTAAACCCGTGCCTGTACCAACTGCTCCTGCCCCTGCCCAGGAAGCCAAACGTAAGTGGCCGAGAACAAACGATGAATCCTACTGCTGTGGTATGCTCAAGTCATTGATGGGTTTTTTTTTTTTTTTTTTTTTTTTTTTTTTTTTTTTTTGTTCAGCTCAACCCAAGAAAATGATGATGATGAAGAGAGCAGCCGATAATGCAGCAGCGGCAGAGGCCCTTCCTTCCAAACGGGAGAAACGCGCACCGGCACCACCGGCCAATAAGCAAGCGGACGCCCATTTGTCGGCGAATGCGTGGCCGCCGTCGTTGCAGTAAGTGACTCCATCGCTTTGTACTTTTCCATGTCGTTATCAGTCTCTGAGACACCATTTTTGCTGTTTTCTTGATAGACAATATGTCGAGGACGCATATAATAACTGCGATAAAGACAAGTTTGATCAGGTAGAGGTTGAACTACGTGACCTCATTATCGAAAAGCATAGGGCAGGCGAGTTAATGACCACCAATTGGAGCGAAATGGATTTGCCAAGGTAAGTAGGTGATTTATGGAGCCTTTTGACAGCCATCTTAATCGCTGTTTTCTAGCGCATGTAAAAAGAGACCATCGAAAAAAGTGTAAGTGAAGCAATGGGAAAAACATTTTACTACACTTTTTTATTCACACAATGTTTAGTAAGAAAGACCGTACACCCACTTTTTCGCCAGCGCCTACACTGGAAGAGCAAGAAAAACGTATGAATCGATTGAAACGGTTCCAGAATCAAGCACTTCCTCGAAGAGAGCCGACACCTGTAAGCTCGCCTTTCCCAAGCGGTGCTCATGTGGTAAGTCTGTGGACAAGAGTGGAAAAAACAGAGAACACACTCAGCTTACTTTTCAGCTGCAGGATGTTACCAACTGGGACAAGCATACCATCGTTGGCACATGCACCGACTTGGAAAAACATTATCTGAGGTTAACGTCGGTAAGTGATGAATTGGCAGTGATTAATCAGTGATGCAGTTACTTACCCCCCCCCCAAAAAAAAAAAAAAAAAAAAAAAAAAAAACAGGCGCCGGATCCGTCGACAGTACGTCCTCTTCCCATTCTAAAACAGACGCTCTCACTCTTGCAAACAAAATGGTCAAGCGAACAAAACTACACTTACATCTGTGATCAATTTAAATCTCTAAGACAGGATCTAACCGTTCAACGGATAAGGAACGAATTCACGGTCAAAGTATACGAAATTCATGCTCGGATTGCCTTGGAAAAGGTAAACATCACTGGTCCCCTGGGAAAGCAATGGAGAGAGAGGACTTACTCTGTCCGTTTTTGGGACGTTCCACTAGGGCGATCTTGGTGAGTATAACCAATGTCAGACACAACTTAAACAGCTTTACAAGCTTAACATCCCGGGGAACGTCGATGAATTTACGGCGTATCGCATCCTTTACTTTTTGCATACACAAAACTGGGCAGGTAAAAATCAGCCATCGGTACGATCCAAGCTTTTAAATATGGTTTTCTCAATGTTGGATGTCTTTTTCCTTAGATATCAATTCCATCATGGCTGAATTATCGCCCGAGCAGAAGCAAGCTGAATCCGTCAAGCATGCCCTCAAGGTGCGACGAGCACTGGCGACGTCGAATTTTCATCAGTTTTTCCTTCTCTATTTAAACGCACCCAATATGGGCGGTTACGTAATGGACAATTTTATAGAACGAGAGCGCGTCAAGGCACTGATGGTCTTGTGCAAAGGGTATACCATTTTCAAAGTTTGGAAGGGACTAGTAAGATGAATCGCTCATCGCTTTTTTTTTTATAGTTGTCGCCCAAATCTGTCTTTGGAATTCGTTCAGCAGGAACTGGCATTCGATACTCGGGAAGACTTGACAAAATTTTTGAAGCATCAGAGCATGCAGGATACCCTGACAGACACAGGCATGTTGTCGACTAAAGAAGGATTCCAAAGGCTCAATGAAAGCATAAAAAAATACAAAAAGATCGATATCAAAGGCCAATTATAGCGTTGGAAATTTTTTTCAATCGATATACTGGCTTTCCCCTTTTTTTATTGCGGATTCAAGGTTAATGCAATCTATTTATTCTTTTTTTGGATTTGAATGGATGTTTCCCTAGCATGTAAATAAAAAAATATTTTAGAGTGGCACAATCGCCAGTGGATTATCGATAGAATAATTGTTCAGAATAAAATCAGCCCACAAGAGGGCATCGACGGTAAAAATGTGTGCGGGAAAGATGTCGGGACATTCTTCCGTCAAGGCAGGAAATAAGGATGCATGCAGTTCTTGCATTTCCATTTGCGATTCTTCATCATGAAATTGTTCACTGCAAAAAAAAAAAAAAGATCATTATTGATTAGTGCCACCAAAAACCAGGATAGTTCAGACCAAAATTACCTTGAAGTGGTCAAGTCAAAGAAAAACTTCCATCGGCTGTGATGGTTGGCTCGTTCGCGAATCAAAGCAAGCATAAAAAGCACATCCTCGTTCTCTTCCGCATCATCAATCACTTGGGTAACAGCGTCTTTGAAAGCCTTGTCTTTGTCCAGCATCTGTTTCAACGTGATCACAACGTTGTCCAATGTGATCAAGGAATTGGTTTCAGACGATCCTTCCTCAAGGACCGCTTGGCAGTAGGTTGGGTTCAAAATAGAGATAAATGGAGCCTTTTCCGGGTGAATATTATTATTCAGCGCGTGCATCATGCGGTGAATAGTTCTCTGTTTCATGTTTTCGATGGCACTGAGCGTGTAATTCAAGATATCTTCTTGACCTAATTGCAACGATGGTCAATAGCCAGAATAGATGTAAAACAAGTGCAGGCTCTTACCATCACGGTACATCAATGCAAACTTTTGCCACCATGTTGCATTTTGGCGATCCAGAGCCACTGATTTGATGGCTTGAAGTCGGCTTTGAAGAAGAGCTCGCGTCGTAGACAGCATGGCAAGTTCATTGCGGAAGCCGACAAACGATAAAAGTTGGGAATCGTTACACGAAGAGTAGTACATTAGCTCCATTGGATTCATCATGAGCACGCGCATAAGCTTGAAGAATTCGTCAGGGATATTGCCTCGGTGCACGAAATAAGTGTATCCATCTTCGTGGCTGGATTGAACATGGCAACGAGACAAGATATTCAGTTTCAGTTCATGATTCGGATCCATGGAAAAGTTGGGTTTCAACGCGACATGATCATGCTCGTTTCTCTATGATGAACCTGCCGCATTAATATACATGAATGGTAACCAACGTAAAACCACGCTCAATGATCTAGTCACCTCGAAACAGAAACCGTAACCAAGGAGTACTATGCAGGATGATAAGCATTTCTTTCTTTCTCCCCTGGGGAACTACGGCCTGTTACTTACATTCTTCGTTCGATTTCGGACCATAGTTATTGTACATTTGCTCGCCGGCGGCTACTTGTTGTCCGGATACAAAAGTGAGCGTTCCTGTTTCTTCATCGCCGCTGCGTACCCAAGTGATTTTGGTATTAGGCTTATGATTAAGGGCATCTAAAAGAGGGAAAAGCACTTCCGAGCCTTCGGTATGCTGCGGATCAACAAGACTGTAGGGAAACGCTCGCGATGACAGCACAGAATAAGCCCAAAGGAATCGTTCCCTATTTCATTAATGAGGGGACTGTATGATTCCGTCGGGAAAAATACCATCAGCAGCTTACCATGTGTACTCTTGTTTGTTCACCGTGTCGGCAAGAACTTGCAGCGCCCTTTCATAGTCCTGATAGATAGCTTGTTTACGTTCTTTAACAGTGTTGGCTATGTTTGTATTTGTAAGGTAGTGCAAATCCTCGTCGTTATAAAAAAATGGCGTCATGATATGGTCCGGTAAGATGTCGAGATAAGGAGCATAAAACGACTGGTTGCCAAGAAGCTTTTGTTGCACCAAAAACAGCGAAAGAACAGTTCGACAAGAAAATCCTTCAAGCATGGGAAACGCTTTGCGAGCTACAGGTTCCGTAATAGCAATTCGGAAAGGAACCGTAGCGAATGCTTCGTTCTCTTGCACGGTGTCGTTGGCGTAGACCGATCCAACGTTATCGCTGTCTAAAAGGAAATAGCGCCTGTCAATATGTGTCTGTAACATGCACCGTAAGATGAAGATTCGTTTGCGGTACCATTTCTGAAGTCCAGCTTCGAGAATTTGCCACCGTGCTGCACGATCCACTGAATATAAGTGTCAACAGCTGACATGATCGCTTTGCAGAATGGTCTTTCACAGGGCCCATAGACGCATAAAGTTTTTCGAATCGACGTTCCTGTGACTGCTGAATTTGTCCAAGCGGGGCAGGTCCAGGATAGGCCAGCGTTTTTGAAGCATGATGTTTGCAGGACGCTTAATCCGAACCTTCTTTCATAGCAACTTTTGGTAATACGTTTCATCCAGCTTGATTCCTCTCTTGGTTTTTTTTTTTCCTTTTTTTTTTTTTTTTTTTTTTGCCAAGATAACCTATAGGTACACGGACTTCATAAAAGACGACTAAAAGAAGTTGACTGCTCTGCCTTGTCAGCCCGTACGTTCGCTAGATAGCCAGAATGATTCAGTGAGAAACCTGTAAGGAAACCGGTTCATTGTGGTAGGTAGAAAGTGCAAGTAGGCATCATGACAATCATGTCCAAAACAGGTGGGCGGAAGCAGTTTGAAGACACTCTATATTTCCATATCTGGACGAGCGACGTGCCCGATTGTGTGGTGAAATTGCCTCATATGGAAACCCACCCAAGTTTGAAATTGCGACATGGATTTTTTTTCTAATGATACTTGGCGAGCTTATATCCGTTAGTATTTCATTCTTTTGGACAAAAAGCCCTTTTGTCAAGCCAAAGGCGCTGTGCCATGTATTTCAACCTGTATCAATATGTTATCATATTGGTAGTTGTGTTGATATTACGTTTCCTATTCCGCTGGTTGCTAGCTTTATGGTTCCACCTACGATTCGGACATCTCGGGTTTTTTTCCATTACAGACGTACGCTATCATCAGACGGCCAAAACCGATCGCAAACGCCATGTCTGGTCTATCCACGTCGGCAAGATCAAATTTCGCTTGAATTGCTCGGCTGACTATCCTTCATCGGCATGGATCACGCTACACATTTCCCAAGTGAATATCGCCATTCCCGACCTGGTCATGCTCCTGTCACCTTCCGACAGTAGCCGACGGAAACAGACCACACGACTTCATCGTCGCATATCGCAAATGGGCGATTCACTGAAACAGATCCCTTGGTGGTACTCGCTGTCGATCGTAAAACATATACTGAGGTTTACCTCGGCACTTCCGGCTCAGTTTGTCATGGCAGGGTTGGCCAACTACGTGGATGTTCAGCTCGATGATTTTCGTTTATCGATAGCCAACGTAACGACCGTCAAAGTGGATCGCCTCAGTTTTAACTCCATGTTGTTCACTGCTCAGGCTCCGCCGTCGTGGTTGGCAGCGCTAAATCGATCGAGACGACCGGTTCCGACAAGTAGTAGTAGACCTGATTACTTTTCCTTGCGTCCCAGACACCAACGCCATTCATTAAAACATGCAGGCCATATATTCAAGGAAAAGTTCTTCGAAATTACCATATGTATTGGACCGATCACCTTTTCTCCCGTGGATACCGACCCAGCACGACTGGAATCACGCCACTTATTAACCCTTCCCAGGAACAGTCGGATCGTGGTATCGTGTCATCTGTCGGCCGGCTGCTTAACCTTGAAAGACATCGACCTTAGTACACACATCGAAGCCGTGGCCATCGATCTGGATGCCATGTTGAAACTGCGGGAGAAAATGAGTGCCAAAATTTCGAAACAAAGAATAGATACCCTATCATCGGGATCGAGTAGAACGTACAAGCAAGCGCGTGCTGGCCAACGTTTGCTGAGTTTCTTTCGATCCGTCTCTTTCTCGGTTCTCAGTGTATCGATTGCTTCCCACCCATCCGCACGATTGCACGGCACCCTAGAATTGCAGTCCATCACAGCGACCGCAGCCGTCGAAAGCGATGCATCCGAAGACGCCCATGTTAGTTACAAAGTCCAGTTGGGTTTAAATCAACTGTCTTGGAAGATGGGTGAAGATACGACACCCGAACCATCATGCTTGGACACCATTGTTTCTGTAGCGTCCGTTCAGATCACAGCTTCCGTATCAAAATCGATTCTATTCCGCGAAACGCCAGAGAGAGGAGGAGGTGTTCAGGATATAAACGACTGGAATGATCTCGACAATACACCCGACTGGATGCCAAACCGTCGTTTTGCCAAACTTGCCATCGTATTTCAACAGCTTAAATTATTTATGGATGTACAAAAGCTACCGCTGCATCGAGATTTTATCGCGTCTTACAGCCGCCCGAGATCCTCGGCCGACACATCCTCACCACGTACACAGATATGGACCAACCTGCCTCAGCTTACCGTTTCGGTCACACTGGTGTCGCCTGTCGTTGAATTCGTTACCGACAGTAAATACAGAGGCCATCTCACTTACAGTCGGATTGCCCTGGATGCTTCCGGGGAATATACGCTGGATCAAACTGGATCCAAAACCAATCTGGAACGACTGCATGCGGACCATTTATCGACCGAAAGTGTGAAATCCCAAGATGAAGTGTTGCGCAAGAGGAAGCAGCAACGGTCATGGGCGAACCTGTTCCGAAGGACGTGGCGAGGGAAACAGAAAAACGAAGGAAATCAGAATAGCAAGTCCTTGGATGAATGGCACTATGTGGTGTCAGGCAACATCACCGTCGAATCCCTATCTGTGGCTCGTGCAATGTCGAATGGCATTGCGCAATTCCCGTTTTTTTCTCTGGAGATGATTGATTGTACAGTGACTAGCCAGTTGTTTTCGGTGGTGGAAGATTTCGATTTGTACGGGGTAACAAGAATGGTTTGGGGTTTTCCTCAAAGTCATATCGATGTTCAGTTGGTGGTGCGAAAAGGGACGATGAATGCGCAGGATACAGAAGAACTTTTGTTCTGGATGAATCAGATCTTGATCCCGTTAAAACAACTGCGCTCAGCCGATTCAAATCATCACGAAACCAAGAAGGAGCTCCCGACCTATTTGTCCTTCTTGAAACTGAATATCCTCGTCAAGGAGATGTCGCTGGCCATTGCAGGCATGGATGCTGGATTGAAAGGAAAACAATACCCGCCAGCAGGATACTTGGACAACGCGCCCACTCAAGACATTCATTCTCTGGTCGTTTTTTCCGTGGATACCGTCACTGCGGTCTATACGGGTTCCGATTTGCAAGGAAAACACGCCCAGCGTCTACGTCGAAACGTGAGTAACAGCTCAACGGGCCGTGGTACGAATGAAGAAACCGCCCAAACCCTGCTATCGGAAGACAGCGGCAAGATATCGGAACTCGGCAGTATGCGTCTTTGTCTCACCAATCTGTTGCTGAAACAATCTTCCCAAGTTTCCGTACCATTACCGATGCATACAATTCCACAAACGGATTTGATGCTGTGGATCTCCAAAATTACGACAACCGTGGATGTGGTCTCGGAAGCGTCCATGATGTTGATTGATATTGGCACGGTTGTACGAAAAATCGGTCTACGTTACACCATCGCCAATCATTATGCATGTTTGTTGCTGCTACAGACCCTTCAAAAGATAAAGAAGGAAATGGCTCCCACGTCTGTGCGGGTGGCCACCCAGAAATCGGCCCGACTAAAGCTGCGCCAATTTCATTTCCAAAGCAATCGCAACGATATCCATGCCACGTTGCCAGCGGATCAGCCGTTGTATTTGCGTTTGGACGGGTTAAGAATGCAATGGCTATCATCGGAGGAACGAGTGGCCGGCCCATGTATCACGGCACGCAACGTCATGCTATTTGGTGTGAATCCGATCAATCGACAAGTCTGGGATGTGTTGATGGAATTGGACGATATGGATGTGAGTTTGCATAAAACGATGACCAGTGCAGGCACCACCGACAAATCGTACCAAGTGACGCTGTCCAAGTTGTACCTGCGTATTCCTTATCGATACATTATGGCTGACATTATCGATAATCTCAACAACCTCGTCAAGTCGGTCAAGGTGTTGCATACGCGTCTTGTGAAATCGGATCCGTTTACCTATTTTGGCGCAACCGAGAAATCGGCACCGTTGATCCTTCCTTCCCTCCGCCTTTTATGCAAGGTCATCAGCATTCACGTGGAAGACGACCCATTTGAAGTTAAATTACGGATGATCTGGAAAACCGGACTGCTGGAACAGTCCTCGCGCATTGCCTTGCAGGACGCGTTTGAGGCGAAAGCGAAAACGGTGAAAAGCACGATGCATCGACGACCAGCCGATGACGATTCGACCAAATCGCGCCACTCGACCGCTTCCGATTTGCATCCGACTAGCAGCGACCCTTCTGTCGCTGAAGCCACCAATGTCGAAGTTCGTGTCAAAGAAGCCTGGCAAGGCCTGCAACAACATAATTCCAAATCGTGGATCAAACGCATTCAGTCCACCATTAACAAAGAAGCCAATGCATACCCTATCATCAAACAATCCAATTACCGAAATATATGCCTTGATCAGCAGCTCGATACCATGTACGATACCTCGCAAGAAGCTCCCGATACCCTCACCCAATTATTCCAAATCAACATTACCCAGTTACCCACCTGTCCTCCTCTCCTCGATTTCACGGTGCGCCATGTCGATCTGACTATCAGTCGGCCGTCGTTCCCCATCGATCAAACCCGGCCTTTCATTCACGATCTTGGAAAAGGCGTACCCATGGACACCGCTTTTTCCACGTGGGCCCCTTTCCACATTACCTGTACCGCAGGCAGTTCGTTGGCTCAGATGCGTGATTATCCCGTGCCGTTACTCCATGTTCCTCCACGTCGAGGCGGCCCATCGGATCCGAACCCAGTGGCATGGTCCCTTTCGGGCGATTACGTCTTTGCCGATGAATTAGCCGATTTGGATGCGACGCGAAGCTTGTCTATTCCGATCATCAAGAATTCATCCCTATCTTATACAATAGATATCGCACGAACTAGTTCACCGCCCAAATTTTATTCCATGGTGAATATCAATGTCCACAGCGAAGCATTGTCGCACATCTGCTGGTCGATTTCTTACCAACCGGGAATCCAAGATCTCTCAAGGGCCTTGGAATGTTTGACACGTCCGCCGGTGGATCCCTCGCCCAAAGTCGGTTTCTGGGATAAAATTCGGTTGATGATTCACACGCGTACAAAGATTGCATTTGTTGGAGGCGGGGATCTGGCGATCGTGATGAAAGGAACGCGTAATCCATATGATATGACGGAACGCGGATTTGGATTAGCCAAAGTATGGCGGAATCACATTGAATGGTATATGGGGTATGAAAACGTTCAAGGCGAGTTTATGCAAGTGATCAGTGATGATTACTACTTTGGCGTCCCCGATCTCGTTCACGGAGGGTTCGCTGCTCCCAATACCGCAGAAGACGTTTCAGTAGCATCAAATACTTTGGAAGACGACTTGACAGAGGAAAGCAAGGAAAAGCGATTCTTGAAAATTGCTCTCAAGTTGTCGGGAGGTATCCGGATGGGCCTGGGCTGTCATCTTGAACGTGTATGCCGATCGGACTGTGAGAAATGTACCAAAAATAGTCCCTACCATTTTGATCCTTCCACGGTGAAACCGCAGTGTCGATACTTGGACTTTTTGCCGCATTACAAAGTCAGATACAGAACGCCGCAAGCCGTCCAGCGTATGCCGAATCACGGGAAGGTAAGGTTTAGGTTTGAGAGGATGTGGATTAACTGACTGAAGGGGGTTTCTTTTTTTTTTGTGGGATTAGGATTACGATACATATGCAGGTTTCCGGTCGGATTACATCCATTTATCCATCAGTATTGTCAAACTTTCAGGCGACGACCAGTGTCCGACGGAAAATGTAGAAAAAGCGGCCATGAATTCGATGCACTTGACGCCAGGATTTTTGGAACACTTTGTGTCGTGGTTCCGACTGTTTGGTGGAGCAATGGGTTATCCCATGCGGAACGGATCGTTGTTCCCAAGAGCCGATCCTCGACCGACTCAAAAGTTTGGAAAGCATATGAGTACCATGAAATACAAGATTATGGTCGATCCTCTCATGATTGGTTACTTTTACAAGGACGACAATACGCTTAACAGTGACTCGCCAATGGAAGAAATCGGAGATTCCGTAGGATTAAAAGCTCTTGTCAGCGCGTTTAGTGCCGACATTCATCAACGACGTGAATTCATGACGATGGAGGCGCATAAACTGGATCAGAAACGACTGAAAGCCAACTGGCCGGTTCATGAAGCCGAAGTTCAACTGAAAAATGTCGATCTGAGAGCCGTACGGGCATGTTACTCGGGAGAATCGGTCCCGGCACCTACAGCGGATATCCCTGCCGTGCATCGCGTTAGCGTGTCCAGCAACGCCACTACATATGATATATTGGAAGAAATGGAACAGGGCAGAAAGTCGCGAACAGGACAGGAAGAACGCGAACTGGCCGATTGGACCGATCTCGATGATTTTGTTGAACTATCCATCAATGCGCTTGAAACTGTTCCCAACGTTCAAATCTTGCCGTTTGCCTTTTCACCGTACATTTACTACCTCAAGCAAACCAATCGCGATGATGTTGAGAAATATCGGTATCTTCATGGCACCCACGAATGTATCTTTGGTACAGCGATAGGTAAAAGCACGCTCTTTATTATATGTAGTTATACTTGCCATCATCTCACTTTTTTGCGTACAGCCACCAAAGAGATGCAAATGTCTTTGCTCCAGGAAAGAAGCGAGAACATTGATTTACAAATTCGAAAGCATCAAGCCCGAATTCATACCGTCGAATGCAAGCTTGCTGAACATCCAGAGGACAAGGCTTTATTGGAAGAAGTGAGCTGTCTCTTTGAATAATGATCATCCCCATATTCATGTGAACTAACTGCCATGTTTCTCATAGTCATTAAGTATTGTGGAAAAAACAGAGATGCTATTTGAAAAACGGAATCTGTTGCAGCGATACCTCAAGGAAGTCTCGTCTCGAGTGATGCCAGACGTTCCGAAACATCAGCATCAGCATCAAGACAGCCAAGCGTATTCGCAATCGACCATTTTCGGCCAGGATCTGATCATGCGCTGGGAAGAGCTGATGGGCCACTTTAAACAGCGTTATATTGTGCATAACCCTCAAATTTTGTGGAATAATTCGGTTCGCAACATTGTCTATCAATGTCTTGATCTTCAAGCACGGAAACGCGCGCTCACTTATTACATGTCGACGCGTGCCATGAAATTCCTACGTGAAGTGACGGAGCAATCGCGAAAGCAGCGTCAGTGGAAAGTGGATCAGTTCTCGCTGGATGACAATGACGGGGTGTTTGATCAGCATATGACGGAAGACTTGATTGAAAAGTTGCTCAGTGAACAAGGTGCCAATCTTTATGCGCCCAACGAAACCGAAGACACAAGCAAAAATGACACCAGCAGTGTCAACTTTGAAATGTCCAACCATGACAATGTCAACGACGCCGATTTTCAGAAAAACAGTATCCCCGAAGGTTACGCTATGAAGAGCAGTTATTTGGTCGACTTGCTGAATCCGCAAATCAGTTTGCAGAGCGATTGTGAACCAGACAATCTTGTCCTGACCTCGAGTCAACGCATGTGTGTCAAGGGGTTTAATATTGTCGACGTGAACGATCCAGATATCGAGATGGAAGTGGTCAAGAGCCGGACCATTGTCAGCATGGAGAACGCTCAAATCTTTGTCGCGAAAAAGGAGCACTTTGACAGCGTCGACCTGCTGCTAGATAACCATTACGGCGCCAAAGAAAACGATCACTGGTTAGCTTGGGTGCCTCCCGAGATGTTGCTCCATTACGTCAAACAATCCGACAAGTTTCAGCGCGTCGCCAAGCAACTGCAGGCCACGTTTCAGTACGACAAGTACAATCCTTTGAGAATCAAGACCAATCAGTCGCAATATGCTCGAATTCACCCGTTCGAAGATCGCGGCGATTCTGCCCAGCTCAACTTTCCTCAGTTGGCACTGACGGCCAATTCGCCTCAATACAGTGCCATTTACGAAATTGTGTGGGACCTGTTACTTTACAAGGAGCCGGCAAAGAAGGAGCGATTGGCCAGACTTCGAGAAATCATTATGGCCGCCGATCGCGGAAGTCTCCGAGACGCTGTGACGAAAATCATCGCGTTGCAGCAACGGATCCGGCATTTGCAGTTTATCCGTAGTCAGTACCGACGAAATATGAATGCCTTGACGTCGAAAGAATTGCATGAATTTGGTACTGTCCATTCGGCGCTTTTGGATTCGTATGAAGAGTTGTACCTCGGCATGGAAGCCATCAAGTTAACCCAGAGTAATCAGCGGCGGCAAGATGAACAACAAAAGACAAGCCTAAAGTTTGTGTTTTCGGCTGACAAGGTCTCTTGGGAGATGTTGACCGAAAGCGATTCGCCTTTGTGCGAATGGAATCTAACCAATACCAACTTTGTCCTGATCACGAAAGAAGACCATTCAAGTAGCCGCATTCTAGAAATCGATACGGTTCATGTGAAAAACACATCGGCCGCCCCGGTATTTACGGATGTGCTTGGCCCGTTTGTGGATACGAGGAAATCTCCCGACTTTTCCAGACATAAAATGCTTCGCTGTTATGTGCTTGCGTTGGCTCCCGTAGGTGGTATCCCGGTCGTCCAGCACCTGGAAATCAACTTGTTTCCTCTTCGACTGCAGATGACCTACGATTTTGGTAAAGCTATGGCCACTTACTTCTTTCCCGCCGAAAGGCGTCAAAAGAATATCGATTCGTCCAACACTACGCCTTCTTCATCCACCACGCCATTAACGGTGTCATCGTCGTCGGCCAGTATGCACGTCGATAACGAAACCATGTCGGTTGCTGATACTCTTCATTCAAGCGTTGCGGTGCCTATGCGAGAAGGTCGTTCCGGTGACAGAGATGAAACGGGTGAAAACGTGATTAGCCGTTCCTGGGAAAGCAACAGCTTTGGTCGTCCAAAATCGGGCGGGTCTGACACAGCGCGCTTGATCGATCCCCACCTGACAGCGGCAGAAGATACGACGACGACCGAAGTGACAAGTAATGTACTACAGACCCCTTCTTTTTCGGGCGGTAGAAAATCAGCAAAGAATAGCGGCAAACGCAAGACAGCGGGCAAACGTTATACATCGGACGATCTCACCGTAATGAAGAAACGTGCCTCAAGCAACCGTACTTTTATCTTGGTGAAAATGCCTGGCACAAAACACTGCTTGAGTTATCAGGTACATTGTGCATAATTCATTATCGGGTCATGAAATTAGCAAACTAATATGCTATTCTATCTACGCAGGGTCCAAAAGAAAAGAACATTGAAGATCTAAGGGACTTTGCCTTTCAGCAACCCAACCTGGAGTATCGTAATAAAACGTGGTCTTGGTTCGAACTCATGTCCAATATCAAGAAAGGTAAGTGTCCGACGAAAAAGAATACCCAACAAAAAACAAAGCGGCAAGTTGGCTTACTTGTTCATTTGAATTAGATTTCATGCGCGCTGCTCTACTGAACAACAGCAAAGCATTATTGAAGGAAAAACTCATGATCCGTCGTCATGTAAAGGAAGGTCCAAAGATTGCCGAATCCGGCCTATCTTTGCGTAGCTTTCCTGCTGCAGCTGACGAATCTGGATTTGAGGAAATTCCGTCTTTGCGTCGTGCCAGTTTGTTCGAGACCGACAATGCATCTATGCTCAGTGATAGTTCCCGTGATGACATGGATCCTCTGGATAACGATCGAGACACAGTTTCTTGCCACTCCATGATCTCTCAGGACAGCAGTGTATGGACGCCAGAAACGAGTACGGAAACCAAACCGCGCCATACTCTTTTAGCATGGCCTCGTCGGTAAGTCAATGGACGTTGTACACTTGAAAGCTTGATATGCGACATTGAACTCTAATTTATTTTTCCCTTGTTTAGATTCAGAAAATCGAAAAAGCCCGCCAGTACTGGCTCTGATATGGTGGATTACTCGACCCGATCCAATCACGAGCTTCTGGGACCTTCAGCGCCTTCTCAACATCGACGAAGTATCAGCGACAGTGATCCAGCTAGTCGCTCACTATATACTTCACCACTAGAAGAAGAGTCCATGAACACCAAAGGAAAATTGTTGCTTGGCAAATATTACAACACACCCTCATTATCCCCCACCATGGCAGCACACCGAGCCAAATCTTCCAAAGACGGCGATTCTGGCAGTGGTAAATAGATTAGCATATCATTTCTTGTAAATAGAGCTTATCATCTTTTTTTCATCCTTACTTGCGTTTTTATCTCAAGTCTCCTTTGTTGTATAAACCGTATCATCCTTTCTATCAAGTCAACAACAATTTCATACTGTATATTGCTTGGTCAAATTATCGGCCACGTTTGTAACCAAGTTCTATGGGGCAGATGGGGTTTGAACCTGCATCGATCAAGAAATGTGATAATGCCGTACATCTCTTTGTGTTTGACAAAACTACAGCGGAATTATACATATTAAGGTATGGCAAATGGGTGCATGTCGCGACGCTCGAGATAGAAGAAGGGTAAGAGGAAGTGCAACAAGGCGCAAGCACGCAACGCGTCAGCAGCAGTGGATCGCTGTTGGGACGCAACTTTTAGAGGTGGCAAAATAATCCGCCCAAAGGAGAAATAAAAAAAAGAAGCGAAGCAAATATCATACGTAAAACGCACGAGTCAATTGGCTCTTGCGATCTTGTGTCAAAACTTGTTATTTTGTTACTTTGTTATCTGTTGTTTAACTGTGTCAACTTGTTAATTATTGTTCAAATTGTCAACTGTTAATTTGTAATTCTCGATGCTAGAACAAGATCGAACAAGTACACGTTCGAACAAGTTCCGATTAGTTTAACCAGCTGTTTATTCCCATAGTGAATTATAAATAAGATTGATCTGCTCGTCATTCGACTAGTAGAATATTACATAATATGTGCAAAGCATGTGGTTATCTAGATTGTCTGATGAACCTTGGGGATACTGAAGCTTGGAGGGGCCAAGAGTTGCTATTTTCGTCCGTCCACCAATATGGGCAATGCATGCAAATGAAAAAAAAGATGTGGTGTTTTTAAGGTCAGCCATCAGTTGGCCAATGCGGTTTCTAAAAGAGAAAAAACCCGCATTGCTCGAATTTCACCGTCACAGGCCGATTCCGACCAGCCATGGCCCACCTGCTTTTTCACGGTAGGCCCTTTTTTACAACAAGAAAGAAAAAAACGCAGTAGATCGATCCTTCCATTCCTTGTCCTTTATATTCGTCTGTACAGTGCTTACCCTTCCTTCTCCTTTATCGCATCCTCTTTACGACATAGAACGGACTTGTCAACAGTTGGCTTCGTAGCTCTTTATTGTCTGTTCGAGTAGCTATGGCCAATCTCCCTCAAACATCCCATTCCACTTCGCCACTTGTCCAACGATCGCCCCACTCCTCCCAAAGATCACCGGCAGGCGCTCGTTCTCCGTCTCTGCGCTCTCCTACGCATACCGATCCTTCCGGCGATAAACAAAGTAGCAAGCGACGTCATGAGGACGACCAACGGGATATTTCTCCTCCTGGACAAAGTCGCGGAGCCAACGATGGACAACAAGATAAAAGACCATTAACAGACCACCGATCGTACGCCAAACGACGCCAGTACGATAGTCGGAGTCCATCACGAAGTAGACATAGTCGATCGGGCGATCGTTACGGTCACAGCCGATCGCGAGCGCCTCGTAGCCCCAGTCCGTCACGAAGGCGACGAGGACGTAGTCGGTCAAGGAGTCCACGTCGACGAGACCGATCTAGACACCGTTACGGACGGAGTCATTCACGTGATTATCGATACGATAAAAGTCGCGAACGTGGACGTCGTAGGAGACGATCGTATTCCAGATCACCCAGTCGGGATCGAAAAAGAAGCCACCGTGAGCGACGCCGATCGGATAGTCGTGATCGAGACAGAGCAGACTCTGGTCGTCGCTCGCTTTCACCAGAACGTCAAGGATCAATTCGATATTCAAAGGAATATTCGCCCCATCACCATCACCACCATCGTCAGCAAACTTCCTCTACTTCAACGCCATCGGGACCTCCCACAGGGCCTGCCGCAATGTATCAGCGTGAGGGCGCCAAGGATAATAAAAATAGTCAGGGTAAGGTAGAATTGGGCAAAGCGCACGATGAATGGTATGGCTGATCTGCGCTGTTCATTTTTGATGGAGTAGGGATGCGAATCTCCAGTTCGCAAGAGTTGCGCTCCGTGACGATGCGTCAGCCGCTGGTCCAGCCTTCACCGCCTTCCTTACCTGCGCAACCTTTGGCGAACCAAGTTTTACCATCCAGTGCGAGCCAATTAAGCATTCCACCGCATCAAAAGATCCCAAATGGTGTTTTGAATACCTTGGGATACCCTTTCGAAACGTCGGACGATCCAGCAATTTTGTTTGAAAAGATTGGACAAGTGGGTCAAGGGACTTACGGGTAAGCTGAGGCGTTCTCTCGAAGTGGTGCAAATCATTAAAAGCGGATGATAATGACCCGGGTTCGTCCATTGTAGGAAAGTATACAAGGTGAAAAATTGCAAAACGGGTCAGTTAATGGCGTTAAAACGAATACGCATGGGCAGCGAAAAAGAAGGGGTAAGTCTTTTATTTACAGGCCAAGAGCTGAGTTATTATATGCAGCAGGACTAAATTTGAACAGTTTCCTATCACGGCGATGCGCGAAATCAAATTATTACAAAAATTAAAGCACGAGCGCGTAGTAGAATTGCAGCAAATCATGGTAGCCAAGGGTAAATTAGATGGGATTCCAGTCTGTTTTGAGATGTGTGCACGATGTCTGACTTTTGCACGCATGTGTACCCTCTATTAGGTTCTGTATATATGGTATTGGAATATATGGACCATGATTTATCTGGGATATTGGGCCATCCAAGCTTCAAATTCGAACCGGCTCACGCCAAATCATTGACAAAGCAAATGCTTGAAGGGCTGGCTTACCTTCATCGCATGGGCATTTTACATCGTGACATCAAAGGTAGGCAAAAAAAAGGGAGTAATGATTCTATGAGAGAACTTTCTATTCACTTATGGTATTCCGCCGCATCGCATTGTTTTGGCCATAGGATCCAACTTATTACTAAATAATCAAGGCGAGCTCAAAATTGCAGATTTTGGTTTGGCTCGCGTTTTTCAAAGGCACAAGACGCACGATTATACCAATCGTGTGATCACTTTGTGGTATCGCCCGCCCGAACTTTTATTGGGCGCTACTGCTTATGGATCGGCTGTGGATATCTGGAGTGTGGGGTAAGGGCAAGTGATGGGATGATGGAAGAACGAAAAAACAAGGCTGATGCGATGAATGTGGTTGTTCTTTTAGATGCATCATGCTGGAATTTTTCATTGGAAAACCGGCGTTTAGCGGCATAGACGAGATCTCGCAGTTGGAATGTATCTATAAGATCATGGGCACGCCTTCTCCGGCGACTTGGCCCTCTGTCACCGAACTCCCATGGTACGAACTTGTGCGTCCAAAGGAACATTGGGAAACCAAGTTCAAGGACTCGTTTGGAAGGTAGATACTCTTTTGGTCAGTTTTATGAGAAATACGAATGGCGGTTTAGCTTATGAATTGTGGTAGTTTGCTGTCTCCGGGTGCTCTGGAATTATCCCAAGCATTACTATCATTAGATCCTGATAAGCGACCTACCGCAGCAGAAGCGCTGGATTTCGCGTACTTTAAAACCGAAGAACCCAGTCCTGAAATGCCAGCACAGTAAGTGGCGAAACGAAAACGATATCATATTGAATTGAATGAATTCCGTGAAGAGCGATCTTTGTCTTTTAACTTTATGTGCGGCCTATTTTAGTTTACTAAGCATCCGTGGCGACTGGCATGAATTTGAGTCGAAACAAAGGAAGCGTCAAAAACCCTTATTACAACAAGCTCAAGCTCAAGCAAAAGATGCCATCAAGGCCTCTGATAAACTCCCTCCATCTCAACTCGCACGGTCCGATCCTCCCATGTCTGTACAGTAATGAATCTTGATGATTACATTTATATAAAAACAACTACCTTGTCCCAGTGTAATGGACTATCTTTCTGATGGCTTGCCGAAACAGGTCAAACGGTTACGTTTATCAAATGACACGGTCCGATTGATCAGAAAAAGCATGAAACTGTTTATGTATTTCCTTGTGCTCGTTCCACTTGTTGTAGTTCTCACCTGAAATTCATGCATGGCTACTGGGAAGGCGATAATCCTTTTTTGGATGTCTCTTTACCGAATATCCATGGCAACTTACTTCCTTTTTGCTCCATCAATTTATGGATATTGTAAATACACGACGCGGTTCGTGCTTCTATTTTCCAGCATATAGCTCTCTCCTATTTTTACGTTCAGTGAATCTCTTTTGCGCCAGTTGAAAAGAGTGTTGTATGATCTGTAACATGAAACATCATATCATATCCGGTCAAATAAAAATGGGCCAACACATTCCCTCCAGGAACCTTGCAAACTTTGACCTTTGGAACAAATTACCAAATAAAAATTTCTACTTGGAAAAGGGCATAGTCGCCAGCTACGCAGGGCAAAACGCAGATTAAGGCGAGATACAGATTTTTCATGATGATGGACCTTGTAGATCATATGAAGATCAAAAGCAGAACTAGCAACGTATAGTGCATGTTTATTATCTCTTGGATCCTGCCACTATCCAAATAGTTGTGTAAAAGCACGTGTATGGAAAAGATTGCATATGTTTCTAATGGAATGACCTCAGTATGTTGCAATGACGACAAGAACGACGGGAGTAGCGGGTTGCAGGATACTCCCACAAGAGTGGAGTGTCGCAGCAAAGAATTCCATCAATTAGGCATCAGAGTCAACCTTACGTCAGTGCGCCATCATGAAGCGGGGCATCAATGTTATCACGCAGATGATTTTTCCCTTGTCGGAATTTGGAATTGAAATAATGACGATCCAAAAAATCTCGATCGTCTTACCGTGCAATGGGCGCTCGGGGATGTCCCAATCAAGTAATCCATTTGCATGACGTAAAGAAGACGTCTCTCGTTTTGCGTGCAAAGAAAATATATAAGGACCCCATTGAAAGACGTTTTGAGGAACTCATCACTTCAAGTACTCACATATTCACATATAACAAAAATGGTTGACACTCCCTCCAAGTCTGACGCCAAGATGGATAAGGGCATCGGTAACATCAAGGAAACTGCCGGTTCCGCTGTCGGTAACCAATCTCTCGAAAACAAGGGCAAGGCCCAGCACGGTGAAGGCCAGACCCAGGAAACTGCTGCCAACATCACCGGTTACGTCCAAGGTATGGCCAACCAGGCCAGCGGTGCCGTCAAGGGTGCCATCAACTCTCTCACTGGTAACACCACCGAAGAAACCGGTAACAAGGCCGAAAAGAAGAAGGGTGAAGCTCAGCAAAGCTTCTACTCCTAAATCATGTCCCCTCATGATATCCCAACTTTAGTGTACTGTTTAGTATATGCTAATTATCTGTAATATAACGCAAACATTCTTTACCAAACTCTGTTCCCTTTTTATTTTTATTTTTATGTGTATGTGTGGTGATATGGGAGATTGGAAGGGTTTTTTAAGGGTAAAGTGGAACTGGCGAATGTGTGCTCGCACAAGATACGGGAGTTTCAATGCAAAAAGCAAAGAGCAACGTTGTCTTGGCAACGGTATGGGGATTATGTGAAGAAAGATGCGCATGCATGTATCGAAAGATGGAAAATTGCGGTGAGATGAGAGCTGGATAATTAGCAAAAAGAGGATCTGATGATCGTGTGGTCATTTTCGGAAGCTATGGGCTGCATACTTCCAATGAGATTATTCTGTGAACCTTACGTCAGGGAATTAGTGAGTGTGGGACCTTACCTGCTTTGATCCAATACAATTGGTCAGGCTTCCTTTTTTTCCCCTTTTTGGCAAGCGTTCTTGTCTCAATTAGTCTGAACACTTCCTTTGTAGGTGCTCGAGCCTTTTCAAAGCTGTCGCTTTCAGTGCAGGCACGAGTCACGTGAATCGGTATTTCAGCAGTCCTTTGCATTTTTCAGCAACCGCCATACAAGGCCAAAAATTAGGGAAGAAAAAAAAAGTCAAACTGCACACTCCAAGTTAGGAATCTATTTTCGCGTCATGAGTCTGCTTCAGCCTTATGTCGATCGTAAGTAATGCAAGCGAACATTATCATGTCAATATATGGTAACTTACATTGGATGTGTATAGGATCTGTGTTGGTGGTCACATTAGATGGTCGAGTGCTGGTGGTATGTGTGGAGACGATGGATAAGTGAATTACGTACTGTATTAAAGATTTGAACTTGATTGGCAGGGAACACTTCGAGGTACCGATCAAACGGCCAATGTCATTCTAGAAAAATGCCAAGAACGCGTGTTTTCTAGCGAAGGTACAGAGATTGTGCCTCTTGGTTTATACCTTATCCGAGGTGACAGCATGTAAGTGGGATGATTGGCGGTAGATTTCCAACCAAGATTTTCGACTTAAAATTCACTGTTTTTCTAGTTGTACTATAGGAGAAATTGACACTGAAAAAGATGAGGAATTGGACATTACCCAGATTAAGGCCGATCCACTGAGGTCAACGAAATTGTGATCTTCCTTTCCTCCAATCCACTGTCCAGTGTCTGCTTTTTACTGTTCACAACGTTCGCCATTCATACTATTTCTTTTGTGTGTGTGATATCCGTTAAAACCTCATTGATAACGGATACTCTTGTTTTTTGTATCATATCCTTTTTATTTTATTACTTTGCTCCATTTGTTATTTCCTCGATTTCCCCCCAAAAATGCCACTTTTACAAAGAAATGAAAAAAATTCAAACTGTCTGAAAAGTTCGGTCCGAGGTGATAGAAATGAGGTCACAGTGCGCCAAGCGTGGTTTTAAAAAAAATAGCTGTCCAACTTATTCAACCCTATTTTGGGGTTTCTTGCTGTTATGGATGTTCTGAAAGCTCTAGTGGCTAGAGTTGCGCGTGCATTTTACGATCCTAGATATATTGTTATTCTTGACGAACTGAATAATGCACCTCCAAACAGCAATGGGTAATATGACGTTCAATTTGTCTATTTCAACCGATCAGTTTGCATAAAATACCTGGCCAACTCATTTTGTCTTCCCCCCCCCGCAGCGTTCGTGAAGAAGATCTCGTCATGACCCTCAAAATGACCATACGAGATATTCACAGACTGTGTGGTAAACTGAAAGAAGACCGACTTGTCAAAATGTGAGCTTCTCTTTTTTCTTTTTACTCCCGTGATGGAACTGTCATGCCGGTGTTGCTTAACGGTCACTGTTTTAAAATAAAGGACTACGCGAATGGAAGCTCGTAAAATGGATCAACGACCTGTGCCTAAAACGTACTATTACCTTGACTATAAAGAGTTTGTGGACGTCGTCAAGTGGAAAATGTACAAGATGCAAACGATCGTCAGAGACAACTTGCGTACCGAATCCGAAAATAAGGGATACATTTGTCCCAATTGTAAGAAACAGTATTCGCCTCTCGATGTGTTGTCGTTGGTGGATATGACGGACGGATTATTCCATTGCGATGCCTGTGAACATGTACTGGAAGAGAACGACAATGCTGAAAACGTAAAGGGCAGTCAACAGGTCTTGACTCGGTTACGGGAGCAATCCCAACCCATCATTTCCTTGCTCAAACAAACCGATTCGCTGGTCATTCCTGCTAGGTAAATAAGAAAAAAGAATATCATTTAAGTGGTGGCAAAAAACAAAGCAAAACTCACAGGTCTTTTCTAGTTATATTTTCCAAGGAATTCCTGGTACCAATCGGGCGAATGGTGGAGCAAAAGGTGAGGACCCCACGGACTATTCATGTTACGAAAGGGCGATTATACTGATGAGGGTTGTTAATAGACGATTACGAACTGGCCATTGCTCAGGATACTGGAGCTGGTCAAGGCGATATTATTGTCGATTTGCAAATGGATAACGAAGCGGCTCGACGCGCCAAACTTGCGGAAGCGGAAGAGAAACGTCAACAGAACGCTTTACCTATTTGGCATCAGCGATCTACTGTGTCGGATGTACTTCACGGCACAGGAGATCGAGACCCTGAAATCATAGAAGAGGATGAAGAAGCTTTTGAAGAAGTCGCTACGGATGATTTCAATGCCGACAGTGATTGTACGCATTTTTTATCAACGATCATGAACCCTGCGATGAGTATTAACGTGTATCTGTAGATTATGCAAAGTACTATGAATCACTGAGTCAAGCGGCGCCAGTGGCCATGGATAGTGCAGGAGGATTCGATGATGCGGAAGAAGACGAAGAATTCGAGACAGTCATGAATGATGTTAACGGGGAGACACGGTAAGTAGTCATTTCGGTACAAGCCTGTATTGCGGCCTTTTACTAAGCTGTGGATTGCCCATAGTCCGGATTCGGAATTTGCGGAAGATTATGGTGAAGCGGATGAAGACATCCCCATGGTATCAGGTAAATTTAGCTCTAGTTTAGCATGCCATCTACCGCTGCACAATACTGATGTATGCTTTCCTTGAAGTGAATGGTAAAGTCGTACCATTGAATGAAGTGATGGAAGAGGATCAGCGAAATATGACCACAGAAGAATACAAGGTAAAACGCCATCCAGACTAGACATGGAAAAAATTGATACATGGGGTTTCCAAGTTGAATACTGATTTGTGGATGCAATAGGCATATTATGAAGCATGGCAACAATGGCAAATGAGCTAAATCATAGAAACAACTCCTTTGTTCCACCCAACCCATGTAAAAAAGTTTTCAATAGAGGTAGCAAATGTTTGGAAAATAGATTACAAAAGGGATAAAACAACGTAGATGTAGGATCAAATACCAATAAAAAGTAAAAAAGCAATTGTCAAGGGAGAAAAAAAAGAGAAGTTGGATGATGCTACTGTGTTGGCCAATGCTGGGTGGTTCGGGGGGTATGAAACGAAGAATTGGAGGTGGATGCATTGACATTCATGTTTGCAAGGCCTAGAGATAAATTTCTACAATGGTGCAATGAGCATGGATTCAATTACAGAGTACTCGTTAAAAAAAAACTTACTCTATGATCTGATCAGACTCCAAACGTCGTCGACGGTTATACTCTATGCAAGTGTCACGGAAACTCAACAGACCATTGGCATGATCTCCGTAAAACTAACGTTTGAATTAGTGAATCATCGTATTTCAAAAGGTGACAAATGAGAATATTACCTTGATGCCTTCCGATAAGTTGGTTTTGATCTCTTTGAATTTGACATAAGCCTGACCGAGATTCTGAAGAGCCTTTTCCCGTTTCGCGGTGGCTGTTTCGGTTGAATTCTGGGCCATGTAGGCATGATGATCTTCCCCAATCCGTCGTAGTACGTCTGCTTGGTACTCATCTTCCTCGTCGACTTTCATCAGTAATTCATCGTATTTCCGTAATTCTTCAACGAATAAATCTTCAAATTGGGCCGGATCAATCTTGACTATCGGCGATTTCGCCGTTAGCTGAGCTGCTTTTCTTAGCAAGGCGGGCGAAATATCGTCTGCGTTTGACAGCTTTTTTGCACGGTCCACAATGTCTCTTCGTATGCTGAGGTGACCGTGCATATCCTCCATGCGATGCTTGATACGCGCTAATACTTGGGTCCGAGACTCATCTGTATCTGTGGCTGAAGGAATCGAGGCTTCGAGATCATTTCGAGGCAGCACCAAAACGTCGATGATCTTGGCCCACGTATTGAGCTTCCCTCGAACGATCTGATCGGCCTTTTGGGCCGAAACTAAAGTCGTCCGATGTTTCTGACCAGCAGCAACCAATTTTGCTGTCAGGGTGCTCGATGGAGGACGTACCCATTCTACGGGTAGCGCACAGTCGCGTTTTTGGTTAGACAGGTGCGAAGTTCCAACTGAATTCATTATACACATACTCTCTTTGTAACGCAAACGAAATGTTTCGTCCAGTTCATGCTCTTCGTCCAAAGCATTAAAGGCTTCATCAAGTATGCGACCATTATGTGCGGATGCTTTTTGAACGTTATCCCACATGGTGAATAGCAATGCGGAACCGCCTTCCTGTCGTACTTCTTCACCCTGTTGAACAAGCGTCTCCGGCAAACCGACTTTTTGCTGTGCAATGGCCATCAAGGATGGGATACCTAATGATTGCAAGGTACTTTTTTTTTTTTGATACCAAGCAACGGGAGTAAGACACTTGTTTCATAATAAGTCCAAATCAAAATCTACCTGTGATAAACCGCCGTCAATTCTTCCAAACGTGCAATAATATCTTCCTTCAAAACCCGGTCTTTGCGATCAACGTAAACGCTTGCTGCTTGATGGACAGCAAAAGGAACCAATTTTTGAAACAGAGGCAGCCCAATAACCGGATGAGGTTTGATATCGGCGGCTCGATGGTCGGTCAGTAACAGCGATACTGGATCCGAGATTTCTTTCGGTGGTACAGGTTTGACCATACCGGATTTAGGAATGGGCGAGAGGGACGAAGCGGATGGAATCACTTCGAGGTAAATGATATCGTTGTCTTTGATGGCGCGCGCAAGGTTGGTTTGAATGATTTGTTGCAAGGATCGTAAATCGTTCATTACCGCAGTGCTGACGTTGGGGGTGCCATTGAAAAAGGATTTGACCAAGTCAAAGGCTCGTCTGGTATATGTCTGTGCCAACTGCAATCGTGCAATTTCTTCACCGTAGCGATTTTGCGAAATACACTCGCATGCTTTTCGAAACTGGGACGCGGCGTTAAAGTGGAGGGCTTTCACTTGCATGTGAGTAGACCAGGATTTGGGAAACACGTTTTGAATCGATGAATTGGTGGCTAATTCATAGGCAGCATCGTAATATTCAGCTACTTTGCTGGCCAGTCGTGCAATGGTGCCATCTCGTAGTTGATCAATCGCGGCTTTTTGCCACACACACTCCTGGGCCTGAGCTAGCATGAGATTGGTCAAAGACTGAAGAGCATGAGTCGACATATCCGGTGTCGCTGATATCCGCATTTCCGGTATCACAACATCCAGTAAATGTTGAAAACATCCCGCCGCATTCTTTAATGTTGAAAAATAAAATAGGATTAGAGTCGTATCCAGGTTGTTGCACTGAGTGTCGCACAGTGACTTGCCTGAAAGCAATTGCAAGCCCTTTTGACACCTTCTGCGGTCGACCGATTTTCATGCACGGCAATTTGACTATACATGCTGCCCACCGAATACAGGACACATGCCTTTTCATAGTTCATATTTCTATAATATACTACAAAAAATATATAAGTCACCCCATGCGTTAAAACACTTTTCTACAACTACTTGCCAGGCTTGGCGGAGGTGCCTGAAAAGGCAGGATACCATGGAAATTCGATTCCGACCTACGAATTGCATTGTTTCCGAAATTAACCATATCAACCATGGAAATGCATAATATTTTCAAAGAAAAAGTACCGACTGGCTGAAGTATTGCAATGAGAAAAAGACAAAAAAAAAATACCTACATCGATGGGGAATTTAGATCCGATAAACACGAGTTGCGCATAATATCTAGGGAAAGAAGAGAGCGATGAATTTAAGTCGTTTGAACAGGGGAACTGAAGCTACTACTACTATTACTACTTTATGAGCCGATTAAGTGCTTTTTCATTGACTTCCATATACACGCAATCGTTTCTTAGTTCATCGAGCACTCGAAAATCGTCGGTATAAAGGTCAGGGTGTTCAGCGTAGCCATTGGAGATGTAACTTCGTAATGAAGGCGTCCAAGCAATCCGTTCGGTCGCTTTTCGTTCTACAGCGAGCATATTTGTCTCTGATGGAGTGGCCATGGAAGGAATGGTTATGAGAATAAGGTTGTTGTTTGGAGAAAAAAAGAGGCGTTGGAAAGGGACAAGAGTGAGGCCGTTCCCGAAATAGAGTTTAACACTTTTTCAAACTCACGGCGCTGAAATGTCCCATGTGTGACGTGTTCTTTCTTCCCTTCCCAGACCTTTTTTTTTTTTTTTTTAAAGAAAAATGCCCAAACTTGGACCTCTATTTCCATTTCGTATTTTCCGTTCCTCTTTTTTTTCAGCTTAAACGAATAGGAGAATCGAGACTCATTTTGTTCCTCTTTCTTTATTTTTCCTTCCTGATTTTCTCTGATAAGCTAGATAACGAAGTTGAAGAAAACGACCATGCAACCGAGTCATCGTACTCGTTCGTTCGATCCAGCACGGTCCGTTACTGCCACTCCCACCATCGATCCTGCTGCTGTCGATTGGCATGATTTCGCCGCCAGACAATCCAAGAATCGAACTGACAAAGGTACAACACCAGCACCAGCACCACCACCCACCCGATTCAGTCGTGCGAGGACGACCCATACTACTCCCACCACACGCCACTATCGTCCTTCTTCGGCCCAAGGTCGTTACGATTCGTCCAATCCTAAACCACCCATCCATACCGAGTGGTCCATTGCCAAGAAATTGACATGCATGCCCGATCCTCCTTTATGTTTCTGCGGCAAACCAGCGTCGCGGAGACGAACTCCCGAGTTTGGTCCAATTCTGGACTGTCATTATTTCACACCGTGCAACAAATTGTCGGAATCACAACGTCAAACCGATACGGATCAGCCACCACCGCCAAAGAGCCGCAGTAATATTTGTGGTTTTCATGTCCATCAGCGACCGTGGGACGAGTTCCGACAGCGTTTGCGAGATGGAAACGATATTGACCCTTGCGATTCGGAACTCGATATCTGTCCATCGTTCAACTACACATTTTGCGTGATCTTCCGTGCGAACAACCCTTACAAAAAGACCACTCCCCCTCCGCCCAAATGTTTCTGCAACATGCCCGTCATTCTCGAAGAAGGCAGCAATAAACACGAAAAACGATTATACTTCACATGTCGTCATCTTAATATAGACGGCGCACGGCCAAAGTGTAGCTGGTTTTTGTGGGCGGAGGATGTGCCCTTTTATGTCCCGAAATACCCCTTGCATGCCCTGCCAATCTCGAAACCTACTCCACCATCGCATTCTCGTCCACCAAGCAATACTACTGATATTAATGCAATTGTCAACACTGCATCACCCCAGCTCCGGCGTTTGTCCATACGAGAAGAAGAGCAATCATCCACCAGTCCGCCATCGATGGAGCCATCCACTCCCACTTCGTCATCCTCCGCATCTCCTTCCAACAGCATTACATCTTCCTCGCATCCTCCATCCATTCCCAATTCCATTGACCAGCCTATAACAGAGAATAAACCCACTCCAGTAGAGGAGATCCTCGATGTCACCCAAGCCGAGAATGTGATTCCTGCAACGGAACCTTCACCAGCCCTGGCCGCCAAGCCATTGGTAAGTTATACAGTGGGCTCGCTACACATTATTTCTTTTTTAAACCAACTGACATTTCGTGATAACAGGCTTCGGAGAAGAGACTCAGTATGTCATATTCTAACCTTCCATCGACGACAATTTCGCCTTCGAATTTAACGGGCGACAAGGATCATCATGTTTTCCATCATACTCGACAAAATACATCACCTCTGTCACCTAAAAAAGAAACTTTATATTCACGACCGACCTCCTTTGACCAGCGAAAATCCGTATCCGAGCCCGGAAACGATAAAGGGGAATTCATTCGCCTGCTTTCCATGGCGAATTTACCTAGAAATGTGACCCTGAACGAACCAAAATGGGGGAACAATTACTCTTACGATCAGTTCATTTACGGACAGAAACCCCACGAATCTCCCACCATGGCCATACGCAGTAATGGCTATCTTTTACCGAGCGCTGTTTTACAAAATACTCTGGGCAAACCGGGCAACAAATTGTTGTTGGAACATCAGGGGAATGCGATGAGAAATCCCTCGCCGCCACGGTGTGCTTCGTCTGAGGATCATGATGCCGAGGTAAAGACACTGGTTCAGAAGGTAAAGGATCTGGAGCAGCTGTGCGAGCAGCTTGAAGAAAATACCAGTCGGGCGACAAAAGATTACGAGTACATGTTGACCACCAAACAAAAGCTGGACGATATCTGCCGACGAAAGACGGCTTTGGCGGAATTAATGGAAACTGAGGTTCAGCAATTACGAAGTCGCCAGAAGCAAATGGATGACAAATTATCGGAAGAAATCGATTTACGAAAAAGCTGTCAAAAAAAGGTGGTGGAGCTCGATGATTTCGTGAACCATATGCTGCTAAAACAGGACGAGCTGTCGGAAGAGAATGAACAGTGCAAGGAGAAGCTGGCTTACAAAGACTCCAAATGCCGTGTGTGTTTCCAAGAAAACATTGAATTCGCTCTTATTCCTTGTTATCATTGTGGTAAGTTTTCCCGACACGAAAAAATTTGGCATTTGGGAAACGAAACGGGGTTGACTGATCTGGTTTTTTTTGTTTGGCATAGCCTACTGCAAAGACTGTGCCGAGAAATTGAAGGAGTGCGCTGTCTGCCGTACCCCCAAATTTACGGTTCAAAGAATATATCTCCCTTAAAAAAAATTCCATCACTATATCATTCAACATACATTACGTCGTAGTAACTATCGAATCTTTGGGCTTGCGCTCTATTATTTTCTGTATGGTTTTAATTCGAGAAATATTCAACTTATAATACTTTCCATTCATTCGATAAAAAAGACAACTATTGCCCACACATCAAATTACATAAAGTTCCTTTGGAGTTAATTGTTGTAATTTCTTTTTTCAGTCGCTTTCGATGCATAATAGCTACACAATCTCTTGGAAATAACCATTTATTTGTTACGATTTTTGCGTCGTGGCATTTTTCTTCTCGGGCTTGGAATCTCACAATCTATTGCGAAGTAACAGATATTGCACGGGACTTATCCCATAACTGTGAGGTCCTACTGTATCTATCAATGAGACATTGGATGGTTTACAATTCAATTGATTATACATGATGAATCATGTCAAATAGTGGCTATTTGACAGGGATTGATTAGACGGAATACACCATGGGCGTAAATGCATGTATAACATAGATGATCAAAATCTCATCTTTAAAAATAAAGATGCATTACATTGCTGTTTTTGTGTCACCGCAATTATCCCTTTGTTATCACTCCATCACGGTACATCCATATGACATTAACGCTTTTTCTCTCTTTTCTAAATACGCGTCCTTTCACGTTTCATGGACATATATCATATAACTGATTCTACGGTGGAGGAGAGGTTTGAGAGATAAAAGGGTGTGACAAACGGCTGGTGTTGTTTACGATTTGTGAGGGACCAATCAGATTGAACAATGAGAGCGAACTGATGCGGATTTAGTGAGTTAGCATTTTCTTTTCCCCTTCTTCAGGTCGAGACAGTGGAAACGGGTATCAGTGTCTTTTTCAAAACGGAAGTATCGCACCTAATGGTAAAGATACTGTCCATAAGAGTTTCCTAGTATGATTAAGCAAATAAAGGTGACAAGATCATAAAGCAACTCTGATATTCTCATTGATCTTTGCAACAACAACATAACGTTGAAGAAGAAAAACAGGTATATTTGCGGCGCAGGTCTGCGATTAGGTTCGACATTTTGGATACATTTGGTCAGGAAATTCGAAGATTGGAAACTTAAAATGGGCCCAGCAAGAGTACATAATACACGTTTGGAGGGTCGTCTGCACCAGCTACGATAGTGTTCCTGGCCCGAAGGTCATGCGAGGCTGATTTTTTCATCCTCGATTTAAATAAAAAAATAACCAAGGATCGGGATCCGCAGGCATTAACGCAAAGAAATTTGATCGTAATGTGATTATCAACACATAGCACTCCACCAAGAAAGAATTTGAATCGGCACAGTGGAATTTACTTGGGTGTCCATCGCAGCAAGCTGCTCAAACTTTTAAAGTGATTGCATGATATGCTTACCCACTGCATCCTGCCATAGACCATAGGAAAGAAGGTTGTTGAAATCTCCACAGAGATCAATCCATATGCAAGCTACGCCTTCCAGATTTGATACTGTCATAAGAACAACTAATAAAAAAATTTTCCGCGTAAAATGAAGGATTTTCTATGTATTGTCAATATTGCACCATAACAACATTTACCTATGGCTTTACTTGAAATCCGTCGTTTGAAGGAGAATGACTCTAATCTTGGCAACTTGCTTATGATTGGTTGTAATATTACCTGTTTTGGGAAAGACTCACTGACACCGACACTCGGTTGTTTGAGTATTCGAACGACGCTGTGTGACTGGCTATAAGAGACTGAAAAAAAAAGTCGTGCGACACTGACCCACCCGGATATACTATATCTTTTTGAGTTTCCTTTTTCTGATTTTCCTTTTTTTTTTTTTTTTCTCGAGAGTCGACCAGCTGTGCGGAAAAAAAAAATAGGTGTACCCGAGTCATAACTTGTCCCTGGCAAATATGGTATAGTATTCATTTCGACTTTCTTCTTCACTGATAAACGATACCATGAAGCCAAAAAAAAGAGGTCAGCTACTGACTGAGATTGTGCGGGGGGATCAATAGTACCATCAACTTTACAGCTATGGGCCGCCAACACAGCCACCACAAGCGCAAACGCAAACGCAAAGTCAGCACCACCAAGATAAACCTTTCCATGCATCGCACACTCAATACACTCAGCACCCTTATCATTCGGCCATGGATCATGCCAATCCGTTATCGTCACTCAATTTCATGTCTCAACAAAACAATTTGCATTTATCTGTAAAACCGGAACATCCAGCTTCGTTCCACCCTTACAACCTGGAAGACTATCAGTCAACGTTACATTATAATTTACCTATACGACAGTGCCATCAACCTCAGGAACAGGCAACCCAGCCGCATCAACAACACCAACAACAGGCAACCCAGCCAACGCAGCAACAGGAACACCATCAACCACCACCGCATCAGCCGCAACATCATACATTTACTCAAATTCAGACGCAGCGACAACCACAAGATCAAAAAGAACATCAACATCATCAGCATCAGGAACAAGAAACATCGTTACCGCAACTACAACAACAACAACAGCATCATGGATTATCGCATCGATCGGAACAGCAGTCGCTAAGCGATCATTTTACAAACTTTCATTCTGTAAGTATCAAAAACACTCTGCAACAGTATCGCCAATAATCCTCCCCCATTCATCCTTGGACTTTGTTTTTTAGGATATCGTCGCCAGTTTCAATCATCCTTCACACACTGTTTATAACCCGGTCGATATTAGCAGCATTGTGCACAGCCCGGTCGTTTCACTTCCTGATTTACCGGCCACTTTACCACCGATCAATTCTACTATTTTTAATGGCCCCAGTTCGGTCGGTGTACCCCTGCCCACTCAGCCACCTTCTTCATCATCGAACAAACGCTGGAAGTTACCGTCACGCAGTCGTGAACGAGCACCCTGGACACCCGAAGAAGACAATCTTTTACGCTTAGCCGTTCAGTTGTATGGCGACAAGACCGAAAAATGGGCAAAGATTGCGGCATGTGTTCCCGGTCGTACCAACAAGAATTGTCGCAAACGATGGTTCCATTCGTTGGATCCTTCGTTGAAAAAAGGCGCATGGACAGATGAGGAAGATCAGTTGTTACGTGAAGGCGTAGTGAAGTATCCCAATCAGTGGAGCAAGATTGCCGATATGTTGGAAGGTCGCACCGATGATCAGTGCGCTAAACGGTGGCGTGAATCGCTCGATCCCAGCATTGACCGATCCGATTGGACTCCCGAAGACGATAAGCGACTGATGGAAAAATACGAAGAATTCGGTTCTCAGTGGCAAAAGATTGCCCAGTTTTTCGACGGTCGACCCGGTTTGCACTGTCGCAACCGATGGCGGAAATTGCAACGCATGATCCAACTAAAACGGGACAAGGAGAATGCGGCCGTAGCTGCCGCGGTATCATTCGTGCATGCACTGGCAGAAGACAGTGTCAATCGCTTTCAGTTGACCTCCCACCCCGCTTCCGGTGTTTCATCTTCTCCGGCTATTTCACAGCAACACCAGGAACATCCGCCGCAGCAGCCGTCATCCACAGTATCGTCGACTCCGCCGCAAATAGCTGATGCCTCTCCATTATCATCCACCAGTTCTTCGAGTTCGCCGCATAATGCCCAACTGAGTTCTTTATTAACACAGTCGGATCCTTCGGTACTTGCGCAATTTCGAAACAGTGGCACGCCACCCAGTCTGAAACGTTCATCGACCGACCTTGCGAATGAACCCCATCAGGATTTAATGCCGTACGGCTGTGATGTTCCTGGATGTGGCGCCAATTTCCCTACGTCAAGTGGTCTCTTTTATCACATGAAATCAGACCATCCGAATCTCTCCGGAGTTGAAAAACCTTACCGATGCGGTATGCCGAATTGTGCCAAACGGTATAAAAATATCAACGGATTGCAGTATCATTTGCGAGATGCAAAAGGGACCTCGGGTCATGCTGTGGGTTCAGGAGATGATGCATTACTGGGTTCCGACTCGCTACTGAACAATGATCGACGCTATCGCTGCGAAATTCCGGGTTGTCGAAAAGCTTATCGGACAATGAACGGATTACGATACCATCAGTCACATGGCCATAACATGACCATGCCATTGGAAGAAATTCCTCAGTTTCCCTTGAGACGTGAAAAGTGGATGTTGGAAGAAATCAAATCGGAATTCTAGGGCCCCTCTTTTTTTTTCTTTTCATTCGTCTCTCTCTCTCTCCCAAATTCAGCATCATTACTCTTTATCATAATAGTCATTGAATTTTTTTTGTATCAAATCTTTGGTCAGGGTTGAAAAAATATGAAGTTGTATCGAAAATAAGGACATATTACATTTGGAAATCTTGTTATTGTTTTCGCTATTGTTATTGTTGTTTGCCATTGTTATTGTCATTTTTATTTTTATCCTTTTTTCAGCTGGTCCATTTGCGTCCTACATAGCATTAAGCTTTACAACTGTACATCAATTGACACAATAAGAGTAATACATCGCAATGCAAATCAATATCGTTTTAATATCATACAATGAACGTGGCGTAGTCGAAAGTGACACAAACTGTCAAGCTTTTTAATCACTTCTTCGTTTTTTCCCCTAAAAAACCTTGTTAGCGACCACCGAAAAAGCCAAACTAACTGTAAAAGGCAATCCACTTACTATAATCGTAGATGGATCGTCATCTTCCATTGTGAGTGCGATGCCTTTGCTCTTGGTATCGGATTTCGCCACCGGCACCAGACAATTGACAACATAGTCTTTGAGTTCGCTTTTCCACAAACTGAGTCCGGCATCGTAAACATCTTTTTCCACACGCACTTGACGATCAAATAACAACGCGTCCCGTTCCCGCTTGGATTCGCTCATGTAAACGGGCCAATGCGGAATCCCGGAATGATTCGGATCACCGCATTTAGCAAATTGAAGAATGGCACGCGAGATCTGCTTGGCGATCCGATCGCGTTCCACTTCATCGCCGGGCCCAATGAAAGGATTGTCTTCCCAATGTTGAAGATTATCCCACGAGAACACCGCATCCACCATGTGGGCGGCCTTGATGATGTTCTGTACATCGTTCGCCTCATAGTCCCATTCGTAAAGCCACACTTTGTGGCCGTGTCGTGACAAGTTCTCGGCGGTCAGCAGGGTGGCCATACGACACATTACATCGGAAGCCATGTAACGCGCGCATTCACTGGGAGGTGTACATGGAGGTACGATATTGGCTCGGTAAATGTCAAACGCTCGACGTGCATTCTTGTGACCAAAGACGTGTGTAAAGTAAGAGCGAACAAACATGGAATCGTCCATCTCGTGAAAGTTGGGTAAAAACGGGAAAAATAGATTAAACTCGTCGCGTGTATAACCTAGAATAATTTCCAGGCTTTGATACGATGGTGGCAAGGGTCGATGAAGATAATGTTCCATGAGCGTAGATGACAACGTGGTGCCATCCACCGCCGGACCGATCGGGGCCAATCCTTCCAAAAAGTTGGGCCACGTCGTCATGAATGTTTGTGCTTCGAGAATCGTTTGCACATCTAATTCTCGGAGCTCACCAATCGTCGATTTGTCCAATCCCACTGAACGTAAAAAGATGTCCCCTTTCATGGATGCCCAGTCGCTAGGACTGACCATAAACATCGGGGGTGATTGCAACACCACACGCCGGAACAGGTTCGACGCTTGAGGGCATAATAACATGGCCATAAGACACGTCGCTAAATTACGGATTCAACAAATCAATCAGAAAAGAAACGATCTAGAAAACTGGATGGCACTTCAGCGAGCTACTTACCACCAGCAGATACCCCGAAACCAGTAATATTTTCTGGATCACCTCCAAATGCTGCAATATTTTGCTTGACCCATTTCACAGCCTCTGTTGCAAGATACAAGATGCATAATGAGTTGATGGACGCTTGAACCTGCAATTATTTGACAACGTACCAATTTGATCCAAGAGCCCCAGATTGGCAGAACTGTCAAAGTCAGACGAGATGTGATCCAATTTCATCCATCCCAAAGCTCCCAGTCTGTAATTAAACGTTACAATAACAGCACCGGTGCGTGCAAGATTACTGCCGTCCCAAAATGGTTGATTGCCGCTTCCACTGTATTCGCACATATGGAACACAGTTTAGAAAATTGATACTGTTTACATGATGCCGACCAGTCATCCGCTACCTGAGACAAGCTCCTGAATGGAACCATACAAGAACAGGAAGCCGTGCATCTGCATCCTGAGCCGGGGACCAAATGTTCAAGTGGAGACAGTCTTCCGACTGTACTCCAATGTCTATGCTCATCAACGTATCGAAAGGCATCGGTGTTTGAGGTGCAGCAGGCGTGTGATCCATACATGATAGAACTTCGGTCGATGAGGGATCATCTTTCAAAGGCTCCGGTGGTCGGAACCGTCGATCGCCTATAGGGGGATGGACATACGGGATGCCGAGGAATACCTCGAGTGGACACTCTTGATCGGTGTCGACATAACCTTGCACCAAGCCAGAACTCGTCCTCACAGTGCGGGTAGGAGTTTTATTGGTATTGACCATATCAAGTATATCACAAGTAACAAGTCACAAGTAACCAAGAAAGTCTAAAGGAGCACAGCGAAAAAGTGCTAAAAAAAAGTGAAAGGGAAAGGAAAAGGACAAGAAAAACTGATATATAAAAAGGGGATAGCCAATGAGAAGATAAACCAGGAGTAGGACTGTGAAAGGATCTGTACAGCAAGGAAAAATTTATGTAATCCTTGAGGGGGGGAAAAGAAAAGGCATCAGAGAAACGCTGTATTTTAGGAAGGAATCTGCGCGCGGAGGAAACCGAGCATGAGTGGAACAAGCGAGTTTTGTACGACCAACTTAACAATTTCATGTCCACGTTTGGTGACCACATTGGTGGCACCAGAGGCCACTGACATGAGCGAGCCACGATCACTTTTGCGCATCATTTTATCGTCGGCTATTTCCTTGTCTTCCTCCGCACCGACACTCCATCCTGCTTCATCCAACCCCGGTTTATTCAACGACGGACTCGCAACGCTATTGGTGCCGTTCAAGTCTGCACGTCCCGCATTGCCGCCATTGGTCCGTAACCCCGCCACACCGGCTGTGCCTTTTTTCACTTCATCCGCCAGTAATACTTCTTTCAAAACCTGGAGCGCCACACGTTCCTCGGCCGAAAACGTTTTCACCGCTTTGCTGTTGCATATGCACTTCTGCTTGATATCACTAATCATCACGGTGCCACATAAATGCCGCAATTGGTGCACCCATGCGTGACGTTCTTCTTCGGTTTCGACACTGAATGTGTATTTTCGTTTCATACTGGAGGCCGGTTCCTGTTCCAGTGGCAGTTCGGGTTCCTCGGGACCATCCATGTGCCCCGAGTGGATTGTCAACGGCGACGACGGAAGTTCACTGGTATGTTTGGCGGAGGACCGATCGACCACCTGGTTGCCTGGCTTGGACGTGCGGATATCCGTGGGATTGAAGGCGATGTGGAATGTGTATCGCATAAACGGACGTTCGACAACAATGTTCTTGGTACGTGGTAGAGCGGGACTGACATAGCGGCCGGCGTGAGAGCCGGATTTGATAAACATCAAACTGGTTCTTCCCAGAGTATTGCCCGTGATGGTGAACGTTTGGAAGCAAGACGTGGAAAAATCCAGGACATTTGGTTCGCATACCAAATCTTGACCACGCAACTTGATTTGCAAACCAGGATCAGGCGCAGGGATGGAAATGGTGATGGGTTCGGAAGCAATGCCTTTGGTTAAACGCGTAGGCAATCGATGAGGAATGACGGTGATAATGACTTCGTGATCCTGCTTGTCCGAGGTCCCCTCCTCATCCGACGAGGAGACACAGTCCGACTTGTTATCCCATCCGGTTTCCAAACGTTCCTCTATGATCGAACGGTACATGTCTTCCATAAACTCACGTGGTACAAGTGTGTATTGATCGTAGTAATTCCAACGTTCCAAAAAGTCTTGCATATCCGGTTTGGCCGTCCCCTGGGCACGCAAAGCCGCAATGTAATGCAAAGGTTCGATGGCCACACTTTCGCGATTATTCTTGCGATCCACGCTTGCGCGTCGCGAAAATCGCTGTCTGTCTTCCCTTTCTTTGCGTTCGCGGGCGTACCAAAACACATCGCGCTCGCTACTTGCATCATACCAAACCTCGGCGTTCAGGAAGAGCATGGCGACCACGACCTTGACCACCATATCTTCATGGAATTTCACAACGTTCTGATTCGAATCGTGCCACTTTTTAGCAAACCGTTCAATAATGTACTCGAGCAACTCCCATCGACTGGGAAGACGAAAGGTCGTTAACAGTATACGAAGCGCTTCATCCAGACGAAGACCCACGAGACGGAAACAGTCGAGAAAGGATTCGTAGATATCGCTATTCTCTGGATCGGCAAGGTAGTAACCGAGTTGACGTCGGTTGAGATCCGGCGTCTTGAATAAAAAGTTGGCAATCGTCAAAGGCTCGTTGGTTAAAATCTGCTTCTCTTTGAGATACTCAATTCCGGCTTTGGCGCTGGATTCAAACTTTCGCAATGCGGAAGCCAAGACGGGATGCATTTTCCGGGCTTGAGGAAGCATGGGACGTCCATCCGGTCCGACGGCCAAAGACAAACGGCGTTGCTGGTTTTGTTGTTGTTGCTGCTGCTGCGTATATTGATCTTCCCGCGTCATGTACAACGTCACCTTGCTCAGTTCAACGATATTTTTCACTTGAAACAGACTCTTTTCCGTGGGACGGAAACGATAGCGACTGTCACGGTTGCGATCGCTGGTTGCGTTGGTATCCGGTCCACACGAAGCACTACTGACAATGATATTTTCGTCCATGATAGGTTTGCAAATGACGAGCAAGTCGTTGAAGAGAAAGAGGTATCGGTCCTTGACTGTATTGACGTTGACGACCTGGAACACTGGTGTTTGCAAAAGGTGACATCGCGGCGGTCGATCCAACGGTGAGACAGGTGGTTGCTCTTTGGGTTGCGACACGGGCTCTTTGGCGTTGAGTCGCCACAGGGCATCGGTACCATTCCCTGAGAAAATAGAAGAGGATCTGGACGGAGACGATAGAATGGATGACAGATGCTGAAGGGAAGGGGGTAGAGGTCGTTGCGGGCTCACCGGAGAAGCCACTTTTTCGCTGCGAGGACTAGTGAAATATTCATCGTTACTCGTTTTGGAGGTGCAGCTCGGTAGCGCCGTTGCGTAAGAGGAAGAGCTCATGCGTTCTTCCGCATCTAAAGAAACACTGGGGGAGAACATATCAAAGTAATCGCGAGAATCGGAATCGGTGGATTTTTCCGTCTTGTTGTTCAATCCAGCAGATAACGGATGGCTGGACTGTTCGGTGGCAGTGGAGGTTGCATATGCGAGCGGTGAAGGTGATCGCGTTTTGCCGTATACTTGTGATGGCCATCGTCGTGGGTCGGGTGTGTTTAGAAACAGTGGCGAATACGTCGTTGGTGAAGACTCCGCTTCCTGCCCGGTAGCATCGCCCGAGCTCACGATATCTTCATCTGAAAGCTCAATGTCACTGTCTTCCGTTTCCAGGCGTGACCGCCCGCGCATCCGTGAAGGATGTGCCACTTTATGAGGTTCCGGAGAAGACACCACTTCATCATCCTCTTCGCTTAGGTGATAGGAGCGAGAATCATGCTCTCTTTCGTATCGATGGCGTAGGGATCGATATCGTTGGGAGGAACGATCACTGTCGTTGCTCAGCAGACTGTCTGGTGCGGCCGAAAACGAGGAGCCGACATAAGGGGATAATCCGTAATAGGCAGAGGAGTCGAAATCGTTCATGAAGGATCCGAGCGAGGAAGAAAGGGTATTATCTGTGTTGATGGTCGTTGTGGATCGAGGTCGTTCCGAGCTGTTGACCGAAGAAGGCACCGAGACTCCTCGGTCAATCAACCGTTGGGTCAGTGATGAAGGAGGATTCCCCAACGCATGGCCGGCCGGGGAATGGAAATAGGAGGGCTTGGTGGTATCGCCGGCATCAGCGGTGGGTGTGAGTGGATGCATATCTCGTTGACTGTTCTGTCGACTGCCGTGAGGTCGATCCGGGTGCGTTTTGGTTAATTGCTCGAGGGCGGCCTGCACATCTTGACTTCTGGAAGCAGATGACTCTTCGTCTTCTTCAATGAGAGCATCGTCGATATGACTTGATTTTCTTCTGAATCGACGTGGCAGAGCCGACTTGCGCAGTTGTGATATTGGGTAAGGCAATCTGGAAGTCGGGATGGTAGAAGATGAAGAAGCTGAATGGGTGGAACCACGGTCTTCCTCCATTGTGAAAAAGCTTGATTTCTTGTTACGAGAAAAAGTAGAATGAGAGAGAGCACGCACCACTAAAAAGGCAACTGGCAAGTCACTGCTCAAAAAATTCCCATTCATCTCATGCAAACCATTTCTTCTCCCGAAAATTTCGCTCTTTCTCTCACTCCGATTCATGAGTTTCCCGCATACTTAATCCACCCCAGCCTACGTAATCCCTTCTTTGTCTTGAAATGCATACATAAGAAAAGGCACCGTTTGATGAAATGCTTCTGCAGCCATTCGATGAACTCATAAATTGAATGATAACAAAAAAATTGTTTTTACTCGGGATGAATAAAATTATTGGACTGACTGCAATGATCTGCATTGCTTGTCAATAGATGGTGGTATACCAGGATACGATGAATTGACTCAAACGTTGTATAATCAAAATTGCATTGATAAGGTGCAATAACTTTGAACCTCATCATATTTGCGACGATCCTGTTGTAAACGAACCCTGCAGCTCGCGTTGTTGTGAATTAAAGCCCCAAGGAGGTCAGTATGCAAGGGGGAACATCTTCAATATGCAGACATCGCTCATTCTGCAAAATCCAACTACACAACAATGCTTTACCTTTTTCCAACCATTATCATGCAATCTATCGAGCGCTGTAATGTAAACAGTATAGTATCCAATACATGGTACATACCAACTTTACTAAACGAATCCTTGACGACGACTTTACTGAGAGAGGATCCTATTTTTCGATAATTATTTATTATTTCTTCTTTTGCAATGTTGAAAGGTTGCAGTTTGGTCGTACTGTATTTTATCAATGTATGCAGCAAGATAAATGACATGATGGACGATGGTGCTACTGTACTCTTGTTGTATCTTTTGTCTTTTTAAAAAGTAATTTCGCCCACCCAATTTTTTCGTCGATACCGATGCGATGTTTGATATCTGAAGTCCATAATTTTTCGAAGCGGATAGATGGCGACGGCGGCCAGAACGAGGCCCAATGAAATGGAGACAGTGATGACCAGCATATGTGCTGCGAATACAATGCCTTGTTGACCGGCGTGAGCAATTACGAATACTTCGGCAATAGTATTGCCCGTCGTCAGCATTTGGCCAAAAGAGCCCAGAGAAGATGTGACGCCAACCGACCCAGGCACCAAGAACAACAACCCCGCAATCATATCCACAAATCCGACCGTGGAGCACAATCGCGCATATATATTGGCTGAAAATCCTACTACAAACGATGCCAAGACGGTCGCGAGATGCCGGTAAGTCACTAAACTTTCTAGTGATATATACTGGACACTGTGGGCTAGAATGGCGAGGATCAGCATGATGGGGAATTTACGCGGATGGCCACACAGAATGACAATATTGGCCGCAGCAAAAAGAGGCACCAAGAGGATATGGTAATAAGCAGATAAACCTGCAGTGCACACAGATTCGGATGATTTGAAAATGAGCGACGGCCACAAGAATTCATGCACGCTCGAGCCAATGGCTAAACCGAATCCTAGAAGAAGCGAATACACCAACGTGGTGGTCAATCGCAAAGTACCGGCCATGATACTGCCTGCTGCTAATTCCAGAAGCGAAATCAGGGTGGCATACCCAGGCAACAAACTGACGATGCCTCCAATCGACAATGCATAAAAACAAGAAGTAGTACTGGAAAGGCGCGTCGATATCGCCGCAGCCAGAAATCCCACAACGGCGCTTATCAACACATCAAAAATACTGGCAAACCGCGTGACATGCCTGGAGACGTTCAAGTACCCCACTGCGACAAAGATCCCGAGAAAGAAGCCGATAAACATATCCGCGTGATTTCCGGTGAAAAATAAAGACGTGCTCGTGCTGGACGATACGCCGTAAGCGAGAATGATCATCCACTGAGGATACAGGGACGGTTGAAGAAGAATCGGATCAAGCATATGCGTGGCTTCTTTCAACGAAATTTCGTCGCACAAAATGGATTCAAACAGTTGATATATGCGTGTGAGTCGATACAAATCAAGCCCTGAGTCGACTTTCACCAGTTGAATGGATTGCTTCAAGGTCTCTAGCACGTGTGCATTGGTTGGTAAGTATCAGGATCCGCACAGCGACACACGCTGTCGTATGGTCTTACCTGGATCACCGAGAGAGATAACGAGAAAGCCGGGAAAATATCCTACTTGAGCTATCATCCGAAATTTACATGTTAGCAGCTGAACGCAATGGTCGAGTCGATGGGAAGGGGCTCCGTTGGCAATCAGCGCTTTAGCGAATTTTATTAAGAACCGGTAAGCATCATGGTGCTGCGAAGTGATGCTCGGCGATCGTAGCGTGGACGAGGACGAAAGAAAGGACTGAAGCAAGCTCTGAGGAAAGGGGCTGCTCGGATTGAACAAATACGATGACGTGGCGGAAGCGGTAGACCGATGTCGACTGTGAGCAGATCGTCGGTAATGCGTGTGCTTGGTAGGTGATGGGATATCAATGCAGCACGTATTATCGTTCTGGCGATAGTCTTGACAATCGATTCCGTCGATCGTATTTTTCCATGCCATCTCAAACATGGACTTGGACCGGGTGTTTTTCTTTTTTTTCCTAGATCCACAGTGCCAGATATCAGACCAGCCATTCATTGTCGCGATATCATGGGGAGTATGAGACGTACGCTTTGACCATGGGTGCATCTTTTTTTTTGTTATACTGAGAGAAAGAAATGACACATAAAGAAGACTGGATAGGTAGATGATTGGCAGATGGATGGATAGACCCTGAACAATTAAAATTGTATAATTCAAAACGAATAGAAGAGAAAAAAAAGAGATAATTCACATTCTTTTGATGCATTCTCAATAATATAACAGCTCCCTGAGAAATCAACCTCCTTTGCGCCTCCTTTTTTTTCATTTGCTTTGGGTCTTCCATTGAAAATCGACGTCATGGTTAGTTTGTACATTCGAATTTTGATCAGATTACGCATTGTAAATTCTGATTTCTACTTCATTTTATTCCCGATCAACCAATATGTACAGTTTTATTTAATGGGGTCTTGTCTAGTCCGCATGATTGGAAGGCTGCGGTCGAGCTACGAATAAAAAAAATTAAAAAAAAGAGAGCGGTTAAAAGCGAGAAAACAGGAGAGACATGTCTGTTTAATTAATAGAACCTACTTTTGTAGACGGGCTGGATTTCGTAAGCGTTGGGACTCACTTCTCTGGGATTTCGCTTATTACGCGCACGACGTTGCCGAGCACCATGACGATGGCCGCACTTGTGTTGATGGCTATGTTTATCGGTATTGTTGTCGCTTTCGTTGCCACTACTACTGCTACTGCTATCGCTGTCCGAGCTACTTTCGGAATCGGACGATTCTCCAACAACATGAGGTTTATGATAAATGCAGCAAACTAAACGAGAATAAAAAGAATATGCAAAAGCCGAATCAGAATGGTGTCAGTCCATATTGCAACCCGGGTTTTTAGACTCACTCTTTGATTTCTTCTTGTTCATATGTTCGTTATCTACTACGTCTTCATCCCAACGGATAGCTCTGGGTCGTCTTGCTGACATGTCGCCGGTCAATCGTAAAATGCCTACTTCTTCGTCGGACGGGGTTTGTTGACCTTCGCTCTCCGTTGCTGACGTCGGATCAATAGTCATTGTTCTCGAGCCATGCGTAGGTGTACTGACTTCATCTCGCATTCTCGTTGATTGGCCTACATATCGTGTGTCCTGAGAATGGGCCATGGCGGTTGGTTTGTAACGTACAGAAAACAAAAAATTTGAGCAATGCAATTTTCAATCGAAAATTTCTAATCCAACCGGGTCAGAAAGGCGTTCTGCACACGGGCGGAGATGGAAAATATCCGTATCGGCCATTTGGGGCTCACGGTTATTTTCGAGCAAGTTCAACCCTCGGGTTTTGATTGGACCGCCAATGCACTGGCAACCGCTGTCCATCAAAGGAAACTGTAGATGAAAGGTCTCGTTGAGGATGTCGGCCCCAGCGTTTGCTCACTATCTCGTGACCTATAATTCAACGATTGTTCCGGGCAGTGCGAATTTTGGCAGTGAGCGATGTCTTTGGCTCGCAGTAGCTTATCCCTTTTCTACGACCTTCGGCGTGCATTACATAATCTATCATTTAAACATGAGCTGGGGTAGAAAGTTTACACCCGTTGATTGTTTCTCTTTTCCGCAACCACAACTTGTTTTTTACGAGCATCTTCCCATTATGGCGATACATAAGCCGCCAGGACAGATCCCAACCTCGTTGTGCTGCCAAACATTCATTCGTACCGACATTGGAAATCGACGCAACAATCTCCCGCCGCTTCCCCTTCACTATGATCTGAGCAGATAAATCAACAAAATCAATCAGTCACCGCTCTCACAAAATAATTGGATCTTGTATATCATGGGTGAGGGGATGCATGATCAAGTCGCTCGTTAGTCGAAGCCGGTATTTCTTATGCACATAAGTTTTGGCCGGCTAAAATCTATTGTTTGAGCTAGATGCATTGACAATTACCTGCATCACTATGGCTACTGTTGCATTAAATTAACAGCTGATCATGCAATTAAAAGCAACAAAGGCGTACTTGAGATCAAAGTATCTTGCAGTATGAAGGTGATTTCAGCATTGGTCACCCTTAAATATGGAGACTGCTACAGAAACGGTATGTGATAGATCACAATACTGCAAAACGATTTTGGCTTTTTGCTTTTATAAATTTGATCCCACAGTCTCTTGCTTGGCATCTCTCATTTATGTGTTCTCCAGTGCAGCACTGCACAAGCAAAATAATTCATATGCGTAACCAATGAACCATCACCACCAACATGTGCCGTCATTCACGGACGAGCAATCGCAAACGACAAAGGAATGCTGTTATATGAGAACGCTTTCTAAGTAACGTCAGCTTGTCACAACCGAAGGCCGCTAAAATAAACAAGCAATACTTGACTTAGTGCTGTGAGAGTACCAATTTGGTCAACGAAACAGCAACTGTTCTTCATTTGTTGAAGATTGACCTTCACTTTCCTCACCGATCCATATCGCTACATACAGGCTTGGTACGTTACGAACTACCAAATTTTGACCCGTTTAATGATATAATGGAGAGTCCAACACGTATCAGACGGATAGCACAGAGTTAATACTCACACGCACTGTACACTGTGGAAGACCAGTCATCTTATAAATACGTACAGGGAAGATGTCAGACTCACGATGGTGGGAAAAAAGTCACTTGGACCCCACAGTCTTAAACTCCTTGGCTTTTGAGATGGTTTGGGCATCTAAATGAAAATGACCTTAATATAAAGGAAAGCGAAGTGTTTTTCATTTATTTTTCTTTTTATATGAAGTGGCGTGTAGTCGTCTACAGGACATTAAGCCCACTTTTTATTTTATTATCTATTCAACCCACAAAGAATTGAGAAAAAGAATAATAAAGGCAAAAAGCTTGCCTTTTTTTTTCATTTCCCTTTGTTGCGATTAAAAAGCAAACCAACCGGCGCCTTCCGCACAATGAGCAAGCTGATGGCTAGTCAGTTGCCCAGGCGGAAGAGCCGACGGGAACGAAAACAATCTTCTTCAAAGAGTGGCCAACTCCTATCATTAGAAGATGGTTTTACCGATTTTTTGCCATACCCCGAATGCTTTACAAAAATCAGGCATCCATCATCACCAGAAACCACCAGCCTAGCAGCCTCGGCTCCGGATTGGCTTATGAAGAGAAAAAAAATGAGGAGGAAAAAACGCCCTCTTTTTATATCTTTTGCGGACCTTCGATTTGTGACCCTGTTTTATGACCGCGAATGCACCTCATTGGCTCGATTCTCGCAACAAAACTGGCGAAATTCAGCGCCTCACACTTCTTTCGCGTAAAGCTTGCAAAGAGAGGCTGCGCCATGTCATTCATGTTGCCACAAACAACCAATGTGCACTATAGTCACTCTATAGCATGCAGTATAGACTATGGCTGACTCCTGATTGCGAAATGCTTCAGTCTTTACACATATTCTTTTATCTTTTGTATGGTAGGAGGTCATTTTCAGAACACCTCAAGAACATTTCGGGGCTACGCTACCCGGTTCTCACTTTATACATACCAATATCAGCAGTTAGACTATGCATGCAAACGCGGTAACGGCATGGTTGCTTCCCGGTGCGTGCTGCACTTTCTTTCGCATAAACTGATTTATCTGCAGGACTGGTGAACATCTCCACTTCAAATTGGCTGAACTCATAGGTCCGACGCATCAATTGGTAAACCGCTCCTGCGCTTAATGATACGGTTTGTTGGCTCGTAAAAGCGGGACTGGTCTTGCACCCATTCTGTTGAAGTTGCATCAGACGGAGCCATCTCGTTGCTCAGCTTGGCCAAAGCGATGAATTCTTGCATGTAGTTTCGTGTTATCATTTTCATGGGCATAAATGGCAGAAAATTTGATTGACCACGAAAGCTAAAACCTGAGCTGTCCTCGTCCGTCAACTGAGTGCCTCGATACATGGAAGAACATATTACCTTCTATAGTGCAGCTGCTGACGATTATTTTGACAGTCGCAATATATTTTTGTTGATAATTCTTTCAAAGCATGTTCCAAATAAAAATAAGTCAAGTTCAAATCTATATAGCAATGCAAAAGATATTTTCTTTAATATTATTTTTCTACGCGGGGGTGACTTGAAGTTCGGCCAAAACAGTGAGAATATACTTGGACAGTTTGGGTCGTTGAATGGCTAGAAGCATTAGTTCATTTTCGTAGGGTAAGTAATGGATATGATGCTGCTTGTGCCGGACGAGGTTCCGTAATAATAATGCAGCGGTCAACGGCACGCCCGAAACCTCGCTGTCATCTATTGGCATATGCAAAGCGTCGGGATAATGCGGCTTTTTACTATGAGCTGTTGCTTTCGGTGCGAAATGAATGCGTAAATGCGCCATGAGTGCCGCTCGGTTGGGTAATCGTCTCTTTTTACAGTTGATCCAGTGACATTCGTATTCCTCCGCCTCATTCGGACGCACATGACGAGACACGATATGTTGATGCAGATCCGCCTCGGATTCAAATGTTTCACCACAATCTCGCCACCTGCACCGGACCACTGAAAATAAACCCATCCATCATCATCAGTCGATGTTTTGACTTCATCACGTAAGCATAATCTACACGTACCTTCCGGCGGTTTGGTCGGTGCATTTTTCATGTTGTGTAATGTTACGTCTTGTAAAGCTACCGAGCCGTTGGCCATGTTGGCTTCCGTCGATGCAGGTTGGGGATGCGCAATTTTAAGTACGGTGTAAAATTCCTTGACTCCCAATGGTTTCTCGGCCCCGAATAAGTCGCGATAGAGACCGTAAATATCTTTGAGAACAAATGTATCGTCTGCACTGCCGCTCACGAATTTTTCCCTGAGCCTGTAATGTGTCCTCGCGTTAACCAACTTGATTGCCTTTTTCTACTCTCCATGTGTCTACAGCCGCCACTTACCATCCCAGACATCGATAAGGTTCGTCCAAGTGAGCATAGTTGGTCAAATCCGGAATCGTCGGCGCTTGCGGTTTGGACGGCACAGGCACATGGTTCGCCTGTACGGCAGGAATCCCATGAATGGTGCCGGTCAATGACCCTGAAGGAGGTAACAGTGTTGATTTATAGGACAGATATCCTGTTAACAAACCGATCAGATTGCCAGGGTATTCTTTCACCAGCTGTGCGGCAAAATTTCCACGCAGCCCCGAATACTGATAGAGGTATTCTAACGTGGCTGCGGCGAGTTCCTCATCATCCAACAGCAGAAATTGGGCCATACGACCGATGATGGCCGAGTTGGCGATCCCAAGCACACGTTCGTTGAATTCGGTCACCGCCACACGAGTGAGAGAGCGTATGGAGCCGAGGATCAGCGCGCGATCATTCGTAAACAGTAGATAGGTCATCACGGTTAAATAAGAGTCGTTTGGACTGGACACAGTGACTTGCGGGGCAATGTTTTCCAGAATATCCAAGCAGTGACGGGTTAATTCCACGTAAGGTGAAGAGGGCGGCAATGCGATTCCCAGCATCAGCAAATGTCGCAGTTTTTCGTGGTGTGCTAATCGGCGGATATTGATTTCGAGAAAGGAGAAGTTGCGTAAAATGTGGAAGACCTGTAATACGCGTTCGAGCATTTCTTGATCTTTTTTGCTGCTGAAAATGACGGGATCAATCTCTCCCGGTGACTTGGGATTGGCTACTGCTGGTTCTATATGTTTTTCGAAAAAGGGATCGGTGAACCCCAGCAAAAGATCCACCAACACCGGCATGAAATCGAGACTGAAATTTTCAGATGCATAAGAGAATTTCACGAGTGTGTTGAAAGCCCAATCGATCTCATTCGGTAAGCAGGATTTCAGTGCTAATAAAATCCGTGTACGGAATTCCTCATCCATGAAAACCGCTACAACGATCCGCTCAGCGGTTAGGTCAAACCCATCCTTTCCAAGCCTATGATAGTGATTTCTTACCTGGGACATACGGATTCATCATAGCGGGCATGGGAGGCTGAAAAATGGGTGGTTGAGGTGGCAACTGTTGTATCCTCATATTCGGTACGTTGGTGTTGTAGGAAGGTTGTATGAAAGCTTTAAATACGCAGGTCAATACTTGTTCGCGCTGATGGATTTAATTTATAGGGATTATTTTTCGCGCGTTACGCACCTGTGGCTGTCTGTCTGGCGGTGTCGCGTTGTTTGACGGCGATATTTAATGGAGAGGAGGATGCTACTTTGTTGTGTGTTTTTTGTTCCACAAGATCACTCGGTGGATTCCAGGGCCGTTTCCAGTAATGTTCCTCTTCCCAGCCCAGCTATTTCATGCAATGGGGGTTCTTCGTGTTATTGAGATGGAATCGTGGCCAGCATCAGAGTTTTTTGCTGCAGTGGGGGTCACTTACCAGTGATCGAGTATATATACTTTTCAGGACATAGGCACTATTTGTACATGTCGGAGGAAAGTTGAAGGGATCGCCGACTTGTTTCCAACCACGATTTTGCGTGACCTAATTACGGTTTGATCAAGGGGAAAAGAAAAACAATGATCGGTCATTCAAGGTGTGGAATTGGATGGGTGGATCAAAATACTGTACTTTATCGTAACCGCCTGCTTCAATGACTGTTTTATAGATTTTAAGCAAATCGAGCTTTTTGCCACCGAGCACAGGTTCCGTTTGAAGAAATGTTCTGCAATTTCAATAAAATAGTTGATATTAATCGCGCTGCTGGTTATGATTGGGAAGTGGAAATCCAACTGGCGTTTTGGTATAACAAAGAGAAGAGATGCGCTCACCCTTTTCTATCGTGGAACTCCTTTAGCTGTCGCATGAAATCTTCATACTCTGCCGTTCGTTCAATTGCTTCCACTGGCTGCGACATGATGCGCTCTCTCAACAAAAAAAAAAAAAAAAAAAGAGTCGTCGATCGCAAAAAGGGCGCGCACAAATACTTGGCTGAATGACACACGAACTTCCAATCAGACGGATGAGCGATCAGAACCCAAAATGGAGGCCGTGTTTCAAACACCGACAAAGACGTCATTGCCCTTACACGCATCGACCACAACTGACGGGGGAACCTTTTATTTTTCGCGTGCGCCTGCAGTGTTCATACTCATGTAGTTCATATCATTGTTTCGACGTTGGCGCAGTTCGTTTGTTGCATTTTTTTGTGTCATGTTCTTTTCTCTTTCTCTGCTCATCCTTCGAGCTCCCCTGACTCTTACCTTTTTACCCTCACGTCAAGTTTTCAATCTATGCCATCTGAACCAGTGCTTCCTGACAAAGAGTGTAAAGAAATAAGATGTTGCACTCAACCTTTTTACCCTCACGTCAAGTTTTCAGTCTATGCCATCTGAACCAGTGCTTCCTGACAAAGAGTGTAAAGAAATAAGATGTTGCACTCAACCTTTTTACCAAAGGAAAGGAAATTGCGGCTGGCCCTGTCGGCTGGATATTGAATGCGAGAAACACTGGTGTGAGACAGTTGGCTCACTATAGCAACCGAGTGCAGCCCTTGTTGATTCCCACTTTCTCCCTTCAAATGATTAAACTCGTCTCTTCCAATTTTCTTCACGTCCAGTAATGAAGAAGAGCGCCAGGAACGTCTCCAGCAAGAGGAATGGCTATTATTGGATCAAAATGAAAAGATATCTGCTCATTATTGACAAAAAAAATTGATAAGAACCATATCAATAGATCATCAACAGTTCCAATGGTGGTTCCAATTATATGTTTACATTGAAATTGTCGACCCTGACTAACTTTTCTCTCATTGAGGTCAACTTGGCATGATTCACTGTAGTGGAACCGGCCGATTTTTCCTCAGCAGTGCTGCAACTAGAAAATGATACAACGATTTTAAAAGGCATAACAACCTTTGGTCTATCACATGAACTAGCCAATAGTACACATAATTAATATGGGTACTGGTCTACTCTAGTGAGATAGGATTACCCGTGTCATTTGCATGTTATTTTTAAAAAGCCGATTGAGTGGACATTGGTTGGTGATGAAACATGCTGTATTTTTTTTCTATTAGATGGGATGTATAGTGTAGAGTGGTATACTATATGCTTGATTTGATAAAAGGAAGAGAGGGAGAGAGAGGGGGGGTGCGTAAGAGAGTGCAGGTGTAAAAATTACAGTGGGCCGAAATCCCAGACGCGAATGTCGCCGCCCTTGGATGCACTGACGATCTTGGTGTCACTCAGTGCGACCGCCGTCACGGGAGCTGCATGACTTTGGAGTGAATGCAAAGTGCACCCATTCTCCATATCCCAAATTTTAAGCATGCCATTTTCGGACCCGGAAATCAGTCGTAGCTTATCGTAAACCAGTGTGCGAACCCCGTGTTCATCGAATAACGTACGTAGACAAGACCCTGTCTGCAGAGACCAGATCTTCATGGTTTTATCGAGGGAACTGGAGATAATGACAGGTGTCGTGTGATCATCATCGGTATCAGAGGAAGGCTCATGGTAATTGAGGTCACTGTCATCGTGGGCTTTGGAAACGATTTGGGGTGTTTCCGCGGAACCTTGCTTCTGTGCTTCCGTGAAACGATGGGGAAATCCAGGCATACTCGGTTGCGCCATCTGAACGTCGGCCATATGGCCCCGGAATACAAAGGTACAAGTTCGGGTTTCAAGATCCCAAGCGCGGACGGTTTGATCACTGCTTGCCGATATCACGGTATGATGCTGATAAATTTGAACATGGTTTACAGGCCCTGTATGGCCCGCCAAGGTAAAGCATTCACCGGTTTGAAAATTCCAGATCTTGATCGTGGCGTCGGCGGAAGCACTGGCAAGGATTCGTGAATCAAAATGAAGATGCAAAACGCCGTCGGTATGTCCTTCGAGGACACGCATGCATTCGCCTGTACGATAATTCCAAATACGCAGTGTATGATCCATGGCTCCCGTGATAAGTTTGGTATGATCGAATTGCAGCGTCTGCACGGCTCGCGCATGGCCTTTGAGAGTCTGGAGAAGACCGCCCGTCTCAAGATTCCAAACCATCACCGTTTTATCCGCCCCACCCGAAATCAAAATGTTTTGTCGTTCACAAAATTGGATGCACATCACACTGTCGGCATGTTTGCTCGCCATCGTTCGTGTGGTGGATTTGTTTTTGCGCCAGTTGCGTTCAATGATCAGTCGTTCGCTGTACACATCCTTCCAAGGTCGTCGGTCGATCCGCTTGGATGAGTCCTCAGCCCCTGCGTCATGATCTTCCAATGGACGCTTCAGAGACGGTCGGGCTACCCGGTGTCGCTGTAACAATGGAAGCGCCCAACCACATTTGGTACATTTTTTGTCAATGTGTTGGAAACACATTCGCCGCCAAAGCAAATCATCGTCGGCATACAGTTTCCACCGACGGCAAACCGTTGTGGCAGTACACAAGGACTGTGCATCTAAATAGGAGAAAATCTTGCCACAGATCTCGGCCGGCAAGCGAGTGGTGAAATCGGATCTGAGATGGGAATGGATGGTATCGTAGAGAGCATGCAACTGCGATCTGTCGCACAGGGATAATAAACCGTCAAGAATCGCCCAGCGTTGAGCAGCCGAAGCATGACGAAAAAATGTCCACGTGGACAGCACTGCCAAGTGGTCATTCATGGGAAACAATGCAAGTGTCTATGCACGGCAGCCAGCAAAAAAGAAAAAAAGAAAAAAAGTTTAATGATACGTACGACTAGAGCCGATTGGTATGCTTTATGCATCTTACCTCTTTTTTAACGGATTCCATGGTATCTTGATAATGATGTAAATCAAAAGAGGGTAAATAAGTAGACATGAAGTGATTAAATAGGTAACAGAAAAGAAAAAGGATGACAAGAGAGGGAACAAAGAGGCCAAACAAAAAGACTGGATCACTCTTTAAAAGTTCAAATGGCGCAATTTGAGTCGGCATCACTGAGCATCTCCCATTGACAGCTGCGCACACAATTTCCTCGGCCTCTTATTGGTCAATGAGAAATTGCACCATCCGTGACAGCAAGGACGCTAATCGGGCAAGTCTGAACGAACGGAAATTTTGCGATTTATTACAAATTTTAGAAAGTTTTTCGAATCTAAGCAGATAACATAATACCAACACCAAACTTGCTTTGACCCTGCATAAAAATGGAAATTTCAAAGAAGCATTAGAAATGTCACCGAAATAAACATGGATAGGTCATGAGCCGCTGTCAAAAAAAATATTGCCTACCTTCATATGATCCAGATCACCGCTAATAAGGAAGGAGAAACCAGGTGCCATCTTTTCTTCTAATACGGCGGATACTCGTCCCGTTGTATCGATCTGACCGCGGAAAGTAGCTTGTCTGAAATCAAACTTGCCACCCACCGTAGCCACCGCTTCTCTTCGTCCACCCTGGCTCATAATGTTAAGTTCCACACCGAAATCGACCTTTTCATTGATACGCTGATAATAGCTGGCCTGCAGCGCACCCATGCCTTGCAATTGAGCTGTAGCGATAAAGTCCTTGCCGGTATATTTGCCGACCAGTGACATGGCGGTTTCTTCCATGTCGGGGGTAGGTCGCTGTAACACGATCTCGGAACCGACCGCAAACTGAGCGGTGATGGATTGGAGATAAGACGCCATATACAAACCAGTGAATTCTAAGGGATTGGGGTTCATAGCCTTGACATTGATAGAATAATCCGATCCAGTGTAATCTTGATCCACTTGCAACATGGAGTGGCCGGGCATATTTGTCAACTAAGTAACATAACAAACGACCCAATTTAATACTTTTGTTTCCATGCCATTCCGTGTCTTTCTATATCTTATCTCCCTTTCTTTTTTCTTTACCTGAGCAACAATCTTGGTGGCCGACTTGGGAGACCACATGTGTCTAATGACGGCATTAAGGTTGGTGTCATTATCCATGGTACCCTGCGCCATGGTCTGTGGCGGCAAAGGAAAAAAGAAAAAAATGTCGTTCCATGAGTAAGATCGTAATCGTGCAAAAGACTTTCTTGTTATTAGCGCTTACTCTTTCGGTCATGTAGCCGGACATAAAGTTATACATGGGAGGGGTGATTTGCGAACCAAGCGAGAATTGATGCTGCACATGGAAGTTGCCCGATAATTCCTTAATAATGTTGGCTTGCGCGCCGTCGAACAAGTAATTGGCGGTAAAGACATCTAATTGACAAATGAGATCAACATTGGTGCGACTGAATGGGGTGGTGCTCGTGAGTTATTGGTGAGAATCGAAGTTATTTACCCTTGGCCTCGCTGTGAAGACGTTCGAATTTGCCTGGGTTAGGCAAACCAAGGCGGTTCTTTTGGTAGCCGAACCAACCGGGCCAGTAAAGAGGGTTCCAGGGCGAGCCGGCAGGCTTCTGGTCCTTCAAAGGCAATGAAGCCGACAAGGGCGAGAACAAGCGAGGAGGAGTAGCAAGGGCTTCGGGAGGAGCTGCCATTTTCTACACGGGAACGAAGACTGTAAAAGGGCTTGTTGATTAAAAAAAATACACACTTGTAAAGCCCCCCCACTGCTATAGTGCGCAAATTTTCCATCTCCGCCCAACCGTCAGCTCGATAGGCGGGGAGGAAAAAAAAAACAGTGACCATTTTTTCAACACCTTTCAGTGGCCTCATTTTTTGGAACAGCGGTTCACCAACCCAAGGTGGCTTTGAAATTCTTTTTGACTCCTCATCATCATCAAGCGCCTCATCAAAGCGAATAGGAAAAAGAACATAACATGAATTTTGAAATAAATCTATTTTATGGGCAAAATTACTTGACTGCTATAACATATAAAGATGCATCCATTGTGCTTTTTTTCAAGTATGTGGCACGTCATTTTTACGCGAAACCACTTGAGGTGAAACCTACAACCTCATGATTAGATCCATATCCTGGTTATCTATTCTGATGGTCATCATTTTTTTTTGTTGATACACCCAGTTCCAATCCGAAGATCACCGTATCATTGCGGAGGATAAGTGATCCAAGATGATAATTTTTGTTGAACAGTCTATAGGTAAAAGTTTATTTTGTTTGGAATAAAATGGACATGGTCTACATACAGTGGAAGTGCATTATCGTGTTTTTAAAACTTGCAGTGGCCAGCATAGCGAGGCATAGGTACAACTTCACGCACATTTTCTAATCCGGTTAACCAAAGCATCAGCCGTTCGAACCCAATGCCGTAACCACCGTGAGGCGCACTGCCATATTTACGGAGATCAAGATACCATTGATAATCCTCCATGTTCATCTTGGCTTGTTTCATCTTGCCTTCCAAGATATCATAACGTTCCTCACGCATTGATCCTCCCACCAATTCGCCAATACCAGGTACTAACAGATCGAAACAGGACACTGTCTTTTCATCACTGTTTGCCCGCATGTAGAATGGTTTCAAGTCAACAGGATAATCGGTCACGAAAACAGGGGATTGGCAGTATTCAGAGGCTAGATAGCGCTCGTGCTCGGATTGTAAGCTGGAACCCCACGTGGTAGGGAAATTGAATCGTTTTTCTTTATCTTGAACACGTTGAAGAATGTCAATCGCTTCGCTGTAGGTCATACGCACAAAAGGTCGGTTCACGGTCTGTTGCAATCGGTCCAGCAGCGTGGGATCGGTCCACTTGTTGAAAAAGGCAACATCTTCTGCGCATTTATCCAAAACGTGACGAGTGGTATCTTGAACACTGGCTTCCGTGACGTCCAGCAATTGATCCAATTGATCGATAAATGTCATCTCAGCTTCCAACATCCAGAATTCCGCCAAATGACGTGAAGTCAAGGATTCTTCGGCTCGGAAAACGGGTCCAAATGTATACACTCGTGAAAGCGCCGAAGCCATGATTTCAGCGTGCAATTGGCCGGATACCGTCAAATAGACGGGTTTCTTGAAAAAGTCTTTTGGTAGTACTTGGAACACTTCGCCTCCACCCTCACAATCGTGCGATGTAAAAATCGGTGTATTCACTTGCACAAACTCTTGTTCCTAAAGCCCAAGATGATTCCCATCAGTACATAGAATTTTCTCAGACACTCTATTGGTCAGGGAGATACTTTACCGCAAAGAACTTGTGTATACCTTCGCCTGCGGCATTGCGCATACGAAGCACAGCGCTTCCTGTATTGCCACGGGCTCGGAGATGACCAATGGTTCGAAGAAATTCCAGGGTATGTCTCTTCTTTTGCAAAGGATAAGACTGTTTTAAAAAACCTCAAGTCAGTCCATATCTATTATGTGAAAAAAAACACGCCCATGGAGAAACAGCCACACGACTTACACCATCGCATTCGCCCAGCACCTTGCATGCCGTCACTTGCAACTCTTTGCTTTGTTCCTTGCCGGGGCTGTTGGCCAATGTGCCTTTGAGCTCGATACAAGCGCCGGTAGAAAGCCTATGGCATGCGCTCATGAGCTTATTTTTTTTTCTGATACCTTGCGAGTATAAAACTTACTTGTTGGCATCCGCCTCGGACAGAATGGCTTGAATTCCTTTTAAATTGCTGCCGTCATTGATATTGGCAAAGGAGACTTGTTTTTGTTTACGAACGGATCGCACCCAGCCTCGCACAACGACGTCGGTTCCCGTAGTCGAATCGCCAGAAAGGAGAGATTGAATCGTTCGAGTGGGAAATAAGGGTTTTCGAGTACTAGACGAGTAGCATGCCGTCTGGAAGGCGGTCCGAGGAGAAGGAATTGACCGTCTGCAGAATGCTAAACGGAACATGACAAGAATTACAACGACGGGTCGGTATCAATAAGGAAAGCACTTCGACGCAGGGTTCAGAACAGATTGTCAAAATTTCGAAAAATTCCCAATTTTTTGGAACTCCCAAAAACAGAAACATTGTCAGGGCTCAGACGGAAAAACACAGCGACATGAACGGCATGCCTTCTAAAGATTTATGCAGATTCTATTGATCAAAATAAACATAAACTTATTCGCAAATATTTGATTCGAGGCGTGGCGACGCTGGTTTACTAATTCCTACTGTCGTTCCTTTGTATGAATGGATATGCTCAACAAGGAGAAATGGATTATGGACGACGAATAGAATAAGATAGTTTTGACAGATCATTTAGCGCAATATGGACCTGAACAGGAAATTATGTTGTTTTGTCCATATTTCGTTATATATAACGAACCTCGCTGATACTCCCACTGGAATAGGCTGTTCAGTCATTTTCCACCTAAAATGATTATAGGACGAGCAACAGAAACTGCCCGAGTTCCACCTATTCAGGGCTAAATTGGCCTGTTCATCCTTTTACTACATTTGGTGAATAACCACCATGACTTTGGCTAATAATCACTGTAGCTTTGGTTAATGAACCGTAACGTAAAAATGAACTAAAGGCACCAAGCGGCGTCCCGCAAAAAAAAAAAAAAAAAAAAAAAAAAAACCATCCTTCAATGGACCTAATCATAGCAAAAAGGGCATCCAAGAACATCTGACTGGCTTCACAACGCGATGCAATATCTCACATGGACATAAAGTACGTGAAAAGCAATAGGTGCAGCTTGACTAAAGCGCCGCAACATGCTAGCTTAAACGGCAAACATTATTAATACTTTCGTTTCAGTCGAGTGAAATTGCCCGGAGACTTGCCGTAGGACTCTATGATGCTGCATCTGTGGGGGGCGACTAATATTCACCGTGGTTGAAAGTTAGCCACTCTTGACGGTTACGGCTTTTTTGAGCTTGAAGCTAAAATGATTGGGGGAAAATTTCTCGCTTGAGATCAGCTACGCAGGCATGGGCGCTGGAATACGCAGAACATGGAAGCCTGTTACCTGACGTCCCTTCCACGAGAATCGGTTAGAATTATCATGGTTTCTCTGGGGCGAAAGGCCAGTATTGGTTTCCTCGTGCGACGGTCACTCCGTCAGAAAACCTCCAAAAGAAGGTGTTTCCGATGGTGGATCGCGTACTGGCTGATGTGCAGATCGGAGCAGTTTGTGAAAATTCTCTTTGTGCTCAGGCATTCTTGCAGCTGCTGAAGATCATGCGTATGATGCTCTTGCAAGATGCGGTCATGTTTCCCATTGACCAATGCAATATTGCTTTTTTCAGCCACGAACTGTTCCAAGATCCCGAGTTATTGGCGGTTTTACATTTCCTCGCCAAGATATCGATGGTCAGGCCTTCAAAACGCCAAGGCAATTCCAGCGATCTGACGAAAAAACGGAACATTACCTCGAGACGGTCTCCGGTTGCTAACTCTCGGATTATGCTCCAGAATTTGGCTGCCATTCACTATATACGCAGAACGGAGCCGAAAATCGCCAGCCTAAGATCGCCGCAAGTCATTGTGGAAAGTGATGACCCAGCCTCGCCGGAGCTTTGGGGGCCTTTCTCCTTGATAACCGAGTCGGTAGGGTCATTCGGCACTCAAAAGCCGTTGGAATGGTTCATGCGAACCGATTTGGAGCCCCGGATATCCGCATTGACCCTGCTGAATGCGTTGTGAAAGCAGCTAAATGCTGGATCAATGGCCAGATTTGGAGAAGTGCTTTCCGCCGTTGCGAAGATGTGACCCATAATTTCTTTGTTTTTTCTCGCTTGACGTGGCTACCAACAGGAGATTCGGACAGCCGATGGATGTTGCAGCAATCATCTATTTTAGATCCATTTGTATTTCTTTCGCCATGCCTTCGAAGGTGTCCCGACGCTGCTGGCAGCCGTCCTGATCGTGAGGACCAACGAGGGCCCTTTTGACCATACAAGACTTCGTCTGCTCCCAGCAAGTTCAAGATCATCGATGTACGGGACATTGTCACACCCGCTGATCGGGTATCAAAAGGCGACCGAAGGGATTATATTTTCTGGTCAAAAAGTGCATGTGTGGAACCTTGCCGCTTAGACCCAGAACTCAAATTTATATACGCACAAACAAATTTTCATACAGTCAAAGATACTTCCTACCTTTTCCCTTCACAATTTTTCATACCATGTCTGACAATAATACCGTTCAAAACATTATTTGAAAATGACATGCTTGCTCCTGCGTTTAAGCAGCCAAATGACTGATCACTCGGTTGACAGTAAAAGCCGAATTTAAAAGGCTAAGAGATGTGCTTGCAGCAGTTCAGGCCGAAAATAGCACTGAGGAATACAGTGCTTAGATTGGAGACCAGGCTCACGAGATGGTGGAACTTTCTGCTCAGGTCTCAGTGCCAGTACACACCGAGGGTCAGCCTTTGGCTGCGAATGCAAGGACTGCTCATGACTTTTCGTCTTTTTCTCGCACCGTGCAGCAGCCGCTAATCACACTGAAGAATGCGGAAACTGTGCCTGCCAAACATTTCTCCTGGAAATTGCATGAAGATCTATTGAAGCAAGCCCTCGGTCCCCAAATGAAGTCAACTATTTCGCGTCTGCAAAAATTAATGTTCGGTCTTTGGCAAACCATGCTTGCCTCCGTGTGCAAGCTGATTATAAGGCAGCAAAACGAGAACCCCTTCGGTTATGGAAGGATGTAGACAACAGCTTCCAGCTGAAGGCTTTCACTGATTTGGAGATAGTGGCCTGTCATGACCTTCCACTGTCGATGTGCGTCAGGCATTGGGGTGCCCGTTTGCTTTTGCGAACTTACTGGCATAAATTGATGAGCAGTAATGCAGGTTAGCAAATATATACAAGGATGCACGACACGCAAATCTGACAGTTTAGTTTCCTAAGGAGATGCGCCGTTACCATCCCTAGGAGCGATTGAATCAGACCTGTTAATGATAACGAAGAAGAGTAAGTTGCATTACGATAGAATACTTTGTATATGGAATTAACACTCGAAGTCCATAAAACCACTGAAGCAACTTACGATGATTTAGCTGAATCTGCTTCTTTGCATATGCTTCCTGACCTTCCTGTGGCAGATGATGAAAGTGAGGAAACCAACCCATTAAAGCGGCAGAGGAGAACTGCAGGTAAGTGAGCAACAACTTTGTAAATACTTGATATTTAATCTTTGACTGTAGTTGACGAGGCTCTCCTCGGTCAAAGGGGTCCACATACTCGTGCAGAGCGTGATACTCGTGGTCGTGGTCGTGGTCATCAGTGGCGGTCGTTGTCGTCATGGCAATATGCGTGTCGGGAAAGGTAACGTTTTCGTCATATAAGATAAGCCAGGTTCTGCGTGATTGAAATTCTTTTATACTTTTTATGACGGAACATTCAAAAAAAAAAACAGAAAAACATGTATATGCAATTTAGTAATGAAACAAATAAAAAGCTTGATAAAAACAATCTGTTGAGATTTTGCTAAGCAAGAGTCAAATGAGAGTGGACCTTTCAATGAGTGGAACTTCAAGTGTGCCGAATTCGGCACACTTTTCAAATCAAAAAACAAGTCCAATAAACATGCGATAAAACCTAATGTAATGCGTACCGTCTAAAAGATAGAAGAACCCTCAAGGCTTTTACTGGAGAGGTTTTAGAACCAGGTGCCTTTCTCGTTTTTTTGTACAATTCTTTCCTGTCAACCATGCCTTGCATTTCCATGTGTCTCCGTGCATATCAACAACCAACAATAACCAGCAATTGTGAGGTATATCGTAAAACTCTAGATGTAGCGTATTTTGAAGTAGAACTCGATGGAAAAAAAATGGATAGAGACAAATAAAAACTGTGCCGAATACTCCACCCATTAAAGTATAACGAAAGTTTAGAAAAAATGGCTTCTTCTCAGCTCAAACTTTCACTAAACTTCTTTCACAGTTTACTATGGTGATTATTGCGCTTTACGATAAAGACAAAATCACTAGTTCGGCACAATATTACTGGAAATGCAAGCGATATGCAACTGATGATAGGAGGTTTATTGTTGCAAATCAATTAGGATTTTAAAGATTTGGGACTGCCCCTTCAGTCAGGTTGTAAGTTTGTAATAAACATCAGCACGAAATCATTCAAGTACTAGGAGCGGTTTCATTAGCAGTGTCGATGAGAATAATATCAACTCAAGCGAAGCTGCGGCAGCGTTACGCGAAATCTGTTCGGCGTTTGCTTCAGCAGTAGCTGAAGGTACACAAGCAGCTGATCAAATCTCCTTCTGACATTGGAAACATGGTGCAACTTCAATCCGTGGTGAATTTTAGCGGATTTTTCTTACGATAAATTGGGTGGTCGATGCGGAAGATCCTGGTGTAAAGGTCATGTTGCCTGGTGTGTTTACGTTCATCTGTTGTACTGATACCTGGAAAGATGGTGCAAAAATTTTTGCCATGAGTTGACGCATTGAAACGAAATTCCAATTACTGTAAAATCTCTTTGCTTTCTCTGTTTTGCCAAGTTGTCATGCGTGAAAACAAAAGTCTGAAAAGGGGTAGTAACGTTATTAGCCGAACTAGTAACACATATAGCTTTGGCGACGATGTGTTTGGTATTTTTGGCCATCGAACACTAACAGCTCGGTTTTTACGATATTTCGAACAACGAACGATGCCTCGCGGGTGGTACAATCCACCTTTCGCGTTGATCTCAGATACTCATTGCTAACATTTTCCGGGATAGATCATGATATACTAACCAAATCAGTATTGTATAATTTTTTTACTTGCTTTGATCGTGCGTCTGTGGGCGTATTTTCTCTTTTTTTTTTTTGTTATACTGTCTTGCATTGATTGTTTCAAGCCAAACCAAGCCAGTCGAGGCACTTTTTAGTGCATTCACAGCACATTTCCAACAATAAAAAAAACTTAAGAACGCATGCTCTACGGTATGATTGCTGCGAAAGCGCTCGGGGGAACATGAGATAATTTCCTGAATGGCTTTGTCAAAAAGCCGGTGATGTGCATATGTTGATCACGTTACAAATATCAATGACACTCCCGCGGATATAACAAATTGGGCATGTTATTTTATTCCGTAAACTACAGCAAGGGTGGTTCCATCATGTGAATATCCTGAAAAAAAAAATTCAGAATCACGATACGGGAAGAAATAGAAATAAAGAAAATCGGAGTTTCATTTCAAGGGTGAATGCCTCCCACGGCAAGTCAGCAAGGGTCGAGTGCTCGTCTTGGCAAATACCATTCCTGCTGAAAGGTCGTTTACAACTCCGTTACAAACATTCAACAAGCGAATGTAACTGTTGCCTTTTGGTCGTTTTTTAGTATTTTTTAATGGTATAAATGGATCTGATGTTTTCCTATCGTTGAATCATATTTGCCACTCCAATGAATGATCATCAGGGTTCACATCGTGGTTCATAATTTGGTGTTGGCATTACTTCGAATTAGTATAACTTAGTAACTGATATGGATGGAGTGGACAATTTGTGTAGTGAATAACTTTTTTTTTCCTATGGGAAAATCTATCATCTTGATAGTTGTAGATAAGCTCAAAGAAGGGTTTGTGGAGTCTCCGCGAGCATTTGATATTTTTTGAAACCGTTGATCTTGGAGACAGCCGTTCCTCGGCATGACGACAGTTAACATAAAAAAAAAAAAAAAAAAAAGTCTGCCGACACCCTGATTGTCTTACCAAAGCAGTGTTACAGTAACCATATCGCTGAATCCATCTCAAGAGTTTTCTTTTCATTAACTGGATATAATCACTAATGGATTACATCGTTTCCATTTCATAAAGACTTATGTTACTTGCTTGTCCTGGTGTGTTAAGTAGAGTCATCGCCCTTTGATACAATGTTTCTTGCTTAGAGGCGTGGGAAATAGTAGTTAATATCCGTTCTTTTCTGAAACCACACCCTGTAGACGGTGTTTCGATGAAAAGTTCAAAAGGGTGGAGTGATTTGCTGAGCGGCGTTTCCATGTTGGACGGAGTTTGATTGAGGATTTTTGATCCTGAAAAGGGAATTAAAACGTGTGTATTGCCACTGGGTCCAAGCGGTAAGAATGGAAGAAGACCAAATAAATGTAACGTTACGCCAATATATTATGATTCCTCTGCTTCCGCGGATTACCCTTTTCGTGGTATGCAGCAGGTTTGATTCGTCAATGGTTGACCCGATTGAAAAAAGTGAGTCGAGGTTTCCTGATCTTTTGATTTTATTCCCAGGCGACCCTGACTTTTTTTTCTTTTTCAAGCCTTGAATTTCCTCATGAATGACCCTGATTCAGCTTCTTCCCAAGAAGTCTGAAAATGATTCAAATGGATCATGAAATTTAAAGGCAATCATTTTCATTACACCTGTCTTACCCATATTATATCGGGTAAACTATATCACTTTTTTTTTGTGTCCTTTGCATTCTGCGAGCTAGCTCCTCACCGCAAGTTTTTCGAAAAAGGGAAATCAGAAATCCTTAAACAACAAAATTCTTCGCGTCTTCAGCGCACTAGGCGTGAGTCCCATTTGTAAGCTGGAATCCCTCAAAGATTATCTGAGGCCCAAAATGAAATGAGTGAGATGCGATATCAGTCAGACAAGTAAAACCTGCAGAGTCTCGAAAAAGTGAGGAGACTGGGAAATGGATCACCGATCGACAAATGAGGTTCGAAATGATGGAAAAAAAAAGGCAGGGGAGAAGGATGACCCTCAAGAAATTTCATAGGATTAGTTTTTCCAACAGGCAGGCACCACCTCCACGATCAAACTCCGCCGTTCTCAACCGGAGAAGGAAGAGGTTGGAAGACGTGGGGTAAAACCGCGGGAAAAGGAGGGCTTCATCGTTCATTGGTAGATCACAAGTAGGGTGAGTTGTGCTTGTGTTACACAGGAAAAACTTCCTCTTTATCCCATGCCTCAAAGTCGATCCAGCAACGATATATAAAGTGAACCGTCCCGGTTTGCCCAAGGCAGCACAAATCTCAACTTGGGGTCTTTTTCCCTTTCCCTGACTTCTGCTTTTTTTTTTACCCTATTTTCTACTTTCTCCTCGTTCACACATTTCTAATAAGCTGAACATGGGAAACTGGCGGGTGTATGTCGTCTGTCTTTATGCCGCCATTGGTGGTTTCTGTTTCGGTTATGACACCGGTGTTGTCAGTGGTGTCTTGACCATGAAGCCTTTTGCCCAGACAATGAGAGGTAAAGAGGAATTGAACGCTCTCGAAAAGGGTACTATCACCGGTCTGTTGCTGGCAGGTTGTTTTGTTGGCTCTCTTTTAGCTGGTAAGTGACCTGGAAAAGGTTGAAAGATGTGACGATTATTTGCACAAAGACTCACCTTGATATCCCTTACTTTGTAGCGCCTTCTGCTGAAATGCTCAGCCGTAAGCGGACCATTTTATTGGGCTGTTTGGTGTTCATCCTTGGTGCTGCTCTCCAATGTGGCGCCAACGGTTATGCCATGATGGTGACGGGTCGTGCCGTGGCCGGTTTGGGTATCGGTGCGCTCTCCATGATTGTGCCTCTATATCAGGTAATAAAGAACAGAAAAAGGAAAAATCAAACCCGTATTAAATTGTTTTTTTTTTCTTGCGTAACCTTGTAGTCTGAACTTGCTCCCAAGAATATCCGTGGTCGTTTGATTTCACTTCAGCAACTGATGATTACGGCTGGTCTCATGGTCGCTTTCTGGGTGGGCGCTGGTACTGAACGTATTGCCAGTGATTTATCGTGGCGTCTGCCTCTCGGTATCCAAATCATTCCTGCCGTTATTCTTTGCTTGGGTGTACTCTTCTTGCCCTTCTCTCCCCGTTGGCTCGTCAGCAAAGGCCGTCACGAAGAAGCTCTGGACGTCCTGGCCAAATTGCACGCCCATGGTAACAAGGAAGACGCTTATGTCGTGTCCGAATACAATGATATCTGTCAGCAAGTCGAATTGGAACGCTCGGTGGCCGTGACCAGTTACTTGGACTTATTCAAGGGTACCGTTCGTCGTCGTCTTGTCCTCGGTATTCTCGTCCAAGTCTTCCAGCAATTCACCGGTATCAACTCCATTATGTACTATGCACCGACCATTTTCAAACAAGCCGGTATTCCCGAGAACTCAGCTACGTTGATCGCTTCTGGTGTGCAAGGTGTCCTGAATATGTTGGCTACCATTCCTGCTGTTCTTTACCTCGATCGCTTGGGTCGTCGTTTGACTATGATCACCGGTGCTCTCTGGATGGCCGTCGCCATGTTGCTCTGTGGTATCGTCATGGCTGCTACTGGTCATGTCTCCTACAACTCTGACAGCGGTGCCAACGAAATCGATATGAGCGGTAACAAGTCGGCCTCCTACTTTTCGATTGTCATGATCTACTTCTTCGTCGCTGGTTTCGCCTATTCTTGGGGTCCCGTCGGTTGGGTCTACCCGGCTGAAATCTATCCTCTTAATATCCGTGCCAAGGGTACTTCCATCACTACCGCAGCCAACTGGCTTATGAACTTTGTCATTTCCGAAATTGTGCCTATTATGCTGTCCACTATTACCTGGGGTACCTACATCTTCTTTGGCTGCTGTTGTTTCGGTAAGCATCGAAACAAATTGAAAGAGAAATCAATCCCTTCAACATCCAGACTAACGTACTGTTTTTTTGTTATAGTGATGGCTGCTTGTGTGTTCCTGTTCTTCCCCGAAACCAAGGGCAAATCCTTGGAAGAAATGGATGCCGTGTTCGGCGGTAGTGTTCTTGCTTTCAGAGACATCAAGAAGCACGCCAACTCCACCATGCCTACTTTGGATGCCAGCGTCGAGAAGCAATCTTTCGGCGACGAAGAAAAGCACTAATCCATCTATCTTGTAACCATAACTGTACTGCATACTATTGTCTTATTCTCTCCACATTTTTTTTTCCATGATTACTTTCATCCTCTGACACTTGTAACTTTGTTTAATCCATTTACTATTATTCTTATTATTAAACACTTTTTTGAATCAACTTGCAGGCGCAGCGTATCACAAGTATCGTTCCAGTTGTTTGTTGTTGATGCATGTTTTTTTATGTCCCGCATGGCCATCTTCACACTTCATCCAAGGGAAGGCATTTATTTAAGCATACTAAGGCATGCTTTTGGAGTTCGCTTTGCATCATTTAGTCCAACCAAACGAGGAACATCCTTGGTGGCACTTGTGATAATACTGTAGCAGAAAGCGTTCGGGTCTCTAACGGTACCCAATTGATAACTGACAAAACTACAGTGTACCAGGCATACTTTACCTACGGTAAAAGGTTATATTCCAAATAATAATGCAAGACGCAGGCTGCAAAGGAGTGTTTATTCCTATCTCAACGATGCTTATTTTTCAGGTCAAGTACTTATGGGTAACAGATGGATTTGGTCCTACGCAAACGGACTGCTGGCGTAAATCAGGACATCCAGGGGCAGCCCCAAAAATCAAAATACCGTATTGAAACCACCTTGTCACTTTTTTTTTGCAGTTTCAGTTTCTTTTTCTATTTTTTGTTGTCGTTACTGCATTCAATCTACCGTTAACGAACCATGAAAAGTCCCACTCCATCCGATACTTCAAGGGATGTAGAGCATCCTACTCACGAACCATTCACATCGCCGAACGAACCCTCCAATGTCAATAACTGTACCTGTTGTGGTGTCCTAATGTTCCCCTTGGCCGCCCTCGGTGGTCTCATCGATCAGATTATGCGAAAAGGATCACGATTAAAGCAAAAACTGACAAAGTCTTCTAGTTAGAACTACCAACTGTAATCTTGAACATATGTACACACTATTATTCAATTTAACACCTATAACAATAATTCTTTCATCTTCAAGGTTTGGCATTCATACGGTTTGTAAGGAAAAATAATGTGGAGATGGAGTAAAAAAAAATATTTATGTGTTATGCTCTACAATGTATGAAGGATGCTTACTTGATACAAAAAACGAAAAAAAAATATGCAGGACATATTACAAGAGTGTTACATCATCATTTCTTCGTCTTCATCCTCATCAGGGCCTTCCGTATTGAGTTGCATCTCATCCAGCATCTCCTCAAGAGAGATTTCTGGGAAGTCTTCTTCTTCTTCGACATCGGTATCCGTGGCCATGCTGTGCTCGGTCGCGGCAGTAGGATTCTGACTCTTGAAGATGTTGATAGTGGATCGGAATTCGGGATCTTCTTCGATATCGCGCATAAACATTTCCATATCGTTTTCGATACGAGCTTGCTCTTGTTTGCGAGGCAGCATTTCATCGACTTCTTTACCAAGCTGAGCCAACTTCCAGTTACGAGCTTTGTTCTTCTTACGACGAGCAGGATATGATTTGCGTACAAGAATCACATCCGGTAAATCGTGACGGTTCATCTTATCAAACTCGTCATTGTTGTAGTTACTTCGTGCCAAATCGTAACCAAGCACTGTGTCACCAGGATTGAGAATGGCACCCAGGTGCGATCGAACAATCGAAATATCGTCGTTGCGTCCAAAGTCCGAAGAGCGAGCCACATGGACATCGGCCAAAGCCAACTTTCCTTTGGTAGGACCCAACAATTCGACATCCAACACCGTATATTCAATCATAGTCTTGACGCTCGCCAGCGAAGGGAAGGGGTTACGCCAGTACACCGATGAAGGTAGTTCGCCGTGAATCATTGTATTCACATCCATGAGCTGAATGCTGTTGCTGACACGGGTACAGAGCAACAACTGGCTTAAACTGCCCATGCTGTTGGCTAATTTCTTGGGTATGCACACTAAATCATCTCTACAGATAGGAACAATTTCGACTAGAAAAGAAAAAATATAATGAGATCTCTGTAACTGATCATACCGAAATATCCTTTTTTGATAAAGAGTGCTTGCTTACCTGAATATGTGAATTTATAATTACTGGTGCTTGTATGAATATCCATTGAGATCAGCTGTTCACTGGTCTTGTACCTAATAAAAAAATAAAATATATAAGTCCATTGCTCTCTCTCTCTTCTGAATCCGTTTTCTTTTATCCTTGTCAAAACTTACTTGATGGGGACCACAGCGTTGAGGAATTCCACCATTTTAATGGCGTGTGCTCGTTGTCCATAGTAGAAATCAATACCATCCTTGGTTTCCTTGATATTGGTGGTATCTTTGTGGGCATTGTGCTTCAAAATCAACTGTTCGAGGTACAAGAAAGTACGCTTGTGTTCGACCTTTTGACGCACTTGCACTACGGCCTTCCAAGTATTTTGAGCAGCCAAACGAGTACATTCCTCACACTGCTGATGGGACACGATGTATTCCACTTCAAAGATCTGCTGCAAAATGGTACTGGCAAACACCTGAAATGAACACCCCGATCTCGTTAGTCGACCGATCTAGAAAAACATTGTTTCTGCAATACTTGCCTCTTTCTGGATCGTCAGTTTCACTTTGATACGCTTGCTGTGAGGTTCAGTCCAAATAAAGCCGGCATCGACAAGTCGTACTTTATTCAAGCCTTTCAGCTTTTTCAAACAAAGCGTAAGCAATTCACGGGATTCCAACTGCGCCACAACCCAAATGCCAGGTGGTTGAAGGTAACGTTCGCAGTTGCGGCAATAGTGAATGGTCGCTTGCTTGGGAATGCCTTCGGTGATGTCGACTTCGTTACGGATACAGTTGACACACATATTGGCAGGGTTAGGAGGCGTAGGAACACCACATCCTGGACACTAAAACAAATGGTAGGGTTTATTAATGATCGGTTGATTTCGAAAAGGATCCGAGATTATTGCTGCGCAGCAACTGTCAACTTACCAGGCTGCATGGAGAGTGGGGAGAAAAGAGAAAAAAAAAAGAAGAGTCAATATCTGTAATTCATGTAAAACAGTTTATATTATTGAAAACGAATGAACATACATGAGCTGCTCAGTGACAACGGGATGGTATTCCATGATTTTAAAAAGGAAAAAAGTGGATAAAGTAAAGGTAGGGACAGTGAGACGGATTTGAAGGGTGCCAAAAAAAAAAAAAAAAAAAAAGAGTCCAGCTTAAAATTTCGGGCTTTTCTATACAAGCCACCTGTTGCCTAATAAAGATCGTTCTGAGCATTGTCCACACAGAAGCCTTCATTGTGAAGCGCCTTGCTGCGAATCTTGTCAAGACGCTGCTTTGCTTCCATTTCTTCCCGTTGTGCCACCAGAATCTCTTCCACAGGCACCTGCCTTAAGTTGACGCATTCTTCCTTTTCCGCATCCTGCAAAAACAATAAAATACATATCCAGTCGTTTAGCATACATCAATTTTTCCCCTCTCGTCCACGTTGGTTTCCGCCTCCACAGTAGGAATTCAAAAAAGAACCCCACGCTTCCTACGTACAATTTCGCCGAGTAGCACCACATTTTCGCCTCTGATCAAAAATATGCCTCTGGGAATATCACCGTAACAGTTGCCGACATATATCCTTTCAATTGTATCTTGCAATACCAGGTTGGCTATTCATTCCAGGAAAGAACAAGGACACGCCATGAGTGAGTATTTGACTCTTTTCACTCTACCACAAAGATAACATCCAATGTACACATACCGAATTGATCAAACGATCGTAATATACCAATCAGTTTTCGTCCATCACGCAAAACAACCATCAACTTTTCTAAAAAAGAGTCAATGAGCAACAAGAGGGACCGTTAGACTGAGCGATCCGCATGGTAATGAGAATGAATACGTACTATCGACACTGTCAATAAGTCCCGTTGATGTAATAAAAAATGGACCGCTGCTTATATCCATGGTGGACAATGTAATTACAAAGGAAATAGCAAGCAAGAGTATATTAAGCAAGCTGGGACGAGTGCGTGCGGGCTTCGTTTAAATCTCCGACATGAACGTCATCCCTCTCATTTCACGTTCCGACAACTGTCCGGTGGCGGCCGGTTGGGGACCGGTGGCTGGTCGTCCCGCGCGCGCGAAAAAACGCGTTCCTGTGTTTTTTTGCGACCCATTTTCTCTTTTTCTCAGAGTGCGGCTAGAATCCACGACGTCCATTCCTATTCTACTCAGACAGATCCACCATGGAGGACATTCAGACCGTTCAAGCCGAACCTCAGCAACAGCTGATGGACGAAAAGCTTCGTGAACGAGCCAAGTTCTTTCAAGAATTTCTGGACAGTGAGGTACACCCTTGATCCTCTCCCAAGCACTGCTTGAGATGCCTATCCTTACTCTAACATCCGTGTACAGCACCAGTTGAACGAAAAAGGAAGTTACCGAACACAGATCAGCAACATGCTTGCAACCAACCAACGTCGATTGATTGTCAGCATCGATGCTCTGCGCCAGTACAATGCTGCCTATACAAAAGAGTAAGCCATATCACCCGTCCAAAAGAGGGGTTGTTGTCCCAACCTCGATTTGCTCACATGCGTTTCAACCGTCTAGCATGTTGAAGAGTCCAGCAGAATACCTTCCAGCTTTTGACCAGGCATTGAAGGATATTGTAATGACTATTCATGATCCTACTCGTCACTTTGTTGACGATCAGCCGTTTTACGTTGGTTTCCGAGGCAGTTTTGGCGATCAACACGTCAACCCTCGTACGCTTCGTGCCATGCATCTGGGCAAACTCATTTGTATTGAAGGCATTGTCACACGATGTAAGTGTTTTTGGAAAGGAAAAAAAAATGGTCATGGCAGATTTGACAATGGTTGACATGGTCATGGTGCTTTTTGTCTTTGGCAACCAGGTTCTCTTGTCCGACCCAAGGTTGTCAAATCGATCCATTATGCTGAAAAGACGAAGCAACATTATATGCGTGAATACAGGGATGCCACCACGCCCGGCAATCCCATCCCCACCGGCGCCGTGTATCCTACGGAAGATGACAGTGGCAATCCTCTGGTGACGGAATTCGGTTACAGCACCTACCGTGATCATCAGACCATCAGCATTCAGGAAATGCCGGAACGTGCACCTGCAGGTCAACTTCCCCGATCCATCGACATCATTTTGGACGACGATCTCGTGGATAAAGCTAAACCCGGTGATCGTGTCAGCATTGTCGGTATCTACCGATCGCTCGGTAACCGAAATGCCAATCAGACGAGCTCGACCTTCAGGTATAACCATCATTCGGCTCTTGTTTAATTAGAAGAAGGACGGAAATCTCTGATATTGAGAAAATTGGTACATAGAACGGTGATTTTGTGTAATAACATCAGCTTGTTGAGCACCAAGGCCGGTGGTGGTATTGCCGCTCCTACCATTAACGACGTCGATATCCGAAATATTCATCAACTCGCCAAAAAGAGAGGCATCTTTGATACCCTCTCACAGTCATTGGCACCTTCTATTTGGGGTCACGAGTACGTGAAGAAGGCGGTTCTTCTCATGCTTCTCGGTGGTGTTGAAAAAAATCTGGCAAATGGAACGCATATCAGAGGGTAAGCGGGAAATATCACAGATCCAAGCGCACGTTGTATTGACATGAAATCAAACATCTCGCTAGTGATATCAATATGCTCATGGTCGGTGATCCATCCACTGCCAAGTCACAGATCTTACGTTATGTGCTCAATATTGCTCCGTTGGCTATTGCCACTACCGGTCGTGGTTCTTCTGGTGTCGGTTTGACAGCGGCGGTGACGACGGATAAAGATACAGGTTCGTCTTTTTTTTTCGCTCATTCAGTTATCTACGGGGAATGGCTATGGTTTTAACCTATGGATAATGATAGGTGAACGCCGATTGGAAGCCGGTGCAATGGTGCTTGCTGACAGAGGCGTGGTGTGTATTGATGAATTCGATAAAATGAGCGACGTTGATCGTGTCGCTATTCACGAAGTCATGGAACAGCAGACCGTAACCATTGCCAAAGCCGGTATCCACACCTCTCTCAACGCTCGTTGCAGTGTGGTGGCAGCGGCTAATCCTATCTATGGCCAGTACGATCTTACCAAAGATCCCGCAAAGAATATTGCTCTTCCAGACTCACTATTATCCCGTTTCGATTTGCTGTTCATTGTTACCGATACAATGGAAGAAAGCCGCGATCGTCAGATTTCAGAGCACGTACTGAGTATGCATCGATACATTCCTCCCGGTTCAGAAGAAGGTAATGTTCAACAACAGATCGCCGTGACGCTGTTTTGTTAAAAAAATATATATTGAACGTGTTTTACACAGGTGCACCCATTGAGGAGTACATTGACAGTATTATGGACGATGATCATGAGGAAGAACAACAAGACGATGACGACATTTACGAGAAGTTCAATCGTTTCTTGCACGCCGGTGTCCAAGCATCATCCTCGCGATCGGCGGCTCCCAAGGTTCTTAAAGCATCCTTCCTGAAGAAATACATTTACTATGTAAAGAATAGCTGCAAACCGGTGCTGACAAAACGAGCCACCGATACCATCATCAACGAATACACATCCTTACGAAATGATAAAGATGAAAACTCCGTGAAAAAGGTAAAAAATAGAGGCCGTTCTCTTTGAAACTTGATGACGGCTCTATCCTTGATCGACAGATCACTAATTGGTATTTGATGTAGACGGCACCCATTACCGCACGTACATTAGAAACGTTGATTCGTTTATCGACGGCTCATGCAAAGGCTCGATTGAGCAATAAAGTGGAGGACAAAGATGCTAAAGCCGCTGCAGCCGTTCTGCGAGTGGCCATGTTCAAAGAAGTGATCCGTGCAAAGAAGACCAAACGAAGAAAGTTGTCCGCGACCTCCGACTCTGAATCGGAAGAAGAAAGTGAAGCAGAAGAAGAAATGGAAGAGGATGAAACACCAGCTCCCACTACTTCAGAAAGGTAAGCATCATGAATAGAATCTTGGGGAAGAATATCATTCTAACGATTGAAGACGTAATAACAGATCTGCGGACGTTGGAGAATCATCGAGCAAGGCTCAGCCACCAGTAGATGCGATGGATGAGGATACAGATATGGGTGGTATCAGTCCTGAAAGGTGAATATTCGATATCATGATGGAGGATAAACAGCGCGTTGGATTGACTTTTTTTTTATCTGTAAAATACAGATTACGGGCATTCCGTGAACGGGTGAATCAGCTGATCAACAACCACGAATTTGGAGATGGCGAACAATGTGCTTTCAACGATTTGTTTGTGGGTGTCAACCGAACATTGTCTGCCAATGAAGCATTCAGTGTGAGCGAAGCCGACGCAGCGTTGCAGGAAATGTCTTCGGCCAACCAGATCATGTATTCAGATGGCATCTGCTACATCATTTAAATTAAAGCGCAGCTACCACTATTCCTTCATTGATTTGTCCTAGATATATTTCTTTTGTTTATCATCTTGTTCCTGGATGTTCAATTGTCCTTTTGGACCGCAGGGTTTCCTTCGTCATATCATCTAACAAACTAACAAACTAATAAAAAGATTTCATTCTCATTTGTAAATGGTCCCGTATTATTTTTATATTTTCTGAGTTGGAACGAGTAATAAAGGGATCAATACAGATCATTGACCATGTTTGACGGAAAATCAAAGATGGGCTTTGAGACGATCAGATTCCGTCAAGTCGTAATGAGAATCTATTTTTGTTTTGCTTTCACGGATCCATTTTATTTACGAACGCAAGATTTACATGAATACAGAATAATCCAGCTTTATTACAGATAGAAGCATATAATAACTGCAATACTTGCGAAATATTATCAGCATACAGTGATGATGGAGCTTTTGCAGCTTTCAAAAAATGACAATGGGCCGCATGGCAGATCCTCGATTTAAAAGCCAGCACGTGCGGCCCTTTTTTTCGCATTTTCAGTTTTTGTTAGAGTTTAGAGCAGTTCCTTTTTTTAGACGACTTCATTTCATGATGCAGCCAATCCAGGCACACGATGAAGAGATCCTCAGGAACACAAAAGCGCATCTCCAGATATGGCTTTTGTTGTGTACCCTATCTTGTCATAGTATTATTTTACTCCATGTTTTGTGTACCCTGGTGATCAGCACTACAGTGTTGCACGAGGACTTGCCAATCAAATAGTCAGAATCGCCGCCCGCTCTGCAAAAAACCGTTTTCCTAATAGCCTAACTGTCCCATCTCGTTTCCATTCCATACTTTTTTTTATCCCCCTTCTTCTTCGGAATCCTTTTGGTGTGCTGATTACTCGATACATGTCAGCTCAATGAGTACCACCAACAAGAAATCTGCACGCAAAAGTCTTGCGTTAACCCAACACCACAAATCGCCTACAACTGTAAGCCCAAGCACACCAGCCGTTGCAATTGTCGTTAGAGTCAACCAACCATGACCTGACGTTTCGCATGTTTTTTTTTTCTATACTAGAAACTCTCCAATGAAGATATCAAGTTAGGTGGTCTTGTGGAAAGTCGGTCCGCGGCCATCGCAAAAGCTATGAAATATTCAAGCGACGATATGGGACGTCTAATTGCATATATGCAACAACGGTAAGGTTTGAGCAACTGGATCCATCGAAATTTTATGGATGTAGCAAATCTTTATTTTGGATTATTCGCAATATATAGCATTGACCTGGAAGATGGGTATCAAAACTCGTTGGCCCGCATAACGCAAAAATTTCGAATGGATATGGACGGACAGGAAGCAGCACATCCGGAGACCACGATTCGGCAATCGTTTGAAGCATATGTCGGCCTTGCGGACGCGCTGAGACCACTCCGCACCGAATTTATCCAATCGATGAAATCTCAGCTTCTCGTTTTGGTACAACTGAAAGTAAGACACCGTCTTTATTAAAACTACTCTAAACAGTTTAAGCTCTTTGGGAATCGCTCCAACTGAGTTCCAAACTTTCTTTAGGAAAAGCAAGATCGTAGGAGGAGAATGCACAAGAAAAATATGTACAATGTGAACACGCAGTACATGCAAACGCGTCTGCGTGATTTACCTGCGGTAAGTGGATGTAATAAAATTCTGCAGAATACGAGGAGGTGACTTTTCTAATACCTATTTGGGGGGACATCAGGCACAGGAAGCGTATACACAAAAATGGGAGGAAATCGATCGAGCCGTGAACGCGTCCAATACGAGCAACGGATCGGGAGCTGGACCTACCGCACCCACCACGGCTTCACCGACGCCATCTTCGCCCGCCGTGCAAAACTTTTTCCCGAAATTAGCTACTTCTTCCAGCACTAGCACCGTTTCTACGGTCAAGTCACAAGCGTCTGTGGCCTCCACTGATACGACCTCTGAATCTGTGCCACAAGCATCCCATGCCGAAGACGGTCGACCGAAAATCCCTCCTCTTTCCTTGGCCACGGTCGCCTCGGCTATCAAGAATGAGAATGCCGTCCCGCCGTCACCTCAGAAACGGATCGAACGCTTTATGAAACAGTTTGCTCACTTGACCAACAACGGCGACGGAAATAAACACAATACAAAGATTGCCCATCTCAAAGTGGAAGCCGCAGAAGCAGGTACAGAGTCATAGCAGATAAACAAAAGGAATGAATACCGTTTTTCAAGTGCAGCTGACATCCTGTCCTCCTAGACGACGTATATCGAAAAACAGTGCGCACGTTGGATATGCTGTCCAAAAAACAGGCAGTGGCCAACGAATTTGCTTTTAATACCCTTCAAGCCCAGTTGTTGGAGAAATCGCAACAGGTGAAAAAAGCATTGCAAGTTGCCACGTCCGCAGAGATGCTTCACCTCTCAAAGACAGAAGAGGTTAGTCAATCGAGCGGTAAATTGCAATGTTAGGAAAGCAGGCTTATCAACCGAAATAACAGGTCATCAAAAATCTGCAAGCGACTCTATCCGAAGCTGATCCCGAAAAGGATGCTCAAGTGTACAACCAGTTGCTGGCCAAGGATCAGTTTGCTTCTCCCCCGGATGTCTTTTACATTAACCATCAGGCGGGAAAATGCAAAGGTAAGATGGTTTGGCGCAAATTTTATATGAGACTTTTACTTATTGCGCGCGCCACACCCCATACTAGATTTATTGTTCGGTATATCGTTGACAGAATATGCACAACAGTACGAACGATCACCTCCTCTCATTGTGACCAAATGTATTGAAGCCATTGAACGACTGGGAGGATTGGAAAAGGAAGGCATCTATCGTGTCTCGGGTAAAAGCAGTAACCTGGAGAAGATCAAGCAAGCTTTTGAACGGGACGAAGCAGCATTGGTATTTGGCCAAGATGGTGTGCCAGACGATGTTTTAAGCATCAGCTCCATTCTCAAGATCTTTTTACGTGAGCTGTCGTCACCTCTGTTTCCTTTTACGTTATCGGATCGGATTGTTTATTCGCGTAAGGCCCAGACAGCATGTAATGCAGGATCTCTTTCCTCGAGCGAAAAAAGACTGACACCATCTTTATTAGAAATTCCTGATAAAGAATTGCGTTTAATGAATCTCTTGACACGAATCCTAAAATTACCGGCTGCCAATTATGACACGCTGAAAGCGGTGATCCATCATCTTTCCAAGTAAGTGTTACGCCGATCTTCAAAAACCCGAATGTGTGATCAGGTTATTTATGGTACGAGTTATTCTTGACAGATTAGAAGCTCATTTGGAAAAAAACAAGATGACCATGAAAAATCTTTCCTTGATATTTACTCCTGCCATATTCCAAGACCACAACCGTACCCAACGATCGCCGGGAGAATGGTATGCGGACTGCGTACTAGAGGATCTTTTGGTGAATTACGAGACACTCTTCACCGGTCAGGATTTACGTGGGGCGTCGGCTATCACGGGTGGAATTGAGTATGGATTTGAACATCTCAACGACAATGATGATGACTCTTATGCGTTCAGCTTGTATACACCGTCGAGTCCACCCTTTGAGGATTATTCGCCCACTGGATCAGAAGACGGTAAAATGGCGACCTTCACTGATACATCCGACACGGCCGACACTCCGACTTTGGGAATCCACTCTTCACCCGACACACCTTCTCCTTCTGCCCCATCGCAGAACGAAACGCCTGAACTGTCAGTGACAGATCGCCTGCGCAAATTTAGATCGGTCTCGCAGGATCGAGGCCTCACTGTGAATACGCACGTGTCACAAGAACTGAGCGAAAGAGGAATTGCAATCTCACCAGCAGGCTATGAGAATAACTTGCAGCACAGCAGCCACGATGATCAGGTGAAGACACCGGCCGTGATGAGCGCTACCGTGCCGAGTTTCAGCTGGCTATCCGAGGACCCCAAAAACATCTTCCCTCCTACACCGCGGCTACAAAGATCCTTGACCACCGCTCGCAAAACATCCCCAAGACGAAGACCGACCGTGGCCGGTGGTGAAATTTCTCGTTCCAAGCATAAAGTCTAACTTTTTTTACTCCGATCTCATATACTAATCATTTTATCTTTATATCATCCGTACTCCTTACCAACTCATTTTCAAACATACGCATTACATGTCTATATTGTATTTTTACTGTCCTTTTTTTTCTCAATCAATAAAATTCTATAATCGAGCTAATGAAGAGGTGCTGCAGTTCCTGATCTATTTGGCACAAAGGTACAGTAGGAGGATTATTTTGAACTTTTGAATGATACATATCCAGGGAAATTGTCAGTCTGTTCGAGGCGAATCGGTTGCAAAGCCGCGGATAAAGGGTACTTCCCGAGTTGGGCTGAATAACACGGAATTCAACGGAATTCAACCATCGTGCGAATGCGTTGTCAGAAATTATGATACCCAATTTCCATTATCACCCACTTTCCATACAGTCTCAGATCGCATCACAGTCTTTCTATACAACCATCAGGCCCATGGATAATCAAATCATACCATCATATGAGGCGTGAAGAACGAGCGATGAGCAAGATCGCAAAACGGGCAACAAATGAAGGGTTCCATAGATACAGAACCGCCTGGCGCACACAAACAAGTAAATGATTGCCGCCTGACGACAAGGTGCACATGTTGTAAGAGGTAACTATAATTCTATCGTCGTAGCAACTGTGTACCTGCTTTTTCGTTTTGATCATATAGATCTCCGTCTGTAATCCTTCCAAAATGGGATTCGTTTTTAAGTTAGACTTGCGCTTTTTTCCCCCTACTACGGCGCACCATGCTTTCAGAGGAATATACCTTCGAACCGGCTCAGCTTGCTGATCTCGACCGAGTACACCAATTGGAATCGTCTTCTTACCATCCCGATGAAGCCGCTTCAAGACAACAGCTTGAAAATCGCATCGGATTTGCGGCCATGAGTGATCCTGCTTTGTTCACCGTCATGCGCTGTCAAGGCAACATCATTGGCTTTATATGTTCCACATTAACCAACAATGACTTGGTTACGGATGAATCTATGAGCGTCCACGATCCTCAAGGACAGACCGTGTGTCTTCACAGTGTCACGATCGATCATGCTTATCGTCGCCGAGGCCTTGCTCAGGCTATCTTAAACAAGTGGATCGACGAATTGCGCAATGTCCACGATCGACGTCCGGAACAAAAATATAAACGCATTGCATTACTTAGTCGTCCTTATCTATTGCCGCTGTATGAATCTGTCGGGTTCAAAACATTAGGTCAAAGCGTTGTTCAGCACGGCCCTGAGCCTTGGTTTGACTGCATTATCGATTTATAACCTGCTTGTCCGATTGCCCAATAAAAAAGTAAACGGATTTTGTAACAATATTCTATATTACAGTTCATTCTCGTCATCGTCACTTATGCTTATTCTATCATCATCTAGTACATTGGATTGCCCATCTAGAGCGCCCATCACCAGTCCCCGAAAAAGACCGGTCACCGGAAACAGGGTATTGGTATATTCCATGTCATACCAGTAATTGATCGCAATGACGCCATCATCCCCTTTTTGCAAAACCTGATGAAACCAGAGTGCTTTACAACGAACACATGGTCGAGTTTCAGTATCGATGGAAAGTGAAATACGATAGATCAATACCAATTTTTTACCTGGCAAATATAACATTTCACCTTCGCCAATGGTGACAACGATGGGACGCGCGTGAGCAAATCTTGGGTACTGTTCCAAATCGGGACGTTGAGGATCCACAGGAATCCATGGTGTTTTGCTGGGCGGATCCAGTGGTTGCAATGTCAACTTGCCCGTCTTTTCATCAGGAACGTATATGGCGTTAGGATACAGAGATTCTATCCACGTAATCAGTTACACAAAGTAGCATACAGTAGTATAGAATGAATATCAAAAGGTACCGTGCATGCAATAGTATTCGGAAGGCGGAAACAAGATGAATGTTTTAGAACCCCGGACGACAGCATAACAGTTTTCGTAAGGATCTTTGTGGAGAGAGGTAATGCTCTTCTCATTGCCAAACCAGAAATTAACAGCGTCGGGGCTTTTACCTGTGAAAACAATTCAAGTTGCAAAATTCGATTGAGCGATCCACCACTGACGAGACAACCGTATTGAAAAAGTACCTAATGCTTCACTGCACCAAGTTATTTCAGGATCGACATCGTTCTCGAGAAGCGAGAACTCCGTGGGCAAACTTCCATTTTGCAACGAAATGTAGTGTGCATTTTCAGAGATGGCTTTCCCTTCAATAAGATCGAGGTAATCGCTGAATGGCATGCGCTGCTCATGGGGTAAAGCAAAGTACTTCTGTTGTGTCACTTCGTCCATGGTCACCGCATCCGCATATCTTTTGAATGGTTCAAAGTCAGCACTTATGCATGTTGTCTGAAAAGGTAAAAGATAGAATTACCCATTTGGCGTAGCTGTATTTATGAGGGTCACAATGAGATCGTGTCTGCGACTGCTGTGTATTAGTGAAGCTTACATGCGACGGTGACAGGCGTATCACCCATAGTGTCTCGCAGATAGGCATTGGTCCACTTGGTGCACGCTGGCCAATGATGAAACGCATCTACAATACGACATGAGAAACTATGAACGTTTTTATTCATCGTTTCAGCTATAATTACTTTTGATCACGGCTGGTCTATTAGGATGTACACTGTGTCTCAAGAACTCCAATGGGGTTGGAGGATTGGAATAGGTGTGCACATGCGACCCGTTGATTTCTGTCACGCACCACTATCAGTTTGAAATACTTCTTACGCATACATTTTTCAACGTTCGAATTATACATATTGTATCCAATAATGTACCCTGATATTCTTTGATGAATCGAGTAAACGCTTTATCAATCTCCATGAACGGCCAAGTAAATGATGAAGAAAAAAAAAAAATGCGATGATCCCGCACAATGATCTTGATACATTAGAACTCAGCTGGTGGCCCGGACTTGGTGAATTTTGCCAAGCCACCGGTGAGGAAGGCTCGTACAGCAAATTACCAAAAGGAACCAAGGATGCAACTCGTATTCTCCCTCTACCTTTTCCAAATCTTCATCCACAATGGTGAGTGGGCATAAAAAGTCATGATTGTACCATCGGTTGCATAAACTGATCGATGGATGGATGGATGATTGTATAATAGGGTCGCGTTAGAACCAAGACTGTCAAGAAGGCCTCTCGCGTTGTGATCGAGAAGTACTACCCCCGTCTTACTCTTGATTTCCAAACCAACAAGAGAATTCTCGATGAGGTGTCCATCATTCAGTCCAAGCGTCTTCGTAACAAGATTGCTGGTTTCACCACCCATTTGATGAAGCGTATCTCTCGCGGTCCCGTTCGCGGTATCTCCTTCAAGTTACAGGAAGAAGAACGTGAACGCAGAGACAACTTCGTTCCCGACGTTTCTGCTTTGGACACCTCCGTCATTGAGGTTGATCCCGAAACCGAGGTAAATAAGAGTTTGGTTGAGCATTGTCGTTTGTGTTATATGTGCGTGTCGCATGTCGAAATTTGGATATAACCAAAAAGGACAACTTTTTTATTGTCCTTTTTGGCATGCGTGCGCGCGGTGGATCTTTCGATGGCCATACTATAAACTTTTCTTGAGGTGTCAAGATTCCACCGCGCATGTCCTCACTGTTTTGTCTTTAGGAATTGCTCAAATCTCTTCACTTTGAAAACCTTCCTGGTGTCAAGGTGACCGCTCCCGTCACTGGCTTCATTCCCAAGGACAACCGTCGCCGCGGTGACAACCGTGGTCCCCGCAAGGTCCAAGAGTCTGCCTAAACATTGCAGCTTCTAGTGTCATCTCTAGGAACCCTATAAATAAATAAATAAAAAAGGATCCTAGCTTGCTTTTTACATATCATTCATGGTTTTTTCAAAAATATAAACGTAATATCATTGCACTCCATCGTATCTCCTTGCTATCATGAAAAAGGTGATCAGCCATTCTTTTGCAAGTGTTGTAGGGATAGGTAATAGTTGATCTTAATATACAGGGAGGATCTATGATAAGATGAATATTTTGCGCGCAGGATAGTTGATGCACTGTCTCGATCGCCCAAAGCCATCCAAAAATTATTGTCAAAAGTTGCGCGGATCGCAACTTTTCTAATATCCACTCCATGCACCCCATTTGACACATGAAGCGGCAAAAGTCTTGGAAAGAAAATATGTACAGGAGATGCGCTCGGATTAGAATAATTGAATCTTTATATGTTGATGAATGAATAGTTTGATCCGAATAGGACAGATTGAAAGAAAGCTCGATAATGCGCTAGAAGCATGGTAAGAATAAAGTTGACGGCTTTATGCCATTAAAGTCAAGTTGATATGTCAGAACAGACATGATAAATATTCTCGATCTTCTCATCTACTATATCAAGATGCATGCGCACATCCCCTGATCTTTGATTAGAAGCTTGACATTCTGTTTAAAGTTTGCGGGAAATCAAGTCTTCTGCGTGTATTAAAATGAAAGTTCTCGGGTATCCGGAGGATCATTCTTCTCCTATAAATGCTAGGGTTGCTTTTTCCATACCCAAACTCTTTTACATTCCCTTACTATAGGGCACATTCAGAAATGTTCCTGCTCCCTTTTTTACACAATGTCGAATCGTCGCCATCCACAAACGAGTCAAAATTAATACGACCGATCAACACGTGATAACTTGTGCGAATTAATGAGTCTATCACTATAAATGATCTGTACAGCAGGGATAGGATGGTAAGAAAGAATTATACGGTATGATCATGGTGAGATATTGGCAAGCCAAAGAAGCATTGACTATTTTTGCATGACACAGTCACGGTATCGCATGATAACCGTCCATTCACGATCGGTTCGATCGCTTTTTTCTATTTTGGGTCTGTTGCTAACATGGCTGGCGATGAGTGCGATCCTGTCGTTCTTTTGAGCGATGGTGAGGGCGAAGAGTACGAAGTAGAATGTATCCTTGATCATCGTTACCGGAAAGTCAAGCGAAAAGTCAAAGTAAGTGTTCCTGTTTCACGTCCACTTCCCAATCCCCTGCCTCAATCAAGATCTATGTCACTAGAGCAGAAAAGTTCTCGAGTATCGAATTCGGTGGAAAGGTTATGGAGAGGAGGACGATACGTGGGAATCTGAAAAGAATATGTGGGTATCTGACCAACTTGTCAAACACGCCATGATGGCATTAACCCCGTTTCATGTAGCTATGCTACCGAATTGTTGAAAGCATATTGGGAAGCCCGGACTGGAAAAACGAATAACGAAGCATCGCGGCCTGATACGTCCATCGAATCATCCGAATCGAAATCAACTGCAACTGGAACCAGCAAAACGACCAATGAGTCTGTTTGGGCCGTTCCTGATCTTGAGCCTTTAACCCCACAACAAGACAAAGAGACTTCAAAAACCATCAAGATCAAACAAGAGCAACAAATAGACAGTATTACTGGGGGAAGCGAGGGAAACAATGACGCAGTGACCGATGCCACTTCCGAATCCGAGAACGCTACAGTGGAACCAAAACCACTCGCGGTCTCCAAAGGCAACGCCACCAGCACCGCTGTACCTGAAATAGACGCGCAACAGAACCCCCTGTCAACTGAAAAGCATACAGCGACAGAAGCAGTTACAACCACCTCATTAGAGTTGCCATCCGCGACAACCTTAGAATCTGCATTACCATCCATACGTGTGTCACGTCCAGAAACGCAAACACCACAGCCTTCCACCAACGATCTGAAGCATCATTTAGATCCCGATCAAACCGGGTCACCAAGTGCAAAACGTCTCAAATTACAAGAATCACAGGCAAAAGAAGAAGAAGGAGGGGCGAAACAATCGAATGTGTCACCAATGGAAGAGGACGTGGCTCCTGAACAAAGAGAGGATTCAGTGAACGCGCCTCTTGATAAGCTCACGACTACAACTGCAAGAGAGGAAAAGAAGGCGGATGGTTCGTTGGTACAGTCCATGATGGCTACTGCAAAAAAGATCATCACTCCAATTATAAAGGACACCACTGTACCGATTGCACAACAAGATATTGCCTCAGCTACTGACACTGCTAAGCAAGTCAATCCTTTAGCTATGCAAGATGGATCAGAACCAGCCATAGAGGAGACCGTAGATAATATGCCGGTGTCAACAGAGACAGACACGGAGATGGAGACAGAGACAGAGGTGACGATAGCAGATACCAAAGAAGCACTGGATTTAAATGTCGGAAAAACGACGGTATCGGTGACAGAAGAGAACGTAGATGTTGCCCCAAAGCCGCAAGGAATTACAGCAACAGATATGGAAAGTAACACGGAGACAGCCATGATAGAAACTGAAACATTGAGCTCAAAGGCAACTACGGTCTCCGATCTGGAAAAAAAGACCCCAACAAGTACCTCAGAAGCCACAACTAAAGCTGTAGGCGATCTTATCGTAGCATCGGAAAAAGCAGTTACAACAGCTGTGCAAGAGCCTTCGGTAGCCACGAAGCAAAATGAGGCGTCGATGACCCCAAAAGAACATCAAGTCAGTGTGGAAGAAACGATCAATGGCCTATCTGACAAACAAGCTTTATCCCCTGCAGAACAAAAAGCCGACACGCATGTAGACCAAGATATGGATATCACGGAAGACCTTGGTGAAATGGATAAGGATAGACTCGGATACCAACGTGTGGACTCCACAGAGGATGTTGTCGAACAAGAAGATGAGAGACTTGGAGACCGAAATATGGCATCAGCGGAAAAAGTCCAATGCCAGGTTAATAGGGATATGATACCCACCGAAGAAGCCGAGAGTCTTGCCGACAAAGATAGATTATCAGCAGAAAAGGTCCACAGCCAGGTTGATAAGGATATAGCACCCATCGAAGAAGTCGAGAGTCTTGCCAACAAAGATATGGTATCGGCGGAAAAGGCTGATAGCCTTGTGGACAATGAGATGCGATCCGCAGACAAGGTCGATATCTCTGCGGATGATACAGATATGGTACTCACAAAAGGCCTTACCGACGAAGTGGAAGAAAAAGTCGATAGGCTTGCCGACAAAGAAATGGAAATTACAGAAGACATTGTTATGGAAGAACCTGAAGATGGCATAGAGATCAATTCGAGCAACGACGAACAGGTGGTTTTTGACGAGGCATTTCCTGAGGATACTACATTGGACTGGAACGAACAAGTCAAAAGCATTGAAATGATCGTTCGTTCGCCGACCCAAGATAAAGCACTTTATGGCGTAATACGATGGTAAGTTGATAGGCTGCATGGGACATCCACTTGTTGGAAATACCACATCATTTGACATTTAATTATATCTATAGGCAAAACGAAATGTTATCAATGCATCCCCTCACCCTTCTTTCCGAAAAATGTCCAAACAAGGTATGTTCTTTTCTCACCATTGATAAAAATTTTAGCAAAGGTTGAAGGAATGCAATGCTCATAATACTCGTCATAGTTGCTCGAATTCTATGAACGAAAAGCCGTTTTCGATGCTACGGCTGTACAAACAAGCGTTCATTAGTCACTTTTTTGGACGTCAATATCTTGTAAATGAGTCATCTGATAAAGAAATGTGTATGATTGTTCGTAAAAAGGTATATAATTAGTAATAGTGATAGTAACAGTGTATTGTAATGAATACGGTATTCTCGCAAGGGCTGTCCCATCAACAGAGGCTGCAGTTGAATGGCCTCGTTGAAGAAAGTTGGCATCCCTGTTTTCCTCACGGCTTGGTACCGTATCATTCAGCTATGGTGCCGGCAGTGCGAGTTTTGGCAATGAAGCGACAACTTCACACGCACGAGCTTACCGTCGGTGATAGCAATGGTATTCAGTATGATGCAAGTAGTACGGACATAGTTTTATCGCTTTATATTCGTCGATGATGTACAAGATGTATAACTGCATAAACCATTCTTATTATCTCTTTTTCTGTTGCCTTATCAACGAAAAAAGTTACAATGAAAGCGTGACAAACAGATACCAGCATTTCCACATGGTGCATTTGAAACTCCGTTTACAGAACGCCAAAGGGATGACACAAGTGTTCACGGCGGAGCCGGATTTCATGTGATGCCGCAAAGTGATCCAGGTTCACCTTCTTTTTTTTGACTAGCGTTTTCATATCATACTTGCACCTGCTGGCAGAGCTTTAACTAATGTTGCGATCCAAGCCGCGCATCAAACAGCAACGCTCGTCGCTCGGCATCAGTCATGCTGTGCAATTGGAAGAGGAAGTAGACAATGCGAAACCGGGTCAAAACATCATGAGCGATGACATGTTGAAAGAACCAAGTGAGCGCAGCAGTATCTTTGGCTGGGCTCGCTTCATGTTATCATTATATTATAACAAGGTGGGGTTTTATTTAAAGTCTTGACATGTTGCGTGTATTTATTAGCTGCACTATAAATCTCAAATCCCGTTTCTTCTTGAATTTTTGGCCTTTATGTATACAAGCTAGCTGTGAATTTGTTTGGTTGCATAACGGGGTGGTCATGGTATAATCGGTACGGCAAGCTTGCGATGTAGGGCATAGTTCACACTACAGATCATTAACTCATACTATGAATGTTCGTTTTTCAAGGATTGACCAGTTTGTGTATCTGGGGGCTTTACCCACTCCGTCTCACATCAAATCCATGCATGCGAATCATCATCTGTGTGCTGTGGTGAACATGTGTGCGGAGTTTCCGGGCTACCACCACCTGTACAAGGAGCTGTCAGTGCAGCAAATTCGTTTGGCTACCACCGATTTCACCGTCCCGTCCGTTGCTCTTCTTCGAGAAGGCGTAGAGGCTATCATCCGCACCGCCGTCCAAGAGAATAAATGCGTCTATTTGCATTGTAAAGGTAGGTCGGCCCAGCGCCTGCAAGCAACAATCGTAAAATATGATGGACTCAGTCGTTACCCAACCACAGCTGGCCGAGGAAGAAGCGCTGCCGTGGCAATATGCTATTTATTGCGGATGTATAAAATCACACCCCTACAAGCACAACAGATACTGTTACAACGTCGCCCTCAGGTAAAAACGGCTCCCATTGTATTATAGTTCGATCACTCACTTCTCATAAAAAAGGTCGATAAGGATCTCTTTCAAACGGATGAAGTTCGAATGTACTACAAGGAAATGATCTCGGATGCTGAGGCAGGAAAAATACATCGACAACCATACCATCACCCTGCTCCATGATGTGGTGAATAATACAGAAACCCATTGCTTTAATCCAACACTCTTGAAACCAAAGAATTACTTTCATATGATGTTCATTCATTTATTTTGCAATATGTACATGTGCTATTTTTTCTTCTTATAATTGACACCCATAATTTTCTCTTTTTTTTTACAAACGGTTGACGTTACCCAAATCTTCACATGCTTCTCTGACGCGCTTAATCATTGTCTTTTCTGCTTCACGTATCCAGACGCGAGGATCGTAGTACTTCTTGTTGGGTTTATCCTGGCCTTCAGGGTTACCGACGTTGGTTTGAAGGTAATCGTGGTTCTTCTTGTAGTAATCACGGAGACCTTCCCAGTAGGCCCACTGGATATCGGTATCGACGTTCATCTTGACCACGCCGAATGACACAGCATCGGCAATTTCCTTCTTGGTAGAACCGGAACCACCGTGGAATACAAAGAGGACGGGACGATCGGTTTCGCAACCGAGCTTCTCCTGGACAAACTTTTGGTGCTTGGCGAGCAATTCAGGGTGCAACTTGACGTTACCGGGAGCATAAGAGCCGTGGACGTTACCGAACGCAGCGGCAATGGAGAAGTAGGGCGACACTTTCTTGAAGGCGCTGTAGATATCCCAGATATCCTCCGGCTGAGAGAACAAGGAGTTATTTGACACATCGTCGTTGTTGACACCATCTTCTTCGCCACCGGTAATACCGATTTCCATTTCGAGCCAAAGCTTCATGGGAGCCATGCGTTTCAAGTACGAAACACATGTGTTGATGTTGTAATCCTTGTCTTCGGCTGACAAGTCGAGCATGTGAGAAGAGAAGAGAGGTTCATTGTGGTCCTTGAAGTAAGCTTCATCGGCAGCAAGCATGCCGTCGAACCAAGGCAACAACTTTTTGGCACAATGATCGGTGTGCAAAATCACAGGAATGCCGTACGCCTTGGCGACAGAGCGGACGTACTAGTTATAACAGAGCCATTCAATCAGCCAATGTGTTCTTTTTTCAAGTTTTTCATCTCCACAAAATTTACCTGTGCACCAGCAACAGCGCCAATAATAGATGCTTCTTGGTCAGAGTTTCCAAGACCCTTGCCGGCAAAGAAGGCGGCTCCGCCTTGAGAGAATTGGATAATGATGGGAGACTTGGCTTCACGAGCAGCCTCCAAGACTGCATTGATGGTGGATGTGCTTGTGACATTGACGGCAGGAATAGCAAAATTATGCTTTTGAGCATAGTTCAACACGTTGAGAACGTGATCGCCAGTAATGACACCAGTAGGAGCAATATCGAGAATACCCATTGTGAATTATGATACAAAGAATTGAAGAAAAAATATAAATCTAATGAACTTTTTTTGTGGGGTGAATAGGCTTGCTTTTTTATACCTTTCAGATGGTGCATTTTCTCACCCGTAGACTTGGGAACGTAAAGCTGACTTCATTGCACCATTCTATGACGATGGGTGAACACTCCGATCCGACCCTAGAAAGCGCGGACACGAAAAATCAAGCTAAAATGTTAAAGTTCCCATTAGACGTATGGAAAATTGCACTAAAAAAAGTTTTTTTTTCTGCCCCTCAGGGTCAATGTCGTCAATGACAGGATATTACGCAGGCAATGGATCAATCAATGGGCTGTAGATCAAAAATTTGATGCTCTTGTTTATTGTAGTAGATTACTTTTGATGGTTTTTAAATTTATTTTTTCTTTTCTTTTCTTTTTTATTCGTCGTCGTCGTCATCCAAATCGTCTAAATTCTCTTCGGCGAACACTTCCTCTTTCACAGCGACATTTGTGTTTCCATCCTGCAGAGACATGTTTGCCACCCCGTTATTCAATCTTTCCTGCTCCAATCGTTCGCGTTCTCTTTCAGTTTCCGCACGATCGTAAGCGGCCAGATCAATAGCGTCCATGTCGTCATCTTCCTCCTGAGCCAATGCAGGATTAAAGTCGAACAGATCTCTACCAGACATGCCCTGAGATCGGCCGGCCTTCCATCGTGTTTCCTTAGCTTTACGAGCCGCAGCTTCATCGGCATCCTTCTTGACCAAACGGTTCTTTTTCCATTCGTTGAACGATTCCAAGGTAACCGGTGTGAGGTTCGGTCCAAGGTTATGACGCTACAAAGGGGGGTACATATCATCAGTCACACATATTGTTCAGTATGGTCTTTCCGCTATCGTTTTTCTCTTCTCCTACCTCGGTATCCAAAAATTCTTCCAATGAGATCTCGGACTTTTCTTCCTTTTTACTGTTCTTTGCCTTCAAGACAAAGCCAGGAGGTAAAGCGTGACGGTATTTGCATGTTGTTCCTACGATACGAGCGAGCATTAGCATTGGTCTGTTCTCTTCAAAAGGGGCCAGCTCTTCTCTTGTACAAACCTCCATTAGGACATTCCCAGAACCAACCATACTTGTTGGATTCAATAGCTTCCAAAAAGTATTTGCACACAATATCGGTTGGTGGCTGCTTGCCAGCTTTGCTTTTGACAACCTCTTCCAATTTCTCTTGATCCCAAGTTTCCATTGTATCTACATGAAAAAAAAAATGGCAGTCAGTCACCACTGGTCATCTACACCGGGCGCCCAATGAATTCCGTCAGATGACGGCTGTACCTTGCTGCTTCTCCTGTCGGGAATCGGTATATAGATCTTTCTTTTGCGCCTTGCGTTCAATGTTCAGATCATGAGAGAACTTGCACTTGCTGCCTTTCTCGCAGTGACCTTGTTTAAAATAGATACAAAGCACCGTTTTGGGATCGGTACCGAATGGCACTTTCTGTGGGGTTTGAACAGGATTGAATAATTCGGCCAATTCTTCCTTTCGCTTTTGCTCGGCCGCCTTTTTGTCGGCAATCTTTTGCTTTTCAGACTAAAGAAAAAAAGGCACATAAGTCATCTCGCAAGGATGAATTTGAGAAATTGTTGCCATTGCAATAAAACCACCGTACCGGACCCTTATTGGCATTAACTTGGCCTTTCACTTGTTGAATGTACTGCTGAACCTTCTTTGACTTGTTTTTGTTTTTCATGCCAAAGGTCTTATCTTCGGCCACCTTGACCTTCTTCTTTTGCTCGGCCTTGGACTGTTTCTTTGGTGGCATGGCGAATGTTGAGGTGACGGAAACAACAAAAAAGAAATACAAAAAAATCTCGGGTCGTCCTCCCCACTAGAGCCCTCTTACCTTGGTGACAAAAAACAAGCCGAGTGACTGCCTAAATTTTGATTGGCTCATCTTATGATGTAGGCACCGAAAAAAAAATAACAAAAAAAAGAACGACTAGACAAATCAGAATCAGAGGATCACTTACAATACAGCCGATGCAAAGAAAGCCCCCACCTTTGATTAACTAACAAAAAGCACTGCAAAGCTAAATTCATGTGATGCTGAAGAGCAACCCTCATCCTTTGCTTCAAAATTGTGTGTCGACGTTACTTTTTAAAAGTACAGTCAAGTATACCTCAAGAGTAAAGCAGGGAAGGGCGAAAACAGCATTGATAAAATCGCTGGGAACATGATGTCAAATCCAGAAAAAAAGGCATAGATTTGCTTCGTAACCGGACCTTGCTCTTCAGCATTGTTGTATTTGGCATGTTCATTTTCCTACTACAATCTGATCTCAGCCGTTCCTGGGCAAACATATCCATTTTCCATACAAGTCTAAAATATCCATCTCACTTTCTCCATATAATTCTCAATCCCTTCTATTACCAATTATACTACCAGTCGATACCCTTCCATCATACCTGGCTGTGTATTTACAGCATAACTTGATCGTTCCTTACACCATCATCACGAACTATGAATAAGCTTTCACATATTTTTTGATCTTGCTTTTTTATTCTTTTGTGCCTTCGGATATAACACTGCATCCTATATTAGATTGACGCCGCAAATTATTTCTACTAAATCACCCAAGATCTAGCATGGATTGGGCTCATGGAATTACATCAAAAGACCCGTTTTTGTATGCATTACGCTTTTTTTTTCCCCTTCTGAGATTTTGAGTCCCTCCAAGGCAAAAATAAAAATAAAATAAAAAACTCAAAAGATGACTGGATAGCATATGATGATCGCAACCGAGATTCGAACCCACTTTCGCGAGCATGGCACTCATAAACGCTCATCACAATGCTATCCACCCATACACTATGAAGCATTAATTTTCATTTTGCGAGTATCAAAGGTTGAAGTGCTGCAAAAGGGTAACTGAATGGCGATAACTTAGGTTGAACACATAATTTGCTTGCAATTGGTATTTCATTTCGACGAGGTCCTACGGCATGGTATTACCGCATGATACGTGTCAACTAATAATAAATAATACCAAAACGATATCACAGAGTTAATTTACTACAGTATCAGATCAAGTAGCACACCAACGCAGAAGGACACGAATAAAGTAGATATAATAAAGATGCTTCGTCCAGGTGCAACGACGAAAAAATTAACGGTGAACAAGTCAAGAGGAAGGCGGATGCCTCCATCATGTGAATGAGTATTCTTCTATAGTACAAAAAAGCACTCTTTTTTCCCCATCTCCATACATTGCAATCTCTAAGGTTGATTGATCGATTACTATAGTTAGAAATTGGTATACGTTGCCTTGAAAACTGGTCAGGATTATCTATTGCTTGAGATCAAACTTCTTATCATGTACTTGAATTCCATAACAAATTACTCCAGGAGTCCTGAAGCAAGCTTTTATGAAAAGCGGTTCGAATCGTTCAGGTGCTTTGGACGACGATGATTGTTATAATCAGCTAACTGTACCTTTATTACTCTCTGCTGCTTCTGACGTCCTATTTCGTGCAGATTATGGATTTCATTATTTGGTATACCGCGCCTTGCAACCCAGTTGGCATCATAAAGCAGTCGCAGTTCGATTTTCCAACTTGTCCCCCAAAGCGGCCCGAGCACAGTGTGAGCATTAAAGGCTGCAAAGCTAGTCGCGACCTCAGCACACACATGGTCTGCTTCCGCCACATACACACGCTTCATAGAACTACTGTCTCTTGATGCTGTATCATGAGCTATCAATCAGCACTCTTTTTATCATGAAAAACAAATGCCTCTCATAGGTCGCGTTGTTATGAGATTGTGGATTTGCTGTCAGACCCTCAAAAACCATTTGCATGCTGAGATCAATTGATTCCATTTTGAGCTTTTTCTGTGAAAATAAATTCGTTGGCGGATGACAGAAAATAAAAAAGGTTGAGGTACTGTGTTTATACTAGCTACTTTACAGCAGAAAGTGAGTAATGCTTAATCAAATGCCTACCATCCCTTTTGTCCTGATAAATTGACTTCAAATGATTATGCTTGATTGAAATAGTTTGGTATTTTTGTATAATAATTCATTGCATCTAATGAAAAACGAGACAACGAGTGAACCAACTAATGATTTGAAGAGAACAATGGCACAATTAGGGTTTTTTCTGTCGTACCGTGTTCAATTGAACCGCCGCCATTGTGGCGCATGGCCTGAAAAAAAAGTGACCATGCTATCTCCATTGAGGTGATGATATACAAAAGAGGCGTTAGATCACTCCTTTTCATTCCCTTTTCGAGAATCTGAAATTAAAAAAGGTACGAGTCGAATAGGGACCTGCCCCTTTTGTCAGACTTGACCTTCTTTTTTTTTTTTTTTTGGTCCTTCTCTCCTCCTTCCTTCTTTATTCTTCGTTTGCTCTCTCGTTCTGTCGTTTTCCATACACACATAACCCCTCACTTTCCTTCAACCTATGGCAAGTACAGTGAGACCATCATCACACTCAAGATGGGGTCATTAACATGCAGTGGCATTCTGTTCATTAGTGCAATAGCAACAAAAGCGGACCAAAATGGAAACGAGAATTCGTTCAAGACCATAAATTTGATTATGTCGATATCGATGAATTCTACGATCCTTCGTGCACGACACGTATCGGCTATCTTTTCGTCTATTTACTGATCCTCAAAGCCTTCTCCGTCTATGTGGCCGATTTATGGACAGGAGGTAATCGCATCCATTCAGCCGATAAAGAAAAAACCCTTGATTTTATTTTTCTGCCTGGGACTTTCACCACTCATATTCAAGCATAATTTAACTTAATGTATTGGTATAATTTCTAGTTTCACTGTTAGTAGTGGGCCAAACGATCTCTACGGCAGCGATTCCACCCGATGTATCCAAGTATATTTTCTTGGGCGCTATTCTCATCTCTTTCCTGTTACTGTTCTGGGATATTCGTAAAGCTCGCAACATCATTGCATCACGCGATATTTCTTACGCCTTCACTTCGGTCATTGGAAATCGTTACTATTCTGTCAAAGATTATAAATATTACTGCTTGTTCTGCAAAATTAACAAATCTCGCAAATTCACCGACGATATTGCATTTTTTGTCTTTTTTACTCTCAAAGGTAATCATGCTTACTTTTTCTCATGACACAGTCTCCAGAAAGCTTGGTCCTTCTTTCATTGACGTGCTTTTTGTTTTATCATCTCAACAAATCCCCCTCAACTCAAAAAAAAAATTGGATAGGATGGAAACGATTGTTATTAGCGGAAGCTCCTCGTCAAGTGATCAACGTCGTTACGTTGCAAGCGCTAGTTCCTGAATGGATCAAAAAAGCTCAGAATGGTACTCCTATCTATAATGCGTTAGGCAAAGACGTTGTGCAACAAATCATGATGGGAACTATGGCCTTCTCGTTTGTAATTTTTGCCATGTCGTTTATTCTCGTTTGCGTCGCCGCAGTGATGTATATTCCTCTGCTATGCCATATTCGAGGTAACCTGAAAGAATATTGCTGCCACAAAGTAGATAAAAGGTAATACAACATCACCATCTGATCTAGTATAGCTAAGACGGATCGTGATCTAAACTAACCATTACTTCCATTTTCTTTTTATTTCCATCCAATTCGAATAGAATTTCTGAGCTACTGCGAAAACAAGCTCGACAGCGTGTGGAACGAAACCAACGTGCTGGAAGCGGTGGCCACAAGAAGAAGTCAAAGAAAGAGTTGATCGAAATGGAAACCGTACCGCAGCCGACCTTACCCAAAGTTGACCTTGAGACGCCCAATCATCCCGTGTCGCCGTCATCCCATTACGCAGCTTCGCGACCTTATTACTATCCAAATGATAACAAGCTCAACAACATGATGCCCTCTCGATTGATGCGACGAAACAGCGGTTCTTCCATGAGTAGCGATCAGATGGGTTTGGTGTCGAATGCTCAGGCACAGCCATGGTCGGCGCAACCCAACTATAACTACCAGCCTGGTTATTACGACACTCATTCGACTCGTCAGCATCCACCTTCTGCGAGTCCCCAGTTATCCGCCTCCAATACGTACGCAACTTTACCGTCTTACCACAGCCAGCCGCAGTTGCCATATTCCCAGCCCTACCAACAGTACCCACAGTATCCTGGATACCAGAACCGTTACTAAAACCCTCTTTTCCCTCTCTTTCTTGTAAAAAAAAAAGAACCACGATCCTATATACTACGCTCCTAGACGTCTCGTCTCTGTACACCGGTTTCCATTCATTCTGCTGCCACATCTTACTCTATCGCCCTCTTGACCTCTTTTTTTGAAATATACTATACCTTTCTCGTAAACATGAATGGTTAGTCTTTTTTTTGCGATATAACTGCTAGCCTCAGAAAAAGAAAGGATCTGCAAGATTGGAGGTTTCACTGTTAGATACATTGCTTCATTTTTCGTCTTGGGTTCTTATATCGAGTTCAAGATATCATAACCAATGGCCAATAATCGTACACGTACAACATTCATCTTAAGGTATCCAGCAATGCATTTTCAAAAAAAATGTTGTGCAAAATGAACAGTGGCAATAGAAAAAGCCGATTGTTGCCGAAAAAAATCGACGGAGCTGTAAATGACAAAATATCATATATGTACATCATCACAATGACAGACGGCCTACTGTATATGAGACTTGACTATAGGAGCAGCAAAAATAGAATCAAATATTGAAAACAGGAGCATTGTATAATTCGCCTCTTGTTCTAATAGATGTACAAAGTAGCTCTTGAATCCCAGCATTGAGCGGTTTACTACAACCACTGTCTCGTGTATACCTTTAATTCAATCAGTAACTCTCTTGAATGTACTAGATACGAAATAATGAGGATTTCATTGGTGAATATGATTTCTATCCTGGAGAGTCAAATGATAAAGCCAAGTGTGTTGCTTAATAGTGGGAAAAGACCCTGAATTTTTTTTTTTTTTTCAATATCCGTTCAATGCCCATTTTGAGAGTCACATTTGCGGGTGAAATGAGTGGCTTATATCCCGGAGAGCCTTTAATCTGACAGGGATGCAAAAGAGGGGCAACGAAAGCCTGCGAGAGCTGCAAAGTCCCACCCGATTGCCAGTTTTGCGTCTTGTTCCTCTAATGTTTAGGGCCACATTCCGATTATCTCAGCTCACGGCTAACGGAGCGAAAGGTGCTATTGTACGGGCATCTACCCGATCCCAGATGGTGGGCCGAACGACAGGTAAGCAATGAATAACAGAAGCATTCCTCAGTCTATCTTTTTTTTTTTTTTTTTTTTTTTTTTTTGCTAATATGTATTGTTTCCTTTGGGTGCCAGCCGTCCGTTCTGTTACAACGGCCAGTAGCGAAACCGCGGCATCGGATATCATTACGCATAACCATCCCACGGAACCGTTAGCCAAATACAATTTGAAGCTGGTGGCCAAACTTCGCAATCCACAACACGTAAAGGAAGTGCTTCGACAAGTGTTGCGAGTCGTTGAGGACATCAAGGCAGCCAATCTTAAAATGGACATCACCAGCTACAATGCGCTCCTTAAAGCTTATGCTCAAGCGAAAGAATCCTCGTTGGTTTTGGAAACCCTGAAAACGATGAAATCCCAAGGCGTCCAACCCACCGCTCAATCGTATGCAGTGGCGCTTGAAGTGAGTTGCTTGGAAATGACTCTAGTCGACATGGTGATCAGTGATCACTAATGGGCGTTGGTTACGTGGATAAAATAGGTGTTTGCGAAGTCCGGCAAAATCGATACTCAGGAACAAATCGTGCGGTTGATGAAGGAAGATGGTCTTGCCATGACACCACAGACATATATGCAGATCTTGAAAGGGTATTGTCAAGCCGGTAGCTTGAAAAACTCGTTGGCAACGATGCAGGAGATGAAAGACAACGGCATTGAGGTCGGTTTGGCCGCTTACGGTTCCGTGATCAATTGTTGCTTCAAGTTGCGCAAATCGCAAACCGCTTTCGATCTGCTCAAGCAAGCGGAAGAAGAAAATTTGGCCCTCAATACTCGACCACAGATCTACATGGATGTCATGCGTGCAGCAGCCTGGAATGACGAGGTAGGTTTCATGCAAAACTCAGAAGAGGCAGGAATGGGATAATTTACCGGGAGAGGAGGAAAATGATGGACTTACACAAGATCACGTTTGGTTTAGTTCGATAACATGGTGTACTGCTGGAAAAAGACGATTGAACATTCGTTGCGTGCTGATGAAGGCAGTTGTTTGGACATCATGCGTGTGGCGGCGAAAGCGGGCGAGACCGTTTTGATTACTGAAGTGATTGGCCAGCTGAGTAAGCTTGGATTCACATACAAGGAGCACTACTTTACGCCGTTGATGGAATCGTTTGTGCTCAAGGATGACTGGAAGAGCGCTTTCCACGTACTGGAGATCATGCGATCGTGCGGTGTTCACCCGACAATGCGATCGACCATCCCTATTCAGAGCAAGCTGTCCAAGGACATCAATGCGATCGACGCGGCCTACTATGTACTGGAAGAGCTTCACAACGAAGGCATGAAAGTCGATGTGACAGCGTTTAATGTGGTGGTGGCGGCGTGCGCCGAGGCCAAGGATCTGCAGCGTACAGTGGCCACTTATCGTGAGGCTAGTAATTTGGGAGTCACACCGGACGTGGATACATACAATGCTGTGCTTGAAGCGTGCGTGCAGACGCGTATGAAGGGTATGGGCAACGTGGTGATTGAAGAAATGAAGAAGGCCGGCATTGCCCCGAATGTGGCGACATACAGCCGTATGATTGCATTATCATGTACACAGCAGAACTACGAAGATGCATTTACTTATCTGGAGGAGATGAAGGGTTATGGTGTCATCCCTCCTGAATCCAGCTATGTCGTACTGGTCAGAAAATTGGCAGCGCAAGCGGACCCTCGATTCTTTTTGGCACTTGAAGAGATGGAAACCTACGGATACCAGGTGTCACCGAAAATAAGAGCATTATGGCGACAGTAAATAGATCATTTATTTCAAAAAACAACTCCATAAAACTCTAAAAAAAAGAGTTTCTCAAAACGTATGTACACATATCAGAAAGAAGAAATAAAAATAAAACAGCTTCTATAGAATAGATTTACTTTTCAAACATTGCGCTATGTCTTTTTGTGATGATAATATTTTTATGTAGAATGGCCGCTTTTCTCTGTCCAAAAATTGGATTGGTTCTCAGCACGGCCGGATAGTAAAATAAGGCGAAGAAAAAAAAAGACAGAACTTTAAAAAACTAAATAGAAAAGAACATTCCAAGGTTGAGCGAAAAATAGAAATGATGCCTTGCTTTGTGTATAAAATGCTTTGCATTGTTTTGACAATGGCAGTAAACTTGATCATCGCATAAATAAACAAACAAGGTGATCAGGGGAGCGAGAAAACGCCCTTATTTTTTTAAGGTCTTTCATATATCTGTGAATGGTGAACGAATGTACTACCCAAGCTAGGCTACACAAGATATTAGTGCCGGATGTGGTCTTCCTTTATGGAACTAAAAGGAGAAATTAAAAATGGCAGTAACAAGGATGGCGTTTCGTGGCAATGTATCGATGACGACCACTGTTCCTGACCAGCTCCTTGGTTACCAGTCACATTAGATGGGGTTCTTATGTATGCTTATGCAAGCGACCATGTCCATGCCGGGTGTTTTTTTCTGTGAGCATCGGAATGTCTGAAACAGAAAAAAGTGGGACAAAATCTGAGTATCGTACCAGAATCTAACTTTGGAGGAAAGGAAGGCGGTTCCGGCCGCGGACAAAAGGTAAGAAGGTCGGAGAAGTAAATGCAGTGGTACCTTGTCCAACCCAGCCATCATCGAGTGACACGTCAAGGTAGTGCATGAGAAAAAAAAAAAAAAAAACTAGGACCAGTGCTTCGCATCTATTCGTCCATAGACTCACCTGAAGCATCAAACCAAATATTTGTGAGAGAGAGAGAAAAAGGAAATGCCATAGCGCCGTTCATCGTAGCACTTTTTTTTTTATAAAAAAAAAAAAACATTTATAAAGTGAGCGTTCCAACGACGGATGAGAGGAAAAAAAACTCGCAAAATAACATTTCGATTTCGACCCTTTTACCAGGCCGTCTTCTACCTTTCCACTCTTTGATAACCCTCCTTCCCGTTCCAATCCTTCGAATTATCTACCTTTCATTCAGAATGCAACACCCTCCTCAATTTTCCGCCGCCGAGTACGTCAACGATTACTACCCTGTCCCCTCCACCAAGTTGGATTTGATGCATGACACCGCATTGTATCCCTCAGTCCAGCCTGTCACGGTCCCCAGCAATGGTAAAAAAATCAAAATTTACAACCGAATGCAAATGACATAGCGTTGTCCATTGAACTAATTCACTCATTCGTTCATAGCTTCCTTCTATGGTTCTCCTCCTTCTGCTGGGGCTTACTATGACCCTTCATTTGGATTCAGTTCCATGCAACCCGGAAGCCCCGACTCATTCATGTCGGCCATGACCCCGTCCACTCCTCCGATTGTGATGAGACAAGATCCTCCGATGCTTGTCGCTTCCTCGTCGTCTTCGACTGTTTCCTCCACTTCATCGACGGCCTTCCTCAGTGAAACGTTTGCCAAGGTGTCTTCGTTACCTGAATCTTTCTATCCGGAGTTTTTGCAGTATTCCAAGGAAACGTATGAGCAACAATCGGTGACCAAGAAGCGGAAAGCACAAGATGACACGATCCCAACTCAGCACGATAACTCTGATAAAGACCAATTGAGTTCCAACTTTGCTGAGTATCGCAAGCATCGAAAGCTCGACCACCAGCGATCTCCCTCTCCACAAGAGGATTCGGGGTCCGATGATGGGACCAGTGATGATATGTAAGTGGTCCTTTTTTTTTCTCAAAAATTTTCTTTGAGTTACCTGAAAAAAAAAAAGATCGAGGATGTCAGGACTAAATATTTTTTATTTACTAGGCGCACCACGGCTGAAATGCGTCGACAGATCCATATTCAATCCGAGCAAAAGCGTCGTGCCCAAATCAAAGACGGGTTTGAAGAACTCCGTAACGAGTTGCCTGCTTGTCTGAACAAAAAGATGAGCAAAGTGGTCCTGTTACATCGCAGTAAGTGGGGGAAATACGTCACATGATACCGAGAATTGTTCTCTGATGGGAATCTTTAATAATTTTTTATCATTTCTTTTTTTTTTTTTCTTCACCTTAGCCGTTCAACATATCCAGCATTTGAAGAGTACGCAAATGGTCATTTTGGCCGAACTGGAACGCCTTGTGCATGAAAATGAACAACTTCGCTCGTAAGTCATCCACGGTTTGGATTTCTTTGGTGTTGCTGGGGCATGGGATAGGGTTAGAATATGGTGTGAGAAGATAGGACGACGGAACCATGTTGTGTAGCCCAAGGCGGAATATTAAAAAAAACTTTTTGTTCTGCATGTAGGTTCCAACAAGGTGTGCTGCAGAAACAAGCGCTGGAGAATATGTACTCCATTGGCACCATGTAAATCCGTCCACGTACTCATTTCATCACTTCTTTTCTTCTACGCACTACTTCAATTTCCTGTTTCTATATTGCATTCTCTCTATCTAAGCCCACTTTTTTTTATATGTCCAAATTTTTCCTTTAATGTCGACTGCCTCTACATATTTTCTTTTTTCTTTCTTCAAATTTATAGAGTCTGTTCTAATGTTCCTTTTTTTTTTCTCTCTCTCTGTATACCCAAGAGCCCATTTCTCTTTTTTCTTTTTTTCAGCAAATAACCACCAAAGTTATATTTCTTTTTTTTTCTTTTCTTTAATCGCTATGATTCTTCAAATACTGTAACAAGGCACTATTAAAAAAATTTCAAAAAAAAAAAACCCAACGACAAAGTTTTTGATATTGCTCCATGACACATCTTCCACAATAGGCTGCAAGTGATCGTTCAGCTGCAGTTCCCGGTCCAAGGTTGTGAAAAGTCCAAGCTTCAATCCACCAATCAAAGACAAAGCATGCTCCAGTTATGAAAAATAAAGTTTGCATCATACATTTGTATCCAGAGTCATAAAAATTTCAAATGCATCTTTCACATCAGAAAGATAGTATTCCCTGACTGTGTGTACCACTTTGAAAGGTTATACCGTGTTACCATCACCGATTTCCTTTCTACCAACATCTTGCCATTCACAAACCTTGATCATACAGTCAACCTGTAAAATTCTTATCGCATCTTTTACAATGACTTCGTTTTGGTAACAATATAAACTCTTATACAATCTGGCATTTAAAATGATGACGGGAGTGCAAGAGTTTGCTTCGTCAATGAAAGAAAAAAGACGCTTTGATGGCAACATTTTGTTATCATGACTAACTGGCAAATGATATCATTAACATGTCGATCGTCGCTTTATTCTCTAAAATGCGTCCGCCGTGATAACTCTATCAGTTCGGCGATAAAACTTTATGGTATGACAATGTCTCTTCGGAATATCCGGTTGTCACCAAAAATTTCCAGTAATACTGACATGATTCAGTCTGATGGCGATAGCTCTCACTTCAAAATTTCTCAACGTAATATTCACACCATTTTTCCTATCATATGTTGAAGAAAAAAAAGGATCTATCGCCTTCTCATTCATATCGTACATGTGATCGCGTACTCCGACGGAAAGCCATTGCCTGTTATGCAGCCCATCAATCGCTGCCCAAATTACCTTTTTCGCTGGTGAAAAAAGTGTAACTTGTACTGCGTGTGGTTGGATATATTGTGTGGTAGTTGAAATCGTTTGATACGTCGGTGACATATCCATTAGATCAAAGATGGTAAGTCCAAGATGTCAACGAGAACGAAAATAGAATGTTTTATTACACAGTGAATACTGATAGGCATTCTTATATGATTCCTGAGTCATTGCCTTTTTAAAAGTGGCTTTCGATAGAAAGAATGTTTTGGTTTGAGAAGGAGATGATGACTGATAGAAAGAATACCTAGACTTACGGAAAAATGAGTATTCCATGTCAAAAGAGAGGCCAATGTGGTGATGTCTATGTCGAATACGTAATTGATCATGTCGACATTTGGTCCTACCTCTGTCAAGGCCACGAGGATGATGAAGTTTTCGGTCACATTGCATGCTCACGTTCATTAATGTCCCACATATCAATGGGTCGGCATATGAATAAAAAGCTGGTCATTGTAACATTTTTAACATGGAATGCAACTTGAGCGAGAAAATAGTGTTGGTAAATTCCGCCGTAAAAATATGCCTGTCCTTATGCACCTCTCACTACCGTCCGCACATCTTTTTCGTTCAACTTTGTTGTACCAATACACCCTTTTCGCGAGCGTGAGTGCCTCATTTCTTGGACTCTTGGATGCCCTTGTAAATGATGGAGCGCGATACACTGAATGCTGTGCAATTGTATCTTTTCCCCTCCCCGCGCGATTTGTGCTCTTTGCTCAATGTTAAGCATTATATTGTATTGGTAAAAATAAAAAAAATAACCGCCCAAAGTTCCTTTTATGCAAAAACTGACCAAGAGGAGAAGCGTTCATTTGCTGGGTTAACAAAAACCTCAGTTTGGTATAAATTTCCTGATCAAGCCCTTCAGGCAATTCCAAATCAAGGGTAACATGATGAGACGGCTAAATTCATGGATGGGCCATTTGACTAGTGGTTTTCAAGATGTGCGATTTCAATTCGTCTGCAGTGGAAATAAAATATACAGAGTTAGCGCTACAAAAAGAAACAGACTCATCAAAGCTTACCAAACTTTGCTTCGGCGAGTGGCGAGAACCGGATCAGATTGTTATCCGGGAAATGATCAAACAAAAATGACTCGGTAATGGACAGCTGAGCGCATTGCTGAGCCAATTTACTGAAAATGACAGGATCGTTTCGATATCTGTTTATAAGTTTTAATACCACCTTTTTTTAGAGTGCATGATGTCAAATTGACTCGGGTTACTTACAGTCGATAGGCTTCCTTATTGTGGCAATGCTTATCCAAGAGACTATCGAGTACGGGTCTCTTGAACATGTTCTTGACATAATGAAGCACATGTAAAAGATAGTCCTGATATGGTCGCCACGTCGGGAATCGCTGCACAAGAGACAAGTTGCCACTGACATCCACCAATGGATGAAAAATATCGGTGAGGAAGGTCACAGTGGGTGGCAATGCAGGATAGACTTCGGGAACGACCATGCGAAATTTGAAAACACCCGACTTGTAATAACCTTTGTGAACGAACAATACACCGTACCATACTATAATAAGCTTTTGATCAGCTTTGTCTCCTCGTTGGGTGGGTCCAAGCTTTACCACTTAAATTATCGGAAGAAGGCATCATATAAACACCGAGAGGACAGTGGTTAGGATTTCGCAAATTCATGCTACAGTATTTTCATCCATTGAGTCATATATGTTACAGCGCATATCATTCTTATCCACATACAATTCTGTCATCAGCTCGTAACGAGCGAAAAATAATGGCTTTTTCGGCGCACTTGCACTCCCCAAATCACCGACGGTATCACGATCTTCGTCCTCATCGTCCTCGTTCAATCCCAAATGGCTGAAGCTGTCACTCATGTTGCCGTCATTTGTTAGAGCCCCTTCTGATATAAATGTCGCTGTCGACCGTGGAAAAAACGATCGACGTCGTTGTTGACCAACTATGGCGGCATCAACGACCAACCCGCCTATGGATCGCTTCTGCGATAACTAAAACGCAAAATAAAAGGTTAAGACGAGCTGGCCATCAACTTGTTGCTCATCTCATGTGTCATTACAGTATTCATAGCAATAAGAACCGAAAAAAGGCGATACAGTGATCCCTTACAGCATTCGGCAATGCCCCGCAAATACAAGGTCATCCACTGAATACGTCATAACATTGTGCAGTTGCAGATCCCTTTTTTCTGATTGTGCTTTATGCAAAAAGATTGGGGTAAATTTGCTTACAAGTTTGCTACATAATACTACATGTTCCTTCAGCGGTAGATTTGTTGCTCTTGATTTTGATAGTGATTACGTCCGGTATATCGCAACCCTGACCACGTTCGTATACGTGGTATACGGTTTGTCGGTCTGGCGCATAATGGCACTCGCCTGAACTGGCTTGGATATCCAGGGACACATCCTTGTAGTGGAAGGCAGGAATAAAAATTTCAGTCACTGTGGCCAATGTGTCATTGGCATCAAAACCGCTGGCGATCTGTTCCTCTGTTTCGGCTTGACTGAATGGCTGGAACGTCAAGGTATACTCTAATGCATCCATATTAAACTCCGAAACGGTGGGCGTTCCTGCCACTTTGGAAGCATACGGACGCTGTGGACCCAGGAAAAAGAAGATGATATGAATGAGTCCATAGCTACCATGATTAAAGAGTTGATTCCAACGTACCACTGCAGCATCAAGGACTCGGCCGCCATTATGAAGTCGAGTATGCAAGTCGGCGTCGTCCGTCGAAAACGTCAAACCTGCTACCGCATCATCACGGGGAGACGAATAGATGGAAAAGTTTTCACCGTTCCAATGGTCACCATACTCGTTGTCGTTGCAGACATCATAATTCCATAAACTAAGAAATCCATATAAGCAAAAAACGAAAAAAAACTCCAGCTTTTGCGATTGGATCACTTACGTAAAGTTGACTAGATTGGTCTCAAGAGCATAAATGACGGCATCCATAAAATGCACATGGTAGCTGTAGTCACCAGTGTCAAAAGCGAGCCGTTCATTCAGATCCATCGGAATCCCGACTTCACCCAAAAGACAGGGCTTTTCTCCCATATTTTGCAATCCACTTTCCTTGATATTTCGAATCTGACCTCGATAATTCTTTTTCGCCCCATTGCGACCGAAATATGTCGCTCCAAGCACATTGCCACCCTAATAAGCCTGTGGGTGAGTCTTTTTTGAAATGAACTTGACCTTTTTCCACCTACATTTTGCAGTGACTGGACATCGTGTGTCATGAGACCGTTGAATTTTTTGTAGAATACGCAATTCAGATCGTACCAATGCGGTGCATAGACCATGTGATCATGATGGTCTTTTTCTGTAAAGATAGGTGATCGCTACAAGAAAGAAGAAGCATCAAAAAAGATCCAAAGCATCAACGCATCGCTGACTACTCTGATTTATGGTCTTACCTCGTTGGCCAAGGGTTCGACAAAGCAGTACCAGATCTTCTTTACACTTTGAATGGCTTGAGCGTATTGATTGACGAATGGAACGTAGAAATCTCGGTAAAAATCGACGGTTTCTCCTGTAATGGGATCTTTGGAGAAATAGGCGTCATCAAGAAGAACGGGTTGACCAGCATCGTCCAGTTTCCATACGCCATGTTGTTTCCAAATGCATGATTGATCGGCGAGCCAGGCCGATGTTCGGCTAGCATTGATCGTACGTGTGTGAGACCGCTTGGTCGGGAAAGGCCAGGACTTGATATATACACCGACTTCTTGGGGTATACCGTCACCTAAAGCAAAGGATTGAAGTGGGGACGGGGAATCTCCAAAGATCAGATTGACAATGGGATCGTATTCACGCAACGTAGGAAGCCCTATGTAGCCAGGATGCGGTTCATTCATCACTTCAAACCCCATGACGGCTGAAAGATCGACTAGCCGTTTCGCCAAATGTTGAAAGGCCTGAATAAAGCTCTTTTGCAGAAATTGTTGAATCGAACCACCTTGGTACGTGTGCTCAGCAGCAAACGTATCGCCTCCGAAAAATAATGTGAACATGGTACATGAAGCCAATTTGGTGTAATTGGTGGGCCACACCTAAGCAATCGTTGCATGTGAGACGGAATTTTTCGGGAAACTAACGACGGTCGGCATTTTTTTTCTTTTACCATGGGCAATGGATCACCTGGAACGGCGTTGGTATTGTGAACATACGCTGCGCCTGTCTCTTTGAAATTGCGGATATTCATCCCGGCGACTTCAAACGTCCAACCTGGTGCACCAGAACCGCCGGAAAACCGGGACCACTGCAGTGAAGCGTGTTAGTCAACGTACGTCAACAATGTAGGGAGTTGTTCCTGAACATTAGCATGAATTATTGGAATGGAGATTATGCCTACCGTATCTTGATGGGGATCAATCATGCATTTCAAGCCGTATTTCGGCATGAGAGCAATCAGTTCTCGTAAGTAATCGATGTATTCTTCATCGTACTGTCCCGGGCCTTGATGTTCGAGCGCTTCCCAAGGCACCAAAAAACGAATCAAGGTCAACCCCCAGGCACGCAACCGGTTGAAATGCTCGTCGGCTTCTTTTAACGGAAATGGCCGGCCTACAAAGCTCACACCGCGATGGTCCCAAAACAGTTTTTCATCGTACAAGTGAGTGGAGCCGGGATATGGATGAGTAGGAAGTTTGGATGAACCGCATACATTGACCCCACGCATCAGCAGCGTGCGTCCCGTTGAATCTTTGAACCATCGACCGCTGTGGCGAATCTCCGTGTTCCACTCTTGCGCAGCGTGGCACGGCTGAACAAAAGACAAATGAGGTGCTTCAAGTGAGTCAGTTACCATTGCTGATCCTATTCACACAGGTTTGGAAATAAACTGTTAAAAAGTAATGCCAACAATACGTGCCCATTTGTCAATTATTTTCCCAATTTTTAATATTTTTAAAGACCGCCCTATGACAGCATTGATTCGCGTATCTGGGAGCATTGTCTCTAGACGGTCCTCTTACTCCTCGCTTCAAACTCGAAACCCTGTGCCGGGTTTGCCAATAACGTGTCTGTGCCACTTCTAATTTGGGATGAAATGGCTCGATCGATATTCTTCGATCGAATGGTAATAGGCTCGCGTTTGAACACGCATAATATTGGAGTCACGAGTGATAGACAGCAGATACATTTTACAAACACTTGTCAAATGATGAGTGCTAATTTATCAGTCATTATGTACGCTTTTACGACCCTTATTTTGCGGAAAGACCATGCGGCCTGCAAAACCGAATCATTACTGGTATCACTTTGCGATCACGCCCATATCCTGCAGACCAGCCATTGGAAATATTGACACTGCAGCAAAGCGCCCGGAAAACGAGGGATAAATGTCCCTTTTACATGACATGTTGCTGTCACGGGTAGAACAACGCATTTTACACACGTGCTATCCCACAAAGCTGCACTGCCAGCATGTCTTTTTTTTTTTTGCAGTGGGCGGCCATTTTCTGTAAAACAAGGCCTCACTATCCAGAAGTACTTTGTACACGAAAATCTGTTAAACAGATTGACACATGCAACTGTGACCCACATTCTCAAAATAGAAGAACTTTGTTTTTAGCTCCTTTTAAGAACGCTATATCGGATATTCATGAAAACAGGACCAAGCCAAACTCAGCAGCGTAATCAATAAATTGCAAGTAGCCGTGTAACCGATCAAGGCTCGAATCATTGCCAAGGGGTTTGCCACTTATCGTACCATACTCTGTACGCAACAATAGAAAAAAAACGTGTATAGCCTGTGCATATAATAAAGAGATCCTAAAGCTTGATGACATGAATGTCAACATCTTTCCAGCCATTCCATGACCGACAGGAACACATATCCCATGGAATTGGTCATCTAATAAAAAACCAAGTAGTGATAAGATCTATTTATTGAATGGATATCTGGAGCGTGGATCGTGCCGCCAAAAATAAAAAAAGACCAGCTAATTTATACAGGGGGCAAGACGTTCTGCTTGAAGCGAAGATTGTCAGTGGTGACAACGTTACCGGCAGGAGAGTAAGAGCATGTGTAGAGCTTGGCACCGTTGCAATTCTTGACACCGCAACCGATGCGAGTGGTACTTTTCCAGACTACGGCGGTAAAATGACCCGTAGACGAAGTGAAGCCAGGATTGCTGTAATCATAGTCTTTCTCTTCGTTGTACCAACCAGCAATGGCGGAAGCCCAGTTCTTATGGCCCATTGCCAGGTTCTCGCCATACGGGCTCTGAAAATTAATCCAACTTTTTGTTAGTTTTCCACATCATTCCTTCATATATTATATATAATGTGAACCATGGTAAGATGCTTACGGTACTATGCTCGAATATGCAACGATTCGACCATTTTTGAGCAAATCTTGCTAATTTCGGATCCCATTTGACAGGAGGCGCTTGATGCTTGGCCCGGTACTGGTTATGCAGCTCCACAATGTGCTGAGCTGACTTGGCCGATGTCGCCGAGACCAATTGAATCAAAGCGGCCACAATGAATAACACTTGCAACGAAATGAAGGTGGGAGAAACCATGCTGGAATGACGATGGTAGAAGAAAAGAGTAATAAAAAAAAAAGATTATGTACATCGTAGATCAAAAAGGTCAGTACTTATAAGCTTTGCCGCTGCGGATTACTGTTGTACACAATAATGCATAACAAATAGTGTTCCGCATCGAGAAAAAAAAAATCCATCTCTTCTCAATGCCTGACGAGTAGTCACCCCATGTCACAGATATTTTTGCCGAAAATTAATCTGTTGACATTGAATCCATTTATTGAAGTGTAATTGCCCGACGGGGGAGGGGGCCTGAGTGTCGTTCTGGAATACCGATGCACGTTTTCTGTAAGAATGACATGCTCCTCAAAGTTATCCGTAATAATTGTCATTTTATTATCCCAATATTCCACTGCGTCGTATGGGTCACACATTGTTGATGAAATCGCATTGGTAATATACATAACGAAACCTCAGGGACCCTTTTTTCCGCATTACCATTCAACCGCGTTTAGCTTCATCCGGGAAAAAATCATCCACCGATGCGCTACTGCAAAACTATTCAACATTCACTGTGCTGATACGAAATGGGAACGAAGCGTGCGAAACAGGCTTTGCAATGGATAAATAACAGTACTTCCAATCAGTCGCGCACAGTCCATCGTCCGGATCGATCATGACGGATCATGGATGACGGCTGTGAAAAGACAAAGATGTTTTATTGCGAATTTTTACAAAACTGCTATGAGATGACATGTTGATCGATGATCCTTGACCGTTGAGATGTGATATGATATATTGACTTAATCTTTTTTGATATGCTGCTGTTTTCGCCTCAGTTGCATACGTTTCATTTCCACCATGGTGGTAAAGGCGGCGCGCAATATAAAAAACTAACGATGTACGACGTTAATATTCATTAGTCCATTTCACGGCCAGTATTTCTGCTTACCAACGTAATAAACCCATTGATAATCAAGGGAAACGCGTACACAAACGAGATGAACAATCCCGACTCGTCAAAATAATCGGCGACGGCAAAGTTTCGCCAGTACATCTGACCAAGGGCATTCATTCTCTCCGATAAAGCCGCCAACCCAACTAATCAAAAGTATCCCACATTTAGACAATTTTTGCACGTTGGCTTCTTTTTCTCCCCCAACAAATCTTTTACGACATACGTATGATAAAGAAATAGACACACAGAGCGGTATGCCGGTTACGTAGTACAATGACCATGATCAGACTCAGAATATGGAAGCCTACAAGGGCTTGCAACCACGGTTGCGACCACTGGACCTATAATGCATGAACCACATGAATGACCAGTAAGAGAGACGCGACATGATGAGATGGAGAGTGATGGCTTACAGCATGAAAAAAGCCTATCACTTGCTGTCCATATTGACTTGCTGCAGGTGGAGTATTGTGTTGTAACTGTGCTTGGAGGGTGCGCAGGATATTCTGCACAATGTCTTGCTGTGACGAGACCATGCCTGAGTGCGTCCCAATGGCATGCAAGCCGATCCCACCAATAAAATTCATCCACATAAAGTGACCTGTTTTAGGTGGTGGAGTTTTAAATTCACCAATCCTTTTTGTCCAAATTCTTTCATTTCTTTTTTTTTTTCATTTCGTTCCAGGAAAACGGCTTGCTTGCATATATAATGAAGCATCACCGATATCTCATTGCCTGCGTCTTACCGCTACTGTTTCCTCTATCCATTTGGGCGGAAGACAATGCTCAGCATTATCTGGCCAAAGGCAACGAGTTTCTCACCACTGGTCAGTTCAACGACGCTGTCATAAACTTTGACGCTGCCATCTGTAAGTGCAATTTCAAGAAACGAATAAACGCAAGCTTTTTGATAGAAAGCAGAAACTGACTGAGAGACGCATAGCGCGCGATCCTGACAATTACCTGTCGTACTTTAAGCGGGCCATGGCGTATCTGTCCATGGGACGAAATAATGCCGCAGTGGATGACTTCTCTAAAATTCTTACTCTCAAACCCGACTTTGACAAGGCACTCTTGCAGCGCGCACGAATTTATGCCAAAGAAGGTCAATTCCAACTCGCCAAAACCGATTTACAAAAGTATTTGAAATCGTCGGCCAAAGATGCAAACGCCAAAGCATTGGTAAAGTATCTGATTTAGGCGCCTTTATCCGTATGATCTAATGCTAATCATGCAATCTTTCCTATTAGCTTGAGTCTGTAGAAAAAGCCGAGTCTTCGCTTACCCTGGCGGAAAAGAAAAGGTCACTGGGTGAATACGATGAATGCATTGAACTGGTGTCTTCCGTGGTGCAGACCTCGCCTCAATTGGCCCGAGTTCGATTGTTGGCAGCTCAATGTCATATTGCCAAAGGCGCCATTGATGAAGCAGCGGGTGATTTAGCGTACGTATTCTATTTACCATTGATGGGGGACTGTTCATTGTCCAGAAAGCTGATCAACTCTCTTGATGCATGATTAGACGTGCGGCTCATTTGACGCCCTCGGATCCGCAGCTTTTGACCCGGTTAGCGAAAATCAATTACTTTTCGTTGTACGAACCTCAGGGCGCTCTTTCGCATGTCAAGCAGTGTCTTCATTACGATCCGGAACAGAAAGAATGCAAAAAATTGTTCCGTCTTATCAAAAAGTTGGAAAAGGAATTGACGACGATTCGCAACGATTACAGCAGCAAGAAATACGCCACAGCGGCCAACAAGCTGATTGGAACGAGCAGTAAAAGAGGATTGATTGCCGATGCTGATGAACAAATGCAGAGCTTGGAGAAGGAGCTGGATGCGGTCCAGAAAATGCCAAAAAATTTGCACGTGCAGATCTATGAATTGGCGTGTAAAATATTTGGGGAACAAAAGAGCAAAGATGCGGGCAAGGTCGAAAAATGGTGTTCGGCAGTCTTGTCTTTGAATGAAAACAACGTGGATGCATTGATTTACCGCGGTGAAGTGAAATTGGAAGCAAACGAATTTGAAGCTGCTGTCAAAGATCTTCACCAGGCCAACGAAGTCTCTGAAGGACGCAATCACCGTGTGCGCCAATTACTGCAGCGTGCTCAACAAATGCTGAAACAGAGCAAACGCAGGGATTACTACAAAATTTTGGGTAAGCTCACAAAATGAGAGAAACACACAAACGGGATTGAGAATGGAGGATACTGACCTGACCTTTGGCTCATGACAGATGTTTCAAGGAACGCTGACACACGCGAAATCAAAAAGGCGTATCGCAAGAAAGCGCATGAGTGGCATCCCGATAAGTACAGCGGAGAAATGAATCGAGAACAAGTGGAGCAAAAGATGGCCGAAATCAACCAAGCTTATGAAGTACTAAGCAATGATGGTAATGTGGATTCGAGTATTTTCGGCTTTTTACAGGTTATTGATAGACGTCGATTGGTTTTTAGATTTACGGCAGCAATACGATAATGGGTTCGATCCTTATGACCCCGAAAACGGTCAGAGAGGCGGCGGTGGCGGTCCTGGTGGCCATCCCTTCCATGGACAAAATCCGTTTGCCCACTTTCAGGGTGGTTTTCCATTCGGTGGTGGATTCCCTGGTGGAAATGGTCAGCCCTTTAGCTTCAAGATGCAGTTTTAACAAAAAGATCCCTTTATTCCATTGTCATTCCCCTATAACTCCAAAACCACTCCATGTACCATATTAATACACTTTTTCCCGTCACCGCATTCGTCAACTACGAGCTTCATGATACAATTGAATCGAATTTCATCTATTGTAGTTTTCGTATAAATCTTGGGCAAAGTATCAGTTAGAATGGGATCAAGGTAATCAACCAGAGGATCACCAAAGATGAGGGTTGCCACGATTTTTTTCAGGCGGAGCAGGATGATCCATTAGACTGTGCATTTTGGAACCTTTTTTTCCGTGACCGGCAAAAAAGTGAAAAAGGTTAAAAAGGGTGTTCAGCCGCAAAAGAGAAAATTTTTACAGCTTGCTCTTGTTTTGGTATGTATTAGAACTTGTTAAACTTTTTTGATCCCCTTTTTCTTCCATGTTCGTTGGTAACTTGGACCCTTTTTTTTCAAGATGATACTCAAAAGACATTTGCACGTCAGTCTGAACTATTGACTGTAGAACATTAAACGCTATACCCAAATTTCTGAAAAAAAAAGAATCCCCCTTTCTCTATTTTATCATGAAACGATTTTGGAAACAGAAGAGTTAACAATTTATTTTGTTTGCTTTAGATTACCTATGGTCTGTTGGTTTTCTCTGTCAAGACAGTTTACTGTAGCATGTGTTTTATTGCAACGAATAAAAATGTTATTGTTATCATATCCAATGCCTTCTTTTTAAGCCACCGAAAATTTTTCGTAAATCTCCATGATCAACTGAAAGAATATATCAGATAGTACCATGCTGATCATCAAAAGATACAAGACATAGAACCATGAGACAACAGGAAGGAAGGCCACGCGTTAGGGCGTGGCACGGGTATAGGCTTTGCCACGGAATCTCTTTTTTCCTCGAAAATGAAAATAAACAACCATGCAAGCAAAGAGGAGAGATAAAAAGCGAAATTTTTTGTTTCGCCGAGATCAAAACAACGCGCCCCCCTCCCCCAAATCGATCTGAGAGCGTGCTTTTACAGGAGGCGGGCTTATTTTGCTTATCCCGTGCATCCATCCGTTTTGTTGATGTATTGATAGGCAATGCATGCATCTTTTGGCCCATGGAAATTACCGGTGAATATCACCGAGAAAGGCGACGATAGAACCAATGCAGCATGCATGATAATTACCGTGACATGCGTATCCACGGAAAAACATTCAAGGACGGCGTTGCTTATGAGATTGGTATCCGTGTCAAAGGTTACTTATTGGCGCTTTCCAAAAATATCAACATCAGCAGAAACCGGCAATCTATTGAACCGGAAGAACGAAAGCCAAAACTGAATGGAAAAAAAAGGGGGCCAAGGTGGTCAACCGTTGTGTGATGGATCGATGATGAGGCGATAATACCATATCGAACCAATGAACTATCTTTCATTGAATTTCGGTTGCTTAAAACAGTGAAGCGCTCGATAAAAAAATTGTTCGCGATATTCATTGTTTCGCAGTTACACGAAATGATCTTTTAGTCCACCTTTTTCGTTCAAAAGCGGAATCCTGAGCTTCCCCGGATTCTGTTGTCCTCCCTTTCCTTGTGTTAACTCATTCACATCTAGGAACATTGAAGTAGATGTTGACCAGTCAAATAGCTTATATCGATCAATGTATTACTGAAAGCAGTATAAAAAATAAAATAAAAGCACATACAGAAGAAAAAAAAAATAATAAGCTCAGTTATACATGTTGGTGTCGCTGGAAAACAAAAAATAAAATAAGAAAAAAAAGCTCCGTCAAGGGAATCTTCTAGGATAATATCAAACAAGTGTAAAAAAAAAAAAAAAAAAAAAAAAAAGAATATTAGGTGGATATGATACAGTGCGGATACAAGAGGACAAAAACGAGAGGATGGAGTATAATAATAATAAAAAAAAGGATCGAAAGAAAGCAGAGGGAGGGATAAAAAAGGGAAACAAAAAAAAAAAAAAACTCTATTTGTTACGAATACAATGATAATGACGCCAGCCATTGGGAAGAGCTCCATCTTGGCACACTTCGGTATTGGTCATCCATTGTGATTCGAGAGCTTGTTGAACGGACCAGCGCGTCTTGGGATTGGGATCCAACATACCAGCCAAACATTCGATTTCGTCTTTGGACAATCCTTGCCAGATATCGCAATGGTGAGGGCCAAGGGTTTTTCTTTGCCGTTCGTACTGGCCATAGTCACGATCGCCACCATCGGGGGCTTGAGCCGAAACCGCGGCAGGCGAACCACGAGTAGCGCCCTTGGGAGGAGATCGTGGGGTGCCTGTGTAGAAAGAATTACCAAACGGTAACCGCTGGAATCGGATGCAGAAATACGTAATGGCGGCGCTCCAAACATCCAGAGCTCGACCATCATATGGCGACGTCTCATCAAGAAGCGACCACATTTCAGGCGACCAGAAGGGTTCCGAACCACACCATTTATATGACGGTCGTGACTCGGATTCGAAGCACGTCTGGAAAACGTCGGCCACACCAAAATCGGCAATCTTGAGTGTCCCGCCTGTGGTCAACACAAGGTTTTCAGGCTTGATATCCCGGTGAGCAATGCCCAGCTGATGCAAATGACCAAGACCTTGCAACAGTTGTTTGAACAAACACGATTGTTCTTCCACCGTCATCGTTCCACGTTCTTGAAGCAAATTGAAAACATCACCTCCTGCACACTAGTAAAAAAGAAAAAGAGAAAAGAAAGAGAGGTGAGATGAGATGCGCAAAATTGGGATTTTTTTAGCTTATCGGATGGAAACACTGGAAATCAAAGAGAACCACGTCCCGTCGACCCATTATGTATAAAATGGACCGAAAAAGGGAGTCGAGTAGAAAAAGAAGTAACAGAAAGTAACAAAAAAAAAGAAAGGTGATACGTACGTATTCCATAACGGTACACCAGCGATTGCGTTCATCTTTGACGAGATCCATAGTTTCAACCACGTTGGGATGGTCGGAAACGGACTTGCTGATACAATATTCGTTCTGCATGCGTTTAAGATAATCACGTTCGGCTTCGGTTTTGTCACGTTTTCTAAATTCTTTCACGGCAAGGATTCGACCATCTCGTCGTTGTCGTACGAGCCGGATCACGGCGGTCGCACCACTGGCAATATTCTTCTTGGAAGTGGATCCCATGCCTTTTGTCGACTTATTCCGCTCAGGCTTGACATAGTCGCCATACTTGTCGACCAGTTTGGGCACGTGGCAACTATTATCAGCTGTCGACGACGACGATGGCTTGCGAGAAAACAGCTGAGAAAATGACCGGCTCAGCTTGCTGGCTGAACTGCCCGCCGAGCTAAAACTGCGAAAACTGCTGGCACTGCTACTGCTTCGTCGACTTTTATCGCTCAACACACTGTTGGGCGCCGGGAGTTCCGAGTCTTCCATGGGCGTCATCTTCAATCCGGAACGAATGTTGGGAGATGAACTACCAATGCTAAGCATGGAGCTCACCGACTTTTTCGATGCCGGTGGAATGGGCGTCGCTTTGGCGGGCCCCGAGTGCATAATAGTAGATGGTGGTGGATTCAATGTTGAGACGGACGAACAACTACTGGTACTACCCCCCGCTACTGGGGCATCATGAGAAGACGAAGCTCGAGTGGATACGGAAGGTGAAAGACCGGGACAATCGGTGGGTTCCAAGCACTCGGGTGAAGACGAACGTGGGATAGGATCCTCTTCGGTTAAAATCCAAGCAAGGGTAGTTGCGGTAGGCATGGTAATCGAAATTTTGGGTTTCTTCTTTTTTTTGGGGGGTGGTGATTGGGGAAGGGTTTAGTACAAGGCAATGATGGGCATGAAAAAATAATAAAAAAAACAATGAAAAAAAATTAAGAATATCAACACATTAAATAATAAAAATTCAAGCAAACGGAAAAAGAAAGGGAAAATGACAAGGAAAAAGAAGTTCCGTTGATAAATGAGATAAGAACAAGACTATTAAATAGTTTTCCTCCTTTATATTTTTTTTTCATCCCACACACACACACACGCACGGGAGGTGGCGGGTTTAGCTTCACCCAGGGACGGCGAAAATTCAAAACGGAAGTGGACCAATATGGACACGCTGTTTTCGACTGATGCCCTTTGCTGCCTTTTCCTTTTTTGGATCGCTCGCTCAACGTCACTCTTTCTAACGCTTTTGCGAAACTGACTCTGCCAAAAAAGCTTTTTTAAAGTAATCCCATGTCTCAGATTCTTAACCTGACCATTTGGTTTCTCACGAGCCATAAACGACTTGTTCATACGAAGAACCCCCTCTTTTCTTGAAACGTAAAAAACGAAAGCAATGATTTCTGACTGACGGGAACAAAGACTCTGTGGATTTTTTCTTTTTCTTTTTTGCCCATGCTGGGAAAGAGGGGTTGAGTGGTTGATTCCCAGCCAGTAATCTAGCCGAATGATCATATAAGGAAAAAGGGAATTTTTTACTCCACCATTTTCATTCGATGGATGAAATCAGACACAGATAAAAAAAAAAAAAATTGAATCGCCCATTCATTCCAATAATCCATTTGCAAAATTGCGTGCCATCGCCGATTTAAAAATAGATTAGAGTTGGGAAGAAAAAGACCCTGGTGAGAAGGAAAAAAAACCACGCAGACTGAATCACTATTACCTTGTCTTGCATGGTTTTTTCGCTCTCAGACCATCGATGGCCATAATGATTATATTTACCAGGCCATTTTGTTACCATGGATTCAATCTGATAGCGGGAACTTTAGGGATGATGAGGAGATTGATTCGTCCCAAGTCATCCAGAACAAAAACAAATGATATCCTGTTGCCTGGCCAACAGTCAAGGGCGCATCTTTATTGGGGAAAAAGCCGATATCGCCAAGACTTTCTGCGCATGTTGTCCTGAGATGATTGCATACAATGGATAAAAAAAGAGAATGCGGCCTTCCACACTCATTTGGTTTGCATCAATGACAGGTTCGACAAGGTGGCAAAAAAAAAAAAAAAAAAAAAAAAAAAAATTCAGGATTCAATCCACCTCCACCCAACCGAGGAATGTCAGACCTATAGATGACGCGGCTGTACGACTACGTATCACCTCGAACCTGTACAAATTTTTCTGACATGGCATCCTATGGAGCAGGTGGTACTCGATGTCACGATGCCCGGTCCTCTTTATTTTTGATTAGAATTGTACCCATTCACATTGTACGCCGGTAGTTTAGCCACAGGCCATCTTTAAGCTCAAGCTCCTTATTTTAAAATACAAGGTTAGGTATTGATTCTTGCATCCATGCATTGGATATGCAGAAAGTTTCGCAGAGTTTTGATGATATGGTCAACTTGGATGTGAATTATGAGACGGGTGCGGAGACTCGGGTTTTTTCATATGATGTCGTCCAACGGAATCTCTAAACACAAGGATAGAACGTGGGGCAAATAGTCATCCTTCCTCCTCGAGGAAAGGGGCGGTCGTCCGTGCTGAGTTAATCGTGCGATAAGTCAATGTTTGTTGCCTATCGCGGAATTATAAACAGATGGGTTCACATTCAAACAAAGCCAAGGTGCTCTGTCTACTGCGTTCTCTTTTTTCTTTCAGGTCGTCCATCTCGTCCTATTTTCTACCCGTCATTCCATTGATGAATGGGGTAAAAATGATCAATCTTGATTCATTGTTACAAAGTTCACCAAGAACAAGCGATGGTCAGAGGAAAGTTTGGGAATTTTTTAGATGACTGGTTTCTTTGTATCACTCCAAGAGGCGATTCTCCCAAAGGATGGCGACATACCAGCACATCAACATAGAATGTTTTCGTTTCCAAATATTCCGATAGAAACAACGGATAGGCGGTGGGGACCAAAAAGAAGGGGAAAAAAAGCAACTGTGAGGCACCCAATTCTCACTGGAAAATTTTGAAACAGAATAAGCACCAACCGAACGCATTGAATAAAAATATCCTCTCCACAAAGATCATTCTTTTGTTTTTATTTTTTGCCTTATTCTGCTCGACGAGACACCAATATGGCGTTCAAAGTGTGCCAAATTCATTGATTGAAAACTAGTTCTCAAGGGCTGAAGAAGATGGGAAGAGGGGTTTGTCGGCACCACATCAACGAGGAGTCAACATCCACGCAAGCTGTTTATGGTAAATAATGAACGGAAAATAGGCAATTACCTAAGCCATTCCCAAATTTGCCAAGGTAGTGTGATTGAAAAAAATAAAGTCGCACGCTACATTTTCTTATCGGTAACAAGGTTCTTTGGCAACAAGAACTCACCAGCCCATCCATGACCACTGAAACGTTCCTTGAATCCTCTATCTGTGGGGAAAAAAAGGCTTGTTTGTTGTTGATCAACTCAATCGCCTAAAGTCGATCTCTATGACACAATAAGCGACATGTGACTTTCATCACCCGCTGAATGCCCCACAATCGTTTCCCGGTTCGTTTATCTCATGCTGAGATGGGTTCGGCATTCATCGTCGATCACACTATCGTGTCAGGAAAAAAAAATAAAGATAAACATCCATGCGACTGGCTCACGCACTAGACCATGTTAGTCTCCCATAGTCTGACTGCCAAAAGTTCCCAATTGTGGATACAAGATTTCCCGGAAAAGTTCATTAATTGTCATGGCCACTTCCGTTCTTTGGACCCGTTGATCAAAAAGAAAGTCCAAGAGGCCACCCCGCTTTTTCAACGGAGTTGAAAACGAACCTATCGGACCTGGTTCACTTCTTTTTGTTTTTGTTTTTGCCGGTCAGACGATTTCCAACCCATGATCATGACCCTCATGGCTAAATGAAACCATCGGTTTGATATCATGCATGATAATGTCAGCTTGATCCATATGAACCTATTATTTTATTGTCTGTAGTTGATTGTAAATTATATTAGGGTATCTGACTGTAGGCTTATCATGCTGCCTGTATCGGATCTTCCGTGGACCCATCCATTGGCTGGTGTAACATGCATTGTGGAAAAATCCGGCAACATCTCGAAAAAGTTCAAGCAGGCTCTCTCAAGTCAGCGAGTGATGTATGGCTCCGACCTTCTATTTTATTTTTTACGCTGATCACTGAGCTAAAAAAAAAATTCCGAGAGGATCCCAAGCATTAACCGCTCGAGCAACGTCAGAGAAAAAAAAGGTATCGAGTCATTTCCACTTGACAAGCAATTATTCCGGTCGATTTAGAAAGGTAGGAAAATTCTGACGTGTGGTGCAACAGATACTATGAAATAAATGATGTGGTATTGATTTCATCATACAACTTTTAAGGTTAATCTTTATGCTACACCTGATTTACGTCGTTGATTGAGAGCGGTCTTTGATCGTTTCACTTGCTAGATGCAAGCCGACAGATTATCCTATGGTCATTTATTTGGCCATCTCAATCTGTTTATATGTTTCCATTCATCCAAATTCGTTGGCAGCGACAGGAAAATAGAGTCTGTTAAACAATGTTATGGATGGATGATCAATATGTCAACCTTTGGGTCTTCCTTTGTTATATAATTATATATTGAATAAGCTTGGTTGATATGGGCATGGGGATGGCTTTGCCGTGCTGTCCACCTCGTTTAATTATTTCAAGCCTAGGATATCTCGATTTCGCCTTAACGTGAAATTGTATGATCTAGGGCAACCACTTCACACACTTGGCCACGCCATTGCATTGTTGATGTCATCATACCTTGTGCCTCGTCACAGTATCCGTCACCGGATAAAAGATGAAAGATATAGCCTCTTGCAGTATGCCCGCCAAAAGCTTACATCCAACTTTGGTAAGATGCCCCACAGGTCCATGAATCGGCGGTGTTCAGAATAAAATGCGTTTTGGACCATACTGCATGAATATTTTCATTGAAAAAGGACAAGCCAGAATATGGTTTCCACATTATTCATCTTCAATGTATGCATACTGATGCTCTACAGTATATGTATTCTGCGATTCAGTGCATATATCAACTAAAAGGGTCACCATTTTTACCATTTGTCTCTCTCCAGGATCTTTTGCATAAAACGTTAAGCTGAGTTGCGAGCGAGCCGATCTCCATATTCTACGAAATAACATTCTGTACATCTCAACACGTATTTAACGGGTACTTTTCGGACAAATTGCCGCGCGAAATTTTGCTGTGAATTTCATCCCTCAGTCTAAAGATGGGGGATCCACTGTCACCTGTGTAATTCCATTTTTTGGTGTCGAGCTCTGGTCATGTCGCCGGCGGATAGTTGGGACACAGGATCAAAGTAACAAGAAAAAATAAGAGTTTTCAAATGGATCCAGAGACCTTTTTCTGTTTTGTATTTATTCTAGCGCATTCCTTGATCAATATATAATCTTTTTAGATAAAACCGATAATTGAAAAATCCCTGGGAAATATTTAACAAGGAGGGAGTTGACAAAATGACGCGATCAACAAAAAAAAAGTGGTCGATCAACCTTCTTACCAGCATTAGGAATACCAGATGACCAAAAGGCAAAAAAAGAAAAAAAAGCACTACTGTATAGAATCAATCTCACATCAATTGACAAGAGCAAAAAGGCATGTGCGTCCACGATCCGCGGTACTGGCATGCAAGATGTGCTCTGTACAGAGCATATTCCATGCATTGATTTTCATGTGTATAGACTTTGTTTATTAACACGACTAGACAAAAAGTTGGGAGAAATCAAGCTTATAATCGATTCAAGTTCTAGGAGTGAACCTATGCACCGTCGATAGCTTGTCAGATTTATGCAGTATTTGTCTTTTTTTTTTCTTTTTTTTCCTTTTAGAAAATCCCCTCTCTTGCACCCTCGCTGGTTTTGCCATTTTTATCATAGAGTCCCTGATCTGAGGCGGAGAACCCCTGTTTTTCCTGTCATCCCTTGATTTACTTAACTCACACAACGGAAAGACATGAATTTCTTGTTTAATTCTATTTTTTGTTTGTATTGGCTTTATTACGCTTATGAGTTGAACAATGAATATATTGCCAGCGAATCCCTGATGACTTGTTGTAAGTCTTGTTTTGATTCGTTCTTCAAGGCATGCTTGATAAGCAGTACGATGCGTGACCATCCCATCGATGCCGACCATCGCTCAAAATATGCTGCAGTGCGTTGGATATCACGAGATCTTTGCTGGCCATCTACATGGATGCTGCATAAAGTTGGCATTTACTATAACTAGATAAAAATCAATTGTATTTCAAGCTTCAGGGTGAAAGAGGGCTTTTTTTTGGGATGGTTGGGAAGGGATATGATAAAGAAGGGATGATGAAGGTACAGTAATCATAAAATGAAATTGTCATCTTTTTAAATCTAAAATTTTCCATCATCATCATCATCATCATCATCTAGTCAAACGGTCAATATCGCGTGACCAATATTAGGCCCATCAGTCATGTCCCCGCCGGGTTGAAAATAATCATTCGTATCAGCGAAATTTCCCTCATGTTCAACGAAAACAAGAATTCTGGAAATTGGAGGCATGCGATTCGACATGTCACTGTTCTCAACTTATTCTTTTTTTTTTTTTCGAATGGCTCCATTTTGACTTCCCTTCTTTTCCGTATCTTCTTTTCCTCCCAAAGGTTTTGCCCCTGCTTTATTCCATCTTTTTTGTTACTGAACAGGAAGGTCTTCTTGACTACTCAATATATTTTTTTTTGGTCCAAATCATTCGATTTTCCTAAGCTTTTTTATTTCTTTTTGGCATTGGGTCGTTGTTCATTTTGTGTAGTTAGCATGACTCTCAGTGATTTATTCTTGAGTTTTGGATGGATTCCATTGTTTCAAATAATTGCCGCGGCAACATCGTTCTTTGTCAAGTGTTGGGTGTTCATTGATTCAATGAAAAGTGTCAGTTGAATTGGATCCGGTAGAACACTTACTGCTTTGGCTGACCGCTCGATCCTCCTAAACTAAGGAATTTCAGAAACCCCTCTCCAAAAAAACCCCCACATTCCCGTATCCTTTTAATGGATACAACAGAGAGAGGCTATATATAGGCATATCAGCTTCCTCTTTTTCCCTTGTTTGGTATTGCATATTGTATATTTTATTCGCATAAATATAAAAGTATATTGTACAGTGTCGCATCTATAACTTCTTTTCTTTTTTTTCCATTTATGACCACTCACAACGATTCGTCTCGCATTGTAACGAGCCATTGTATCTAAGCCCCCCAAAAAAACCCAATTATATACCATGTCTTATTCAGAGGCCTTTTGTAATGAGGCACAAGCTTGCTCAGCTTTATGTCAACAACAACAACAACAACAACAACTAAATCATCAACTAATACGACCACCACCAGTATTGCAACAACACCAACACCAACAGCCACCACAACCCATCTCCGTCCCTGTCTCTGTTTTGGATTCAACGGTCACGATGGAAAGTGCGTGTTCATCGTATTTATCGACACCCACATCAGAAGATTGGCAGTCGGTCTATGCGACCGTGTCGTGTCCCATTTCACCTTGTTTACCTATGCCTTCTTCTTCTTCTTCTTCCACTCTTGTAAAGTACGAACCTGGAACATGCTGTAACTGTCAGATCATGCCTTGCATGGAAACACTGGCCTCCAGTCCAAGACCAGGACCCCATTCAGGTCACTCTTCAGTAGCCGTTGTAGGACCTCCGCCACCACCACTTCAATCGTCACCGCCTCCAACCACCGCCTCCTCCACATCCGTGACCGACTTTACTCCTACCTTTTACAATCCTTTCGAAATCAAACATCGACGACGTACGTCGCGCGATCAATTCAAAGTATTGGAAAAAACATTTTTGGACAATCCCAAGCCAAATGCCACTGTACGACGATGGCTGGCCCAAAAATTGTCAATGACGCCACGTGGGGTACAGGTCTGGTTCCAGAACCGACGGGCCAAAGCAAAAACACAACGGCAACAACAGCAGAACCAGCAACCACCACCGCACTCAAAGCCACGTTCACCAATGATGCTCGCGCCCAAGTCGGGGATGCATTCACCTCAATCGATTGGTTCCATGGTGTCCGATCATACGAAAATCGGATCATCCACCGATAAGGATCAGACGGATCCGACGCACCAATCTCTGGTCTCCGTGAATGTGGGGAATGACAGTGCAAGTCAGCTGGAAAATGCAATTCAGGGACTCCAAACGCCACAAACTCCCCATCATCCTTTCCTATTGGCTCATCACGCTACTCAGAGTTTGGACACTGTGGTACGGTTGGATGATCAGCATTCGTTGCCGTCCAATCAACCGCCCACCATGTGGTTCTCCGAGCCTGGGGTACAGGTCTTGGAAAGCTATGATTCACGCGGTTGGGAAAATGGAACAGGGCTGGCTTCGACGGGGATGTTGGGGCCTGCATGGTCGTGGATGAATAGCCGACCGTATTACAATGTGGAGGATTGGATCCAAACCCTACCTTGCCAAGTAAAACAAGGTGACACAGCATATCCAATGCCGGATCCGACCCCGAACCTGATCTCAGTTCCCAACTATATCATGACGAACGTGGAAGAACGACGTCGGGCCAATTCTGCAACGTTACCGATCAACATGATTCCCCAGTATGAGCAGGTATGACAAAGAAAAAAAAAGGGATAATCATTATTTTTGGTGCGTTTGTAATAATAACTGATGAATGATGAAATCAGACCATGCGACGATTGTCGGAGCCAATTTATTGTCAAGATTACTATGAGGATGCTCGATTGATAGAACGGCAGAACAACCATTGGATGGCGGCTGCCATGCCCAAACTTTAACCTTCTTTATTGTTTATATGTGTATTGATATGCTTGTTTCTATAGTTTGTTTTTTTATTTGATTTTCTTTTTTTTTTTTGATTTCTTTGGCCTTTTGTACTCACTCTTATGCTTTGCCCTTATGTATTTTTTCTCTTTTACCCAGTTGCGACTACGATTTCACTTTCCTTTTTTTACCCTTTTAACTTTTCAAGTCTACTCTATGCATGGTCGGCCGGTCTGTTCCCTATGTACACCTTTATCTTGTTGTTTTTCTTTTTTATTTTGAACTTAATTGTTCACGTAAGCCAGATCCTTAAATTTTTCGTAACTTTAAACCAGAAAAAACCGACATATTCAAGAAAAAAAAAAACCTCTATAAAACGCAAGCCTTTTCCAAGGGAGTGATATATATCTTTATGCTTATTCACAAGCATCTATACAGTGCAAGATGTTCATGCTTTCGATGAACCGAATCCTGCAAATCCCATCATTTTCGCCATGTCATCATTGTCTTCTCCTTCTATTGCGACATCGTCTTCCTTTTCTTTCTTCTTGGCTTCCTTCTTTTGTCGCTTCTTTTCTTTTTTCCTTCGTCGTTCCTCTTCTTCCTCTCGTTTCAATTCTTCCACTCTGGCATCAAGATCTAATTAAATTTCGGCGTGAGTATCAACCGAACGGTTCACTTGTTTTAAAGCATAGATCAAGATCCAGTCCGACTAACCATATTCGGTTTTTTCAGGCGCTTCCTTTTTTCGCTTGAGCATGGCTAACCGATCTTTTACGGAGTCGACGGACGCTCGTTCAATCTTCATGGACACGCCCATATTCATTTGATCTAGTTTCATTCCATGAGAAAACGACATCCCTACCGAACAACACCCGTCCAACAAAATAAACTTACGTTTTCGGCCATTGATGTGATCCAGGTAATTGGCACTGTCTTTGCATACAGTGTCGCAGGCTTTACAATAGAAACCAGGCTGACGAGCTGATTGCACGACTTGAATCTTGCCGACATTGGCATCAAGAACGATCTTTTCTTCACGGGCTTTTAATGCTTGCTTCGGCTCGTCCTCTTCCTCTTTTTTGCGATGAATCGGTGGTAAGCCTTGTCGTTTACGTTCCGCATTGATATCCAACAATCGCTCTCGAGCTTCTCGCTCTTTGGCTCTAGCCGCATATTCCGCCTTGTCCCACTTTCGACGGAAATCCGTGTCTTGCTATCGTTAAAGAGTATTCATCGTCAGCATTCCAACAATTTTTTTACAAGATTTGACTAAACACATACTGCTTTTCCTGATCCGTAAGCTGATCCTGCCATGGGTGTTGAAGAGATTAGATGGAAAGCTTTGGTTTGTTCTGGGAAATAAGGACACTTTCGGTACATTCAGGAGCAGTCACACCATGCGACCAATGAAAATGGCTGCACCAAGGAACTGCATTTGAAAGGAACGAGATATTTTTTTTTATCTCGCAACTTTCAAGACAAACTGCGTGGATGATTAGCACCTAAACAGATATTTTGTTTTTCAACGAATGGACGCCCAGATGAAGACATGGGTTACCTAGTAAATTTATGGGTGTAAGGCCAGGGAAACAGTCACCCGTACCAGAGGCGTTTGACGGGCTGTGTAAGATGTGAAATAGACATCGGCAGACTGTGGGGATGTTATCACCGCACGGCTAACATTCTTTGCAAATACGAGACGTGCATAAAAATGAAAAAAAAAGCTCCTCAGGCTTTTAAACGGTAACAATTAAGAACCCCGTATATGCACTCGGGTTTGCTTGGTAAAACATGACGCGACAGACGAGGGCAAATGATCTAGCGGTGTTAATAGCTTTTCAAAAAGTGAATAAAGAAGAGTCTACGAAGGGGTCGATACAATTTGGTTTTTTTTGTTTTTGTTTTTTTAAAAAAAAAGCACTTTTGTGACTTGTCGAGGATATGAAAGAAAACAGGCGGGCAGGAATGGGCGAGACGCTTTTAATCGTCTCCAGCATCGTTTTATTTGTACAAAGAACTGGCTTAGATGCCCACGGCAACAAGAAATATAAATAAAAACGACCACAGCCACCGCTTGGCTATAAAAAATCTGGATAATCAGACAAAGTTTGCTCTTCAATATTCAAATAGTGAATTTGGTTGTGCATGATTTTAAGTCACCATTTTATCCCTTTTTGCCCGCAGATCCTCAAATGGATCATCCGTAGATGGACCCCATATCGACGGAAACCCCCCGTCCAATTCGTCATCCCTTCACTACAATTGCTGAACCCAGTTGCCACGTCCGGAAAAAGGGTTCCGTCAAGTAGTCGTTTAGACGTCTTACCAACAGCTTTCTGCCTGCACCCACGTGCCACCATACATGGTTCCCTAGTCCACGCCTGAGCCAACGATGAGCCCTGGATCAGTCATTGCAACTTGAGTCACTCCTTCTTCCGGTGGATCCATCGGCCAAGTGCTACCATTCACAAAAAAATAACTCAGTCGAATCATCCAAACACTCGTCACCCGTGGTTTCATAGGCCCAGATATTTACCCTTGCATGGTTTCGCCGGTAACTTGATTTCCCTTGTCTTCGCGCGAATGTTCAAACGCTCGTTAAAGGGTATGATATCATTTAGTCACCATTCATAAAGCATTATTCATATTTTCCGTCAGCGTACTTGTTTCATCCTTGGCGCATCACTCTCATGGAAACCTGTAACCTAATGGTGTAGTAAGTAATTTCGAATAAAAACTGGGTAATGAAGATACTTAGCAATATCGGCACGGAAGGCGGATATCTTGTCTTCATCAGAAAATAAGCCTTCACGGGACCAGGCCCGCAACCTCTCATCAAATGGTGTAATATCAGTAAGTACCCATTCAAAAAAAAATCATTCAATCAATATCAACATATCTTTGTTGTTCATGCGGCACATTTTTGAACATGGAACCTAATAGTGTAGTGAGTGATTTCGAAATAAAAATCTGAATATCTGATATACATTACTTTGTTGATGAAGTGATGAACCAAGTACCTATGGCAAGAAATAGTGAGTCAATCAGAAAAAAAGACCAGTTTTCCCAAGAATACTTAGCTGGTTACCCTCGCTTCGAATCATCCCACGCCTGATCGAAACTGTTAAAAAAAAGGATTAGTAACATCCCTACAAAACCACAAAGGTTAGTACCTCCCCCCCCAACCCTCTCAGGACACTTTTGGATCGGATCAAGTGTAGTAATCCGGTCTCTATAGCCCAACAACCTAACACTGAACATAGACACGACATCATTGTTAATCACGACCTTTCATTTGTGCCTTCTCCTTACCCTGTAAATTTGACCGAGCGTGCCACACGAACATGGCCTGGCTCCACTTTCCCGGACCCTAGCCTCTCGAGGCCTGCTTGTGGTGTGACCACTCCAGGTCCTGGGTGTTCAAAGTGCCCACCCATTGGACTTGCCTAGCCGCCCTGTAGCCCACGTCAACCCCCACCTGCTGCTCCAGATCGCACCGGTTGCTGCCGGTAAACAGCGGATACCCTTGCCGGCAGGACTACCCCAATGGCAAAATCACTTGCTTCTCGTAACAAACGCCAGGTTGCCGCCGCTGCTTTGATCATCGAGGTGTTGGGGGAAAGACAGACTTTTTCCTTTTTATGCCTTCCCCCCTTCTTCGTGGTACCGCAAAAAATTTGCGGTTTTTTTTAACAAACAGCGGCAGGCCTGGCGCTTCGTGGTGCAGTAGTCCATACCAGTGGTGCATCCGCATCCGACAGCGGTTGGCGCGATCAAAGACGGATGGCAGGCGGGCCGACGGAGAGTTTGGGTTACATGGCGTCATTAGCAAATCCGGGACCTGGAGTTCTTGCTGGGCCACACCGCGCCTCGGTACTGAGAGGCATCATCGCAATCCCGTACTCGTGAACCACCAGAAGAGACCGACCGGGAGAAACCGAAAAACAACTCGCGAAACAAACGGAAGAGGACGGTCGACTCAAACGCTGCGATCCCCCACCCAGCCACCCACCGTGCCTCTTTGCTTCAGGTGGACACCCACCTGGGGCCAGCTTCTCGTCGTCCCCATTGTCTTTTTTTTTCACCTTTTTTTTTGGCAATTTCTTTTTCACTTTTGGGAACGACGGTACAACGGGCCCTACCGCGTGTGGGTCGCAAATGTCAGGGAGAGGGCATGTTGGAAGTACAGGTTGATAGGCGCTGTGATATCTTGTGGACGATGGTCCCCTTGGATGCAGTCCAACGACGCCGATCATTGTTGCGGGAACCCTCACCATATAACTGGATCGAGCTGTTGTAGCAATAACTTGTGGACTCTGCTTGAAGTATTTTCACCAGGCATGTGTCGGACGAACCATGGGGCATGATCGGTATTGCTAAGTAACGCGTAGAGAAGTACCATACGTCGACGAATAAATATTCCTACTACAACTTGCCTTGATCACATTGGTCGGTGAGCCTTGCTTGTACAGTGGTCCCGGTGAAGACGGGAACGTTCAAAGGGAAATACAAATATGAAAAAAATGAAGGTAAAGAAGAATAAAAAAATATACTACACTAAATAAAAAAAATGAAGAATGAAGAAACATAATGTGAATGAATGAAAGAATCAGATAGAAATAAAAACATAATAAAAAAAAGAAGTTGGGGCGGCCAAAAAATCATGCTTTGACAGTTCCAAATGGCAATTTTCCATTTTGATTGGCTGCAGAGGAAAGAGAATAGAACATTTAAACAGCGCTCACCTTTCTCGCCCTGCCGGCTTTCCAGAACCATAGAAGACAGATCAATCAGGATCGTCGCCCAGCAAATGAACTTTTTTTTTTCTCGTTCTCAAACAAACAGAGCCCCTATTCCCAAAAAAAAAAAAAAAAAAAAAAATACAGAGTACAACACTTCAATTCGTCTTCATGAAAGCCAAGACCTGAAAGAACAAGGCGACATATTTCGCATGCGATCAAAAAAGGACCCCATCATTGACCTGTCCAACTTCGCCATTATTCTTTACCATAGAATATACTAAAAACAAGAGAGGATGCAATGTTGTATGCATTTAAAATCGTTGATTTCAATTGATAAATCATGATATCACAACACGTATGTATATTCGGTAAACGGTCGAATTGGTTTTAGCTACTCAAATATCGTATGTGTTCGGAGGTGTGACGAGGTGCAAGGATGCACAGATGACTGGCGAGGTGAAGGGCTTGCACTGGGTTTGTTCATGCTGTTCCCATGATACCGTGGTATTCGGCTTCTCTGAGGAGAAGACATAAAGTGAGATATCGACCAGACTTCGTGCAAACACCCCCACGGTTTGTGATCAAAAAGTCATCTAAAGCTCGTCAAGATACCAAACATAAAAAACGTGACCAAAGAACCCATCGATGGCAGCTGTTCACTTTATCTGATGATATTAAAAGTGTAGATCAGGTGGAATAAAGTGTGATGTCGTTTGAAAGGGGAAGAAAAGCGGATACGTACGCCCAGTCGACGTAGAGGTGGTATTGGATGGAGGTAAAGTGGGAAAAGGCGGAAATGGGACCGGTGGAAAAGCTGGATATGACGAAAGAGGAGGAGGAGGAGGAGCATGTGAATAAGATGTAGTGTCATGATACGGCCAGTAGTATGAAGTCTCGGTAGCCTCAGAAGACTCATTGTATGCTTCATTGGCGGAAGAGGATAGCTTGTCAGGTAAACTCTTTTTCGATACTGGGTTTTCACCGGACGAAGAGGCCACTCTCTTTTTCGGCTTTTGGATGACTGTATCAGAGGTCAATGTACCGAACAGCCTAGAAGATGGTTTGGTTTTGGTGCCTTTTGGAGTTTTCACGGCGGTCCTAGGAAATTGGATGGGTTTGGACTAGGATCCACCGTGACGGTCAGTCAGCGTGCACAAAATATAGCTCATGATGAACTCATTTTTTTAGAATACCTTGTCTTTGTTTCGTCGTTCTTGGTGCGTACTAAGCAACTTTTGTTCCTCATCATTTAGTTCCTTTTGAAACTCACTGTAAGATACATTGTCTAGAGCAAACAAAAAGCATCCATTGGTCAGCCAAATTTGGAAAACGCAGCTTTGTTTTTGCGGTGAATATCAGCTACCTGGTAATGGATTGACTGTTACGCCATGATCCAGCAAGGCTTGAAGAAAGTCATGATCCGAGGGACCAATAAGGTTGACGGCAATACCGGACATACCTGACAAGGGGTATATGGGATCAATTAAACCACGTTCATGCATGACAAGCAAAAAACAACTACCAAAACGACCCGTGCGTCCAACGCGGTGCAGGTAAGTTTCGATTTCCCACGGAAAGTCCACATTGATGACGAGATTAACACGATCAATATCAATGCCTCTTGCAATCTATAACGACCCATGAAATGGCCGGTTTTCAGCGGTTAGATAAACTTCTCTTTCCAGCAAGACTTTTCAATGAATGTACCAGATCACTGCAAACAAGTACGCGCAGTTTAAAATCACGCATCTGCTCCATGACTTTGATGCGCTGGATCTGCGTCAGCCCTGCATGTATATATCCTGACTGCCAGCCCATATCGGTCAGCCATTTCGTTAATTCCATCGCCCTGTCGTTCGTCATAACATGAAAAAAAAAATTGAGAGACTAGATCAGGGCTGATTGAAGAATTCATTGATCTTACCTCGGTACGCTGTTAAGGAAGATCATGCATTGATAAAATGGAACTTTACTGAGTAACTGGCCCACGGCTTCAAATTTGGCTTTGTAGATCTCCAACGGCATCTCCATTTTATTCTCGTCCACCTGTACATTTTCATAATACTGCTGGACCTCTGTATGAAGGGATCAGCAGCGCAAACAAAAATAGATGGAGAACTCTGGATAAAAAACTGACCTTCCAATGTGGGTACCAAGGTGGTTAAACGGACAATTTGGGGTGATTTCATAAATCCATTCAATGACTCCAAGAGTTCATCCGTAAATGTAGCTGAAAAGGCAATACATTGCTTGGTAGTTGGTAATCGCTGATAAATGTACCTAGAACAATCTATCCGTTTTAATGACAAGGGGTTCGTCGCGCAAATGGGCCGGGGTTAAGGAGAGAAAGAAAGAAAATACATTACTGGATTTGAGGTTTGAAAATATCGGCCATCAATTTGTCTGCTTCATCCATGACAATCAACTTGATATCTTTTGCATTCAGCTTGTCGGTATTCATGAGGGCCATCAGCCGGCCTAAACTCGATCAAGGTGTGATTAGTTGGATGGGCACAGAAAAAAAGAAAATTGGTGATGTACGCTGGTCTTACCGGGTGTCCCCACCATGATTTGACACTGAGTTATTTTTCGATGATCTTCCTGCACAGACAGTCCTCCAATGAATGCTTCGCAGGATAAATTGCGCATACATTGACTCAAATTCCGTATCACATCTCGAATTTGGATGGCAATTTCTCGCGTCGGCACTACAATGATCACCTAGTCCGGGAAAAGAAAATCATGCAAACTAAGTATCACACGAGTATGGCCAAAAGCACAGCACGCTGACAATGGTACCTGGGGTTGCTTCACGGACAAATTGACGGCTTCTATAGCGATGACGCTGAACACGACTGTTTTGCCCGTGCCTGATTTAGCTTGCGCGATCAGATCTACCCCTAAACGACCGAGAGGAATGGCTTGCAACTGTATAGGTGACGGTTTGGCATAACCCGATTGTCCCAGTCCTTTCAAAAGTAAGGAATTGCGTATCAGAGTTGAAAAATCTACGTCTTCGTCAATGCGAACGTCGGCCGATCGATGGTGGATATTGCTGGCCATGACGGGGAATAAACGGCCCAAAAAAAGCGCAGAAAAAATCAATGAGTGTGTGTGTGTGGGCGAGAACCCAGCCGAGATCAGCCACTGTCCTCATTGGTGGAAGTCGAGTTTTTGTGACGCTGGTTTCCAAATTGGTAAAAAGTCAAAATTTTATCGCCTTGGTTCAAAAAAAAAAAAAAAGTTCGTTCAATTCATTCGCTACCGTCATGGGAAGGTAAATTAAATTAATCTTTTGGTCCATATTCAGCGTGAGGTTGGATTGATTCATACTAACTTACCTGAATTCTTAGACTTCGTCGATCGCGCACGCATCACAGTATTCGTGATACTTACCGCAAATATCGTACCCGTAATTATGCTCGAGATCTGGATCAGATCCATGAAGATGTCAAGCCCGAGAATGCAGGCAAATTAAAGAATCAGCCTGTTGATCCCGATAAACCCGGTTTGGGTCAACATTACTGTATCGAATGCGCGTGAGTAAAAGAAATCCAAGAGAGTGACATGTCAGCATGAAGAAAACTGATCATTTTTGTGTGCCTGCTATGGTTTGATAACAAAAAACCAACCACTGTAGTCGTCATTTTATTACCGAAGATGCATTAACAAAGCATATTCAGACCAAGGTGCATAAGAAACGTGTGAAATTATTGAAAGAGGAACCATATACCCAAGCAGAGGTGAGTGGGCATTGATGTCGGTATGTTGTAAAGGAGCCATTGGATTCTAAACAGAAAACAATATATTTATTAGGCCGATGCTGCCGCCGGTATTGGCAAAGCAGATAATGGCAAACGGGGAGGACGATCAGTGGCAGGCGATGTGAATATGGACGATGCGCAATAATGGTGAACGAGCATTCATTTTTCCTTTATTTTTTTCTTCTCTCATGTAAAATGTCATTCAATTTTTGTCATATGAAGTAACTGTAAAAAAAAAATATATCAGGTGCTTTCCAGATTTTTTTTTACTATTCCATTTTTCTTTTTCGGCATGGTTTGATCCATTCCAGTATTGGACAGATGACAGATCGACATCACTGAACCATTGTTGAAACGACTTGTTATTGGTCGACCCAAGGACATTGTGGTAGGAGTTCATACTAAAATAAGATGCAGTCGGTTACATATCACTGTTGATCAACCACTACTGTGCATCAGTTTGAACTAGTTTCCAATCAATACTACTGCATAAAACCGTGAACATGAAAAAAAAAGATAAACATGGTTCTTTTCAGGGCGGTGAATCAACTGGGTGAATCTGAGTTTATTGGTTCATCATGGAAAAAGCAACAAGTCAACGAGGATGTGAAGCATATCTTTTTTTTTTTCAAGAAAGAGAATGCAAGCTGATGTTGGGGTGGCGGTATATTATGCAAGTGGCGGGTGGATTGAAAAAAAAAAAAAAAAAAAAGAGAAAGAGTTGGGCTTTTATATTCTATTTTAGGCTCATTTGAGAAAAGACGACTTTTACCATAAAAAAACAAAATAGGGGCAGCCAAACAAAAAGAGGCAAAAATGAGGGCTTTTTTTTTGGTGAGTCTTGTTCCAAAATTTTGAACGAATTTCCCTTTTCTTTTTCACCTTCTTTTTTCACTTTTCTCTTTTCTCTCTGTTTTTAAACTAATTGTTGGACCTATTTTCAAGCTCGTCTTTGTTTTGTTGTGCATTCGAGTGTGATTCAAACCAGCATCATGTCGGATGAGGCCGACGGATTTCATCGGAAAGCTTCATTAACGGATTCGCAATGCAGTGTTGCTTCAGAGAAGAAAAGATTTTCTCGTTTAACTCACTACTTTTCCTTCATTGGTAAAATGAAACGGTCCAAGAGCAAACAACCGCTCGTCCCGTCCACCGCGCCACTGACGACGCAAGTGCCACCGCAACCGAGTATCACCGGTACCACCCAACGCCGCCACAGTGGTATCACACAATGGACCTCAGCGTCTGAACCATCGTCTTTGCCTGGACGTGCTCGTCCATTTACTTATTGTGTCCATCGATCAAAGTTGACGCAGGGTGCCAAGAAATCCAAGCAAGACGATGAGGAAGAGGAGGTGGAGGAGGAGCAAGACGCTATTGTAGGTACGCACAGTTTATCCGCCTTTTTTTTTTCTTTCCCTGTGTTTTTTCCTTTTTTTATCAAGCTTTTTTTTTCTTTCTGTTCTGTATTTTCGTCACACTGCATCCGGCGTACTTTCCCCTTTTACTCACCCATTTTTCTTTTTTGATTACCTTGATACTTGTAGAACATGATTTATCGAATGATCATGAGCATCGTGTTGCTACTGCTACTCCTGCTGTTGTACCTGTCAAAATATCGTCTTCATTGTCCCCCCCTCCACGTCGTGCCAAACCTAAAAAGAGTTTAGAAGGCTGGGACGACATGTCAAATCCACGTATCACCAATCAGCCTCCATTGGCGCTCCGACTGTCATTGGACATTGAACAAACGTATGGCTTGGCTCGAAACCCATCATCGTCGTTTTCCATCGCAGGTCATATCAAGGGCGACGGTGAATCGGATGATCAAGTCAGTATTCATACCACTGCCACTGCGCGACCTGTTCTTGTTGCTGCTGGCTTGTCGAGCATATCGGAGTCTTTCCGAAATGGGACATCGGATCACCTGAAAGCCAATCAATCGGCTGCAGGATCTCCTGACTCGTCCACAACCACAACAACAACAACAATATCAGCAGCAGGAGCGACACCCATTATTACTACTACCACCACCACCACCATACCCAGTTCACCCACAGGTAGTCGACCGATGTCATTGATTGAACGACGACGTCGACGTAGTCCCCATATTCCTGATGATGATGCACTGTTATTGGCTTTACGAACCGCTTTCAGTTCATCTTCCATGATTCCTCCTAATGATACCAATAATTACCACCATCCCCATGAAACTGCCCCTAATCCAGTTCCATATGCGGTACAAGTACAAGAAACCACCACGTTTTCATCCACTTACCAATCACGACAGGAAGCTATGAAAGCACTGGAAGGCCAATCCAATCCGCCGCGGTCAAGGACAATGACCCCCATCGCAAGTGTGCAAGAATTAGATCAACAGCTGGGCCTGGATATCGTTGGCGAAGAAAAAGCACACTATGATGCAGTGGTTGCGCGTACCATGATGGGTCGTCGATCTTGCTCGCAGTTGGAAGAACCGCGACATCGTGTACGTGGTGATGGATCGGATCCTACCATGCTGTCGTCTCCTTTTCATTCACTTAAAACCCGTACTCCTTCCCTGGTCAATTTCCCATCCTCGCCAAGTTCATTGGTTTCACATTTTGATCATGATGATCCGCCTGTGCAACCAATGATGAATACCTTGCATTCTCATCCATTCAGCTAGTATACCTTGGAAAAAAAATTCTCTCCCCTTTGATAGATCGTCCGGCACACTATCAGTCTATTTATCTTTTTACCTTTTTCGTTCATCTAGCGAAATTTACATTCTCTTCTTGTCATTACAATATTTTCTCTTTTGTTGGTTTTTTATTTTCACCATCATTTTACATAAAAAGCAGAAACCCAATAAAGTATTGTGGCTAAAAACGATGAACTTGTGAATACATTCTATGTCACTCTATTATTTATTTCTATCTAATCTAACTCGAAGCGACTTGGACAAGGCCACCTTGAGCTCGATAATCTTTTACATATTGTTTGAAGCTTTCAAAGACCTCTTCAGGGGTGGTATCGCGTGAGTAGCAATCAACAAATCGACCTTGTGGATCCATTAAATAGAAAAAGATGGAGTGATCCACCAAGTAATCGTCATCTTTGCTTGCATCCGGTGGCACGCGGACATACACACGGAATGCTCGAGCCACTTGCCGGATTTCTTCCGAATCGCCGGTAAAGCCTTTCATGTCGGGGTGGAAATCCTTGACGTATTCCTTGATAATCTCGGGTGTATCACGTCGCGGATCGCAGGTAATGAACACGGGAACCAAGATATTCCCCAGTTCTTTGTCTGCCTCTGAGATGGCGAGAGCAAAAAGAGTGTGAAAAATGTTGGGATTATTTAAAATGCCGTTCAACAATTTTCACTTACTGGCTAAATCGACGACTTCGGCCATTTTATCCAATTCCTCAGGACATATATCTGGACAATGAGTGAAGCCGAAATACACCATGTAATAACGACCTTTCAATTGGTCGCTGCTAAATCGTTGGTTGGTATCTGCATCAATGAGATTAAACGGGCATCCAATGGCCGGTCGACCATACGATTGGACCGCCTGTCGCTCTCGAAAACGGCCTATTACAAGATAGAAAAAGATTAAACGGCATTTCTCATGGACCCAAGTCCAATTTTACTTACGTTCTTTCTGCACTCGTTCTTTTTCCTTTTTGAAATAGACAACGAGCCCTGCTCCGGTGGCGACGCATAATGCGGCTGATTTCCATGTTAAAGGCTACTTGCGTCCATATTTAGCAAGGTCGAATATTTACGTAGTATGACTTATCTTGCTACACTTGCCGGCTTTTTGTTTTGGGAAGCCTCTTGTTTTGCAGTTGAAAACAACCGTTTCGACAGTACCGACGTTGCCGTCGGTGCACGTGGTAAACTTTGGCAAGGTGTCCAGGCAGTGGCGCGAGAAGCCGTCGCCTAATTAAAAGAAGAAAAAAAAAAAAAGAGGTGATCAGTGTTGAAACTCGGATCCATTAGCAAGATTACGTGGACATTATACCCTGACAGTGGATCTATACATGACACGAGTGAACAAGGACATAAGACAATGGATTCAATGGAGGAGGGTATTGGAAAACCCAGGGATTTCTGCTATTTGACGACGGTTCGTTTTTTCCCCTTCGATGATTGGTCAATCATGTATCAGCACACCAAAAAAAAAAAAAAAAAATTGTCGCATTGAAAGGGCTTATCTTTTACAGATGAAATATATCAACGATGATAGGCATCATGCTATTATTATTTTCTTCCGAAATCAATAGTGAATTCGATAAAAGGGATCCAAAACGTGACAATAGCGCCAGGTTGTTTGATCATGAATGGTTGCACACGTTATTCTAATGTCATGCTTGTTTTTCTTTAAATAAGGCTATAGCAAAAATTAGTCGCAATCTTCGTATGAAATGGCACAATTATGGATAAAGGATGATGGTAGGTACCATGATATGGAATGATATTGTACGTGAACATTGGGGCGATAAGGGATTGAGGTAAAGGTGAATGGACTGAGTTGAAAATTTTTCGAGTCACAAAACGACGAAATAGTTGGGCGCTTGCACGTCTCATCCCATCGGCCCAACATTTTCCTCTTTTTTATTTTATCTTTCTGCTGGAACAAGATGGCTGATACTGACAGCAAGATTGAAAAGAAAGAACCCACCACTTCGACTGAACACATTAACCTGAAAGTGGTTGGCAGTGTATGTAAAACGATCGGTCATTGTCTTAACTTTCTGAGCTGACAGCAGCCCCATTAGGACAATAACGAGGTGTTCTTCAAAATTAAGCGTACCACCCAACTGAAGAAACTCATGGATGCCTATTGTGATCGTCAAGGCAAGAGCCCCAACTCTGTACGATTCTTGTATGACGGTAACCGTGTGCTGCCTACCCACACCCCTAACGAGGTATCGTTTTTTTTTATATGTACAAGAGTTGACGGGTGACGTGATGGCATTGGTGAACACTTACATGGTTCGGTTTTTCAATAGTTGGATATGGAGGATGGCGATACTATTGACGTGATGGTCGAACAGATTGGCGGTTTTTAAAGAACAAACCTGTTCTGTTTTGTGATGGGTGGCAATATCATTATTATTTTTCTTTTTTCCAGTCATGCCAACTGTAATTGAGCATTGGTATGCGACGAGCATGACGAGCATGTCGATTCTCTTTTTCTCCAGACGGTCATGAAATCCAAGACATTTGATTCCAATAAACCAAAAAAAGGGACACATAAACATCATATTGAAACACATTTGAGTGTATTTTTTTTTCACTATTTTTCCCAAAAGATGGTTCATTTAGCCGACGATTTTTTGGCCATTTTTTTTTTATTGCCCTTTGTGAAAAATGGGCAAAAAAAAAAAAAAATCGGGTCCACACCATTTTTCTGGGTTCTTTTTTATTTCCTCCTTTCTCTGCGTTTTTTTACTTTTTTTCTTATTGTTACCTACGCCGCTCAAGTTGGATCTTTTTATTTTTAAAGTTTCCTTTTATTGTTTATCGTTCTTCCCTTTTTTTTTCATTCACAGTAAAAAAAAACGGATATTGCTAGAGTAATGTCGAACGACATTGGTCCTGTGGAGACATCCCCACAAGATCACAGTATCCATGATGAAGAACATCACGAAGATACCACGACGATCAACTCCGCGGATGGGGCCGACCATTCGGCCTCCAGTCGATCTCCCTTATTATCGCAACCATCAACCTTATCGAGATTATCGTCGGATGAATGGCTGCCCCTTGAACAGAAACAACGCCCACGTTTAGCCTATCTACGGTCGGCATGGACTTCCCAGAATCGATCCGTTCAGAATGACAAAAACGACTACCCTTTCAGCCTTCGTCTTCCGCCATGGCAACTTCAACGCAACTGTGACGAAGAAGAAGAAGTCGCTCGTGAAGTCCACCGTCTTGTCTCAGTAGCCGTCGGTATCTGTCTCGCTTGTGCTGCCGCGGGTACCGTGCTCGTTTTTCAAAGTTCGCCTATCGACGATCGAGCCTGGATGCAATTGTCCATGCAACCATTGTTTATCGTATGGTGGGGATTGTTGACGCGGGCATGGTCCAAACGTCCTGAAAGCATTCGTCTCTTTTTAATCTGGGCACAGAACAGCGCTCTGACCATGGCCGCCGTCATCAGTGCCATTCCTCAGATGCTTAATACGCATACTCAGTCGCACTGGCTTATTGTATCGCTTGTTCTCACATGTGTATGCTTCTTTTACATTGCTCGACGTTTCGAACGAGCCAACGAACAGCAAAAGCAACGTATCAACAATCGAATCACGGAAGAACAACGCACGGCTCAGACTATGGTCGATAACATGATCAACATGTTCGCCGATCGACGTCTTGCTTTCATGAATACAGTTTCACAAGAAATTCAAGATGCCGCTCTCATGGTCATGACCACCCTGGAACAGTTTTCTCCCGCCACCATTCTCGCTAATACCCACGAACTCTTGAGCGCATGTTCCATTGCCGTCCCCATTGCCAGCATCACCGCCATCAACACCACCATCAAACAAGTGTGTCACATCAGTTCCCACTTGCAGTTGATGGCTCGTCTCCTTCGTGAAGGCATCACCGCTCCACCGCAGCACGATTTACGCAGTAACGTTCAGACGGAATTTGACACGGGTGAATTGGTTCAAACCGTCGGCGATGCGTTGGCCGGCATGGCCGCCAAACTCGATGTCAATCTTGTGATATACCATTCCGATAACGGTCTTCACCATACCAATGTACTTGGCGACGAAGATGCCGTTCGTTACGGTCTATTAAATGTGAGTCATCCATGATCATCTCTCTCCATCGGACATAGCTATTTAGTACCATTTATTGAAACGCTCGTTTGGTTATGATTTTGTTCTTATTGTTAATCTGGTTTATTTTTTTTCCTTATTAGCTTTTACGTAACATTCTGGAAGGATGCAGTCCCGGTGCATGCCTTGAATTGGGATTGAATATCGTACCTTCGGCCGAATCGCAAAAAGTCGGCATCACTTTTGAAATCACACACTCTACCTCGCGATCGTCACCTGACAGTGACAATCCTGCGCTTCTTCCCAATGCCAATTTTACAGCTCAGCTGATTCAGTACATTGGAGGATCGATCACAGTGGAAGAAATGAGTAAAAATCGAACCAAATTTGACGTGACGGTGGATATGGAAATCGGCCAAGACGATGAAGATCGCCAGCTGCTGGTGATCAAAGAACCTTCCATGGTTTTAGAGCGGCATTACACCAGTGTGAAATTCGCCAATGAGCCGACGTTGAAAGAATTGATCCTGTTCATCGAAAAATTAAAAGGTCTCAAGATGGTTCTTCATGCACCGCAACACAGCGTGTTTGCCAAACATCTGACAAGTTGTCTCGCCAGTTGGAATACGGATATCAGTCATGTTCCCGTCATGCTTACCTCGGACCCTTCCGAAGATGATATCAGCACCTCCGGTTACGGTACCACCCCAACTTCCGAAGCCAACGTCAGCATTGCCAGTGCCAACACACGAGCTAGTAACAACCGCGATCCCACCGCCGCATCGACGCCCTTGTTGGCTCCCGAACCGCATCCTGCACCTACCAGTCGATCTGTGAACACGCCGTCGGTGCCTTCTCCGGCCATTGAAGAAGAGCATTTGCACTCGCTTCCACCCGCTTTTATTCTTATCGACGACGATATCCCCACCTTGGAACGCAAATTGCGCGAATTTCACACTCAACCACCTGCTTCGGCGCCTTTCCTCCAAAGTCATCAACATGCTCGACGTCACAAACTCAACAAGGCCGGCGCACCTTATCAAAACTTTTTCCATCATGGAACCACGGCCATCATTCACTTTACTTCCTTGGCCAACTACAAGCGGGTGCGTGATACCGTTCAATGGTTCTCGGTGGCTCCCGGTTCCCGGCCTTTCTCCATGCCCCGCATTGTCGTAGTACCTAAACCGGCCGGTCCTCGTCGTTTCTTGACTGCTTTGCACACAGCTTGGCATAATGCGGTGGTGGAACCTCACTTTTTACCGATCGCTACCTCGCCCTCTAGTCCTATGCCGCCGTCAATCGCCTTGATGTTGCAACAAGAAGCCGGCCATACCCCTCCTACACCAAGTTCAGCTCATTTGGGATCGCCCGGTTCCGAAGCGATGCATGGACGAACGACACCCAGTGAAGGATCGCAAGGCGGCGCTGGCGGTGGTGGTGGCGGTGGTGGTGTTCGTCGTCGACCCAATAGTGGCATTTACAGTCCTCCGGCGGGACTGAGTATGGAAAATGCAACCGACGGTGGCAATTACTTTTTTGATCCGGTCGCACGAACACCGGGATCGGGCAATGCGCCAGGAACCTCGGTGGGTGGTGTGAATGTGGCGCCTTCGTTTGACGCTGCGACGGCGCGATCGTCGCTGCATCGAACTCTGGTCCCAGGACGACGTCGATCTCATACCGAGTTAACTCCTCAACCATCGAACGATTATCTGACAAGTATGGCCGCTGCAGCCGCAGCCGCAGCGGCTGTGGCGGCAGGTCAAGCTGGTTCGCATCCTCCTTACGGCCCAGTGTCCCCTGGTGGGACGCCTCTTGGTCCAAGTGAAGCTTCTGCTCTTGACAATGGCGCTGCATCGACTGTCAATCTAGGTGGCAAACCAGGATTGACACCTACCAACGACGTAGGCGACAATGGTGGTCTGGAAGGAGCCGCCGTCACCGCGTCATCGATACCCGAGACATCCGGACCGTTGCGCAATCCCCCTTCGCCGTTGGCCGCGCCTTCGGCGACTGCGGCTGGTACCAATGCATCGACAGGGTCGGCCGATGCGACTCCATCGGAAAGCAAAAAACCGGCTCGTACCATGTCTCACTTTAAGCTGAACAAGAAAAAGAAGAGGGAAAAGAATAGTGCGTTTGCAAATGTGGCCAGTCCACCCATCAACGTCCTCATTGTCGAAGGTAAGGGCAAAAAAATGCAAAAGTCTCTTGATGTTATTCAATTATCTCAATGGCTTTCATTTTTTTTTATACAGATAATATGATCAATCAAGCGATTTTATCAACGTGGATGAAGAAGCACAAGATTAAGTTTTCGGTAGCGAGCAATGGTCAGGAAGCCGTAGAGAAATGGAAGGGTGGAGGATTCCACTTGGTGCTGGTAAGCATAATGGCTTGGCTTTGGTGGACGAATGGGACATTTGATTTCTAAAGACATTATAAAATCTAGATGGATATTCAATTGCCTATTATGAATGGTATCGAGGCGACCAAGTTGATTCGCGCGATTGAAAAAGAGCAAAAGATTGGTGTGTTGCCCATGTCTTCTTCGTTTTTGCGCGAACAGCAATCGAATGCGGCGGCGGTGGCTGCGGCAGTGACGGATAATCTATCGACAGAAACGATGTTGCCTGCGGATCTGCCAAAGAGCAACGAAGAACTTCCTCCTTCGACGTTCCGATCGCCGGTGATTATTGTGGCGTTGACAGCGTCTTCCCTGGAATCAGATCGACACGCGGCGTTGGCGGCGGGATGCAATGATTTCCTTACGAAACCTGTGAGCTTGGAGTGGTTGGAGAAGAAGATCATCGAATGGGGTTGTATGCAAGCGTTGATTGATTTCGAAGGATGGCGACGATGGAAGCGATCGACTGACTCAGATCAAAAACCGAGCAAGAAAGAAGATACGGTGGTAGAAGAAGCCAAACAACAGTTGGAAAACGAAAAGAAACGGATTGAAGAAATCGGAAAAAATGCATTACAAACTCGCAAAGGCATTGTATTGCCTGGAGCGGTGGGATTATCGAAATCAAGACGGTATTCGACCATGGAACATAAATCGGCGGGAGGCTCACGCAAAGGACAATTAATGAAGAGTGAATCTGATACCAGTCTACATCAACTTCGATCGCGTACTTCAACCAAGGATGAAAATAATTCTAGTCCATTAAAAGAAGACGAGTAAAAAAAAAAAATAGCCACGAAAGGGCCCTCGCATGGCAAACCTCATTCCTTGTAGATATACTACCCTTTGTTTTTCTTCCTCTCCCAATCTTCTTTTTTCCTAACCCTCATCAACAAAAACAAAAAAAAAAAGACCCACGAAAAGCCTTCGATTTAACAAACTGAAAAAAAAAAGGAACAACGGCCAAACCACCCCATTGGTCAGGATTTCCCATTTATTTTATTTTTTGTCCTTCATTATGTCTAGTTACAAATTGATCTTTTTTCGATGACCTTTTAGTAAAAAACCATCAGCCTCATTTCGTGTATCCTCTGTCATTTCGTATGTGCTGTTTTTCTTTTTCTTTTTTTTCTATATCAGATACATGAGACCAACGTGTGACAAGTTTTCGTAAGCAGAAAAAATGATTCGATTGCTCCATCAGAGAACAAGAACAAAAATTTGAGCATTTTCAGATGGAATGATTGGAAGCTCTGCGACTCGGAGTGACAAAAAAAGACAAAATGAATCACATATCTCTGATGGAACAAATTAGAACAGGTCACGTCACGTCAAGTCGTTGGTCTGCGCACGCATGGTATAAACGAGCTCTAAATTTTTTTATACGAGGACCTGTGATCGATAGGTTCGATATCAACTGATGATCAACCCATCATTATGTAAAAATAAAGAAACCTTCTCTTTTTTTTCTCGTGCATGCGAGATGACACTGAAACGATCAAGATTAAAAACATGGAAATTACGGCATTGATGGAATTACTGTGACTTGATTCAATTTTGATTTGACCAAGAGCGTAAAACCGACGTCCTATTGGATGAAACAATCGGACCGTGGAAAAAGTTCGAGCTTTTTGAGTGCAATAAGAATTACGGGATGCAGTTTCTCGGATAGGGAAACAAAAAAAAGACGGTTCAATGTAAAAAAGAAAAAGGGTTTTTCATGCAGATGAAAAAGATCGATCCATGAAGTGAAACCAACCGAAGCATAAGCTGCCTTTGTCGTCGCAGACCCTTGGAAACCTTCTTTTTCCTTTCAAATACAATAGAATAGAATGTTTATTTTTAAAAGTCAGTCACACATAGTAAGAACTTCTTTTTGGAACCATCGCCCTTCTTTTGCCACCCCTTCTAAAAAGAAAAACCCTCTTATCCCCGATAAGACTTGGCATAATCTTCTGTAAGCGCGTCCCCATGCAGTAAAGTCCCCCTCCCACCCCCTAGTCTCTGCTTAGTCCTTGTCCGGGGGGAATCCAAACCTTCCCCCCAAAATAAGTAAAGCGAAAAACCATGCGAAATGTTGGGATAAAGAAAAATATACACACTTGTGATTGAATATGCAACCTGGGTATCGAAAGAAAAGGCATGTTACACAATTGGCTTCTTTGTTATTCCGTTGCAGGCTTTTTTTTTTTATTATCTTTTTTTTTTTGTTTTTTGTTGACAATCACCAAGATGATTGGAGGAGTTTGAATCAAACGTGTTTTTTTTTATTCATGGCTCAGTTTAGTATGGGTGGCTTTTTTTGGTCCGCAACACAAGTCCTGTGATGGGGTTCGTTGAACAATTTTCAGAGTTCTCACCGAGCACAGACGACGTTACCTCTAGAGGGACTTTTTTTTTTTTTTCTTTTTAGATTGATTGGGGGGTGCTTCATTTTGTGTATCGGCCAAGGTCGGACCGGACTTGCTTTATGACATGACAAATGGCGGAATCCAAAACATCACCAATCAATGACTGACAAGTCACAATTCGGACTTGCTTGCAGCTAAACAGCACCAATTCCATCAATGAAATCAAAGATCGTCGATAATAGTGTCACACAATCCTACTTTCAGTTCCACGTGCCCGATCCACTGGGTTACCCTAGAAGCAGTAGGTTTTTTTTTGGGATTTTACGTTTTTTTTTTTCACACCCCCCTAATTTTGCAACAAAACATTTTAGCCGGTTTTTTTTTTCCCTTTCCGTCTACTATATAAACTACCCATTTTTTTTTCTTTTTTCTTTTTAGGAATTATCTTCCAAAGCCTTCAAAAAAACCCAATCAACGAAAAAAAAACACTCACACTCAGCCACTATGACTGCGATTTCTAATCCTTCTACACCCACCGTGACTACCAATCAGGAATCTCCACTGCTAAATTTATCACATGTCACACCGAGCGTTCCGGACGTTGTGGATGATGCTGAGCTATTGGCCATTCTCGGCTTACCGGCCCCGACCGCACCACTGTCCGAGTCGAACTCCTCCTCTTCCTCCACCACCACGGCTTCCATGGATCCTCCCGTTGTCCTCGATTGGGATGACATGCCTGAACTATTGGAAGAAGAAGATGACGAAAATGACAGTCATCATGCCGGTAAAAAACGATCACGCGATGACGAAGATGATTTATTTGCCACCCTGGATTTCGTCGAAGTACCTATGCCTAAAAAACCGGCCACTTCCGTCTTTGTTGACACCGATGTCAATTTAGACTCCATTCATGCACAACTGCTCAATGATCAGGATATTCGATTGGCTTTGGAGTTGATCGCTTCTTAAAAAAACCATGCAACCCATCGTTCCCTATTCGACCGACCAATTGTTTATTCACACACGATGTCCCCCGTCCTTCCCCAGCACCCCCTTGCCACCCTTTTCGTTTTTCTATATACCAGCCCAGCCGATCCAAAATGTTTGGTCTTATACATATGTAACCATCGACTTGTTGTTTTTTCTTTCTCCTTATACATACGATCTTCTTGTCACATATATTTTTCTCTCAGTTTGTACACAAAGGAAAAAATAAAAATAAAAAAAAGAACAGAGTTTAGCAAATATATTATTTGTTATGGGAAATGATTCATTTTTGTACAATATCAACCCTCATGGTAGGATGATGTGGGGGGTTTAAATGGAGGAGAAGGAAGGAAGGACGGGGAGGAGGAGGTGTGGATGAGATTTTCTTTTTTTTTTTGAATTCGGGATCGGATGACCCTATGCAGCTATATACAACCATTCATGCCGTCGTGAACAAAGGAGAGCCTCAATATGCATGACGCCGTGCATCGATTGCACTCATATCAGGAACACCCAATTCCACCTATTTTCAGGAGAAACACCAAAAAGCAAGTCATTATTTGGTCTTTTAGAATTTCTTTCTCCCCCGATTTTCCCGCATACACATGCGTTTCAAATTAAAAAGAATCAACCAGCCTCATACCTTGCTATTCATAATGCCAGGTTCTCCCATGGAGCTTGTTTCTTCTTCTTCTTCTTTTTCTTGTTGTGCTTGTTGTTTACCGCACTGATAAAATCCGCATTTTTGCTGTGCCACGAAGCATCATTTTTTTAATTGGCAGGTTCTTTTTACGGAGCTTGCAAGATTTTTTTTTTTTTTTGTGTTTGGATTCTTACCTGTGACCAACCACATCCGCATTTCCAACAAAATCGATATCCGCAAAATAAACAATCCACTTTGTTGCATCCTTCATCCCGATTAATCATGACGTGACAATTAGGACACGATCGGCTATGCGAATTTTTTTTTTGGATAAGTCAAGTGGTTCCTTTCAGTCGCACACATCTTAAGGTACAGCTTGGCACTTACGTGTGATCTAATTTCCATTGGATGGTGGCTAATCCTTCTTCGTCACTGATCTCCATGAGCTGACAACGTAAATGATCGAGACAATTTCCCTTGTGCGAGTCACCGCCACAATGTAAGCATATGGTTTGACCGCATGTTGAACTATCATGCGGGGTGTGAGTACGTTTAACAAGATCACTTGATGTCTCGGTGAATCCAGTCCGTTTTGACTTGGCTTCCCATAAATGGCAATTTCAAAAAAAACAAAACACAAGTTTGGAAAACTTACCAAGGTTCAATAGGGAAGTTGGCAATATGCCAAAACTGAGTTTGTTTCCACGCTTCCGGTACGACTTCCAAAGCCACTAATTGCTTGGAAATGTGGGACGCTTGAGCGTACAGTTGAGGTTCATCGTGCACCAACCGACAGAGTACTGGAATAATGAGGTTGTACAAGTCCTGAACGCGTCCAATGCGGAATTTCATCCCCTTTTGGCAAGCTTGCCGAAACACCTCCTTGGCCGCCGCAAGTTTATCCTTTCCATTGTCCAACCGGGTTTCCATCTCATCCAAATCTTCCAAAATACGGTTTAAACGGCTAAAAAAAGGAAAACAATAAAAAAAAAATTAAAGTTCAATCAGTCACTTGTGTTTCTGTTTTGTTTGGTCATCGTTCTTTTTCTATTCTATTTACTTTTCAAGCGGTGTGTCTTGATTGTGCGGCGCGAGACATGGTGTGACGGCTATATCGCAAGATACACAATGACGAGCAAACGATCGGTAAGGTTGATTGAATTGCTGATACTTGTTGACAATCTTGGGTGACACATAACGACTCCACTCGCTTACAGGAATAGGATCTTTACACACTAATAAATGATGATATCAAACAACAACAATAACAACACCAAATAAAAAGAAAACCAGTTACTTGTCATCACTCACTTTCTTTTTTGTTTGCGTTTCTTTTTTTTTTTTTCCTTACCTGGACATTGAATTCTTGTGATCCCTAATCCCCACGATGCATTGACTGTTTCTTCCACGTATCTGTTGATCAATGATAAAATACATGTGTCAATGAACATTTACTGTTGTGCGGTATATATATGTATATATACTGCGAATGGTAGCTACTTTACCGGGCAAAACAATCTTTGCAGAATTGATCGCGACACGATTCGAGACAAAGAGAGTAGGTCTGATCAAGACAAATGGAGCATCGTTGAAGCCAGAAATACATGTTATTCATTTCATTATCAGACGACGGTTCTGGGTCGGGAGGATTCAATTTGTACGAAGACGAAGCCCGTTGCATGTTGGGTTTTGGACTGGACCGTTTTGGTCCAAATGTAGCATGATGGTGCGTGAGAACAAGACGATACAGCCAACCCACCACCAGTGATAACGATCGCAAAAAGATGGCCGGCATGAGCAAGGCAGGATAAAAGACGTAGAAAAAGGGTATACAGTAGCAGAACAGGATATTGGCCACATTGAATTTTTGAAATACGTCGCCTAGTTGATCGGCCGTCATGCCTGGAAACAGTCGTTCCAATGGTTCGCGAAACCAACGCATGACGAACGATTTAGGTTGATCTTGGGGTAATTCACGACGTGTCTCCCGTCCGTCCATGCTCGCAGTTGATGATGTGCGTGGTCGTGGTCGTTCGGTAAGAGACATGTAGTATCAATAAAAACGTGTTTAGATCAAGTTGGATGTAAAGTCGAAGAACAAATAAAATAGAAAAAAAAGAATGAAAAAAATCCAAAAAAACTTGTGGAGGGTTCATTTTACGGTATGGTGTGGTGGATGTCCTTGGCTCGATTTCGCATCCCGCTTAGGCATCACATGTCACTGACGAAAGCGGGCGGAGGCTCAAACTCATACGGAGCTTGTCAACCAAACACCACTCATATCTTTCGCTTGAAATCCAAAAAACATGAAATAAAATGATGGCGTGGATTAAAAGTCAGCTTATTTCAATAAATGCTTATGAAAAAGAGTCATTGTTCACTATCATCGTTATCACCAGAAAGGGGTAACGTTTGAATGCGCTTTAGAAATGCGTGAGATCATTGTGAATTTTTTTATTTTTGGGTTGGAGACATGCATAAACACTTGAAAAATAATCCATCTTCTCACACTCTGACCTTTGAGCGCTGTAATTATTTTTCCCTCACAATGATGAAACACAACACCAATAAAAAACAGCATACTGAGGAACCATTGAAACGCGGGGACCTGCATCCGTCTACTCCATTATTGCAGCCTTGACCAACACACAGTCTTCTTCATTTGGGAAATCAGCAAAACCAAATTGACCTCGTTCAACTCAAAAAAAGTCTTTTTTTTTTGTTGGATGCCCTGGCTGATATTCTCCTCGTTATCTCCGTTACCAAAGACGAATGTAATAGCACATAAAAGACAAAAAAGTCATCTTGGAGCAGCCTGCAATGAAAAAGAATTTTAGGAGTCGGCCACAAAATAAGAATACTCATCATGTATCCTTGACAGCAAACATCGTCATTCATGGAGACTCGTCTTGTTTTGTCTCTTTTTTTTTGTCGTACAAGAAGCGTCACTTGATGCGAACCTAATGCATGACGAATTCACTGCTCCTTTTTGCACAAAATTAAAATATTTATTTGTGGGGAATGATATTACAGAAACAAAAAAGGACGAACCAAAACGAAAAACCAATAGACAGAGAATCGTAGATGACATGCATGAACCGTCATCGAGCACAAAACCTTCCAGAAGATCCATCTCTCCAAACATGCAGTAGTAAGGCACAAAAAGGTACGAAAGGTACAAATGGCATCACTACTTATTTTACTTTACCAATCCCCTGCATAACAAAAAAAAAAAAAAAGTCTCTTCCCCTTGGATGGACGAGATACTCTTTGGGATAACCCTGCTCCATCCATACGGGCAAGTTTATATGAACGAAAAACGAACGAATTAGTGAAAAAACCTGTGAACAAGAAAGAACTGGTTATGTGGGCAATAAGAAGGTTTGTGATAACAGGCCAGGCAGGGGAGCCGTGACCGATGGATTATCAACACCGACCTATTTTCTCCAACCAGGCAGCTTGTCGTGATCATTCGCTTATCTTTCATCCTCTTTTTTATGATTGAATAGGTGACGTTTTTTACAACAATATCATTACAATAAAGTTTCTTGTTTTTGTGATACAGATCAAAAAATTGTATACCCGGGTTGGGTTGTATGACAACGATTGAAAGCCAAAAAAAAAAAAAAAAAAACCACGACATCATCACGACATCATCTTTCATTTGTTGCTATTTTTTTTTTTCTCTTGGTAATGGGTGTCAATGGATATTTTCTCTTATCCCATCAATGCGAAACACATACACAAAATTCCCGGAAAAATAAAAATAGTAGGATCATATATGTTTTTTAATTCTATTGGCTGAGGAAGAATGCACGATATAAATGTTATATGCAAGAGTGGAAGAAAAAACAAATACGTACATTTTCCTTGTGTTATGTACATGGATAGATAATTAGAGCATAAAGAAAAATGAAAGACTTGGGAACATGGGAATGGACGCTTTTTATCATCCATGAAGAAAAGCGGTCAAGGTGGAATAAATAAAAAAATAATATACAAGAAGTGAGATACGGAAAAAGTGGCAAACGACAAGAAATGTTTAAATGAAACCATTCAGGGCCATGCTGATAGGGATTTGTTGATAATGTGGCAGATAAGTCTGCGGTAACGGCTGTGGAAAAGGCGGTGGGGCCGGCATCATTTGCTGATGTCGCATTGCCTCTTCGGCGGCTTTTCTAGCCGCTTCCCGCTCCTTCTTTTGACGACGCCATTCTTTTCGCATTTCCTTGAACTCGGAAGGATGACGTTTGGGGCCCTTGTGAAAAAAATAAAAATAAAACATCAGTCAAAAGAACAAATATATCAATCAATAAAAAGAAAACAACAATGCTTACGTGTTTCTGCATGCTGATGTGTGCATTCAAGTGATTCAGAGTACCATACGATTTCGCGCAGTTGGGATATTTGCAGTGATACAAGCGCTCGATTTCATCATAACGCCTGCGCGGTCGCTTTCGTGGATGTGAACCAGGAATGGCCACAAAGGAATAAATTTTATCAGAGGCTGAACTTGATTCCGATGCTCGTCGCATACGACCGGCTTCGTTGATACCGTGGTGATAGTTACTGTGGTTGTCCTTACTCATCATTGGATTGGGTGCCGTCACCATACCGGGAATGTGGCCTGCTCCTGTCGGGTACATTGTCGCGTCCAAGGGAACCATGGTGGGAGGATAGGGCTGGTTATTCATCAACATCGGCAGAGAGGCTGTCGTAGGGAAAAAGTCGGTCCCCGTGGCCGCTGCAACAAAAGCAGCTTCCGCTTGAGCTTGTTCATTGGCATCGATGGTCAACTCGTTAGGCACCACAGTCGGTGCAGGTTGCGTGAGCAGTGCAGCAGCAGCAGCCGAAGAAGAAGATGTGGCGGGTTGACTAAGACCAGCATAGTCATTGTTGTGGCTGAAAAAGAGCGACGGCGGTTGTACCTGAGGTTGCGATACCATAGCCATGGCCGCTGTAGCCGCTGCTACCGCTGCGACAGTGTCCGCGGCTGGAGCGTTGGCGTTGGTAGTGGTGGTGGCGGCCGGATGATTGGAAAGCAACTGGGATTTGGATTGTTCGTTGGTTAAAAGCTGGGTCAATGAAGGAAGAGGCGCAGTTGGATCGATGGAAGCCGGTTGATTTAATAACGAGCATTCTGACAAAGGTTTAACTGGTTTCTGCTTCAGATTGAAATACGACTCTTCGGAATCTCCCATGATGAAATGAACGGAAATAAGGGGACAGTAAGAAAGAGAGGCCTTTTTTTCTTCGATTGTTTGACTGAACAAAGGAGTAACTGGAAGAAAAAAGAAAGAGAAACTGATTTTCTGCAAAACAAAAATCCGTCAATTTAAGGAACCAAAAAAGCCAAGGATATATAAAAAAAAAAAAAACCAGAGTCCAGTGTCAATGGCCAAAAAAAAAATTGATTTGCGGAGCAAGAAAATTCAAACCGGAACAACGAATCGGGAATTGCCATGACGTCAATGACACTGTTACACCGCCTCCTTTTTTGGTTTAATGCCGTTCAAATTAGGTTTGCCTCGCATTTCACAACAGGACATCTCATAAACGAGATGAACGCATATGCTTGAAGTCTACCCAATCGGAGATTCCCATTTCACATATGACGAAGTCAATGACGACGCTCCAAGTATATTGGCCGTTCCCATCGGACATCCATCCAACCTCTTTTTTCTTCATCGGGGAGTAATTACCAGTCATCAAAAGCAAAAAGAAACATCAACAGGAGTAAGGAAAGATGGATGAATGCAGTGCTTCATGAAAAAAGAAAAAAGAAAGTGGGGCTTCATTTCTCTGGCATGAGTTGAATGAAACTGAAACATATTACCTTATTACTTGTTGGACGAGAAGGGAAGATCGACGGCCAAGAAGTTCATGAATAAATCTCCGCCCAAATTAGATTTCGACGGAGATCATGAAGAGGCATGGGCGCCCCATCACTCTCAACGCCTTTTCTTTCACTCGTTCATATCAAATTCAAAGTCACCTCACGGATCGCCCATAAAAACATTACGAATAAGCATTTTTAAAAAGGTAACAGAAAAAAAAATATTACACCTCAGCTACATGACCCCTATCCTGCGTTTCTTTGGGGAGGTGGAGTTGAATTTTCTCTTTTTTTTTTTTTTTTTATTCAGGGAAGACGTTGAAAATCACATAACCTTGAACCTTAAAAAGTGAAATGTCACTAAGTACCAACTTTCCAAGGTTATTGTCACCCTTTCATACTGATTTCTCGGTTGTGATCTTTTCCAAAAAAAAAAAAGTCAAACAACGGGATGCTTTATCTTTTTGATAATAAACACAAGCTTTGCAGGAATTGACAAAGCGATGACGCATCTTCCGCTTTTCGGCGCCCTTTGAATTGAAACAATCTCATAATTATTGCGCACGGCAACCATCCAACCTTTCTATCGCATAAAATATAATCCCTTTTTGCTGTAGCCAAACAACTTTATGTGGGTAAAAAAGACGTTGTTTGCTGGTTACTGTTCATGATGAATTTTCGCTTTTTTTTTGTCTTTTCATTTATCTACATCTTGTCAGATATGCGTAACCGAGGTTCCGCGGTATCGGCTGGAACGACAGTGACTGCATCGAGCGCTTGAAAAACAATCATATTAAAAATTGCAGCAATCAAATCATCATTACGAAAGCATTTCATTGTGTTTTTTCATATCCGTATCTACTTTATTTACCGCCTTTTATGTTTACTATGACGCTCGATAAATAACTTTCAATAATAGCAAAGAGTGCTCTAAATATACACAGAACATAACTTGCTGCTCGTTGACGTCAGATGGGACTTTTCTGCGCCGGTAAACATACTGATCAACGCGTTGACACTCCCCTGACCTTATCTAGTCAATCAGTATCACCAAAATTCCAAACGCACCCTTTTTGGCGGTCTGATACAGCCATCATGCTTAAACCCTATCGTTTTGCTCAACTAATATTGTAATGCGTACACCAACAATGAATGAAAATCACCCTTTTTTATTTATTTATTTGGAACAAGATACAATAGTTAGCCTTACTTTATCATATCTGCGTTGCTATATATTTGACAGCTTTCTCTTATATTATGATAGGCGACGCACTTTCAAAACTATGTAGTTTCATGTGAGTCATTTCATACATGTAAAAAGATATCTGGTAGATCTTGTCGATCCTATTGAGCTTTAAACTTTTTACATATGCTTGCATACAGGAAGACCGTGGTGGGGCATGTGCCATCATTATCACGTAATCAATACCAATGACAGAGCGTCATATCCTTGGGTTTGTTGTTTTTGTGCTTCAGTGGAACGACGTATGACTGACTTCAGATCAATTCAGTAACGAAAGATTGTATCGTTACAGCACCCCAATTTTTTTTCTCCCATGACAACTGAAAATGATCCGTCTTAACCGCAGATTTTCCAGCCAGCGATTTTCAAACCTCCCTTTTTTCATGGAAAATGAGGAATATCTGTCTTCAAAAATTAAGCCAAAAGCACAAATATTCAAAAGCATGCACACTAGATACAGAGGTTGAAGATGCAGAACGATTATTCGGAAAACATACAAATATTGTTCCCCAATTTTACAATATTCAAACTGATGGTTGGATCGGTCAATTTTGATCGTAGATCAAAAAGATTCATAAGAACGCATTATCTTCTGATCATCTTCAACAAAAGTTCTTTGTCTCGCAAGTATTCTATTGAATCTGACGCGTCAAAGCACGATATTTGCTATTCATTTGATGATCTCCAGTTACTAGACCTCGTATAAAAGAAAGAGTTGGGTTGACCTATATTCTAGACTTTTTCAATAATAGCGTAGCACGGAGAATCACGATTGATTAGATTTAGTTTATTCTAAAAAAAAGTTACCGGGGCAGTTCCTTTTCTTTGGCAAGTTAAACAAGCAGTAACGACTGATCAACATGTTATTGAATACATGGACTGACGTTGAAATTGTTGCGTTGGCAAACAGGCTTATTGCGGCAGATTTCACTACAAAAGTGTCTATCATACTATAAAGCGAAAAACGGAGAAGATCGGCATCCGTAAACTGCAAAAATGCAAACACCCACGCCAATTCACCTTCATAAATTCGCTCCTACCACATCATCAGGCGATCTGGCAGCATGATTACTTTAACGTCCTCATTTTCACAACCAAATACTATAGAGCTATATCTCAATCTACATTTGGGACGCCAATAGGCGAAACGACGTCTACTGTGTATCACGAATCCAAACAGCACCAAACCCAATAGCTTGTTTTGGTTTGAATTCTATTTCCCACTATGCTCAAACATCCTGTATCTGATCAACGGCTAGCAGGACGCCAAGTGTTGCCACCCTAAATAACTTTTTTTTTTTTTAAAAAAATTGTTCGGGTGGTCCAGAACCAGCGGATTCGCTTGGCTTTTTTCTGTATTTTTTTGAAAGCTATTAGCAATCGACGTTGAGCCAAAGTTTCAGGATGCATAAAAACTCAATCTACTTGTCGCTTCATTTGGACTTGAGCTCTTCTGTGAGCTTTAATAAACTTATGTGCGTGGCTTGAACTCAAAAGCCCGTTGGTAAGCATTGCCACTGGCTTGGTTTCATAGTAGACTCGAAAACTCCGCCGACATCTCACTGGGAAGGGGGTGTTCGTTTTCCCGCCTGTGCATCGTCGGAACCTCGACAAACAGACTGTTATTTGTTCTTTACATGTAAGGTAAGGAAAGAGAGGATCCAATGTTGCGTAAAGCGGCGGGTTCCTTTTTTTTTTTTTTTTTTTTTGGCAATGTTACGCCAACATGGTCAGGAAAGAAAAAAAAAAGCGGTCGCTGCGGTAAATGTCGGGGCTTCAATCGAACTCACCTGGGAATACTTAAAAAGGTATACGAACGTGCTCCAAAGTTTATTTGGTGAACATCATGAATGGTATCTCAAAAGTTATATATGAGGGCAGCAAGTTGAACAATTTTTAATTTACTGTCGATCTTTCCTTTCCTCTTCTTTCCAATTTGTATTTCTTTTTTTTTTTTTGGTCCCTTCAATGGGGTGACAAGAAAAAAGAGAAAACTCAACGCCATAGCCACTGAGCTCAAATGGTGCTCTTTTTCTCTTTTCGGCAATGCGGACCCATGAAAAAAAAAATTTTTTTCATTAAAGTATCCGTTATTTTTCTCTGAAATCCAAGAAAAGAAAAACCATTGGTTCAGTTTATTTTCCCATCCTGTGGACAAATGCCCACCACCTCAAGTTTGCCCATCCAATCGCATGGCAGGATATCACCCTATCTGGCATTGGAGTGGATGCCGAATGCACGGATTTTTCTGTGTTTATTTTCTGCAATGAATTGGACGAATCGTTGAATCACTATAGTATATCAGTTCGAAACAGGGGCCATGGCCCCACCATTGCTCGGAAGACGAGCGGTCATGTCTTCAAGTAATCATCCCACGGGCGATCAATCATCCCATCCCCAACCGTTTCACAGCAATAAAGAATTGGTTGGATGGGATTGACCCCCATTCAACTTACCATGTTTCATTTTTTGCATTGTCTCTCACTCCATCTCACCTCAATAACCGAGGACGGCTGGGGATTGGGTGGCCTGATGCTTCTCGATGAATGAAAGTGTGGCAACACAAAATAACGCGGAAGTTCAATTGGCATTGTTCTGCTCAGGGCCAAAGTCCGCCAAGGAACCTTGAAGTTTTGTTTATCGCGAGACTTTTTCAAACTCATCCCGGATCATGTCCACAAAATATTCTCATCTCTCTCTTGTAGGCAACTCGCTATCATGTCACAGCAAAGAAGGGAAATGAAAGTAATGTACCGGCGGATGATCCGTTCTTGAGTCAAAGATATAATGCAGGCAATATTTCCCGTCAATTGCACTAGATCTTTTTGTGTATAGTAGAAAGCCTTTTTTAATCTGCGAACAGGAACTCCGCGGTATTAACAGCACGGTCAGCTTCTTTACGCTTATCCTGTTCTGGAACTTTTTTTTCTTCTTTCATATAAATATCGTGCACCGCCATTGTTCCTTCCCGTATCTTTACTTGTTCGTCTTTCCCTTGTTTTACACTTGCGCGGGTCGCTTCAGTTGAACATCGTCGCTTTTCCTTACTTTTACTCCTTCCCTTCTTTATTAACTTTTGTGCAGAGCACCTCTTTCGATATCCGTGCGTTTATATAACTCCTGACTAAAAGAAATGCAATTCCTTTCTCTTATTCTCGCCGTTGTTGCCTGCTTCATTTTGGCCACCGAGGCTTCCCTTCACTCCTCCAACGCCGACCGTCATATGTCTCGTGCCGAACGAACCGTGCTGTCCAAACGATCAACTTATCATGGCAAAGCTACCTGGTTCGTCCCTTCCAAGGAAGGTGGCTCCGATGGCGCTTGCGGTAAACACGAAGATGATGATGCTCTTATTGTTGCCTTGGTAAGCATTTCACTTTTTTCTTTTTTCCAAAAATTGACGAACAGACGCTTCATTCCTTTGTTCTTGTTTATTAATGCACGATTTCCTTCATGTTTAGAACCATCCTCAATATGGTGACATGTCTTCCAAGAGCAAATGGTGTGGTAAAAAGATCAAGATTTCCGCCAACGGCAAACACGTTACTGCTACCGTGAACGATGCTTGTCCGGAATGCAAGCACGGCGATCTTGATTTGACCCCCGTTCTTTTCGAAAAGTTGGCCGATCTCGATAAAGGCATCATCAAGATTTCCTGGACTGAAATCTAAAAAATTCTTTGTTCGTTTTTTTTTTGTCATTTCAGCCACTCTTTATAACTAACCAAATAAATTGTCATACCTATCCCTTTTTTTTCGTTCTTTTCTTTTCCTTTTTCCAACCAAACGGGTAGTCTCATGCAAAAACATGGCAGATATTTTTTATGCGCTGCCTAGAACCGACGACATCGCGGCAGCGATAGAAAAACGGGGAAGCCGTTTTGGGAGTTGACAGCAAACAATTTTTTTTCTTACCATCGGTTGCCTTGGCATATTCGGGTGTTCGTCCTACAAGGACCTCGGTCCGATGATGGAACATGTCATTGTGTGCTTGGACGATCGCTTTCTAATGGCTATTTTTGGCGGTATTGCCCTTTACAGGAATTGATGGTTGCGCAATATACGTCGCACACGTAATAAAAAAGTAACATGGTGTATTTTTCATGCGCGACAGTGTATACAGTACATGTACACCGTCGATGGTATGGCTAAGCGCACAGTGTGTATGTATTGACAAAAGTAAGAGAGGATATTCAAGAAGCAAGGAACTGAGAGTTAGCGAAAAAGCAGCCTATCACAGTGATTGCGATTTCACTGGTTAGCTTTGTCAAACCGTGCACGGAAAATGATTAGAATGAATTACATTATCCAATCACAGGCGGACTTTGCTTGTGGTTGATGATGGCATCAAGGTCTGGATTTTTGGGTGAATTCTTAATTGGGATTGACAGCATGGAGATTCCCGGTTCGTCATGAATTTCCCAGCTTGGGAACATGCAATAGATGTGGAGAATTAAAAAAGTCAACTAGATCCTCTTGAAAAAAACATCCCCTTACCTCTTTGATGATACCCCTTGCCCCGAAGTTTTCCCTTGTTTTCTTTTCTGTTTTGTTGTTGTTGTTGCTGGTCAATCCGAATGGTACTTAATAGCTCGCTCAATTGACTTTTTCCTTTCTTCTTTCCTTCAATTTTTTTTTCTCGTCTCCTCTTGTATTTTTCATTGATTGGAATTTCCCATCACATTAAACAAAAAAAAAATACAATGTTGGTTCGATCTTTATTGGTGATCTTGATCTGGTGTGCGGTAGCCACCGATGTGTTGGGCCGACCCGTTGTCAAACGTGATGTCGATGATTTTGTCAAGACCGTCGCTCACGGCTTATATAAAGGCCACGGCACCTTTTTTCATCCGGCGACAGAAGGTGGCAACATCGGTAAGTCCCTCTCCTTTTTTCACGGCTGTCAAATGGCCGTTTTTTGACATGCGTACCCTTCAGGATCTTGCGGTCACAAGGAAGATGACAACAGCGCGTATTGTGCCTTGGTAAGCTATTCAAACCGTATATTTCAATAAGCAATTGGGTTCATTTATCTCACAGAAAACCATTTTAATGCAAATAGAATGCCATTCAGTACGGTGACACCGGTAGTCACAGTGATTGGTGCAACAAGAAACTGAAGATCAAGTACGGAGATAAAACTACTTCGTGTATCATTGCGGATGCATGTCCAGACTGCAAACCAAGTAAGTACCCCTCTCTATCCTGCATTAAAACTTTTTTCGTTGGTCGAATATTTTTTATTTCGCCACAGAGAACAAAAAAAAATAGTAAACAAAAAAGCGTATAGATTCCCTTGACATGACTCCAAAGGTCTTTTCACAGCTCGCGGATTTCAAGGAAGGCGTCATCCCCATCGAATGGTGCATTGAAGGTGCCAAAGACTGTTAATCCCCCGGCGCCCCCATCGAATCATGGATCTCATCTAGTTTCATGATATATAAAAACGAAATCTTTATCTATTTGTATTACTTTATTCCATTCATTCAAACACCATTCGCAGCCGCTGCAAACAATGCACGTCAATGTCGAGCTTTTTTTTTTCTTTGTTCCGAATTCTAATTTTCTATAAACTAGCCTATTCGTCTATACTGTACTTTTTGGCAGTTTTCATGTAATAAAAATGATTATGAGTTTAAATTTATTGGTTGAGATAATAGTGATGATAGCGTACGGCGTAAATGTCAAAGAATTTCAGCTAAGTATAGGCAGAAACTAGGGAAGAAGAAGAAGAAGAAAAAATCCCATTTCCAGGTTAGGTACCGGTTATGCAATGCAAATCGGATCATACTTACATTGCCGATGATGATGCTTGGCAAATCAAAGATATCCCGCTTAATTGTGAAGCAGAATGTACAAGGGACCAGTTTGTGTTGTGGCGTTTTCAGGATACACGACGTCATGGTGGAATGGTCTGTATTATCGAATGCATGTTTGCCAAATTTTTCCCAGTACTCCACAGCCGATTGACTATCCATCAACTACTTGGTTTTTAGTATTGTTTCCATGATCCTTTTTTTTTTTTTATACTCGACACGATGAAGTTGTTACAAATTCTTACCTCGTAAATATATGATTTCTTGCTAAATAGCATATCCTTTGTCCACTGGGTTAACAGCGAAAATTCTTTCCCGACAAGACAGATTTCCCCCGTTCGTCGCCATATGACCGTCGGAGTACCTGAAAAGCTGACCAGCTTCTCATATTCCTAAATCACAAAAATGCATGTCTCACTGTTATTATTCTTTGTCCGGTTCACCGATTCAAGCTCTAAAAGGCAACAGATTCTTTTTTTTTTCTTACCAGCAATGTCCGCTGAATACATTTTTCCATAAAGATCAAATCTTCCTCTGTCAAGTTCATGATCAATGCTAGGAACGACGGTCGGAACATTGCCAATGCACGACTGATGCGTGTCAGATCTTCCTTTCCCATTCTACATGACCCTCAATGAGTCAAAAAACCATGCTCTCACCGAATTCGTGGCTAGTGTATCCACTGCTTACTTTGATTGCACATATTGAATCAAATAATGGAATCCTTCGGCGTAATTGAACGGTCGTTGAACGCTGTTGTAAACGGCTTCGGGGGTATTGCCACTATTGGGTCTCCTTCGACGATTGGCCGTGGAAGAAAGGCTTTCGCGAGACGGTTTGGCGATGGAAGATGTGGAAGCAGGTGATATGGCGCATGGAGTGGGAGGTGTGGGCGGTAAGGTCGGTGATGATTTCTTGGGAACTGGGTTTGATTTCACCAGGTTGCCGCACGGGAAAAGGTTGACGGCTGCTGCAGCAAATGAGGCATTGGACGATGCAAGTAAGGAAGAAAGGAAATTGGTGGTATTCTCGGAAATAGCGTCGCTAAATCCGGGATATGAACTGTAATGGTTGTTGCTGTTATTGTTGTTACTGTTTACGTTATTGTTTGGCAAGGGTGGTCGTCCGTTGTCACTGAGATCCAACATGTTTCCAAGGATGCCATATTCCAGACCCGCGGTCTGGGAATTAAATCCAATGTCTGTCAACGGAAAGTTGAATAGTTGAGAGTGGGTCAAGAAATCGGCATCTGTAAAAAAAAAAAAAAAAAAAAAAACTGGATTTAAGCTTTTTTTTTTTTCTTTTCATCATGCAAATTTCCATGGCAATATCATCAACAACTTACCTAGACTTTGCTGTAAATCATCATCGGCTGTAGACAACAGGAAACAATGAAGATATGTAAAAGAATATTTGGACAAAACAATGGCACGGTTAGTAAATTGGCCCTTTTTTGTTTTCGGTTCCCCCGCTTTTTGTGTATTTGTCTTACACTGTTTTGCAATATCGCCGGTACATTTTTGCTTTTTATGGGAACCAGCGTCGATGCATGTTGTTCCCAAGTCACGCTTGACACAGCCCTGACAAGGCCGACCTAAATACGGTGTGAATAACTTGGTACAAAAAATAGTGTAAGCAAAGCAAGAATCAATTACCTCCGTCGCATTTGAGTTGAGCCTGATTGGATAGTCGAATGTCGAAAAGAAAATAAGGAAAAAGCAAAGAAAAAGATGAGTCATGAGGCGATCGGACAAGTCTATATTGTATGTACTTTTTGGCAATGGGAACATGGCGGGTTTGATTTGGGCCGTTTATTAGTGCCGATTTCAAGGGTATCCAGCGATAAAAATCTGTCAAAGCCAATGTTACTAGCCGTAACTCCTTGAGACATGCTAAAGGGGATATAGAAAAAGGATGCAAAAAGTGGAGAGAAAAGAAAAAAGAGTGCCTAGACCATGTGTGTGAAAAGTCAAGACCAACTGTTCACTGGGATGGAAAGCACATGACGCACATGGATAATCCACTCATCATCCAATTTTCCCCTTCTTTCCCATCACCGAATTTCTCCCCCTCTTTCAGTCGCGCTTGTACCACCATCAATTTCCCAGAACCAACTCATCTATGAATGAAACCAGGCCTACTCTGTTTTTAGATCTTACAACTACCCATCCCAATCTTTGGAGTTTCACTCCAAACCGGTCAGGGATCGACCACACATGGTGCATGGCGCTCTATTGTTTATTTACACTGCTTCTTCAGAAAAAAAATGGTTCCAGCATCAAACAATACCCCACCCGCGGTCCACCAGAATAGAATAAACCCCGCCCCTCGAGATAGTGAGATAGTGGGAATGGCTTGACCGGTCCAACAAAAAGGTTTGTCTAGATAAACGAATCTATCCAATAGCCGTGCTTTGATCTTATGAATGTGGATGAAACAATAAAGGGGCCTATTTCAACCGCACTTTACAAAATCATATAATGTCAGATGAGACTGGTTGGACCAGCCCCAAATTTTTTGGATCAAAATGGCGGAAAGAGGGCCATCAACATATTTTTGGATCAATGAGAAAATATTGGATCAGAGCCAAGAGATGTTGAATCAAAGAATATCTAAGGATATTTCTCCTTATGAAGCGAGTTTTTCTCGAAACGATTGGGCATGAAGAATCCACCGTCGGCAATTCTCAATGGTAATCTTGTTTGCCGACTCAATGATGCGATCAGAGAGATGGTCATTATCTATGTTCCTGAAGGGATCCTGGTGCACACTTTACTTAAGCTTCACGTACCGTTCTTCGATTGACTTTAGAAAGGCGAGGTAAGATAACAAAAGAAAGGAGCATTATATCCCTCTCTTTAAACTGTTTCTCTCACAAATGATTGCTGGTGGATCCTGCTGTTGTCAAGAACAAGATACTTGCCCTGCATTCCGTTTATATCAAGAGTATCTACAAAGCAAGGTATATGGTTGCTAAAGGACCGCGCTGTAAATGACAATGAACTTTCCTCCCTCGTCCCACTGCAGGCAAAATCAAATTAACCATATATGAGCCTGAATCTTTATTAACTAACAAGCCGTACACCCGCTGTGTAATGAATGCCGCCTGCCACCGGAGGCCGCCCTCTTACATTGAGCGACTTTCGTCAGACAAAAAGCCTAACGCATACACGGCATAACCTGGGCGAGAACTCTTGACAGACTTTGGTATATTAATGACAACCTTATGGCAATACCATGCAACGTGAGTTGTTTCTGAACACGCGCAAAGCAGCACTGATTGACCCCCTCAGTTCCATCCCGCCCAGGCTATGATAGATCTAGAAAGATGTGTGGGTATGTTGGGTATTTAAAAAAATGAGTTAGTAAGCTCTTTGATTGATTCAAATTTCGTCAAGATATTTTACCTTTGTTATTTGAGTTTTCAATAGCCATTTGATCGCTTGACATGACTTGAATTATATTACACTGAAAATTTTTTGAATTAGTATATGTCCATTACATCATAGCAAAGGAAAAGAAATTGGACTTGCCTTTGAACCAAATGGTGTACCGGAAAAAAAAAGATGAATACGGACCACAGGTAAGCTTCTTCGATGCGGACAATAAAATTACTTCCAGGGACAGTTAAGCAATGGATCGGTGGCGTCAGCTTGAGCAGGCAAGAAATATTGACGTGGCCAGAAGTGGCGGTAATTTCGAGCTGGATTCCAGATATTGAGGGTTTCCCAAATGAAAAGAAAAGAAAAACATAAAAAGTACATGATGATAAAAAAAAAACAATGGTCGCGTCAGTAAAAACCTCCTAAAAAACCCTGTGGGGAAAAAAAGAGGATAAGACTGCGAAAAGAATATGTACATGAAATATAAAATACAAAATACAATAATCGGGAAGACATCTCGAATACCATATCATGAGAAGCAATCCAAAGGAGAGGAACATGAAGAGGACGCGTAAGCGTTTTCCGATGAAAAAGGGAGTCCCACCATTGCGATGGACTTTGACGTCATCCAGTTTCGCCAGATGGATGGATGGGTGGCGAGAGAAAGTCAAGTTGTTAGTATCCAGAACTTGTCAGGCGAAAAGAAAACGGAGAAAACCGGAAGCTAAAAGAAGGATGGAAAAAAAAGAGAGGTAAGTCTGTTATTGCCGGAGCAAAATCGATGGTAGACCACTCGACGCTTACCTTTGAGGATGGTAGTCGATTTAACCAAGTTAGATACACGGGATAAGAATGGTCTGGATGATGGATGCGGATGGGATCTTGATACAATGATAGTGAGGGTTTATCAAGCAAACAGAAAGAGAGAGAGAAAATCAAAAGAAGAAAGATAAGATTGAAGTCAAAAATATATGGTTTTCCATGGATGAAACAATAAACCCCACTGATGCATGAATTCATAGATCGAAGCACGTCTGCTTATGTATTATTTTCGATTCATTGAAAATTGAAAGAGAATGAAAGGACATATACGTATAACTGACAAAAAAAACAAATTAATGATGCTACAGAAGAACGCCGGTCGTATCATCAACCACTTTTCTTCAAAAAGAGCTCTACTCACATTTTTATTCGAAAGACGACGATGCTCTGTTTGGCCATAAATGGCGCAAGCGGCATCTTGCTGCTAATTGTTTCGCCTATTATTGTGAAAGTGGGCAGCGAGGCATGGCTGAAAGATAAAAAAAAGAGATTTAACAGGCCCTGATAACTTAGTGTAGATCATGTGATTTACAAATCGCTTATTTCCCAAAGATTTTAGTTATGTAGACTAGTAGCGCGTGTTGATCTTAAAGATCACAAAGTTCTGCTCTTTCGGTCTATAGTTTGTTGTCACTCTGAGGGGAGTGGGAATAGTAGCTGATTAAAATGTGTTTGGAATGGGGTGCTCCATTTGCAATATTCAGAACTTCGCACTCGAATTTGTGTATCCAAAGGTTTCGCTTGATGGTGTTCTTTTAACTCTTAACAAGCCGTACACCCGCTGTGCAATGGATGCCGCCTGCCACCGGAGGCCGCCCTCTTACATTGAGCGACTTTCGTCAGACAAAAAGCCTAACGCATACACGGCATAACCTGGACGAGAACTCTTGACGGAACTTCGGTATATTAATGACAACCTTATGGCAATACCATGCGTCGTGATTTGTTTCTGAACACGCGCAAAGCAGCACTGGTTCCCCCCCTCAGTTCCATCCCGCCCAGGCTATGATAGATCTACAAAGATGTGTGGGTATGTTGGGTATTTAAAAAAAATGAGTTAGTAAGCTCTTTGATTGATTCAAATTTTCGTCAAGATATTTTACCTTTGTTATTTGAGTTTTCAATAGCCATTGATCGCTTGACACGACTTGGGTTATATGACATTGAAAAAAAGTTTGAATTAGTATACGTTCATTACATCATAGCAAATGAAAAGAAATTGGACTTGCCTTTGAAGCAAATGGTGTACCGGACAAAAAAAAACGATGAATACGGACCGGCAGGTAAGCTTCTTCTTCGATGCGGAAAATAAAATTGCTTCCAGGGACAGTTAAGCGATGGATCGGTGGTGTCAGCTTGAGCAGGCAAAAAATATTGACGTGGCCAGAAGTGACGGTAATTTCGAGTTGGATTCCAGATATCGAGAAACCCCCGAATAAAAAGAAAGAAAAAGAAATAAAGTACATGATGATAAAAAAACAATGGTCGCGTCAGTAAAAACCTCCTAGAAAACCCTGTGGGAAAAAAAAGAGGAAAAGACTGCGAAAAGAATATGTACATGAAATATAAAATACAAAATACAATAATCGGGAAGACAACTCGAATACCATATGATGAGAAGCAATCCAAAGGAGAGGAACATGAAGAGGACACGTAAGCGTTGCTGATTAAAAAGAGCACACCACCGACGATGGCCTTTGGCGTCATCCGATTTCGCCAGATGGATGGATGGATGGATGGATGGCGAGAGAAAGTCAACTGTAGTATCCAGAACTTGTCAGGCGAAAAGAAAACGGAAACCGGAAGCTGGAAGAAGGATGGAAGTAAAGGAGAGGTAAGTCTGTTATTGCCGGAGCAAAATCGATGGTAGACCACTCGACGCTTACCTTTGAGGATGGTAGTCGATTTAACCAAGTTAGATACACGGGATAAGAATGGTCTGGATGATGGATGCGGATGGGATCTTGATACAATGATAGTGAGGGTTTATCAAGCAAACAGAAAGAGAGAGAGAAAATCAAAAGAAGAAAGATAAGATTGAAGTCAAAAATATATGGTTTTCCATGGATGAAACAATAGTCACCCCACTGATGCATGAATTCATAGATCGAAGCACGTCTGCTTATGTATTATTCGATTCATTGAAAATTGAAAGAGAATGAAAGGACATATACGTATAACTGACAAAAAAAAACAGATTGAATGATGCTACAGAAGAACGCCGGTCGTATCATCAACCACTTTTCTTCAAAAAGAGCTCTACTCACATTTTTATTCGAAAGACGACGATGCTCTGTTTGGCCATAAATGGCGCAAGCGGCATCTTGCTGCTAATTGTTTCGCCTATTATCGTGAAAGTGGGCAGCGAGGCATGGTTGAAAGATGAAAAAAAGGTTTAACAGGTCCTGATAACTTGGTGTAGATCATGTGATTTACAAAATCGCTAATTTTTCAAAGATTTTAATTATATAGATCTTTTGCCAATAAGCGGTTGATGTGCGCATAAATCTTGCGTATTCAATGGACGATAGAGTAGCACAGTCTCTTTTCCTCCCCGGGGGTCTTGCCCCCCCCTGACCTACCGCCACATAACGATCATTTTCTTCATCCACGAACAACAATATGTATGCAAAGTTAGGAACGGAAATAGTCAGACATCGTATAATATTAAATGGAAGAGACAAAAATAGATAACAGAAGAAATCATTACTTGGGAAAAACATAGCATAAGAATCAAAAGGAACATAAGGACAATAAGCATACAGTAAAACATAAGGGTGAAGAATAACTTGAAAAAACATAACTCTTAATCTTTTGTCAATAAGCGGTTGATGTGCGCATAAATCTTGCGTATTCAATGGACGACAGAGTAGCACAGTCTCTTTTCCTCCCCGGGGGTCTTGCCCCCCCCTGACCTACCGCCACATAACGATCATTTTCTTCATCCACGAACAACAATATGTATGCAAAGTTAGGAACGGAAATAGTCAGACATCGTATAATATTAAATGGAAGAGACAAAAATAGATAACAGAAGAAATCATTACTTGGAAAAAACATAGCATAAGAATTAAAAGGAACATAAGGACAATAAGCATACAGTAAAACATAAGGGTGAAGAATAACTTGAAAAAACATAGCAAAGGATGAAGGCAAAGGAGCATAAGGACAAAATACATACAGTAAAATATAAAGGAATAATAAAAACAACAACATAAGGGTAAAGACATATAATATCAAATGAGGAAACAAAATAGAACATCGCATAGTGCGCGAATGATTCAAGGATATCCGTCTCAACGATCCACCTGCTCGCTCACAAATACTTCCTTGTACACAATGTTCTTAGTGTAAGCTCCAGTCGATCGATCACTCGCGTCACGGACAATCATGTTTTTATTGCCGACGGCCTGCGCACGCGCGACATAGCAACATAAAGTTGCCCATGTGAGAAAACCGGAACAGGTAGGAAAAGGCCGATCGTGTCAAACGTTGTCCTTGCGCCTTGCTGATCGTCATGGCAAACGCGAGTCGAACTGGAAATTGGCGACGTTTAAATTGGATGCCAGTTTCATCGGATTCGTCCGTCAAGGTGATCCGCGGTATAAAGACCCGGTTCCCCACGTTCAGCCCAGTTGCAATCTCTGCCTCAATGACATGAGCTTGAAAAGATCGGCATATTAACCGTGTTTCCTTGCACAGCCCTTGCGCTGGATCGATATTTCGAAGTAACATCACTGGGCACCCAATATTGTAATTATGTAGATTTTGAAGTAAACTACCTAGTGTTGTTGTATTTCGGGGATGATTTGACTTTGATGGATTGATTTTCTGTAGCTGGATTGGGATTTTGAAGATATTCTGTGTGGCGAGGCAAATTACTTATAAAGATATAACGAAAAGGAGACGAAAGTGGGTTTGACCAAATGCAGTAAAGTCGCGTTTGAGTATTTCGATTATAATGTGCGTCTGGTTCTTCAGGGATAAAGATTCTTATTTATTTACGAAGGATATCCTGGATTATTTATCTCGGACGGAGAATCGACTATCAGAAGGAGCTTCCTCCTTCAGGACTGCTCACTTTCATGACAGTGTACGCTGTAAAAAACAAGCAGCCGTAGCTTGACGCACTGATTCGTTAGCTTTCGTAGTTGGTGAAGCCAGTAAGTTTGCAAGCTTTTGCAATTCATCATTCAGTGCCTTCTTTGCCGAGCACGAGGATGGTCTCACCATCTTTCGCATATTGACGGCATCGGGATTCACTTCGATATCGTAAGGTTCAACCTGCAGGGCTCCCTTCGGACAATATTTGTTTCAGATCTGTTCGATGACGACCCTGTCGTCTATAGAAAGCGTTGCTTTTATATCCATAGTGCGCCGTCTGGTAATCGGTCCTGCGTTGCCACCAAAGACGTTCCACATTGCCACAACTTTCTTCAGTTTGGATTGCATCGCCGGTACGGCAGTGATCGCTTGATGATTTTCGTCATATAGGGGTCAGTCGAGTAGGTGCTGAACCGAACATCTCGTATAAAACCACCGCATCCATCTGTAATGTGTCGATGTGCGATGGGTGGCTCATCGGTGATTTTTTCTGCGCAGACGATGTATACCCGACGGTCCTCAGAATCAAGTTGCAGAGCAGGACAAAATGCAACTGGTCGGCAATGAGAGTTTTTTAATCGGTCGGTTGTTGCGTGCTTTCAAATACGGCTCGTAAACTGTTTGAGCACTAGCAATGTCACCAGCTGCATCAGGTTCGAACCGAATGGATATTCCCTGTCATTTGCACCATTTATCCCGGTCTGCAAGCGTAAAAACGGTGTATGGTGACGTTGTGAGATCGTCGGTCGGTTCATTGAATGAACGGCATCGGATGTACGTTGACTCATGGTGTAAACGCATTCAGTGGGTGTCGCAGCTGTCGTCCGAAGAAATTGCTTCAATGGTTCATTGCTCGCCAAGCGCAAGCAGTGTACCACTCGGACACCTTGATGGAGAGCTGGGTATTAAAGGATTTCTAATGCGTTTCCAAACAGAATAACGATGTAGTTGGACCGATTTCGGGATCACTGGATTTATCCAAGCGTAAGCTGGATGTAATCAACAGGTTGAATGTTTTGGTTCCAAGAGTAGCTTCGTCTCGTCAACAACGCTGATGCTCGTTGGCCATACACGATACACGATGATATTTCGTTATCTAAGAGCTTGGTGTTATGCCTTGCCTTGTTCGAAAACTTTCCCGGTGAGAAATCCACAGTACGTCTACGTCCGTGGACCTCGACGCTGTTCACAACAATGGCCCTTCCTGAAGTTGTGTCAAACATTACCATGCCTGCCAGCAGCCTACTGCATGCGTATCCTATTTGAGAGTGTTCGGACCAGTCTGTATTAAGGAAGGCGCAAAGGTTGTCGTTTATCTCCGCGTTGTCCTTGACTGTTACAGCGAAGAGATGCACCTTAAACGCCTCCATGACGCTGAGCAGCCGTTTTTTCTCGTCCTCATTCCATTCTGTTGCATTGCATGCGCACAGCATTGCATGCTCGTCATTCTCGTTTGGATGTTGGGATTGCGGACCAATCGTGCGGCGCTAAATCCAGCTTGGCTACTTTGCCATTTGTAGCATTCAATGTTGACAGCTCCCATACGTCTTGTGACGGCTGGAACCCCATCTAGTTTTTTGGGCTTGATGACTTTGTAGATTCCGGATAAGGATATACCAGCTTTGATGGCGAGTTCAGGCACCGGCCTTCTTCCATCATTCAAACCGTTAATGTAGGATTTTTCGCAACAAATAACGAAATAGTAGGAGGGGAACTCGTAAACAACAAATAAAGAGTTGGACAGGTTTTATTTTTGGAAGCGGAGTATGCGAAAATCTTGATCGACTTTTTGCGGAGGCAGTGTAAATTCGATCTTTATTACTCGGAGGGCCAACCAAGTATTCAGGTCAAGTTAAGCATTCTCATTAAAATAGACATCATGGTTCGTCCATCCTTATATTTAAACATGATCCTACAGGCTGAGGTTGCTTGCGTTTTTTACACGTGAAAAATTTCGGATTAAGTCCATTGATCCATTTCACAGCTTTCGCGACATTTCTTCTTACCTCCGGTACAGTACAATAGCTTTCATCTTTTAAACGTATTACCAATATTTTAGTCAATTACATGCCGTGCAGCAAGCCCTACCATCTTTGTGAGCTGTGTTGGCGCAGATTTTTGCATAATCACCAGCCAAGACAGTCACTCCACCGAGTTTGGGCGCAAATTTAGACGGGGAAATTTCAAGCAACGCTAACCTTTTTTTTTTTGGGTTCTTTCCCTTAAATTATATTTTCATCATCCTTTTCTTTGCAATATGTCGCAAGGTAAAACGACAGAGTAGCTTTGGGGAGGCACCTATGTTCACTAACCCATTTTTTGGTCTGCATCCCTACTTTTTGATCCAGCCACCCAGAAAGCCAATCCTGAGCTTGCCGACCAATCGCTTCATAACCGTTTTCGAGGCTTCGCTGCTGGCGTTGCTTCTGGAGTCACCAAGTTGACTGTCGGTCATCCTTTTGGTACGATATATTCTCTCTGCGCACAACAAAACAGGCATCATGAAATGAACGATTTGAAAAACATGTAGATACCATCAAAATTCGTATGCAAACCTCGGGCGCCTCTGAGGGACGATTCAAAGGTCCTTTGGATTGCTTGCTAAAAACCGTGCGAAACGAAGGCGTTCGAGCACTGTACAAGGGAGCTACTCCGCCTTTGATTGGATGGATGTTTATGGATAGTTTGATGTGAGTGGAATACGACCGAGTAGGCACGGGAAACGATATTCAACGGGGATGCGAAATATTTTCTGTAGGTTGGGCACACTCCACAATACACGGATGATACAACAGAAATGGAATGGAGATAAGCCGTTGACTATATTTCAGCACGGGTTAGCTGGATTGGCCGGTGGATTGACGGTCTCGTTCGTGGCGACACCGGTCGAACAGATCAAATCGAGATTACAAGTACAATACGATGCAAACACCAAAGTATATAGTGGCCCCATCGATTGTGCACGACAATTAGTGAGTAGTATTGAGGAAGTGCGGTTTGTATGTGTATCATGCTGATGGATGATCATGGTGCTATACAGATACGTAATAATGGCGTTCCCGCACTGTGGACGGGTCTTTTACCAACAATGCTTTTCCGAAGCTGGTTCTTCGTTTTCTGGAGTTCTTACGAGGTTAGAATACGAATATGATGGAGATTCTTTTCCCAATACTGAACATGCGTTCTCGATTTCTTATTAGGTGTTTACACGACAATTGAAAAAAGCGAATTTTTCTGATGGCACCGTTACGTTTCTTGCGGGTGGTTTAAGTGCCACCGCATTCTGGTTGGGCGCTTTTCCGTCAGGTACGCTTTTCGGATTGTTTTGTGTGACGTTTTCAGTCGCGATTTGAAATTGAGTGGAAAAAGGCTACGATTACATTGGGTGAGTCATGCTAACTCGTCCTTGTTGTGCCGTGCCCGCAGATGTGGTCAAGAATCGATATATGACACAACCTGACGTAACTCCGCGTCGATTTCCCAATGCAATGTCGGTCGCCCGATTTGTATACCAAACCGAAGGGTTGCGAGGCTTCTACAGAGGTAAATTTCGGGAAAAAATAGGGGAGATTTTGAATTTGCAGAAAATCTAATCAGAGCAATTTTTTTTTTTTTTTTTTTGGCGGGTTGATCAGGATTCTTGCCGTCCTTCCTTCGCGCGTTTCCTACCAATGCTTCGGCTGTATTTATGTTTGAAACCGTCATGCGATTACTGAGTACATCCGATGAACGAGGCGAATAATAATCTGTATTCCCAAGATGTAGATATAAGGAGATATGACATTTTTATAGAGCGGATCGACAACGAGGGCAAATGTCAAACCAAAGGCATCAAAAATTTCAGAGTGACTGGCATCTCACTGGAAGAAAAAAAATAAGTTTAAAAAACCAGTGCCATATCGTCATTTCACTTTTTTTTAAACGGATCTTCCCATTTTTACCGCCTTTTGTCTATCGTTTTCTTTATTTTTTCCATCGCAACTCGTTAATTTATTATTCATGGATTTTGTCAAGGATTTGAATAATCGTCTTTTGTTTGCTGTTCCCAAGAAGGGTCGTCTTTACGAACAATGCCTTCAGTTGCTCAAGGAGTCCGATATCCATTTCCGTCGCAACAGTCGTCAGGACATTGCATTGAGCACGAGTCTTCCAGTGGCTCTGATCTTCTTACCTGCTGCGGATATTCCCAAATACGTTGCCGAAGGCAATGTCGACTTGGGTATTACTGGTCAGGACATGGTGATGGAAAATGAAGTGGAGGACAAGGTCCGTGAAGTTCTTCAACTCGATTTCGGCAAGTGCCGACTGTGTCTGCAAGTGCCAGTGAACAGTGAATACAAGTCTCTCCAATGTGTTTCTGGCAAACGTATTGTCACCAGCTTTGACGGATATGCACGCAAAGTGTTTGAATCTATCGATCGGGAAACGGGCAAAAATACCACCATCAGCTATGTTTCCGGATCCGTCGAAGCCGCATGTGCATTAGGTCTTGCTGACGGCATCAGTAAGTAAACCACACAGAGAACATCGTCCGAATAACAAATAGTGAACTTACTCGTCTCGTTTTTGCCTTATTTCTTTTTGTATTTTACTAGTCGATCTTGTTGGTATGTTGAAAAGGGGACGGATTTGCGAAGTGGGACTTGCAGGGTAGGATATTAATTTTTTGGCATTACGTTTTTGGTAGAATCTGGTGAAACAATGCGTGCAGCTGGTCTCCACGATATCCACACGCTTATGGAAACTCAGTCGGTATTGATTGCCAACAAGAACACAAAGCACAACGATTTGGTGGAAAAAATTACGTCCCGTATCCGCGGTGTGATTACCGCCAACCAATTCGTCCTTTGTACATATAATATTGAACGCAAGAACTTGACCAAAGCCGTTCAGATCACTCCCGGTCGTCAGGGCGCTACCGTCTCCAGTTTGGATTCGCACGAAGGATGGGTTGCTGTCTCGGCCATGATCGCCAAGAAAGCCAAGGGCGATATTATGGATAAACTCACTGAAGTCGGCGCAACCGACATCCTTGTTATGGCCTTCACCAATTGTAGAGTTTAGAGATATTTCCAATATGTACCCATCAATTTTTGTCACTTTCAAAAACTTGTATTCATGTATCTATCCAAAGTGAAAAAAATATGATCCTTCATTTATAAAGAAATAGACTGTATGTAAAAGACACTCTTCACCATCGTTGAGTTTGGTTCACTTTTTTAATGCAAAATCATTGTGACAAAATTTTGTTTTTTTTCTCTTTAAAAATTTTAGAGGGTCTACCAAACCCCCTCTACTCTATGAAGTGTAGAATATTTAAAGAGTGCGGGAGACTTGCCAGACACGGATAAGGTTATCAGTGTAACCAGAGAAGAGAGTGCTGCCGTCAGCGGACCAGGCAACGGAGAGACACTCGGGATCGCGAGGCTTTCTCTTGCCGATTTGAGCAACCTCGGGACGGAGTTCATCGACAACGGACTTGGTTTCGAGATCCCAGATCTTGATGGCGTTGGCGGTGGCAGCGCAAAGCCAATAGCGGTTGGGAGAGAAGGTAAGAGCGTTGACGACGGAACCGGCTTCGAGCGAGTACAAGTGCTTGGACTCGTTGAGATCCCACAACATGACAACACCGTCCTTACCAGCGGAAGCGCAGAGGGAACCATCGGGAGAGACGGTAACGGTGTTGACGTAGCCGTTGTGACCGATGAAGTTGGAGCGAAGCTTGAGCTTGGTAAGATCCCAGACCTTGACGAGCTTGTCCCAGCCACCAGAGACGATGACGGGGTTGGCAGGGTTGGGAGAGAAACGAACGCAGGAAACCCATTCGGTGTGACCGTTGTCGGTGAGATCGTACTTGCATTCGCCAAGAGTGTTCCACAACTTGATGCTCTTGTCACGGGAACCCGAGACGATCTGACGGTTGTCGGCAGAGAAGGAGACAGACAAAACGTCCGAGGTGTGACCAACGAAACGGCGGGTGGTGGTGCCAGTGTTCAAGTCCCAGAGACGGAGAGTGTGATCCCAGGAAGCAGACAAGGCGAACTGACCATCGGAAGAGATGGCAAGATCCTCAACAAAGTGGTTGTGGCCAAGAAGAGACTTGCGGGGGATACCATATTGGGTCTCATCTCTGCGCATTTCAAAATATGTAAGTCATCGATTTCACTCCACCGACCGTTTATTTGATACTCTTTTCAATACGTTACCTGGTAAGATGCCAGACGATGATGGACTTGTCTGTATCGATTCATAAACAAATAGGGGAAGGAGCAAAGAAGAATTCATTAGCTTTCTGTGTTCTATAGTGGTCGCATAGGACCGCAAATTTCCAAGGCGGAAAAGCTGTTACATACCGCGAGAAGCCGACAAGACCATATCGGGGGCTTCGGAAGTGGTGGCGATGGCAGTGACTTTTTTAAGGAGAAAAATATGGTTATGCTGACTGACGACAAAACACACAGAATCGACTGTACTACAGAGCGAAATGGCTGCTGTCAGATATGCTTACCCCAGTTGCCGTGGCCTAAAGTAAAGAGAAAAAAAAATCCACGATGAGTATCAATACGTTCATCCATTCATTCATCCATCCACAGAGAGAATGTCTCGATCGATGCAATTGATGTACCTTCGAGAATTCCGCGCAAGGTAAGAGTGTCCATGATTCGCGAGTTGGGAAAAAGAAGGATTCTACAAGAGGCCTTGCAAGATGCCTTTCAAAAGATGCCCTCCCCCAGCCCTCCCCGTCGGAGTCCGGTCCGAGCCCGGAATGGAGCACAAGCCACTCGGACCACTGGCCCACTAACCAATCACACGCAACGGCTCATCAAGGGCCGTAATTTCCACTAATTTCCACTCGGATTGAAGAATCAAGACGATTTAAAGCTTAATCTCTTTTTTTTTCTTCACTTGGAAAGGGTTTACCCAGACGACTTTTTGTTTGAAAATAATGCTGCGGTATTGTGTCTCGGCATGCAATCGTAGGAATGCTTTGCAACGCATATATCAATATCAACGACCCTTGCTTCTTTCCGCTTCTCGCCTTTCCACTTCTCGTCTTTATTCCGCTCCTTCCTCAGCCGAGAATGAGATTGCAGCCTTCCAAGATCTTCTCGGTGTCACTAACCCGGCTCCCGATTTAACCAAAACCTTTTATCAACGACAATTACCTTCCAACCTCATTCGATTCTCATCAGCTCAAGGCAAAGCCATGTTTCGTACAGCCATGGAAAAAGGCCATGCCGAAGGGTTTTTCCCTTTGACCGGTAACTTTACAACACAATCGGAACCGGCATACTGCGGACCCAGTTCTCGTAAGTCCTTTTTGGGGATCAGCAGGAAATTGATTATTTTGACTAATTCTTGGTGGATATGAAGTGGCCATGGTCCTTAACGCTTTGGAAGTCGATCCACAGCGCATTTGGAAAGGCAACTGGCGATGGTTTTCAGGCGAGTGTCTCATTAGCGAGGAGTGATTTATGCAGAAAGGAAATGATTCGTAGACTAACCTTTGAGATCCTTAGATGAGTTGCTGCAATGCTGCGCTTCCAAGGAAGACATGAAGAAGAATGGCATTACATTTGACAAGTTTGCTTGTTTGGCGAAATGTCATTGCAATGTGGAAGTGAAACGGTCGTCCGATATCACTTTTGAGGAATTCAAGCGAGACGTGGTGGATATTACGGCTCGATCCGATAAATTTATGGTGATTTCTTTTTCAAGAAAGACGTTGCAGCAGACGGGCGATGGTCACTTTTCACCGATCGGTGCCTATAACCCTGAGAATGACATGGTGCTTGTGCTCGATACAGCTCGCTACAAATACCCAAGCTACTGGTGCGATATCAAGACACTCTACGAGTCCATGAAACCGATTGACAAGGAAACAGGTCGTCCTCGTGGCTATTTCTTGCTCGGTTACGATACCGACAATCCGCCGATCAGTTTATGCAGGGTCCAACCACCATCACGACCATCACCAGAAACCGAGGTGAAGCAGGAAGCGGCAAGCGAGAAAATGACCAGTGAGACCAAACCGGTGGAACCGGCTCGACTAAATTGGTCCATGCTGGCGCAAAGTTTCTGCAAACGTATTCCGGAAAACATGTGGCTTGAGAAACCTAGAACGCTGGAGCATGTTGTGCAACTGGTTTTACGCAACGTGCCTTCAGAATACACGGCGATTCTGGCCAATCAATCGTTGGCGTCTTCCAAGAGAGGCGCATCGCCTGAAAAAGCGAGAGAGTACATTGGTCACATGCTTCAAGACATTACACATTCGCCGCTATACCCTATTGTACTGGATGCTCTCTATGCCGACAAGACCACGAAAGCGAAGCGAGGAGTGGACCATCATGCCGCGTTTGCAACTCTTTTCGTCCTGGGCTCGCCTCGCATGCTTTACACATCACTACCGCGAGACTTGCAGGATCAACTCGATGCGTATAGAAAGGACGAACAAATGACGGAAGTGGTGAAACGAGAAGTCCATCGTATTTCTGTCGAAGTCGGTGAACTCACCAAGACTTTCTGTACCTGTGGTCCAGGATGGATGCAACAAGCCAACGCCGACGGGATCGATCATGCTTCCACCAAAAACTGTCCATCCAATTAATCCTGCTAGACTTTTTACATGGCTTCCTATGAGTACTAAACTTACTTCTTCAGTGGTAATCAGTGAACATTTTTTCGCTTTACCCGCTCTTATTTATTTATCATTTATCGTTTCTATTTCCAAATTGCTGTTTGCTTCTCAATGGGCAAGCTGTGATGATTTCATTGTACACTAGAAAACCTACATTACATATACTTGCACTAAACTATCTTTTCATCCCATATCTCTTTTGTCCCTTTTCGCCTCCCCCTTGTTCAATTTTATTCGTTTTTTGAATAAAAAATTCGCCCATAAATCATCGAAAAATTCACTGATTTTCTTTTTTGGTTTCAATAACCGCCCATGCGTGCAAACGAATCATATTTTTTCGAAAATGCATTGGTCACCCTGAATCCCGCTTCTCGGCCTGCATCGGGTTCATTTTCCTTTGGGTCGATTTCCGCAGTTTCGTGCCTTTGTTGTCCCAAAAAATCGAAAAAAGATGTCTTGTGCCACTGAACATCCGGAAACCAAAAACTGTTGCAATGGACGATCGTCTGCCACTGGACCCTCAGAACCTATAAACTGTTGCAGTGGACAATTGGTTGAGAGGGAGAATCAGACGTTTAAGAATCTTCTTGGAGTCACTACCTCGGAACCCGATCTTTCCAAATCATTCTACCAACGACAGTTGCCTACGCATCTCGTTCGATTCGCGTCACCAGAAGGCAAAGCCCTGTTCCGAAAAGCCATGGATGTGGGGCATGCTGAAAACTTTTTCCCTCTCACCGGCAACTTTACCACTCAATCTGAACCTGCGTTTTGCGGTCCTAGTTCTCGTAAGCATCATTGATCCTAAGAGTAAAGTAATCAAGTCATATTAATGTTGTACTAGTGGCCATGGTACTCAATGCGCTGGAAGTGGATCCAAAGCGCATTTGGAAAGGCAACTGGCGATGGTTTTCAGGTAGGAAATTTAAATAGCAGTGTGAATACAATAAGAAATGAAGATGACTGACGAACTGGATCAATCCAGATGAGTTACTGGATTGCTGCGCTACAACCGAACAGATGAAAGAGAATGGCATTACGTTTGGCCAATTTGCTTGTTTGGCGGGATGCCATGCAAATGTTGTAGTGAAGCAAGCGCCCACTTTTACATTTGAAGAATTCAAGCAAGATGTAGCAGATGTTACGGCTCGATCTGATCAATTTATGGTGATTTCTTTTTCAAGAAAGACGTTGCAGCAGACGGGCGATGGTCACTTTTCACCGATCGGTGCCTATAACCCTGAGAATGACATGGTGCTTGTGCTCGATACAGCTCGCTACAAATACCCAAGCTACTGGTGCGATATCAAGACACTCTACGAGTCCATGAAACCGATTGACAAGGAAACAGGTCGTCCTCGAGGATATTTCTTGCTAAGCTACGACACTGAAAACCCGCCTATGCGTAAATGCAAAACTGGGTCAGAATCGTCATGCTCACTACAAATGGAGAAAGACAGGAGATCCGGTGATGGGGTGACTATCACTGGAACCGAATCTGTTCAGTTAAACTGGTCCACGGTCATCCAAAAGAACTGCAGACGCGTACCAGAAAACATCTGGCTGGAGAAACCAAAATCGCTAGAGTCTGCTGTGGAACAGATTTTGCATGACGTACCGTTGGAATTCAAGTCGACGTTGACGGATCAACTTTTGACTTGTGCAGATGGAGCTGCGTTGCCGAAATCGGCCAATCGATACATTGATCGTGTACTTCAAGAAACGACACAGTCACCGTTGTACTCGATGATACGGGATGTTCTGCACGGGCATGATACAGCGAAACCAGAAGGGCCTGATGTTCGGGCTGCTTTTGCTACTCTTTTCATCTTGGGTTCGCCTCGCATGCTGTTCGCGTCCCTACCGCGAGATGTGCTGGACCAATTGGAGGAATACAGAAAAAACGACTACATCACAGATATTGTGAAGCGACAAGTCCAGCAGATTTCGACTGCCGTCGACGAACTAACAAAGACTTTCTGCACGTGTGGCCCGGAATGGATGCAGCAACAGACCAACGCAGACTCTGCTTGCGCCAAAAATGGCCCATCGCAGTAACCTTATATATACTAATCTTTGACAGAGTTAAACTTGTTTAACACGTGAACGCTAGAAATAATCCTTTTTGTTTTTGTTCGCTTTTCCTCATATCCACTTCAATTGAGTGTGTATTTTATTTCACTGCACTCGCCGCCCCTGGCCGCTTTTTACTTTTTCGTACAAATCGTCCTGCTCTTTTTCCATTGACGGTGCTGTATGCAGATCAATGCATGCCGTCACTGAACGTTACAGTTGCATTAACTATGAAGACATTTTTAGTCGTATTATTTTTGTTTTTTCCCTCTTTGTTACCACTTTCAGCTCTATCCCTTTTCTCGTTTTCTCACCGCTGACCTATTCGTTCGGCGCCTATTGAAATTACCAACAAGGAATGAATCGATCGGTCACCATTGATTGGTGATTTGATAGGGTTTTCAATAACCGCATATGTTAATGACAAATCATATTGTCCGAAAATGGGTTAGTCACGTGAATAAACATCTCAGCGGGTCTTTTGTTTCTCCCAAGTTCTGATGATGATATTTATTTCTTTCCTTTTTCCCATTTTTCATCCCATTCTCCACATTCAGAAGCATGCCTTCTCCCCCTAAACCCTGGGAAACCAACAACGGAGGATCGGCCACATCAACGACGAGTCCCATCACTTCTCCTTCAGCAGCAGCCACCACCATGTCAAGTGAAGCACCTCCCATTCCCACTCGTTCCAATGCAACCACTACCGGCGCTTTGGGCACCATGAATCGTACTGGAGGTGATTATTGAATTCCCTTTTTTATTTATTTAATATAACTTCCGTTATTTTTTTTCAACATTAACCTAACGTTCCATTAGCTTACGGCACAACAGGTTATGGCAGTAGCTACGGTGGATATGGCACTGGCTACGGCAGCGGCTACGGCAGCTCATATGGCGGCTACGGAAGCGGTATCGGAAGCAGCTACGGCGGCTACGGAGGTTACAGTCGCCTCGGTGGCTATGGCGGCTATGGAAGTTACGGCCGTATGGGCATGGGCATGGGCTATGGCGGCGGTTATGGTCGCATGGGCATGTACGGCAATCAAATGGGCGGACCAGGTGAAGAGCCTGGCTTAACACAACGCATGGAGATGGGCACCCGAGCGACGTTTGAAGTCATTGAACAAATTGTCGGAGCATTTGGCGGATTTGCTCAAATGTTGGAGTCGACGTTTATGGCGACGCATTCGAGTTTCATGGCCATGGTGGGCGTAGCGGAACAATTAAGTTATTTGAAATCGTACTTGGGTCAAGTTTTCAGTATCTTTGCCCTCTTTCGGTTGGTGAAACGTCTCATTTACAAGTTATCGGGACGAACTCTACCCGGCAAACCTCAAGAGATGAATTTGATGGAGTTCCAAAGTTTTGAGCAAGCAACGGCTGGACCGAAGATGTCTCGTAAACCTTTAATGATCTTCTTACTTATGGTAGTCGGTCTACCTTACTTGATGCACAAGTTAATCAAACTGATTGCATCCAGTCAGCAAGTGCAACAACGACAACTACAACAGCAAGCACTCCAGAATCCTGCCATGGGATCCACAACGGCGGCTCAAATCGATCCATCAAAACTCGAATTTGCACGTGCGCTTTACGATTTCACCGCAGAATCGCCAATGGAATTAAGCCTTCAAAAGGGTGACATTGTCGCCATTTTGTCGAAGATGGATCCTGTCACCAACCAGCTCAGCCAATGGTGGCGCGGCCGATTGCGAGACGGCAAGATGGGTATGTTCCCAGCCACTTACGTAGAAATCGTTCAAAAAGGAGGTGGAACCGGCGAACCCAAAGCACTCCCTGCTGCCGACGGCGAATCACTTGTCAACTCGGACATTGTCGAGAAATCCATCGCAGCCGATATGACAGCCGCCACTCCCATTACCTCCTCTTAGAGCAAAACAAGAATCCACAACGAGATCTTAAAACGAAAATTCAACAATCGATCCGAAATACCAAAACAATTTGAGGATGCTCTCTTACAATCGTTCCTACCTTCTTTTTTATTGTACCTGTCATAACCATGGCTTTCCTTTTCTTTTCACCATTTTTCCCAGCGACCTTTTCTTTTATTCATGATTCCTTTTTTTTTTCTCCGTGATATTCTTCTTTTTTTTTTTCTTCGTTTCGATCCTAATTGATTCCCTGTAATATATCTATTTTTATTATTCTGTCTTGCCCATGCACAATACAGTTTAATTGGAAAATCTGGGTAACAACTTTACAAATCAAAAAATTTTTAAAGGAGACAAGGTAATGTTGTTTTAAGTAATCAAATAAGAGAGAAAACCAAAGGACAAAGACATACAAAACAAAAGGATGGATGCATTAGACAAGCCACATTTACTCTTCTTTTGTTTTACTTACAAAAAAACTGTTGTCACCGCATTGCGGGAGCCGCCACCGCACACCGCCAAGGCATGGGCTTTGTTCTTCAGTATTTGAAACTACTACACAGTAGAAGTATACACAACAAGTGAGTGATTCGGCATAACATTCAAAAAGTAAGGGCACTTAAGCACAAATACATTACCTTTCAAAAAAAAAGCTTCATTGTTGCCCACAAAAAAAAACACTTTTCGGTGCGCAACTACAATGTAATATAAAGGATTAGATTCCTGACAGTTGTGATCATCTTTGAGAGTACACGTACGAGATCGTCACGAGTAAAAAATAAAAAAAAGCGATAGAATACAGTATATTTTGCGAGGGAGAGCGAGCGTATGTGTATTCAATTAAATTGATTTGCAAAAGAAAAAGTAGATGTGCGATGGAGAAAAAAAAAAGATGGAAAATGCGTTGTCTTTTATAGACAAGAAAAGAGGCGGTATCGCCCGAAAAATTTCCTGTTAGATAAACACGTTCATCTTCTCTGTCCAATGATAAAGCTGGAAAATGAAGAGAAACATTGCATAATCCCATACTTCTCACAAATAAGAGAGCCCGGTATCATCGCATGAAATAGGTGTCAGGTACGCTTAAAGATCGATCGGGATGCCTCTATTCGAAGGTTCTTGTATTGGTTAGCCGGATACAGATGATACACATGTACGCTTCAGAATGAGACTTTTTCTTTGTAGCGAAGGGAGGGACATTAAACTGGCATTCACGAAAAGGTGGCATTTTTATTTTTTACATCTCTGATAATGGGGTCGTCAGTTCCTATTTTTGTTATGCAGAAGAAGAATGAGGAAAAATCACTTCAGAAAAATGCCCCGGCTCCTGCTTTCAACCCGCGATATGGTCATATGAAGGACCAATTTCACCGCTTGGTCTCATTAATGCAACATCCACGTTTCAGCAGCTTATCTCGAAAATTTCTCGGGTTCCAGAGAGATTGAAGACGACCACAAGAAGCATGTACAGCGTGTACGGTCACTGTACAATATCCTAATAACCATGCGAAGCCCGGTTGATGGCCAATTTAAGAAATACAAGTTTATTTGCCAGCGTGAATTGACTTTTTTGGAGTTCAACCTCTCGGCTGATGGTATCTTCCCATTGACGAAAAAACGTGAATCTGCAGGAAAGTCACAACATTATCGACATTTCGTCCAACTCCGATTACCGTCCTGATCCAAAGATGTAGCTGGTTTCCAACCTATCAAGGGAAAAAATGTGCTCAGCCCCGCCAAGCAACTGTCAAAAACCCAGCGCGCATACCCTAGCCAAGAACGTCAAACTCCAAGGAATCATCCATGCCTTGCGTGGATTCGCTGCCTAAATATTACTATACGCAAACCAAGCCAACGATTCGCCTCCGTCGATAGATCTCCGAGTGAAATTATTTCCATCCTGAGGTTGTATACAAATCTGGAAAAGAAGAACAACGTACCTGAACGCCTCCCCCGGCGCGACGGCTTAGATAGTGAAGCAGTCGAAGAATCGATGAAACACGCATCTCTGTAGGCAATGCACTTTCCTCATAACACCGATTAGTCCATTCTTTTACCGTATTGTCATCAGCGTAAGGCAGGTATGAAAAGATTACCATGACCAAGCAATACGCGGCACGACTCTTCCCTCAACCGGCTAGGTTACGGCTCAGCGAGAACAGCGGACAGAACATTCATTCCTTGACAATGGGCAGTGAATTTCATCATTTTTCATCATCCTAACGAAATCGGCAATTTTTTCTTTCTCGCAAAGTGACTATTATCTTTATTCAAATTTACAACGCAAATAATAGCAAGTCTTTCTTGGTAAGGTTGAAGCAACGCAACGCAATGTTAGTACATGATAGGGCGTCGCGGCCGAAAGAATTTTTACAATGCTGGTATGCTTCGCATTGGCGGTTGATGCAACAACTTGTCCCAGTATTGGTCACGGTTTTACCTCCTTTGACTTTTCGGGGATGCATAACGCGACAACGGCAAAACGGGCACACCATCGATGTACGGGCTTCGTTAGTGACAAGTACAATGCCTTGTTGGGCGGCAAATCGTCGATGCCAATTGCCACCGTATCTTAAATGGCCTGTCGTTCTGGTGCCGACCCCAGTGCCAGCATGTCCGATAGCCCTCACAAGGGTCTTGGGCTTGAATTGGCGGTTTTCGTTTGTGATTAAACGCCGTTGGACGTCTTTTTTTTTCCAAGCTCCTAAGCGCTGGTGACGGCGAACCCAGCGCTTGCCGTAAAACTCTTGAAGAACGGGGCGTTGGCTGCGGATTTGCGAATATCGCTCCATGAAGGTCAAGAAAGGCTTCGACGTTGGACTTTGATCTGTGATTTGTGTTGCGCGTTTTCGTGACATTTGAACTATAGAATCGGTCTTCCAAGCTAAACTTTGATGGATAAATGTCGTAAGAAGGACCTTTGAATCAGAGAAAAAAGTAAAAGTGGAAAAAGAAATATTATTGACACGGTGAGTAAAAAAGCCCTTCTCCAAATAGAAAGAAAGATCAGGTCAAGGTTGTCTCATTAGGTTTTCCAAAACAAGCTTTTAACACGCGACGCGGTCAGTACGAATTCCTGATTTTGCCGTTTGATCTCACCAATGCTTCAGTCACAATGTTTCAACAGCTTGTGAACGAGCTTTTTCTGAACGCTAAGGTGGCGACAATTGGAATTCCAGCAAGACCAGAGACGATCAGGAAGCATATACAAACGTGTACGGTCGCAAGTCGGAATTGGTGATCATGAATCCGGAAAGGGAGACAGCCCAGCATTTCATGGAACAAGCGTACGATAGGCCTTTACTTTGGGTCATAAAAGCTGCGGAACCTAAGGTGCATAGACTCCTGTCGAAAAGTCACCATACGAATTTTGATTTCCAAAAAAAAAAGGAAAATGCAGTGATATGCTTCGATGGATAGTATCCATATTAAAATGTCCTCAGAACAACTCCGAAATTCATAGGCGATATATTCAATAACCATAAACGAATTGATGGGTGGAATTCAAGCACTTTCAAACCAAAAAAAACATGGAGTGGCGTCTGAAAGATAGAACGTTCAAAATTTTTACTGAACCAGGTGCCTTTCTCGTTTTTGTACAATCTCTTCTGTTATTTTTTAACCATATCACCATGCATTGCATTTCCAGCTGCCTTGCTGCAAATTTTGTTTCCCAATGCATATCAGTAGCAACGAGGTATATGGTAACAATCTACATGCTTTTTTTTGTATAAGCTAGCGTATGTTGAAGTAGGACTCTTTTCTTGGCACACTAAAAAATTCCCAGACCCAAGCTTCTAAAGCGTTATACTTCAACAACCAGTAGCTCTATCCTTAAAAAAAAAGAAAAAAAATTGGAACCAAAGAACCAAGATGCTAAGCTTTTGCTTCATATAGAGGTAGACCAAAAACCTGCTTATCATTTTTGAGAAAAGTTGTTGTTTATACTGTGGCGAAATCGGCACAGTCGGAGCATATTCCGCCCATCAATAATGAAGCAGGAAAAAGACGCCATGTGTCTTTTCTCATCGTTTCACGTCATATTTATCCATTGATAAGAGAGTGTGGCCTCATCGCATGAAATAGCTGCATGAAGTAGGTCTCCGATAATGTTAGAGAGAGATCGATCAAGATGTCTTTATTCAAGTGTTCTTCTGTTGGCTGATCGGATACACAAGTGCACATAGCTTTGGTACAGACGTAATGCATGGCTCGTTAAACTATCTTTCAACTCGTATTATACACTTTGTTGAAAATAGAAGTCATCCTCATGAAGATGGCCTCTTCTTTTTGATGAAGGAAGTCGTCAGTTTCAGCGCAGTTTCCCACCAGGATTACGCAGGCCAAGGTAATATGACGAGAACCGCCACACTCCCCGTCAATAAAGGATCAAGTCATGATTTTTGCTTCCTTGGAATTTATTTGACTATCATTTCTTTATTTCCCGAGAAAAATGAACTGAAAGATGAAAAAGACATTAGGGAAGTCAACAAATTTATCGGGATTATTCTTTCATTTCGGCTGTATAGGATGAGGAAAATGTGCCATTGGTGGATCAAGGTCGGACAGTGTACGTCAATCAAAAACATTATCAAGCTTTCAACGCCACGTGATGAGGCATTTAGGTTTTTTTTACCGTCCGACTAATGGATCACCAGTGTTTTGGAAATATTTTTATTTGCAGATCAATACAACCTACTGTCCAATGACCGTGCTGGATGATCGTCTGCCACTTCGCCGCCACCTCCCCAACTTTGTAACATTTCAACCAAAAAAGGTCATGGCATGGCAAGTTCGTCAGCCAAAGATGCATACAAATCTGGTTTTTTTAGCATCACCGGCGGCATGCCCCATTCAAAATAAAGAAAAGAGCGTGATTTACGCTTCATCCCAAAAGAAAGTTTTTTTTTATTTTATTTTATTGTGGTTAGTGTAGCAGTGAAACCCGGGTTGCTGGATATGGCATGATCGCTGGTGGCATCCACGGCTTGGCTACACCGTTGTCAATAAATCCCATCATCAATGGCAAAAAAGACGCATCCAAAAGTGTTTGAAAAAACGCCGTCTTCATATAAATACGAAGCGTTTCTTTAGACATCCGCTTGATCCCTTCATCGTTGAGTCGTCGTTCCCTTTTTTTCATTTTCTTCGTCCATTTCCTCACGTGAATATCCCTGATATCAAATCATCGGCATGGATGAGAAAACTCAAGACAGGGACAAGATCCAGTTTGCCGAAGTCATCAAGCCGGAACGGACCAAGACGGTGATCTCTACGGCGGGTCACTCTTCGCGACGACCCTCGGTGAGCGCGCCAAGACGGTTCGAAAAGAAGAAGAGGGAGGAAAAAAACGTTGACATTGTAAGTCCCCCAGATGGAATCCCTTTAAAAAAAGATGATATAATAATGACTTTATGTGATCTCTTTAGACAGAGCATCTGTTAACCCCTGAGGCTTGTGCCGAAATGTATCATACTGATATTGACCTCAAAAAACCAGCCAACTCTTCTGGATTGACGGCCGAACAAGCGCACCACATCTTGCAACAAACGGGTCGCAATGTACTTTCGCCAACGAAAAAACACCATCCGTTTCTCAAGTACCTAGAATGCGTGGTCAAGCTATTCAATCTGTTGCTCATCCTGGCCGGCATTCTCGACTATATCCTGCTGGCGATTGATTTCAAGGCCAATTTTCAGAATGTAAGTTATCCAAAAAGATATTGCATCTTGATTTTTATGTGATAGAAGCAGCTGTTCAAGTGATTATATTAATAGACGTATCTGGGGGCCATTCTTATCGGAGTCGCGCTGCTCAATGCGTTCATCGAGTTTTACCAGGAGCAGAAAGCGCAAGCCATGTTGGATTCGTTTCTCAGCATGATTCCTGCAAAATGCATGGTTATTCGCGATGGTAAACTCCAGCAAATCGATGCCGCCACATTGGTGATTGGGGATGTTGCGTTTGTGCGCATGGGGGACAAAGTGCCGGCCGATCTCTTTCTGTTTGCTGCTTCGGAACTCAAAGTGGACAATTCCTCGTTGACCGGTGAATCGGATCCTCAAGAACGGCATCCCAACAATTCGCAGCGAAATCCGTTTGAAGCCGAAAATATTGTTTTCAACGGCACTTTGGCTGTCTCAGGCGAAGGCTATGGTATTGTTATTCGTACAGGTGACCGGACCGTGCTGGGCCAAATTGCCGGACTCACGGCCGGTGAGAATAAAATGGTGTCTCCTTTATCCATCGAGGTAAGTTGATTGGTCTTTCTCTCTGGACAATCTAAATGACTAAAGTTCTTGATGTGTTCATTGAAAATTTAGATTGATCAGTTTGTCAAGATTATTGCGACAATTGCTTTTGTTACCGCGGTGATCTTTTTCGGCATTGGGTTCCCTGTGAATCACAACAACATTTCGCTGACACTGAATTTTGCCATTTCGGTGTTTGTGGCCTGGGTGCCTGAAGGGTTGCCTGCGACGGTGACCATTCTGTTAACCATTGCTGCCAAACGGATGGTGCATCGCAACGTGCTTGTGAAGGAACTTCAAGGTGTGGAGACCCTGGGAGCTATCACCTTGCTTGCGACGGATAAAACAGGGACCCTGACCCGTAACCAAATGACTGTCACTTACATTTGGTCCTCCCTAAACCTGTACAACACGCTCGAGAAACATACTTTACCGGCTCCTGTCAAAGACCTACCTGGTGCTATGGAGATCATGCATATCGCTGCATTAAACTCCCGAGCCAAGTTTGACCGCACCGATGTCCCTGTGAAGCAACGTCAAGTGTTGGGCGATGCCACTGAAACCGGTCTTGTTCGTTTTGTGGCTGAGCATCTCGGTGGAGCGTTTGATCAATTGCCGGAACAATATCCCAAGGTTTTCGAGATTCCTTTCAATTCCGATAACAAGTGGGCCATGACCATCCATCAGAAACCACATGCCAATGGACCCTTGACGTTGTACGTCAAAGGGGCGCCTGAACGGGTTCTGGAGCTTTGCAGTACCATCATGATCCGAGGAGATGGCGCCGTGGAACCGGTGAACGAATCGTATCGTGCCGCTTTCCAGGAAACGTATTCGCATATGGCCAGTCAGGGTCACCGGGTGTTGGCCTTCGCCAGGTGTTTCCTGGACGGTGTGAAGTATCCTGCCGACTTTGTCTTTGACAAGGCCAAGAAGAACTATCCTGCGGGTGAATTCACATTTGTCGGTCTTGTCTCACTCGAAGATCCTCCCAAGCATGGTGTGCGTGAAGCCATTGGCCAATGTCGCAATGCCGGTATCAAGGTCATGATGGTCACTGGGGATCATCCACTGACGGCGGAAGCGATCGGACGGAAAATCAATCTCATGCTGGGCGAAACCCGTGATACAGTGGCGAAACAATTGGGATGTGACGTGGAACAAGTGGAGGATCATCAGTATTCGGCCGTGGTCGTGCACGGTGATTGCATCGATAAATTGACCGACGATGAGTGGGACGCTATCTTTGCCAAGGACGAAATTATATTTGCGCGAACCTCGCCCAAGCATAAACTGGAAATTGTCAAACGGGCGCAATCGATGGGTCACATTGTTGGAGTGACAGGGGATGGCGTCAATGACGCTCCAGCGTTGAAGAAGGCCGATCTCGGAATTGCCATGAACCTGTCTGGGTCCGATGTGAGCAAAGAAGCGGCGGCCATGATTCTTTTGGATGACAACTTTGCCTCGATCGTTCACGGTATTGAAGAAGAACGCTTGATCTTTATCAATTTGAAAAAGTCCATCATGTACACCATCACTCACTCCATGCCCGAAGTCATTCCGAATCTACTGTATATCATTGTGCCACTTCGTAAGTGCAATCTATTTTCCGGCCGAATGACCCTTCCTTGACTAATTTTTGCTTCTTGTTTGTTTTGTCCCTAGCATTGCCTTTGTCTGCTATTCTTATTCTTGTGATCGATTTGGGCTTTGAACTGTTTGCTGCATTGTCGTTTGCTTGGGATAAACCTGAATCCCCCGACGGTCTGATGAAGGTGCAACCTCGCAAGCCGGTGAATCCGAGTTCCATCGATCGCTACCGTCGACTCGTTTTTCGGAAGCAAGGGTACATACAATTTGACCTGAATGGAGACCCAATTCGACCTTCCTGGTTCCGTCGTATCCGAAATCGTGTGCATGAGCTGACGACGCGTGAATTTTGGGCGGAGAAATTTGAAAAGACGGAAGATGAGTTGCTGGTCGATCGACCTCTGTTGTCTTGGGCCTACTTGGAAATTGGCATTCTTGAAGCGATCGGCGCCATGACCACCTATTTTGTTGTGTTATGGTACAACGGAATCACTCCTTACGATGCGGTGGCTCTTCAGCGAGGTTCTTCCAGTCCCACTTACTACTTTTCCAACGGTCCCATCTACGCTCAACCTTACACAACGGTGAACAACAAGGTGCTGGATGCGGCGGCTCAGCATCGCGGTTTGGCGCAAGCTCAATCCATGGTTTATTGGAGTATTATGATGATGCAGATGTTCAATATGTTCGCATGCAAGACACAATTGACGATGCCGCTGGGACGATACATGTTCAGCAACAAAATGACGTTTGCCGGGATTTTCGGCGGCGCCGGTTTGGCCGCATTGATTGTCTACTGTCCACCTTTCAATATTCCCTTTGGTACCGAATATCATACGTTGCCTTTGTGGTGGTTGTTGCCGTTGGGATTTGGGTTCGTGATTATTGCCTATGCTTGCATCCGTGTGAAAATCATCCGTCGTTGGAAACCGATGGCGTGGAACCCAATGATTCCCGGTCTCAAAATGTATCCTACCATGCGTACCATGGCAACCGTCTCTCACCAGACAAACAATACAGTCTGAACGATCCTATTTGAAGCTTATTCATTACCTAGTTTTTTTATCTTATGTAAATTACTTGTGCATTTATATCGGGATTTCGTATAGTATGAACTTGATCGTTCGTTCCATTCGTAAACAGATTTTTTTTCCAAATATTTTTTGATCTCTCATGTGTAACCGTCGCCTTGGCATTTAAAATTATCTCCTTTTTTTCCATGACAGCACCGTTGTGTTTTCATCCCCCTTTCTTTTTTCTTACTCTCTTTATATATACATGGTGAGCATGTTGTCAAACCGTATTTCGCATATGGATTATGTCTTTTTTGTTGGTTCCATACGGGGTTATGGGGCGATTTTTGCCACGACCAGTGGCTCAAAAGTTAAGGCAATTGACGTTTTGGATCTGCATTGGATGATGAATGCTGCCGAACGCGCGAGATCACTTACCAGTTCATGTCACAGATTTTATTTTTTACTAAACGAGTAAAAAAAAAAAGGAAAAAAAATAGATGATGCCACAAGAAAACGATCGGCAGCCTATGCATTTGTCTGTTTTCAAGTTTTAATAGATGAAACCGATCAGGTGCGTGCAAGTCCAGCTCGGGGCGTTGGAATGGATTTCAAAACAAAAGAACCCTAGATTACCGGCGCCTCTCTTACTTGTTTTCTTTCGAACAAAAAAAAAGTATCAGGTACACGCATACGGGCGGTGATATTCCTCGTTGTATCACCTGGATTTTTTTAGAGCCAAAAGAATGGATGTCCATCATTTGTTCAACCACCAAAAAGGAGGCTGCATAGAAACGCTTGTACTTACTTTGTTACTTATTTATTTTTTTCTCTTTCCATTTTACCCCTCATTTCCCCCTAAGATCCCTATCTTTGAGTGGCCGTCTGAGAATAGCAACAATAAAAACAGAGAATAAAAAAACTTCTGTAACCGAAGCGGTTGAATTATCTTTGGGGGATTTGCACTTTGCCTTTTTTTTCTTTTTTTTTGCATTCTTTTTGCCTTGGAACGTTTTCTTTCTTTTCTTTTTTTTTGCCTTTCGTTGTTTCTCTCCTTTATCTCTATTCCAGTTTTCTATTCCGCATTATTTTGCCATCGCCATCGTCATCTTTATCATCTGATTTTTTGATTCGACTCACCGCTCCGTCCGCTTTTCACCTCGCATTGACGATACTTACTTGCTTTATCAGCATAGCGCTCGTCTCCATGGCAACTTCCTATGCATCTTTATCACGGTTGGCTCGATCAAAAAGCGGGGCTGATATACTGGTGGATAAGATGCGACTGGAGCAAGTTCAACAGGATGAGCGCCAGGCCGTTCATTTTCTCAATAATTACCTAAATCTGTCATTGAAAGATGGACAACTGCATAAAGCCTTGAACGATGGAGTCATACTATGCAAGTAAGTGGAGAGGAGCATAGGAGACAAAAAAATTTAAGAGGGAAAAAGGACAAGGGAAAAAGGAGGCAATAAGAGCTTTTTGATGGGTACGTCAGTCGGCATCTGTCATTGTACTGTCAAACACATACGAAGTCAAGCTTGAGTTACCACATGTGTATCTGATTCGCCTTTTTCTCTTTCTATCTCTCTCCGTTTTCGTTCTCAATATGATAGTCTCGTTAACAAGATCAAGCCGGGCACCATCAAGCATGTCGGACAAAAGGATCTTTCATTTATTAAGGTCCGTTTTATACTGTCCTAATTGGGAAACATGATCAGGAACTGATAATGGCAATAGATGGATAATATTACACGATTCTTGCAAGGAGCTCGCCAGGTAAGCCCTCGGTCCTCCCCCAAAAAAGTAAAACTGCATCCCGCGTAGGTACTATTGAATAACAGATTACAATTTACTTGTAGCTCGGAGTCAGCGATACTCAACTATTTGAAACCATCGATTTATTCGAAGGCAAAGATATGGTGGCTGTATGTAACTACCTGTGAAAACAAAGCAATCAATTTTCATCTAAATAATGGTCTCTTAGGTGATTCACACGATTTTATCGCTAGCCCAAATCTGCGTGAAGCAGAATTTGATGGATTCAGATACATTGATACAGTCAGAGACAAATGAGCGCAAAACTGACGATGAAAAGGAGGGAAATGGGAACAACGATTCGGAATCCAAAAGGGGGATACTGCAGCCTTCCGAGGTGGATGAAGACAAGGAGACAAATACCGTGACAAATGAGAATGAAATTTCACTACATAATGGCAATGAAGACGGTACTTCCCATGACGAAGATTCCACCCATTTCTCCGAACCAATTCCGCCTTCACTTGATGTGGACCCAGAAACATCCACATCCTACGGTGAAGAGGACGAAGGCTCGGACGGTTATCGACAAGGTAAGTCGGAAGGTTGTGACAAGGAAAAAAAACCGTTCTTGTAACTGAAAAGGCATGGCTTAGAAACGACGACGCCGTACCGTGATGTGCGAGATATCTTTGTCGGCATTGATACGAATTTTTCACCGACGCCATCCATCTCCACGCTTCATCGAGATAGCAGCCGAATGAGCACATTTTCACCGCTTCAACGACCTCCGAAATCCCCATTACGTACTTGCTCAAAAACCAATAGCTTCTATCATACCTCTTCCTCCCTCAAGTCTCGACGTAGCCATCTTGATGATGTGCGACAAAAGCGACTTTCATCGCCTTCCGTTACGACGGGCAAAAAGTCGGGATATCCATGTTCCGGGGCTACCATGTCTCGATCCAATTCTTCATCATCCTGTTCGTCGGTTCTATCCTCTGCATCTTCCTCTTCCAGCCCTCAAACCCCTCGCACGCCCACGTCACTCTCCAGTAAAACCGGCTTGAAAATGGATCCTGCCCAAGTAGTGCGACAATCTTCGACGCACAGTCATCATTCCCGTCGGGCCGAACGTCGACGACAAAGCGTGACTTTTCCTCCGCAAAAGAAACATGGTCATGAACATGGCGATCCATTACCTGCAAGTGGCAGTGCCAGTGTAGGACGCAAGCTCGAACGCCATCTTGCAGAGGCCATACAGCAAGACGATAAATCCCGTGAAAGGTTACTGCTGCGAAGCAAAGATGGCTCCAACAGCGCCCAATATGTAAGTCATCTATTTCTTGTGTTGGTACTCATCGATCCAGTACACTTACACCTTTATTATTCCGTTTTGGGTATATTAGCAACTTGGTAACTGTATAGGAAAAGGCCAATTCGGTTCAGTTTACAGGTAAACCTCATGCTCCATTCCGATCGTTCGTGTAGCAACTTTTCTCCCACTGACAAGCTTTTAATTCGTTATGCACCAATATGAAACAACAGGGCCCTGGATTTAGCCACGGGCGAGATCGTCGCGGTTAAACGAGTCAAACTCGAAGATGGTGAATTGGATAAGGAGATAATGGTAAGTCCGAATGCCTGTTTTCAGAGCCATTTGAGTGGTTCTTTTTCTTTGATCTTTGGCTTACGATCGGCTCTCCAGAAAGAGGTCAGCCTGCTTAAAAATCTGTCCCACCAAAATGTTATCCAGTATCTCGGATTTATACGCAGTAAACATCACATGAATATCGTATTAGAGTATGTCATGTCACAGTGTTTTGCTTTCCACACGATGCACCTGACCCCTCTCTCAAATAGATACGCCGAGAATGGTTCTCTCATGTCGACATTGAAAGCTTTTGGCGCTTTTCCCGAGAAGCTCGTGGCTTCCTTTGCCATCAAGATCCTGAGCGGTCTTGAATACTTGCATGTCAACCAAGTATGTTTAGAAAAATTGACATGATATTGTTTTAGGGCCTGGGTTTAGTAATCAATGGAATTGTGGCCTTTCTACAGGTGGTTCATTGTGATTTGAAAGCGGCCAATATCTTGACGACCAAGACGGGGGATGTAAAATTAACCGATTTTGGTGTATCATTGAATCTTAAAATTAAGGGTGCGGATGCGGGAACGGTTTCTGGCACACCGAATTGGAGTAAGTGATTCGTTTGCAGACCAGTTGGGACTTGAGAGTTTGCATAAGATGGACTTACCAAAATCAAATTTTTCTCTATTTAGTGGCTCCGGAAGTAATCGAACTAAATGGCGCATCACCCAAGTCGGATATTTGGTAAATAATGAATATTGCCAGGGTTCCCTTTCCATCGTGAGTTTAGCTTGGACTAACAGACGGGATTTATTTTTTTTACTGCTGCAGGTCCCTTGGATGTACATTGGTTGAATTAGCGACGGGCAAACCGCCTTACGGGGATCTTATTGCCATGTCGGCCATGTTCCGTATTGTCGAAGACGATTACCCGCCCTTGCCTAATAATGTTTCTGCAGAAATGCACAGTTTCCTCCTTTGCTGCTTCCAAAAGAATCCGGATGAAAGACCGAGTGCTTCCCAGCTCAAGAAGCATATCTGGATTCAGAAAAATCAGCAAGCGAAAAAGGTCGATTCCTATTCACGAAATTTATCCAACCACCTCCATTCTGCATCCTCTTCTCATGTTCACTTGCCCATGTCCAGTACCCAATTTTTATCATCAGCTACTTCTCCATCTTCCTCCCATCACCGTCATCATAAACGACATTCCTCAACCGAATACGATCGTCAATCCGTTCCTTACCCTTCCATGCATCGTCGCAGCTACGTTTTACCCGAGGAAAATGTCTCTTTCCACCGACCTATCAGCGGCCTCGCCGAAGAAGAAGACTATATCACCCATCGATTTATTCACACTTCATTCGGGAAAAGTAAGCATACCTTCGTCTAATTTTTTTTTATTCTCACATTTTCCGCGGCCACGATGATGACACTAATTTCATTTTTTTTCTTTTAAAAAAAAGCGGTGGAATGCAAGGTGTGCGGTGAATTGACGAAATTGGAAATCATTTTCTGCGAAGGTAAAAATTTCATGCATGAAATGTTCCATCGTGAACCTTCCTTCCCGGTTTCCTAATTTATATGATTTATCGTCCTAGTGTGTGCGCTCATCTGTCATGAAGAATGCAAGAAAGCGGCCTTTTCATGTCCTCCCAAAGTCAACGACCAACAACCTTCGTATGATGTAAGTCACAGCTCTATCTATTCATTCCTCCATCCTACGTCTACCGTTCGAAATTGACCGTCATCCTTTTTCAGTGGGTATTCTCCGCCAAGATATATAATCGAAGCCAGAACCGTAAAGGCACCCAGGAAAACTTTTTGCGCACTTGTGAGATCCCCACCAACCGTACCAGTCATATCATGATGCCATCCGAGAGTCAAGTGGAAGACATCCGAAAATACTCCCAAGCGCTGGGTTTAACTCCTCAGGAGGAGCTTGCATTAAGTCAAAACCCGGCATTGTTATCCCATACCTTGGCTTTGCAACAATCCATGAAAGCACAAAGAACAAGCGCGCAGTACCGCGGCTGATAATTTTCCCTATCGAATCGCCCGGCGTAATATTTTTGATATGTAATGTGTATTTATATGTGGCAAGCATAACTAGCTTGGGGTTGCCCCCACCGTTAATTCACCCAACGTGGGTGGGACCATCGACGTATCGGGCCTGATAGATGCGATGGTGTTACTTGTATCATTTAAATAAAATGATTTTTGGTCGGTGCTTGTCGAATGCGCAAAGTGGCATTGACTTGCGAAAGCAGTCTGACCGCACCTGCCAAACCAATGGAAGAAAGCAGCTTGCTGATCGCGATTCCGTGCTGCGTAACCTCTGCGCACGGCAGGACAATTTGAGATTGATGCATCGGACTGCACCAAGGACTTGCTTTTTTTAACCGTTCTTTTATTTTTTGGTTGCGTGTGTACGTTTTCGTTTTTCGTTTATCGTTTCTGTTTCGAAGCGTAGACTTTCTGAGTTTTTCCTGATATCGTTTTTTCGCGAACGGGACCCAAGTCGAGTAGCAATAACGTGCGAACTACCCGATCCAAGATTTTCCCCAGTATTGAGCGGGACCAGAGAGTTTTGACCTTAACCGAATATTCCCTCTTTGCAGCATTGATGGTTTGAGACCAGGAAATCATATCCGCTGTTTCAGGCTTATTTCGGGAAACCCTGCACAAACTATCAGACCAGAGAGGAGGAAACCCACTTGATTCTCTTCGTTTTAGCGGAACTTATAAATCGGGAATAGTAAAAATTGCAAATGCTGCCGCGATAGGAGCATCATACGCATCAAGCTGACTGTTGCTGCTGTCACCCTTCACCCTCGCGTGCAGTTTATCGTGTAATCCACCAGCGATTGGCGGAATTGACATTGCTTTGAACTTCCCAAAAATTTCGCTACGCGGGAGAAAAGATGATGAAATTAAATAAAGCGGGTGTCTGGATGTCGCCATTTGGCGATTTGCAGTAATTTAAGCAAGTGATCATCGACTGCAGCAACGGCACAAATCGGTTGACTTTGGTAAGCGGATCTTGCAGAATGAGAAGGGTGGCGTTTTGCAAATAGGGCGCCACAGCATGCCGAGGTCCAAGTTAAATGTCGGAATCATAGATGTCCATTTGAGCTAACACGGGGGTATGGCTATTGGTTGGTGGAAGTAGACCGCCGATCTTGTGATAAATGTCTCCTTGGATACGGTAGCAGTAAGCTTCAAAGCGATTGTTGGCCACGGATTCATCTATTTGGGCGCCTGCCGAAGTAAAGCTCAAATTCCTATTATAGGCGCGGATCTGCTCACGAAAATCTCGTCCTTCTCCAGCGTTGTTGCCAAGGAGGCGGGCAATAAGCGGATGCGTAAGCTCTTAAGGCGGAAGGACCACGGACCCTTGGGAGCAGCAAAACTGGAACTGCGAATTGGAAACCGGTCCAGATGAGCTTTCTTTGGCCCACATGTGTGCCTGACAGAAATTGCACATAACATCCATGCGTCCCAAGTAATTCACTGAGGAGTTCGGTGTCATCAGCGGATGCAGGTAATCTACGAAAGCGTTCCACAGTATCATTGCCGTTTTTCCTCCCTTATAGACAGTCTCTCGGATTCAATGGGCAAGCTGGATGGCTACTTCGCTGATGCCCCCATTTGCTGGCACGTAGAGCAACGGACTTCTACCGATCCTTGGACCGTGGCAACACTGGGTTGTTGGGCGCGTTTGGGGTTGTTGGGACAGTTTCTAGACGTGGAGCAAGCGTGTCCTGGCAGACTGCAAGAAGCGCAAGAAACGTTGGGGAATGACATAAGGTGTTTTCAATGAAAGAACTGAAAGGTTGGGGGAAATAAAAGAGTTAGGAAATGGATCAATCTAGCCCGAGTAATGCGTAGAGACAAATGTCATAAAAGAGATCAATAAGTTTAGCCTTGAATGGCCCACCTTTTTATTCTTTTCTTTTTTCCTTCATCTCAATGAAAATATCGAGTTAATTCTAAATTGTAAACAGAAAGAAAACTCATCAAAGCGAGAGAAAAAAAAACCATCGTATATTGCCGTTCTTGTATGCAGTGAAATTGAACACATTGTATAAGAAGGGGCTACCTGAAATTACATTATGGCCGGCCGGATGGGCATTGACTTTTTCTTCCTTTTTTTGTCGTTTTTGTTTGGCTTTTATTTTTTGGCCTTCTTTGCCTAAATAGAACCAAGACAAGGAAGATGTGAAGTAAGTATCTCCCATTTTCCATCCGACGCGCTGTAAAAATCACTTACATCTGGAGTCATGCCAAAACGTTCAGCTCTCTTTCGTTTCTTTTCTTCTTCAGCTGCATCCAATGTTGGTGACGATTTAGCTTCTTTATTGCCCTTGGCGGGAATACCAAATCGTTCTGCTCGTTTTTTCAACACTTCCGGATCCAGGCCTTTGTTTGCACCTTTAGCGGGGGCAGTCGACTTGGTTGGCAATCCAAATCGTTGTGCTCGTAATTCTGCCTTTGCCTTGTCACTTAATTCAACGCCAAATCGCTTTGCACGTTCCAAACGTTTCTCCACTTCTGTTTTGCCGCTCGGACTGGATGGCTGTGGACTGGTCATCTTGACGGGGGATGCGGACTCTTTCTTTGCTGGAGCGTCAAATGTGATTGGAGTGAACTTGAAATTTGAGCCTTCTTTTGTTACCGGATTAGACTCGTCACTTTGTTTCTTTTCGGGCGTCTCGCCATTGGTGGCCGCAGCTTTCGCTGTCGGCGATGCTGCTGCTGCTGCTGCTGCTGGCTTTTCGCTGGTGAGTGTTGTAGTAGTTTCTGTTGTCGGTGTGGAATTGGCAGGTTCTTCCTTGGGTTGCGCAGCAGTTTTATTCGATTGACTCGACGTTGTTGTCGGCTTTACTTCATTTGTCAATGATCGGAACTCGGGATCATCCTGGGTGAATTCACTGACGAAAAAACACGATTAACGAACCCATTCGAAAAGCACTGCACCATTTTCTACCGTGGATTCCTTACTCAAGATTCAGTTTGGACGGATCAAAGTCTTCTAGATTGCCAAACTCTTCTTCAAGTGATTCCAACTCAAAAGCTTTACGTTGATCGTGCTTCACAAGACGTTCAATCAATTCCTCCTTCTTGCCCGTGTGAGGAATACCGTTATTCTGCAAAAGCTCTAATATAAAGTTGAGCAAAACAAATAAAAAAATCAGGTAGCATTTTTTATGTTACCTTGCAGCTCTTTCACTTTGAAATTCTTGTATTTCTCCGCCATGGACCACGATTACGATGAATAGTAAAACGCGTTGCATCCAAAGTGACAAAAGAAATAAGCACTTGTTTATCCACAAAACTCCGCCCGAAAACTGAAATTTTACGTCATCATCCAATCGTACTCCAATTGAGGCGCGACCCAACCAGAAAATCTTCGAGGTTCAATACTTTGAAAAATTCGCAAAGTCACAGAGTTTATTCAGAGAAGCATCATAACGCACTTTATTTGAGCAAGCTGCCGCTCCTATTGGAGTCTGGTATCTTCCACGATTCGGCAAACGCCTTCAAGCCTAAAAGTGCTGCTGGAAGTCTTGTTTCTTGGAAACATCCGAACCTCAATCGCCAGAGTCGGGAGGGAGGCTCTTATTCAGCTAAAAATTGCGCTTCACGCACCAGACAACCTGTAACAGGACCAACGCTACTTGCTGATATACTACCGATACTTGCTGTGAGCTCTAAAGACGAGAGAATGTTCGGGTGCTCAGTGACAAGAAACATATGCTTATAAATGGATGACTGTGCTCTTCAAAAAGGGACAAGTGCATCCCAACAACCCGCTTTCTTTCCAAGATGAGGTTAAATATAGCATCTTTACTGAACGAGCGTAATTTTTATCTGCTTACATTTGATAGTTAGCAACTCTTTCTTGGCAGCTCTATCTTAAAATACTGTAATTCAGTCATCTTGTTGGTTATTTTGCTCGGCATCGATCTGAATCGCTTTCACTATCTATCTATATTGTAGAGGATAAGTTGTGGTCCGTACGAAATTGATACGTGGGAGTACTTTGCTGAGAAGGCGGAAATTGACAAGCTCTGCATTGGTAGTTGGTGGTGGATAGTTACGAGCTTTACCGGCATCCGTATCGGAAGCACGCAATCGGCGTGGGAAAAATTGGTTCCTCGAATATATGATCACTTTTGCAAGTCTTACCAACTTCTTAGCACTAGATAATTCAGACAACAAAACTTCTGATTCGCTTGTAGTATTGAGACGAACAGGACTATGTTAAGTTTGCAAGTGCCGGAGCTTGGTAGTTTTTTATTTCAATTATATTTGACCATTACCATACGTATGTTAGTCCCCTGTCGCTCCAGCAAGAAACAAGTTCAATTTCCTGCCACGTCAGCCCAATATGATGAATTATACCCGCGGCATATACCATTTAATAAAGGAAGAAACCATCAATTCCACAGCAAATATTGGTATTAGGTCCTGGCATGCATTGAATAAATAGTTATTACGAGGTTACTTGCCCAATTAACGATATCGGCATTGACAGGGCCTCGATCAGTTGGCATTGCTGTACAGTATAGCAACAATCAACGAAAATTTGCATGTCAAAAGCACAACGGAGACAACACGTATTCCCGGTGTCATGCTGTCCATGAAGTACGATGATTCCGCATATGTAAAGAAAGTCAATCTAGCTGACTCGCCTACTAGGGTGGGAAGTATATCGCTTAACTAATTGCGCAGATGTGGGTTAAAAAAGAGGAACCCTCCGACATGTAAGTTCTGTAGAATGAGCTTGGAGAAGCAACGTTGTCAGTTCTTAGCTTCGAGGGTTTCAGGTCATCTAGAAGCGCTCTCAAAAAAATCCACACAAGGTGAATTTTATTTTCCAGAAGGCTATATATTTTTGTCATCTTATTGATAATAGGTTACACGCATTGAACTGCAGGTACAGGCACAGAAAAACGCGCAAGATAGCAGACGATGGTACTAAATACGATGGCGGATACTCTTTTGGATGATCCTGCAGAAGTTCGCTCGGTAAGTGAAGTATAAATGATGGCTTCATATGATATTAACAAGCCGTACACCCGCTGTGCGATGGATGCCACCTGCTACTGGACGTCGCCCCTTACATTGAGCGACATTCAGCAGACAAAAACCTAACGCAATACAGCATAACCTGGGCGAGCTTTATGATGGAACTTTGGTATAATAATGTCAATACTCTGGCATACCGTACAGTCATGATTTTCAAACATGTGTGCAGCAGCACTTATTGACCCCCTCAGTCCCGTCCCGCCCAAGGTTACGATAGACCTAGAATGATGTGTGGGAATGTTGGGTATTAAAAAAAATGAGTTAGTACGCTCTTCGACTGATTCAAATGTCGTCAAGATATTTACCTCTGTTATTCGATGCAGCAGATATCGAGAACTTCCCGACCGGAAAAAAAAACGATACAAATATAAAAAAAAAGTAAAACAATAGGTGCGTTTGTAAAACCCTCCTAAAAACCCTGTGGGAAAAAAAAAGGAGGAAAAGACTGCAAGAAAACTATAACTAAAATACAAATATACATACTACAAACTACAAACTGCAAAAATAAAATGGTCGGGAGGAAGATCAAAGACGACACCATGGGAAGTAATCCAAGTGAAGCCAAGCTGAGGAGGACGCGTAAGCGTTACCGATGAAAAAGAGACTCACAACACGGACAATGCCCTTTGACGACAGAAACCGGATTGGCCACATTTGAGCGCGAGCAAAGTAGAAAGATTTGGAGGGATGGATGGCTTGCCAGGGCGAAAAGAAAACCGGAGAGAAAACCAAAAGCTAAAGAAAGGATAGAGAAAAAAGAACAGATAAGTTTTTTTCTTGTTGAAGAAATAAAAAACCATTTGATAGTAAATTAATACGTGTTGTTTTACCATAGCCATCTGGAATATAGGAAATGTAAACGTCAAAAAGCACGGGTCAGTGAACGGCGTAATAGGCAGGTAATTGTGCGGATCTCCGCTCTCCGAGAGGCAACGCTCCAGTTCTCTAGAAAGGTGTGTCGGACTATCAGCGACTTGCAGCTGATGTTGACGAATAAGGATCAGCGCTTTCGGGAAAATACTCGCTCAAAATATTCCGTGATCTGTGTGGATGAATATCGGACAGCAAAATGCGTTGCCAGGGTGATGCCACCACAATACTGTCTTTTTATTATCATTTCACCAGAAAAGAATACTTCCTTTTGAAGGGCCACAATCAAAGAGCCAAAGCAAAGCTGTTAAGATGAAGACGAAAGTGTTCTGCAACATATTTGACTGCACAGAGAGAAGACCTGCATGTAAAGATGATGTGGCAGCGTTTATATAGAAGCAACCTGAAGTTAAACTTAGGTCGTTGGTACAACAGCATCATTTATCCGGTTCGACTATGTCCAAAGTGCAAGTCGGAGAATGATCCTCCGAATTTGATTTTTGGGAACAGGGATGTCAACGCTGGGCTAAACACGCGAAGGATTCTGCAGCCTATACCAATCAGGTGTGCCAATCAAACCGTTTCCAGGCTGATTTCTCTCCAAAGACCAACCAAGCACAAATGTGCTTGCTGATGAAAGCGTCACCGACTATAGTAACCCCTTCGTTGACTCCAATTTTTACACAATGAGTAAAAAAGAAAATGCATCCAATCAGTTAACAGTGAAGGATATGCGTCCTTGAATAAGCATCCATCATTTATTCTGATGAGCGCTGTACGGTAACTAAATTCTGTATTTTTTTTTATCAAAGTAAAGAAAGTGCCTGCGAAGGCAGACGAAATTGTGGAATACGTTTGAATGAAGAAAACTTAGGGCAATTGAACTAGCTCTGACAAATCATGATATCACGCCGCTTCAAGGAGACATGATTCAGAAGCGACCCCGCGTTAGAATTTTCTATTATCATCCACGGTGACCAAAACAAAAATCATGGGGTTTTGCACTATTTGAAAACGCTCGTTTCATGTTTGTTGAATCGTCGCGATTAGTACAGCAAACGCAGCCGCCACTAAATTTGCGCTCATAGGTCATAGCTAATTCTCTCGACGAGGTTTTCCATCGTACGCACAACACCATTTGTCTCATAAGCATACTCGACGTATATTCAACTGCATGCCTGATACTGGTCTACGCATTAACAGCACTTGGGTCCGTTTTCGACCGTCAAAGGCATGATACCAGAGCATATAGTCAACTATACTTTTCCCGATACAGCCCAAGTCGCGTTAAGATTCCCGTCTAGATATGACTATCATTCTGAATAAAGTTACCATATGAGTCTGCAAATTGCCATGGCAGGCGTGCGCATTTCGAGTCTGTGCCACCTGTCGCCAAGCGACAATTCAAAAATATAATCGTGTCTACGTCTGGCTTCTAGTAATAGCTTACAAGGCCTCTGTTTATTTCTCAAAAAAAAAATCAAAGTAAGATTGGATGGCTCATCGATCGAAACGTTCATGTCTCAAAGTGTCATTCTCTAATGTCGACCGAACTTGCGTCATTAGTACAGGCATTCCGAAAGGAATGTTCCTATTTGTCGTCATAAAATATGGTTCAATCTGCACTTAACTTGTACACAGCAGAGCCAAGGGCGAACAAAAAAATTCATACTTGCAAAAATAACGCGATTTCGTGTGTTCAATAAGCATAAGACCGCCGCGGTGATCGACGAGCTTATGGCAGTAATTTCTAACCCAGGCATACCAAAAGACGCCATTCGTCTTCCAAAAAAAAATTAAGCATTTTGGCCAATGAGGGTACGACGATGCGGACCCCAGTTCCTGGATTCTCGATACGATTCATGACGCGCGATGGAAAGATCCTTGGAACGTACAACGGCTGAGAGCAAAAATACCGACGATGCCGAATATGGAAATATTCCGTAAATATGCTAACGGTTTTGGGGTTTGTCGCACAAAGTGATCAGCGCAACGTCATGATGACCGACAATGGCTTCATTGTATTCCATGATATTCATGGCTTCATATTGACGTATGTGGATTCAAATAATATAAAAGACGTGAATAAACTTAGATTAAACGAATAATTATCGACAAATGGCTGCTACTCCCTCTAACAACAACACAATGAATAACACTGCTATGAACAACTACTCTGGTCCTCAGATCTCCTCTGGCTTGGAAGCCGAACACGACAACAACAACTTCTTGCAAAAGAACACTGGTGACCGTACCAACGCTGGCCACAATATGTCCAACCCCACCTCTGGTCATCACGACAAGAGCAACATCACTGGCCCCACTGGCACTGCCCATCCTACTACTGAAGCTAATTCTTCCTTTGGTCTTGGTGCCGATCGTCACGGTGATGGTCCGGCTGTCAATCAACACACCGCTTCTACCCATCAGCCCGCCACTGGTGGTTCCCACCATCAGTCTTATGGACTTCCTGGATCTCAACAAAACACTGGAAGCGGTAACGTTCAGAACCAACATCCCATCACTCCTCATGCCAACGCCACTGGTGGCGAAAGAACCATGGACCCTGTCTCTACCGGCACAACTGGCATTAGCGGTTCTCGCGATCCTATGTCTTTAAACAACGATTCCCATCACAATCGTGATCCTATTTCTACTGGTGCCTCTGGTACCCGCAACCCTATCTCCACCGAAGGCAATCATCACAACGACTTGGGCCGCAATAGCCATAACCACCATACTCCTGCCGCTGCTGCTGGTGTCACTGGCGCTACTGGTGCCACTGGCGCTACTAGTGCCACTGGCGCCACTGGTCATCATACCGGAGCTACTGGCCCTATTGGTGCTTCTGGTCTTGCTGGTTCCGCCGGTCAACATAACGGCTCTACTGGCCCCACTGGTGCTTCTGGCCTCACTGGTTCCACTGGCCATCATGGTTCTACTGGCCCCACTGGTGCTTCTGGCCTTACCGGTTCCACTGGCCATCATGGTTCTACTGGCCCCACTGGTGCTTCTGGCCTTACTGGTTCCACTGGCCATCATGAAACAACTGGCCGTACCGGTGCCGGTGCTGCTGCTGCTGCTACTGGTGCTGCTGCTACTGGTGCCGCTGGCGCAAGTGCCAACAAGCATGCTGGTGACCTTCATCATTCTACTGGTCCCAAGGATACTACTGGCCGTACTCATGGTGCTACCGGTGTTGGCGCTGCTGCTGATTCCGTCGATCATCACACTGGCAAGCATCATGCCAACGATGCCACCGATGGCGCTGCTCACCACAAGCCATCTGTTGGTGACAAGATCAAGGGCAATTTGGAGAAGTTTGCTGGCAAGGTTACCGGAGACGAAGCCAAGGTTGCCAAAGGTGATGAAATCGCACATGGCACCAGCCCCACTCAGCATTAAATTGTAATTGTAAAAAGCTTATCTATATGAGATACCAGTATATGTAATCTACATAATTAAAATCTTTGGGAAATTTACTGTATATTAAAATCTTTGGGCACGTTAAATCATGCACGGTCTCTGATTAGCTAAAAAGTAAAACAATCCATTTGATTGGGCACAATTGTGTAAAAAAGAAACCTGTTCTTCTAAGTCTAACCAAATGTTTGATTTGATGATGTACATGTTGGATTACTGCCAATTGGTTGAAATCGAGTGTGTATGTGTGTCCCCTTCTTTTTTGAACAAAAGAGAAAGGAAGATTGTCTTTGGCTTCTACTTTCATATATCCGATAAAGTTGGGGTTTTTTTTTTTAGTTCAACTGCCATTTATGATGAATATAATTGGTGCAAGTTGCCATCAAGCAGGTCATGCTCGCTCTACTGATTTCCGTCAAGTTCGTCCAGTGATCCCCAAACAACCAGGCCCCAAATTGTTTGAACAGTGTCTAAACAGGGCCTCTTTCTGGCCATCTGTAAGGGTTCTTCGATTAGCGACAAACATGCGTGTAGAACGAACTCGCTGAATCAGTGGTGCGGATGCTAACATATTGGATTCAATTCGCCTCTTATCTTTTGCGCATTGGTAGTGGAACGGAACCGTACACAAATGGGAACTTAGTGTTACTTCCACCCGTGATGCGGGTGACTTCTAATGTCGAAGATCTGATATATGCAGTATATGGCCATTCTTTATCAGAAATGCCCTCGAGACAATTCTTAATAAGCCGTGCCATCTTGGCTCCAAAAAACGGCATGTGGCCTTTCTCAATGAGAAGCTGCTGAACAGTTTCCCTGGAGATGTCTTGGAATACAAAAGTGCTGACAGCATGGACACAGAGGAAATTCAACTGGAGCACACTAATTGAAATTTTGAACTCTATAAATTCAGCCAACCTGCCACCGCATTCCCTTAAACTTAAAATTGGCTGCCCGATCATGCTGCTTAGAAACATAGATCAAGCAAATGGTTTATGCAATGGCACACGTTTAATATGCCGATCTTTCCATCTGCATATTATCGAAACAGAAATTGCCAATGGAATCAACATTAGAAAACATGTACTGCTATCGCGTATAGCAATTATCAATGATTCTGATGAAAAAGCAATTCCATTTAAACGAGTGCAATTTCCTGTACGTCTTGCCTTCGCAATGACAATAAACAAAGCCCCAAGGTCAGACCTTTGACTCCACTGGCTTATTTTTACCGGAACCGGTATTTTCCCATGGCCAACTCTATGTTGCCATGTCCCGAGTTAGAACCCGAGCTCCATCAAAGCCATGGTCTTTCATGCGTCCCAAGATATTGACAACATTTACACAAATAATATTGTGTATACTGAAGTTTTGTGATCTTCAAGATCACACGCGCAACTACTCTACATAATTAAAACCTTTGGGAAATTAGCGATTTTGTAAATCACATGATCTACACCAAGTTATCAGGACCTGTTAAACCTTTTTTTTTTATCTTTCAACCAAGCCTCGCTGCCCACTTTCACAATAATAGGCGAAACAATCAGCAGCAAGATGCCGTTTGCGTCAGTTGTGGTCGAACAGAGCATCGTCGTCTTTCGAATAAAACTGTGAGTAGAGCTCTTTTTGAAGAAAAGTGGGTTGATGATTCGACTGGCGTTCTTCTGTAGCATCATTCAATTCGTTTTTTTTTTGTCAGTTATACTATATATGTCCTTTCATTCTCTTTCAATTTTCAATGAATCGAATAATACATAAGCAGACGTGCTTCGATCTATGAATTCATGCATCAGTGGGGTGACTATTGTTTCATCCATGGAGAATCATATATTTTTGTCTTCAATCTTACCTTTTTTCTTTTGCTTTTCTCTCTCTCTTTCTGTTTGCTTGATAAACCCTCACTATCATTGTATCAAGATCCATCCGCATCCATCATCCAGACCATTCTTATCCCGTGTATCTAACTTGGTTAAATCGACTACCATCCTCAAAGGTAAGTGTCGAGTGGTCTACCATCGATTTTGCTCCGGCAATAACAGACTTACCTCTCTTTTTTTTCCATCCTTCTTTTAGCTTCCGGTTTTCTCCGTTTTCTTTTTGCCTGACAAGTTCTGGATACTACAACTTGACTTTTTCTCGCCACCCATCCATCCATCTGGCGAAACTGGATGACGTCAAAGTCCATCGCGATGGTGGGACTCCCTTTTCCATCGGAAAACGCTTACGCGTCCTCTTCATGTTCCTCTCCTTTGGATTGCTTCTCATGATATGGTATTCGAGATGTCTTCCCGATTATTGTATTTTGTATTTTGTATTTCATGTACATATTCTTTTCGCAGTCTTTCCCTCTTTTTTTCCCACAGGGTTTTTTATGAGGTTTTTACTGACGCGACCATTGTTTTTTTTTTACCATCATGCACTTTATTTGTTTTTCTTTCTTTTTATTCGGGGACTCTCGATATCTGGATTACAACTCGAAATTACCGTCACTTCTGACTACGTCAATATTTTTTGCCTGCCCAAGCTGACACCACCGATCCATCGCTTAACTGTCCCTGGAAGCAATTTTATTTTCCGCATCGAAGAAGAAGCTTACCTGTAGTCCGTATTCATCGTTTTTTTTTCCGGTACACCATTGGTTCAAAGGCAAGTCCAATTTCTTTTCTTTTGCTATGAGATATAATGAACGTATACTAATTCAAAAATTTTTCAATATCATATAATGCAAGTCATGTCAAGCGATCAATGGCTATTGAAAACTCAATTAACAAAGGTAAAATATCTTGACGAAATTTGAATCAATCAAAGAGCTTCCTAACTCTTTTTTTTAAATACCCAACATACCCACACATCTTTCTAGATCTATCATAGCCTGGGCGGGATGGAACTGAGGGGGGGAACCAGTGCTGCCCTGCGCGTGTTCAGAAACAACTCTCGTTGCAACGTATGCCATAAGGTTGTCATTATTATACCAAAGTCCGTCAAGAGTTCACGCCCAGGTTATGCCGTGTATGCGTTAGGCTTTTTGTCTGACGAAAGTCGCTCAATGTAAGAGGGCGGTTCTCCGGTGGCAGGTGGCATCCATTGCACAGCGGGTGTACGGCTTGTTAAATAAACAGCTATTCGATCGACGGAATTTCATCGTACTCCCTTTTTTTATGGCTTTTTATTGTTTTCTCTACAGTTGCCTGTATAATTCTACCAGATCATAGGTAGCCACGTACAATAAGCACATATTTTTAGTATAGGGATTACTGGAGCGAACTCCTGATGGGAAATTGTAATAGTCATGAATGAGAAAATAAAAAGTTTCTATCTGTGTGAACATCGAGAAAAAAAAACCCGGCCGAAAAAGGCTACTCAATGTTTGGATACCGTGAGTGAGAAACCATGCAATATCATGCCATTGTCACATGCAAAGATAGTACTATGCAAGTGCGGCAAGGCACCGAGTTAATGCACCAGCCCATGAGTAACGGAAAACGTTAGCTGAAAACTGAAAAAAATCGCGTAACAAAGCATTAGTTAGGTTCTAGAGTTGCTTCTTTAACTGAAGCAAGGCATTCAGCCAAAGAAAAATAAAACGAGTAGAGTTCACCTAATGGGGAAACCCGTAATTCGGGTTTTTCGGGTTTTTCGGGTTTTTCGGGGTGACTGTTGATTCTGGGATGGGACAGTCCTCGACGAACACCGCGCTTTTTTTTAGTGAATGAGAACAGGTGTGGTGGAAGGGAGGTCGACTGAAAAGGACAGTTAGAAAACAGTTAAAAACAAATGCTTTCGAACTTGGGCTTTCGATCGATAACAAGACGAACGCCTGTTATTCTCACCAATCAAGCGACGAGAGCGACATTCTACTCGGCTCATGTCTGTCACAAAGTAGTCGCCGAGAAAGAAGCTGCGGACATTTCTCCTTTCGGTCGACTCGCTCATGGCCTGAATACCATCAAGAGCAGTGTGTTGAATGTGTCACCGCTGCGTCAAGAATCGGAAAAAGACGGTGATTTCGCCCCGTTCACCGGTGAAGCCGCTACATGGAACCAAGCGATTCGAGAGGCACGAGGTTTGGTCAAAGATAACGAGAACCGACTCATCGATCCGGCGAAATTAGTTGGAAAAGACTTAGGCCATATCAAAGGCAACATTGCGAAACTCTTAGGAAGTCGACATCCGTTCTTAAATACTGTCGCAAAGCATTACTTCAGTGGCGAAGGCAAACACGTCCGTCCCTTGCTGGTGCTGCTCATTGCGCAAGCCACCAGCATTGCACCAAAAAAGGAACAATGGCGCCCGTTGGACTACCAGTCGATCGACACACCGATATCTAATGGATTAACCAATATCACGGCCCATGATGTATTCAACGAGAAAGAACATTATACACCTTCCGTGACCAATCAAGGCTGCACTATCCTTCCCACTCAGCGCCGCTTGGCAGAAATTTCGGAGATGATTCACACCGCTTCGCTACTGCACGACGACGTGATTGATGCTTCAGAAACACGACGTAACTTACCTTCGGCCAACGCAAGTTTTGGTAACAAAATGGCAGTACTCGGTGGCGATTTCTTGTTGGCGCGCGCTTCGTTAGCTCTTGCCCGCTTGCGGAACGCCGAATGTATTGAACTCATGGCCACATGTATTGCTAACCTTGTGGAAGGCGAATTCATGCAATTAAAGAACACGCAGGAAGACTCGGGCTCAGGCAAAAAGATGAAAATGAACACCTTCGATTACTACATGGAGAAAACCTATATGAAAACGGGAAGTCTGATTGCTCAAAGCTGCAAGGCATCAGCTGTGCTAGGTGGTTCAACAAATGAAGTCGCTGACATTGCCTATGATTTTGGCAGATCGATTGGTCTTGCGTTTCAGGTAAGCATCCTAGTTTCTCGACTACAAGAGATGATAACATATTAAGTACATGTTGTTGCTACACACACGGTTTTGGATGGAAAAATAGCTGGTCGATGATATGCTTGATTTTACAGTATCTACTGCCGATCTCGGAAAACCTGCGGGAGCTGATCTGAAACTGGGCCTGGCAACGGCTCCTGTTTTGTTTGCCTGGGAAGAGTATCCGGAATTAGAACCTCTTATTAAGCGTAAATTTGCCAACGAAGGAGACGCGGAAAAGGTACGATCAAAAAATTCACTCTCAGTATCCAAAACTTTTCTCCATTGTATTAAAACCCAATTATAGGCACGATTATTAGTCTACCAGAGTAACGGCTTGAAGAAAACACTGGGTTTGGCGGAATCGCACTGCAAACAAGCTATTGATGCCCTTCATAAACTTCCACCCTCTGAAGCTCGATCTGCTTTAGTCCAACTGACCGAAAAACTGCTCACCCGACGATCCTAAATTATCCAATCATACCTCGCCTCGAAATAGAATAATAGACACTGCAATAAAGCTCCTATTGATTTTATGTCTGAAACAATCGCCTTTTGGAAGCTTACCTTCTTTCTAAACGTCTTCAAAGGGAAAGTTCGCTGGACTTTTAGTGAAAGCCTTGAAAATGGTCATTGCTTTTTACGTGCTGTGACAGGTATAACTACTGAACATCTGAAATAATCTCATGAACCGTTACTGCATTGAGGCCGATGATCTGTCTTTACGTGATATCATGAGGGTGCTGGATCCCTCCGCAACATGTATACTTTTCAGGAGACAAGACCGTTGTTTTCGGAGGTGACTTTAAGCATGTCCTAATAGTCATCCGAAGGATACCATCGATGCCGCCATATCCCTATCTCCTTTCTGGCCACTCATCCATACCCTGCTCCTTACCGTCAACATGCGGCTGCAAAATATCCAAGCAATGACATCCACGCCATGCACATTTTGCCTCACACTGCCTCGTCATGGGAGGACATATACCCTTCCCGGTCAAGCATATCTACCTTCGCGGGACATATCCGTCTTCCTAGGGAATGGTGCATACGAACGTTCATTACCTTATCTGTGCGACATACCCAAATTTGAGCACGCTTCTCTGGAGGACATGGTACGGTTCTCCAACCGTTGCATCTTGGCGCCAACCAATATAGATACCTATGCAATCAATGCCATTTGTATCAACCGTTTTCTAGGACAGGAAAAGATATACCTGAGCCCAGATGTGACTCTCGACCAAGAAAACAATGCCAGAAGAATTTTTGGCCGCTCTACTGTACCATTCCCAGGTATGCTACATCACAGGCCTTGCGTACTAGACACAGTAAACGCGTCATTAATCTTCAATTAAGAGGTCTCAGAACACAGGCTGAAGCTAAAAGTGAACATGACTGTGGTGATGATGCGCAACCTGGATACCAAAGCTAGTCCTTGTAACGGTGCCCGCATGATTCTCGACTCTTTACTTGAACATTTCATTACGGCCACCATTACTGTTGGGAATCATGTGGGTCAGCAAGTTACCATACCCCGGATCATACTTTATTATGAAAAGGCTATGCTAATCATCCATGCACCCTGTTTCGTCGGCAACTGCCTTTACGTCCGGTTTTTGCCCTAACAATTAACACAACCGCAGGGCAATCGTTGGGCAAAGTCGGGGTAGACTTTCCGGTGTCACTGTTTAACTATGGGTCAGTTATACGTGACAGTTTCGCGTGTAACAGATGGGCAGATTTGGAAGTAACACTGGCACAGGAGCACTTTGAGACGCGAATAACGAAAAACGAAAAACATTGTATACCACGAGGCTTTTCCTCAACTTTAATCAATATAATAAAGACGCGACTCACAAAAAAAAAAAAAAGATCAATGATTGGGATCAAGCATGATCGTGAGAACAGAGTTCCTGAATAATAGCAGTGTTCGTCGGGCCGAAATGTGGCAGTCGGGAGTCTGGGGGGGCTCCCCCTAGCATGAGGGATCCAAGGGGGTTATGCCCCCCCGCGAGGCGAACTCTGTTAAATGAGCCCCTATGCTTCGCTTCGGGTCATTCAGTCGAAGCAAAACGAATCGATCCGCAGATCCCCCTACATGAACCAGCAAAGCGTCAAAGCTGAATCTAGACACACAGTCACTCAAGTAAACACATAGCAAGCTATTGCCATTTCAGGGAGTATACATACCGATGGCGTTGAGTTGAGTGTTATTAAGTAGAATGCTTCCAAGAGAATCCCGACAGCAAAAGGCCAAGGCTCTGGACGTTCCGTATACTGACTCCGTTGCTGCTATAGAGTAGAGGGTATCTCGAGGATCGCTGTCTGTTCATTGATCCAAGTCAAAAGAAAGATGTGCTCTCGAATTCTTCCACGACCAAAGGTATCAAGTGTCGATATACTTCCAGTCGGCGTGGGAACGAGTTTAAGCTCAAAAAATATCGAATGATCAGAGAGCCCTTGCTCAACCTATTTCCTGGGGTCAAGACCGGACGGGTGAGGTTGAGTCCACATCTAGTTTCCGGCAACAACCTAGATACCTGTATTCAAAATTTGCGGGAAACAACAAACGCAACTCAGATGCTAAGGACTTTTACCAAGACAGATCTGGGTATCGTCTCTTCCAAAACTGCGCTCTTTCTTCATATATACAACCAACGACAAGCAGATTCAAAATTGACGAAAACGTTCGATTACATTTCACGAGGGCCAGGTTCCGATGACGGGCAACTGATTTGCGGGTAATGTCAGGTTTCATGAGCCAGTCTGAGGTATGGGAATGCGACGCATGCTCAAGCGGCAACCATTTGAGGTTTACCTTTTCAGTGAATACCAGACGTCTTCGTGCTGTCGCGACTGCGGCGACCCGTTGAAAAAATTCAAGAGGATGAAGGATCCGCCGTGCCGTATTACAATTGCGCCACAGGCGTTATACTATGCTCTATTAAGATTACCGATCAAGAAATAATTCCTTCGTCTGTCTCGATTTCTTTGTTTGCTTTGCATTGTGGCAAAATTGCAAGTCAGTAATGGCCGTCAGCAGCATAAGCATTCATGCGAGTCACAGAATCAATATGCAATACCAGAACGAGTATTTTTCTGGTTATTTGGGTGAGCAGTGCTACGCTGAACCTGAACAGCGTCACTTGCTACATTTTATCACAACACTCCAGCAGCCTTCCAATGATCCAGTCCCCTTTGCCTCCAGGATAACGTTATCCAATCCGTCTTACTTGCTCTGTGGCGCGCCTATTGGGCATACATTTTGACGACCAACCTTTCATACCCTCAACGGTGGCCCGTTTAGCCACATCTCTCCACACCCATCTGCTCCCGATCGACACCGATTCTTAACCCACTTTAGCATCCCGACTAGGTGGATACAGCCAGGCCTTCGAGTAGACCGGAAACAATCCCGTTCCACTTTTGCTACCGTGACGAACAGTTTCTCTGATCTTGCCTAAGTTTCGTTTCTTTGCACTTAGCTTATACATTCACCACATTCCCTTTTTCTCTCGCTGATGGCATCTCCCTGCTCTGTACACGAGACCGTCCAATAAAATTGGTCTCCCGACCCATACAAAAAAAAATTCTGGTTATTCTTCTCTTCCCGTTCTCTCCAATTTACAATCACAGCTTCAGATAAAAAAGCCTCCATCATCAACACTGTTATGAACGCCATTGGCTGGCGCAACGAGTTCATTGAACCGCTACGTGACTCGTCGCTCGTGTTCATCACCTTACGAAACATACGTATTTATTCGCAAATACATTTGTCACTCGGAGTTGCGTTGTCGAAGAATGAAACGTTTGATCTCAATGGCTGTGTTCAAGAAGGATTCTTCGTCGAAGTATTCCTTTCCTTGATCGACAGGGAGAAGAGAAGCAACATGGTCACGGCGCCAACTAGAACATACGTGAACTCATCGAATTTTACGTCGAGTTTTTTTGTCGTCACATATCGTTTACGCCAACGACTCTCACAAATGTTCAGCAAAATGCATTGTATCAGGCGAAGCAGATCCATGCAACTTACACCAGCAATCTCAAATATCGCTTCAGACAACATTTGTGGCATTTGGTGAATTTGCTTCTCGACGTTAAAAACCAACGTAATAACCTCAAAGTACGATTGCAAAACGAGGGCTTATCGCACATGAAATATCAGCAAGACGGCGCGAAAAATTTATGAGCCCGCAAAACAGTTCAAGCTTGACCAAAACAATTCGCGTATTATTTCTCCACTTCAAGCACATCATAATTTCTTGCAACCCATTTTCTGTACATATGCATCGTCCTACCAGATTGCGAAAGACAACATATATTTATGACCTAAAAGAATCGCCTGAAACATATCCTTGCATTTTATCGATTATCCCGCTTATTCTCTCAAGCGCATTTGCTTGCTTCCCGATTCGCCCGCCTGGTCACCGTATTACTGTATTTGCAAATCAATACGCTGATTGCCTGCACGCAAATCCTCCACATGAGCCAGCGAAGCCTCAGGAAGTTCAGCAACCTTGATTTGTGGAGCCGTGTCGTGATTTTGATCGAGACCATTCAAGGAAACATGTGGCAAGCGTTTGGCCTCTCAGGAAAGTATACAGACCGATGGCATAGGGGTGAGTGTCATCAAGCAAAATTTCCCAAGTGCCAAAGGAGACCGACAGAAGAAGACCAAGGTTCTGGGCGAGGATGTGCTGTACGTTGACTTGCTTGTTCCGATTGACCAAAAATGCCTGGAGGGCCGCTGTGTATTGATCGACCGAGGATGAAGAGATTTGCTCTCCTGCATGCACGAATATTAAGAAGCAAATGCAAGTACCTTTTTAACGCTACACTTCCTGTCAGAGATCAAACGAGCTCAAGACGAAGAAATACAATGGATCAGAGAGACATTACTTAGTCAATTCTGTCGTATTTGTACATATCACCCGATCTACAAGAGAAAACAATTACCAATGATTTCATGATCATTATACCAATCGGAGCACATCATTATGTCACGTTAAACACGTCTGATCTACATATCCGATCATTTCCCATTTTCTCTTATGTGAATCAACCTCACACCCAAACTCATACCGCAACTACAGCCTATTATTGGTTTATCCGTCGTCTATTCTTTCCATTCATCTTTACATGGAAAACTAATCATTATCGCTCATTATCTAAGCAGTATGGGAAACCGATCATTGATTAGCATTATGGAAACCACACTTTATTCTGTCACGGATCATACCACATCTAAAAATACCCATCTAGTATAAAAGACATACCTTGTATCGATTCTCACTCACTAGAATTATTCTTTTTTCCTATCTTTTACGTAACACTTTCTCGAGAAAAAAAGGATCTCACAGGATTTACTATTGTTTTATTTTTTGTTACTAATAATCCCTTGCTTCCTAGACTCCAAACACCAGAAATTCCCATGTATCAAGACTGCGCAAGAAAGATTATCACAGCATTCCAACTCAGTCAATGACCTCGAGACGTATTGTTGCTATCTACGGGAAACACATGGTTCTTCCACTTACCCAATTAAACAATAACGGAAAACATCTGTTGTCTCCACCAAACCGAAAAAACTTCTCAAAAAAATGTCCACTTTACAAAACCCTCGTATGCCAATGCTGCCAAACGCAGCCTGCGAATTCCTCTCATCGAATATGCATCAGTGTCCACTCCATCCTTAGTGGATAGCCTAGCCAATCCTCCCCTGCAATCAAAATCATTCTTGCTCCGTCGAGGCCAAGAGGAACATTGTGTTCTTTTCAACCTCTCTAAAGCTACACTGTCCATGCGAACTTCTCGCAAGCTTTCCGCACACAGTTTGCAGACATGCAAGTCTTGGGAGTGTCCTGTCATAAAGCCAATGGTCATACCATCGTTGAAAAATCCCTTCCCAACGCCCATAGTTGTACACGTGTTCTTGCTTCCCTGTCATGAGCACCTTGCGTCGCGTCCTTAGAATGCGATTGAGCCCACATAATGTGGATGATTTCATCTATGCCTGTTTGTCTCTGTATGCTGTTCCGCACTCAATTTACCTTGTTCTTTTATTTTAGTATAAATATCACCACACATTTCTATTCAATAAATTCCAGTTCGGAATTGTGTTTTCTCTAGTACCCTGTTGTCTTGTTCTTGTCTGGCCTTAGCTGTTACCTTTGTCCTTGTCCCTGTCCTTGTCTCTAGTCCTGCGGTTCTTCCTGTTCTTGTTCCTAGTAGTCCTTGCTTTACTATCTCAATTCCGGCCCCCTTGTTGCCCATCTTTCCTGTCCTGTTTCTGCCGCCACTACGTTGGTCTTAATCTGACCTTAGTTCTTGCCTAGGGAAAAGCACCTAATACCATACCTCTTGTCCCCTGCTACCGAGCCCTAACATTCCCCAGTGTTGTTGCTTCTCTTTCGCTTCACGCGTTCGAGCTCTCCTCCTAGATGATCCGGTTACGCATATTAACCTGTCCTATCTTCCTCTTGTCAACAACACCGACCTCGAGCGCGATTTTCGGGCATGCCTTGCAGGATTTGGTACCGTCCTCCATTTAGGGTTATACCACAACCCTCAAAGCGGATGGTTCGAAGACAAAGGATATTCCGTCATCAATCAACCGATCAACGGCACTTATGCGGCTTTCGCCCACCGCATGGACTTTGGTCTCATCGGATCTACGCGTCCTAGCTTCTATACCACCTGGAAAGACATGGGTACATATTGCCGCTACTGTTACCTTGACGACCACTCGCTCAATGATTGTCCATCTTGCCCAATACGCAAATGCTACAAGTGCCAATGCAGTAGACACATTGCTATCGCTTGCCCCCATTCTGCGAATCCTCTGCCCCGTAAAAAGCACCATAACAACACAAGTTCCTTTTCTGAAACGAAAGAAACTACGCAATCCTTTCCGAGGCCCAAAAAGTTCACACTGAAGGTTACAGTCCCCGCCGTAACAACAATTACATCCCAATCATCTGCAGCCAGTCAATTTGCTCAAGAGGCATCGGCATCTGCTAAGGACTCTCACGTGATGGTTCCCAGGTACTCAATCTACAGTGGGGGAAAAATGGTCCAAACCTATGCCGTTTTTTACGTTTTTATCCATACGGCGGCTTTCGCTTATGTACCGTCTGAATTTTTTATATATGAGAAGTAACTTCTCTCTTCTCTATGTTGTCGCGAAATCCCGGTGATGGCATTGCAATTCATCGCATTGCATTCACCATTTCAACGTGAGCGGTCGGTTTGGATCATTTTTTCCAATAAATCCGAAAATAATAAGAAAAAGCCTCTGTTCACCCGTTTTTCTTCCTTGCCGATATGAAAAACGCCGGCGAAATAAAAATATCTTTATGGCAACGTCCTTTAAAAATATACACGAAGCATTCCGGACGGGATCTTGCAATTCATGAGCTTCATTAGCTCCATGTTGAAATCGGTGCATAGTGGGCGGATCTGAAGACCGCCATCACCCTGCATCTTTTTTTGAGAATGCTGTGCCGAAATCCCGAGCATTTTACTCCAATTCAACCTAATGCCATTGCCATTCCGCTTGTGATCAATAAGAATGGTGCTCAAATGACGTGAAAAAAAGCAGCCGAAAAAGCCTGAGGAATAATGTTGCGGTGATCAAAAACCGTGCTGGCGCGCATTTTTTAGCCTTGCCCCCATCCTGCGGAGCCTCTACCCCGTAAAAAGCACCACTTCTGAACCGACGAAAAAAACGCCTTCCGCTCCCACAATCAAGAAGATCATGCTGAAGGTTACAGACTCCGCCGTATCACCAACACAACTTCTTAGTCAGATGCTACCAGTCATCGTCCTCAGAGCTCTGCTGACTCAGGAGCATCGGCCTTCACCTTCGCTCAGGACAACCCTTCCATGAATACTCAGGATGATGGATCCCAGGCACTTAAGTTAGCTAGCCCATCTAGCAAATCCTCAGCTGATCAAGCCAGTCTGACATCAACAACACCAACATGTCTGATGGCGACTCCAATGTTCCTATGACAATTCTCAGGCTCAATATCAGCAAATACAAGGCCCAAGAAGATGGAGAGTACATTCCCAGTCACAATTGTTCTGATAGTGATACCTCGATGAAGGAGGATGAGGCTGAGGACACTCAGGCCACCCACTCTGTTTCTAACACACACTCCCAATGATGAGTTACTCATTGGATCTCTCAACTGCTGTTGGCTATGCAAAGGTGATAACCATACCAAACAATTCCTATTTATGCACTTCCTACTTGAAGAATCCCTCAATCTCTTAGTCTTACAAGATAATTATGCTTCCCAACACAGATGATAAAGACTGTGTATCTATACAATTGCAAGCTCATATACAGTACACATTTGGAATTGATATTGCGAACTTGTCTCGTTTTCCCCTTCCTTACAGCTCACACCCATTCTATCATCTCGAGATGGTCGCCTACTATTGGTCACTATCTCTTCGCTCATCTCTTCCATATCACCCTTTATGGTAACCATCATATACAGTATACCCCAGCTCAACGTGCTGCTCATTTTCAATTCTTTCAACAAACTGTCCTTTTACTTCTTTAAGCCAAAAATACTGCGAATCTTCTCTTTTCAAGTATCATACTTAGCGACTTCAATTATTCATACAGTACGTCTACCAGGATTCTTCTTACCATAGTGCTTCAGTTTGTGGTGAGATTTTCTCACCACTCATTATATCAACTCTATCTTCACTATGACTGACTATGTATCCACACTTACATTTTTCTCCAGTGTTGGGATGTCTTTCATTGACTATACAGTATATTTCTATCTCATGCCCTACGCCACCACTTATTGACCAGTATCATCATCCAACATATCAACTGTACATGGACTGATCATTGTTGTACAGCGGTGGTAAAAATGGTTCTTGAGATTGTGATTTTTTGACGTTTTTATACAGTACTGTAGCTGGGCGGATTTTCCACATAAAATCTGCAAAATTTTTTTTCCATTCCCATAATCAGCGACCACTTTTTTACTCTGGTGCGAATTTTTCAGTCATCTCATGTCAGTTCTTCTCATCCTCATTTCAGTTACTTCACGGAGGCATCTCAAGAACCATTTTTGTCTTTGCTGGAGATGTAAATGTCATTGCAAAAATGCGTACACAAAACACACAAATGTTTTCTAAAAATGGATAAACAACAACACCTTAATATAGTAAGCAAAACAGAAGTCTCTAAAAAGTATCCTCTTACTAGCATTCTTGAATCCACCTTTCTCTAATCACCATTTCATAATCACAACCATAACATGCACCAAAAACTGATTGAAGATAAGCTTAACAGCATCAAAGTGTATCTTTTGAACGGCAAAAGCTTAAAGAAAACTGCGGCTGCTTTGCACTTGTCTGTTAGTGTTGTTTCAAATATACAAAACAGCTACTCCCTGATCGTACTAATGGTGATGCTGGGCGGCCATCACTTTTCTCGAAGACCACGGCCGCCTCTGTTCGTAGAGAAGCCCTCACAGGGGAACTCAAGATCACTGTTGAGCTACACAAATACTGCCTTGGTCTCGGTATTGATTGCCGCTACTCATCCATCCGTAATCTGATGAAGAGATTAAGCTTCGAATCCCACTTTAAGGTAAAGAAGCCTCTCCTTACTGCCAGGCACAAGAAGGCAAGACTGGAGTGGGCTTTCGCCCACTAACAGTGACTCAAAAAAACGGCAATTTTTTGCCGCTCATACATTTTTATCAATCTGTTGATGGGAAAAATCTGAATTTAGCCTGAATAAACTTTGAATAGTTTTTTAAATACATACCAAATTTCATGCAAATCAAACGATTGGTTCCTGAGTCACCTGCGCTTGAATCAGCCGGTCGGTGCACTGTTTTTTTGACTTTGCCAAAAAATCGCCGAAACAATTGGCGACCACAAAACGTATTAAATAATAGCTCAACATCTGATGATGGGAACAATGTCAAAATCTAATAGAATATACTAGAAATAGTTGTGAATGACTACAAAAAAATAGTGTCATTTTATTGAGAAATGGTTGAGATATAGGTGAAACAAAACGATTGGTCAATTTCCGGACGATAAAAAGATACTGTTTTACTGTACCTCTTGTATTGTTTTCTCGACAACTGCTGATTCAATTTACTCCAAATTTTTTTTGCATGCTTGTAGTTGTGATGGTAACGTTCATGTAAAGTTTCAGATTTTTAGGTGCAGTAGGTCATTAGAAAGCAATCATAGGAGAAAAATTACATATGAATTTTCACCTTTGTAAGGTGAGTACTGATTATTTTTTCCCACCAGTGTCAATTTATTCATGCACTCCGACTTTAGTACAAAAAAGGGCGTTGTTAGGCGACCTTTAATCCTTTCTACTGCATCCTGATTTTGCAATTACCCTCATCTGCGCTCTAATTATTACTCATCACGATTTTGAATTGAATTACCAACATATCAGCAATCTCTTCCACCACCCGCCAGAATATTCAGGGGTTTGAACTCTGGGGAGTCTATTCGGTCTATTTTAAGACAACTTGGGATCTCTCGATGCTCAGTTGGTCGCATTGCTACAGTAAGCAATTTCGCATCAGCACTGATGCTCCACATGGGCGGCCATTGGTAATTACCACTAATCTCGGCCGCATCATACTGCGCAAAATCAGTTCTGTTGAATACAATACTGCTGCTCATGCTTCTAGGGAGCTACAGGCGGATGGTTATCAGTCTCGCAAAAAACCTGACGCACTTCCTCTGACAGATAATCATAAGAAGCTCGTCTTGTCTTCGCCAAAAAGTATCAGCACTGGACGGTAGTTGATTGGAAACGAGTGATCTTCAGTGACGAAACCAAGGTGAACTGAGTGGGATCTGATGGAAAGGAATGGGCATGGTATAAGGATAGAGAACCTTTGCGCGATCATAATGTCAATCACGTATATAAGCATGGTGGTGGTAACATCATGCTTTGGAGCTGTATCCCTGCTGAAGGCCCTGGCTACATTACAAAAACTGATGGTGACATGAATTTACAATTTACACTATTGTCGAATCCTAGAGGGAGATTTGGATAAGACATTATCACATTATCGCTTGACTCTTCAGGACATTATATTCCAACATGATAATGATCCTAAACACTCCTCAAAATTAACCAGACAGTGGCTGCAGGAACATGATATTGATGTGCTAGAATGGCCTCTTTATTCATCTGACCTCAATCCTATTGAAAACTTGTGGTATTATTTGAAAGCTCAGCTTTGTATATACTGTATGATACAGCCCCCACTAGCATTGATGAGCTATAGCGTCGAACCTCTCACATTTGGTATACAAAAGTAACCAAGAAAATGTGTATAAAACACATTGAATCTATGGCACAACGTCTGCAGTGTCGTATAGATAGGGTTCATATACCACTATATAAGAATTACCTCGGTTTAAGCAGATAAGAGACACTAGAGTAGTTACACACTATTTGTACATTCAAATCCCGATACCAGTTATTATCTTTGAATATGAGATACTAAAGAGATGATCTCTTTCGAGAATAAACAACAGTCTCACTGTACTCAACGTCTCTATCCATCTATATCACATTTTTTATGGTGAATACTACCAATTGAACCCCACCAACGAGAATTCGACCGAGATGCACGCATCCAAAGACGTGCCAATGACGGATGCATCGGATGCATCCACCGATCAGGGTTCCCCTATAGCTCAGTCAACTTGGGCATCCAAGCATGTTTCTCCAACTGCCGCACTCAAATGCTGTCTGGAGGATTGCCAAAAGGAACTGGAGGAGTTACTTATTCAGTTGGATACTCAGCAACATCCTGCAGACAAAGCAGGCGCTGTTAGAGACGAGGCCTACAAACTCTTGGCAGAGAGAGACTCTCTCTGTCAACTCCTGGCTGGTTATGATGTTCCGGATATAAGGAATCCGCTCCAGTCCTCTGCTTGGGAGAGTAAGATTGGGGATTCCTATTCTATGAAGGGTATCAAGGGCCCTAAAATTACTGCTAGGGACATTCCTTTATTCCAATGGCGTGGTTGTCCTTGGACCTTGAATAAGAATAGAGATGTTTTCACTTTGGTGGAGCATTTCTGCGCCAATTTCCGTTGCCTGTTGGTTCAAGTCAATTATGAGCTTGACTAGCATTAGGAAGAATGGTTTATGTTTGTGCTTCCAGACCAAGCAGATGATTGGTTCAATGCAAATGTGGCGAACCATGGTTTGGGATGGGAACAGGCATGCGTTCTCTTTAAAGAATGTTATGAAAATCCCGACTATTATAATAAAGCAGTGAAGAAAATTGCCATTATGAAAATGACAACGATACGTTTCGGAGTATTCAGTTGCCGGTTTGCGTCGTCGTGTTCGCCGGTCCCTTGAGTACCTTTTGTCCCTGCACTTCGTTGCGTCCGGTAGTGACGTTCGTCGGTTTGCTGTGGTTTCGCAGCTTTGCCGCGAGTGCGGCTTTGATGACGACCGGTTCCCTTGGTTGGGGGAATCTTGGAGGTCATCCTTTTTTGAGTTGGACGACCGTGCTCGCCGTCCTGAACTTCGACGAGCGAAACAGTTTGTGAATGCTTTCCGGGTTGATCACCAGAAAGCATTCAATAATTTCCGGTTGATGTTGCTTGCGCTGGCACAAGTGGACATTGAGTCTTCTTCGTCTGGGTCCTCTTCGGCGTCTGGTTTGTCGGCTGGTTCCGACGACGAGTCTTCGTCGTCCCGTTCTGGTTCCCCTGGTTCCGCTGGTCCTTCTGCCGCTGCCTCCTCCACCACCATCCCCATCCCCACCCCCACACAATAAAGTCGGATTTTTTTTTCGAATATCATAACGGTATCTACCTTGATTCTTACAGTTTCAATTGTTCGGAACGATCGGTACGGGTCTTATCGTTCTATCATAGTAACGAAGAAATTATATATGAGACTCATATTGCATCTGTATGCAATGGGCTTCTTTATCTTAATACGGTTAATAGTCGATTAACATCACGAAAAAAAAAAAAATGTTTGATTGGTCAATATCTCCAGGCGGAAAACACGCAGATACATCAACATATCGACTTATACTGATCCAAACATGCACATACTTTGGAAACCGTATCCATCAATTATAATGTTCATGCATACTGAATTTCGTGGGTAACGGATGACATTTGCATGCCATCTTCGTGGGTGATGGCTAGTTTGATCAACGAAATCAAAGACATTTCGGTCGGTCATCCAGAATAAATCAAAAACGGTACATCCCAGTTTTCGATTTTGCTCAAACTGCGTCAGTAATTGTACAATGTATCGATCTCATACTATACCAAGTTTCATGGTGAACGGATGCTGTCTGGTCGAACTGTGACAGATTCAAGCTTTAATTGAGATCCATAAATAAATGAAAATAAATTATTTCATTGGTCAATATCTTCAGACGGGAAACACACAGATCCATCGACACATCGACTTAATACTGATCCACACATGCACATACTTTGTGATCTGTGTTTGTCAATTATAAGGTTCATGTATACTGAATTTCATGAATAACGGATGACATTTGCATGCCATCTTCATGGATGATGGCTTAAACGAAACCAGATTATAATTTTTAATACTCTGTCTGTAATACTGCTTTATATGCCACTTTGTTGACGGTATTTATTATAACTTGATTTCAAGCTATGGGCATTGCTGTATCTTTTGAATAGATCCTTCGATCTACCTTCGGCAAACAGTATCGTCCACCGCACACGCCCGCGATGCTCCTCCAAGAATTTTTTAATAAACATGAAATCAGGGTTTTCATATGATTCAAGTTCACTGTCGCTTTCGATGATAGTGGTCGTGTCTGTGCGATGAAACAATCGACCAACACCTGGGAGATCCGGAGCTTCCTCCATGGGCGACCGGCATTCTGGACTCGGTTCCTTGAAGCGATATTTTTTATAGTGGCGTCCAGTATATTCATACCCGTCTTCTATGTATCTAATGAAGAATGAAAATCAGGAAATGTCTTTGTCAGATGGATTTATACATTACCTGCGAGCACGCTCCAAATCATCCTGGAATATTGTATCCTTTTGTAATATTTGACGCAATTTAGCAAACTGGTTGTGCGATTGCTTGCATACTGTCGAAAGCACATCGAGTTTTCTGATTCGGTCTTTACTTCATTTTCGAACTTTTCCTTCGTCACCGCATAAAGAAGCATAATCGTTTCGTCATGTTTATGCTCGCCCATAGCTAAAAGGGAACTTTGTAGAAAAGTTAGGTGGGCTTTTTTATTATTATTTCGAACTGATCTCACGCGCACCATTTTTGTGAAGTCAGAAAATGTCCGACTGCCGCAAGTGGCGGCAAGGGCGTCTGGTTTAGGTGTCTTGACAGAGATTCCTTGGTCATGATAAAACATTGTGTCTTCCAAAAGCCAAGTTTAAATGGCCACAGATATGGTCTGTCTACGTCCACTTTGGCATCCTCCGCTATGCTGCGAGGCAATGGCCTTCCGATTCCAATGATCAGGATTACCGGAAATTGACCATAAATTTCGTATATGTTCACCGCGTATTTTATCAGTCGTGCCAAGAACGATTCATTGATACCATTTTGTATTTCAATTAGAACAGGTGGCAAAGAGGTTCGATAATGGTCAAGTGGCGCATATACAACATCAGACTTTAATGAATCACTCCATTCGCTTTCACCAAGTCGGTACAGGTTTTCGCAATATGGTGCATCTGACGTATTGGAGAAACAGTTAAGATTTATTTTTTCTATGCATATAATTGGTTCAATAGATATACCGACGAGGCTCTTGATAAGCAGCTTCATTACTCTCACGTCGCGTAAGATAAGTTTGCTGACGAGGTCCTTGCCAGGTCGGTCTGGGCTTGGTAGCGAGAACATGAACAAATTGTTCTCTGTGTATATCTTTAGTTACATCGCAAACATAGATTATATGCTAATGTATACCTTTATCGTCGCCAAATCTCTTATTCTGAGCGATAGATTCCATATTTGAAATACACTGTACTCGTATTGTCGAACCTCAAGTTCAGATAAAACAAACCCGATAGGTAATGGAAGTATGATGGATAAGGGAAAAAGATCCTTTTTCCTTTGGAAGCATTGATATTTATATACTTCAGAGCGGATGGATACGAGGGACCAAAAAAAAAAAAAAAAAAAAAAAACGGCGAACTTTGTCAAAACGTGTGTGTGTCATAAATATTTATGTCATCTGCATGAGCAATAAACTTGGAGTACAGTCACCACTCGATTTAGAAACTCCAAATTTATTATCCACTACCTCGTGCATCAAGAATAATTCGATTTAAGAATCATTTTTCGTGGCTTTTAAATCGAGTGTTGACTGACAAGATATAATGTGAGCCAACTACATGGTGCGCCGCGCTTTAACGGTTTGAAACTATTTGGCTCCTTATTTTTATTGAGCCATAAAATGTCGATGTTGTCGATGTTGTCGATGTTGTCGATGTTGTCGATATTGTCGATATTGTCGATATTGTCGATATCTATAAAAGGCAATTTTGACTGTAGTACAGTATTTGCAACTCAGGTTTACACGCACATACAGGCACTTCTTGGAAGAACGGTACTTCATATCAATTCTTACTACAGTGACTCAAAAAAGTGGGGCAATGTTTGTGAAAAATGTCTATTTAAATGAATTTCTCAAAAATGGATGATTCAAATTAAATGATATTTCATACAGATAAACTACAGATAGTACTCTAAAAAATAAAAGAAAACGAAGCAGATTGATTGGCTAGATCTAGAGAAATCGCCGATTAAAATATATTATGGCATTGCCCCACTTTTTTGACTTACCTAATTTTTATTATCTACCACTTTGTTTGTCCACCTTTAGCCTGAATCACAGCCGCCAAACGTGCTGGCATACTTTCAATATGCTTCACACACATTTCCTTCGTTACTTTTTGGTACCAGACATCTCCTGTGCGCTTCCAAAGTTCAGTGATGCTGGTGGGTGCTGTATCATATCCACAAAGCTGACACTTGAGATAATACCATAGGTTCTCAATGGGGTTGAGATCTGGAGAGTATGGAGGCCAATCCAAAACGTTAACCTGATTGTCTTCCAACCACTGGCATGTCAATTTTGAGGTATGCTTAGGATCATTATCATGTTGGAAGATAACATCCTTCAAATCCATATTATAATCATGCAAGGTTCTGGAAGAGATCATCTTGCAGAATCTTACAATATAGATCAGAATTCATACCACCATCGATCTTGGTAATGTAGCCAGGGCCCTCAGCAGTGATACAGCTCCATAGCATAATGCTACCACCACCATGCTTGACTGTAGGATTAACGTTATGATCGCGAAGAGGCTCTCCACCTTTCACCCAAGTCCAATGCTTCCCATCAGAACCTAAACGATTGATTTTAGTTTCGTCACTAAACACCACACGTTTCCAATCATCTACAGTCCAATGTTGATACTTCTTTGCAAACTGTAGACGAAGCTTCTTGCGTCTTGGTGTCAATGGAAGTGCGTTTGGTTTAATTCGCGATTCAAAACCACATGCTGAAAGGTGATTTCGGATGGTTTGGGCGGAAATAAAAGTATTTTCTGCTGCAAGCTGTCTTGCAGCGTCAGCAGCAGTAGTGTAAACACCAGTGGCGAACTTGCGCAAGATGAGCCGCCCAAGATTAGTGCTGATTGTTGATGGGCGGCCATTGGCAGCATTAGACTGAATGTCTAATTGCTTAGCAATTCGTCCAATCGTTCGACGTGAAACGCCAAGAGCAGCTTCAATAGTCCGTTGGGACTCTCCACGTCGCAAACGTACTTCAATATTCTGAGTGGTGGTGGTGGGAATTGACTTCATGTTAGGATGGTTGCTAATTGCGAAAATCGTTGGTAATTGGTGAAGAGGATGGGGATGAATCACTTGATTTCGAAAGGGAAAAAAAGAGAAGGCCTTGTTTTGATAGCGTCCATGATTTTGAAGAATTTCGGACAGCAGTCACTTAGGAAATTCGCGCCTGCCAATTTTTTTCCATACAACTCAAAAAAGTGGGGCAATGACATATAAAATCGAATCGCCCATAACTCTACAACCAGACATGGGAACAATATAAGTAAAAATTCATTCGAAAGGTAATTAAAAGGGCTTTTATTTAAAAAAAAGAAAACTGTACTTTATTATGTAGGAAATTACGAAATTAAATAAAACGCACATTTTTTGCAAACATTGCCCCACTTTTTTGAGTCACTGTAATCCACACATGCACATACTTTGTGATCTGTGTTCGTCAATTATAAGGTTCATGTATACTAAATTTCGTGGGTAACGGATGACATTTGCATGCCATTCGTGGGTGATGGCTAGTTTGATCAACGAAATCAAAGACATTTCGGTCAGTCATCCAGAATAAATCAAAAACGGTACATCCCAGTTTTCGATTTTACTCAAACTGCGTCAGTAATTGTACAATGTATCGATCTCATACTATACCAAGTTTCATGGTGAACGGATGCTGTCTGGTCGAACTGTGACAGATTCAAGCTTTAATTGAGATCCATAAATAAATGAAAATAAATTATTTGATTGGTCAATATCTCCAGGCGGAAAACACGCAGATACATCAACATATCGACTTATACTGATCCAAACATGCACATACTTTGGAAACCGTATCCATCAATTATAATGTTCATGCATACTGAATTTCGTGGGTAACGGATGACATTTGCATGCCATCTTCGTGGGTGATGGCTAGTTTGATCAACGAAATCAAAGACATTTTGGTCGGTCGTCCAGAATAAATCAAAAACGGTACATCCCAGTTTTCGATTTTACTCAAACTGCGTCAGTAATTGTACAATGTATCGATCTCATACTATACCAATTTTCATAGTGAATTGATGTTGCCTGGTCGAACTCATCTGCATATGCACATATGCGTTCTGATGATATTGACCAATAAAATAATTTTATTTTCATTTATTCGTGGATCCCACCTAATACATTGAATCCGTCCCAGTTCGACTAGGCAACATCTGTTCACTATGAAAATTAGTATAGTATGAGATCGATACATTGTACAATTACTGACGCAGTTTGAGCAAAATCGAAAACTGGGATGTACACTTTTTAATCCGTCGTTGAGAACTGATGGAAATCTATCCCATCTTCTTGATCAAAACAGCCATCACATAAAAATTAGCATACACAAATGTCATCCGATTCTTGTGAAAGTTGGCACATGTATACATTGTAATTATTTGATACTGTTTGCAAAGTGTGGATTACTGTGAATCAGTGGAAGTCGATGTGATTACTAATGCTGTCAATGGTTGATTATCTTATTTACTGTTGTTTATAGAACGTGCATAGCACTGTATTGTAACACATGTCAGTGTTTGTTTGTGTACATAAAAGGTAATTACTGAATGGTGGGTAGTGATGTCACGCTTGAGGGTATCGATGGTACCGATCGGTACCACCCATCGGTACCATCCATTGGAACTATCCGATAGTACCCGTACATTTTTTTTTCTGTAAAATTCGGTGTATATGGCCACTGTAAATAACAGGTACGTTTTCCAATATATGAATGGGGTTGAATCGATGGAAGTCGATGTAAGTAAGATATCATCTAATCGAAAACTGGGACGTACGGTTTTTGGTCGATTATGGACGATCAACCGAAACCTTTTTGATTGCATAGAGACGATGAATGTGATGTGATTTATTAACGATATTTAAACCATTTATCAAGAGAGCCGCACAGCTTCTTCCTTTTTTGCGTCCCACAAAATCAGCATCTCTGACCACAATTCCTCCGGAATTATTGCCTGGAATGCACTGAAATGTTCTTCTTGTACGATAGCACGTGCAATGCATAATGTATGGGCAATATTTTTTATATTTGGTGGTTGCGATAGACGTTTCATGTTAAGCTGTAAGCCATTCCTATTGAAAATTTTGCTGAGGAGGTTATTAGGCGTGTATCGTCCGGCTTGCTATGTGTAGTTATGCTGATCTGCTGCTAGATTGTTATGGCGTGGAAATACAGTCGTCCATTCTGCTTCATACGGCTTTATTATGTTTGTAAAAATATCGTGCAGATCATCCTTCAATATATGATGGGGCCATGTACTCTGAGTCAGAGCTAAGTGGGACGGGAACCCACACACCTATCGGCCTGTTTAGTAAGATAAATCGTAGTGATAGTGGTATGCTTACCATATTAACCAGAGAAAATGTCATTTGGGTGAACTTCATTCGACCGAGCTCAAGCAAATCGGACTTGTTGTATTCAGTACGATTCGTCCAAAAGCGACGTGCGTAGGGTACATTTTCTGGTTGCATGCGGAACAAAAAGTAGTCCATCAAGGTTATGAACTGGTAGTAAGGTGCCAAACCTGATGACAATGTGCTCGTAGTTTTCAAAGATGACGCTTTCAGTAGATTAGTAACCACATTGAAGCCGCAGCCTTTCTCTTCACATTTTATACGTTCTATGAGTGATGCATTGGTATTTGCGATGTGCAGATCCATAATCTCGGCGATATTCCGGTATTTGAGCTCATCAAGCAAGTCAGAGATGTTGTGATCTGTATTGATACCGTGTTGCATGAGTAGACGGATGCTGCCCTTTCTCTGGTTTTTCAAGTACGAGTTGGCGAACGTTTTCAACCAATTTACACTGTATGGGGTATGGTGAACCAATTTATTATCCATCGGAAGGCTCCAACGAACCTATCCATAAAACGGTTTATATTATGGAGTTACAGTCTATGTTGTTTAACTTACATTTGAAAGCATGTATTCTGTTGCCTATAGATGTAAATGGCGATTGGATGAGTCTGCATATTCACTCTGTACTGTTGCCCTTATACAGTAGATGCCAGTAGCGCGATCGAAGATATTCCACTATATTCATCGAATAATGATAACAAAGTGACTTCGAGCCGTTTTCTATTCGCGATTGACTGATTCGAACACCCTTTCTGGATCCATGCGTGCTTTGTGTTACGTACATCCGTACGATGTAGATATCGAAGGCGAGAAACAAACTGCAACTCTTCTCTGAACGTCAACACTCCATTGAAAAGAAAATCATAGCTGGTCACGAAATGTCGATCAAGGCTATGGCCTGCCTGCATTACACTTGTGACAATAAGAATATCGCATTCTGAAGCATATGTGTTTGGGTCACTGAGGAACCGGGTTGCTCATGGGTCCTTCTGCACCTGTGCCCATACTTCTTTGACTCGCTTCATGGCTTCCTGACCGAACTCCTGAGCGGCAACCTAGCAGCAAACAAGGTATTATATTGATTGCTCCCGCGTATGATGATAACGGATCAATTACCTCCCTCATGATGTATAACAGCATCATCGTAAAATCGGCCTGAGAACAAAATACAATGAAAGGGGCATTGCTTCAGCCGTCAGTTACATTAAAGTTGGAACAATAATCGCGGATCATGGCGATGATCATTAACAAATTATCATCCCATACTTTGATAGGCTGTAAGACGGTTGGCTTCTTGAATTTCCGTTTGGTGATGTGAGACGGATCGTCAGGATCTAACCCCATTATAGTAGAATAGAAATTGATTGTGCTTTCTGTGAGTCGATGTTGCATCACTATCACTTTTGCGGCATTTTCGAGTAGTTCCCTAAAGCGGCTCAAGACATCTGCGAGTTTCTGTTTAATTGTGCTTTTTTTTTTTTTTTTGGATGGGGGGTGGAGGCGGATTAGCTGTTGAATATACACATCCAGAATTATTTAATACCAACCTGATACAAAATGATACTGAATGAACGTGCCTTCATCCAAAAGAATAATATCATAGGCTATGTCTGATACTTTATATATACTGTCAAGGCACACCACCAGACGTGTTCTCTTTTTCACCGCTTCGTCCGTAGATGCCCAGATACAGTACATACTGGATTTTTCGCTGTGCCTAGCACAGCCATCGAATTTGAAGGTCTCAATGCTCGGGAACTGGCCCGGCGATTCCACAATAAATTCATCGACATCATCAGAGATAGACCACACGAGGATAGCGACCCAGCTTGTGCGTGGCCATACATTTGCAAATCGTTGAATGTCGCGCATATCATCCCAGAGACGTGTACCAGCTTGTTCTCTAATTTACATGACAGATTTGCTTCCCTCCTGCCGAATCAGCAGATAGACACACAGCGTCGTGCTGATGCATGGAATGTTCGGATACTCGCTTCAGACCGAGTAGAGATTCAAGCACTCCGCCTTGTGATGACATCGAGGCATATCATCGATGATATTAATGATACTGACAGTAATACTAGTGATAGCAATGTCGAAGTTGTTGGAGAATAAAATATTATTTTGAGTGCCAGTTGTAGATAGTGTTCGTATCTACTGACGGACCAAATCGGATCAATCCACATGGGTGTTATCGTCATGTTACATTAACGACCAATCGGATCGATCCACATGGGCCTTATCGTCTTATTACATTAACGACCAATCAGATCGATCCACATGGGCCTTATCATCATATTGCAGTAGCAGCCATTTGGATCGATCCACATGGGCCTTATCATCTTATTGCAGTAGCAGCCATTTGGATCGATCCACATGGGCCTTATCGTCTTATTGCAGTAGCAGCCATTTGGATCGATCCACATGGGCCTTATCGTCATATTTAGGGTTCCTTAACGGGTCGGCGGGTCAGTGACCCGAACCGAACCGAACTGGTTTTTTTTACGGTTCGGGTTGACCTTTTCTGACCCGCCCACCAGTTCGGGTCAAGGCTTGACCCGACCCGTTGACATTACGGGTCAATGACTGAACCGACCCGTTGACATCACGGTTCAACCGCTGACCCGACCCGTTGACATCACGGGTCAACCGCTGACCCGACCCGGTAACCCGTTAGTGACCCGTAAATCTGATTTAGAATGGTGATGACATGGCACAGATTCCAAATGAGGACGCAATTAAAGAAGCAGAAGCAGAATCAGAATTTATTACGAATGAAAAGAAAATCTATGGCAAAGACAAAAAAAGAAAAACAGAGGATAAAAAATAAAGAGAACGGAAGATATAAAAAGGAAGAAAAAAAGGAAATAAAAAGAGAACGTAAGAGAAAAAAAAAGAAAGAGAATGGAAGAGCGGAAAAAAAAAAGAAAAGAGAAGAAAAGTGAACGGAAGAGGAAAAAGGAGAACAAAGGCGAAAAAAAAAAACCGAAGGGAATGGGAGGAGGAGCTTAAAGCCACGAGTTCAGAAGGATACTCTGCTTCAACGGCTCAGGTTGCAACCGATTGCGCACAGCAGGAATGAAATGCTTCGCACGAGAAAAAAACCGCTCGCATGGCGTCGATGTTGCTGGAATGGCAAAATACTTGCGTGCCATCTTCGCCAATTGAGGGTACTGGACTTGCCCCACAGTTCGCCAAAACAAAAGCTCACAGCTGTCTTCATCGTCATTGCTGGGTCCGGCCTCAATCAGCAAAGGTGCCTCCACATATGCTTGCAACGAGTCAAGCACCCGGCGTCTTTTCGGTCGGTACACATCGCGCACGTCGTCACTTCTGTCTTCCTCAACATGATCAGGGCCCTTCCATTCCGCCCAAGCTGACTGAACTTTGCACTTCGCATCGGCAATGAACTCTGGCTCCCAGTTCTGTTCCGTCCAGTACGCGTACTTTAATCGCGGATCCAATGCTGTTGCCGTCGCATACACAGGGCTTTGGTCTGTTTTAGCATAAAATTGCTGCAGCTTTTCCTGTGCTCTTCTTGCTGCTTCGGAGAGTTCAGGCGGATTTCTTTCATCGCGGAAATCCTCGATCTGATCGAGCAATACATTGTATGCAAAGACTACGATGTTGATCGAAGGATACCTATTTTCAAAACCATCAGAAAGTCGTGTAAAGTCAAAATTCAAGCTATATTTCATACCTTGACGAAGAAACCGCCTTTGTCATCCCCGAAAACATCGAAAAAAGGACAACAACTCGTTGCAAATAGGTCACATCCTCATCTGAGAGCGCAAATTCGGAAAGTTCAGAAAAATAACGGCACGTTTCATTGTATGCCTCTCGTACTTCCAGCGCTCGCTCCACCATCACCATGGTGGAATTCCACCGAGTCTTCACATCAAGGTTCAATTGCTTGACCTCATGGTACAAACTCTTGCATGAATCAATATAGAACTTTCGGTACTTCGAGGTCGATCGTCTACAAGTAAAATTAGTTCTCTGATAAAAGCCCATTTTCATTTTTTGTATTACTCCACATACCTAATCATCTTGATCCCGGTTCGCAATTTTGACACCACATTGCTGGATTGGCCATGCTCTTCCTCATTGTCAGCCAACGGTTCTGCATGCAACCCATCTTTCAAGGCACTTTGGACGGCAAGATTCAAAATATGGCCCAAGCAAGGTAAGTGATGGTGATCCTTGTTAAAAAAAAATCTGCCATCCTGCATCGATCGTTCCTCCAGCACCTTTGCCATCTTGGCAATGTTCGAGCCATTGTCGCTGGTTATGGTGAACAAGAGATGCACCACCCCAAAATCTTCGAGAACGCGCAAGAAGATATCAGCCAGATCTTCACCAGTATGACGATCTTCGGGGTGTTCAAACCCAATCAGAAGCTCCCGTTGCTGCCAGTTGTCGTCAATAAAATGGGCCGTGATTGCAAAGAAATCTTGCCCCCATTCTGATGTCCAAAGATCGAGGGTAAATGAGAGACTTACTTGCTGCTGCAAGAGCTCCATTACCTCGATCTTCTTCTCTTCGTAAAGCGCCGCAATGTCTCTCTTGGCGGTGTCGGCGCTGACTGGCTCAGTAATCATACCGTTGCGCACCGAAGAAGCAGTGGCAACCAGTTGACGGAACTCGGGCAATTCGACAAGCGTAAACGGAGACTGGCTCTTCACCAAAAAGCGCGAAACAAGACTGCGCCAGGTATCTCTCGTTATTTCAGTCGCAGGTTGGCCTAAAGATACAACAGGAACGTTTTCAGGTAAGCATACTAAATTGTCAAATGAAAAACACCTGAGAGAAACTTACTTTGAGCAACAAAATTGTCCAAAGGTCCACTGACAGCTGCGCTGGAGTGTCTGTCAGCATTACTTTCCGTGATGCCATGCTGGTTTTTTAAATGTCGGCGGATGTTGCTAGTTGAATAGTCTCTGTTGACGTAAACTTTTCGGCAGCCCCTCACCTTATAAAAAAAAAGGGTGAGCGACAGTTGTTGTCTGTAAGATCAAGTCAATTTACCTGGCAGACAATGTGCGGAATGCCTTCCTGGTTTTCACGGCGAGCAAGATCATTGGTGAAGATCCAACTACGCTTGGTTCGTTGGCTCTCCAAAACATCAACGGTAGTAAACTCTTCTTGAGAGCTGGCGAGCACGGAGACGTCGGTATCGAAAGAACTGGAAAAGCTGGACATGGTGATTGAATGGACAAGCGGTGAGATAGTTGTTATATGTAAAAAATACAGTAATACTTTCCTTTCACCATCGTATTTTCGTCCGTATATATATATCTTTTTTGTCTTTGCAAACGACAAAAAGCAGTTACAGAAATTGGATTAGTGAGAATTTTACCGCGCTACTGAATTTTGGAAAAAAAGTTCGGCCTTCCCTTTCTTGGTTCTAGCCACATTATTTTAGCTTCTTCATTCCCTACCGACCTGACGATGACGGCCATTTCTTGCACCCTTTGCCATTCTAATGCTTAGCTTCTTTTTTTTTGATTAACTACTACTTGCGTCATCACTCCATCTTAGTGCCTTACCTCTAAAAAAATACAGACCAGAGATGACGATCACTTTTTACGCTATTTTCACTATTGAACGCCTTCTTTTTTTTTCGATTAGCTTACTTGTAATATTTCACTCCGTCTTCATGCTTACCACTAAAGAAAAATATGGGCAGATATGACGACTACTTCTTGCGCTAATTCGTTATTGAAGCTTTCCTTTTTTTCAATTAACCACTTGCGTCATTCACTCCGTCTTCAATGCTTACCATAATTTTTTCCCAAGTATGATTCCTGGTGTGCCTAGATTTGCGTTGTAGTTCCACTTCCTAAGATATGCTGTTTACCCTAAGTCAGTATACTCTTCTTTATAGTTTTGCTGGCCCAGGAACTTACAGCGAACTCCGACTATTTCGGTATCGGCGCTACCGCATCTCGCTATAAAAAAAATGTTTTCGGTCAGTTGCCGTATCGCCGGCATCTCATCTCGCTATAATACTTTTCGCCCATTTCGCTACTGCCAATAACTTACTTGTGAATACACTCCGCCTTCGAGCTTGCCATTCAAAAAAAAAAAATACAGACCAGTGATGACGGTCACTTCTTGCACTAGTTTACTATTGAATGCTTTCCCTTTTTTTGTCATTAGCTTACTTGCGACAATTCCCTCCATCTCCATGCTTACCAAATAAAAAAATTATGGACCAACGATGACGACCACTTCTTCCGCTAGTTCACTATTGAACGCTTTCCCTTTGTTTTTCGATGAACTTACTTGCGACATTCCCTCCATCTCCATGCTTACCAAATAAAAAAATTATGGACCAACGATGACGACCACTTCTTCCGCTAGTCTATTTAACGCGTTCGCTTCTTTTTATTTTCGTCAACTTACTTGCGACATTCAATCCATCTCCACGCTTACCAAATAAAAAAATACGGACCAACGATGACGACCATTTCTTTGCATCATTAAGCCATATAGTCCTTTCTGCAAACAAACTGACTAACAACGTTGGCTTGCGCGGCCGATTTATTTACTTAACTGCAAGGAAGATATTCTCGAAGGGCATGCAGTTAATTATGACATGGAATGGAAGTAATGAAGAGTTGAAAGAGATGTAAATAAACCTCTTGCCTTCCCACCAATTTTTTCCAAGGTCTTTTTTCACTGTCACTGACCCGTATGAACCGAACCGAACCGAACCGTACTTCTTTATAGGTCGGGTCGGTTCACTTCTCTCATTGACCCGTGATCGGGTCGGTTCACTTCTCTCATGACCTGTGATCGGGTCGGTTCACTTCTCTCATTGACCCGTGATCAGGTCGGTTCACTTTTCTCTCGACCTAGGGTCGGGTCGGTTCAGGTCTTGACCCGACCCGACCCGTACAGTTGCGGAACCCTAGTCATATTGCCGTAGCGACCAATCGGATCGATCCGTATGAGTCCTACCAGCTATGAAGGTAAAAAACATTTTTTGTTTTTTTTTCGTTTTTCCTTTCACCTCTTTATTCATTCTCTCCGTTTTTTATTATTTTTTTAAAATGCATACATGCCCTGAGTGTAGTAAAAATTTCAGCACTAGCAGCGATGCTTGCGCATCGCCGAAACAAACATGAGACTGACATCCCTTTTGCCCGGCCTGGTCCGTCCCATTCCGCACCTGATCAGGTCATTGAAAGTAGACTGGCCGCTGAGAGGCGTAGGCAAAAAAAACGTCAAGAAGAGAGAACACAGGCACGACTGGAACTGGGTGTCGTATAGGTAGGGTCCATATACCACTACATAAGAATTACCTCGGTTTAAGCAGATAAGAGACACTAGAGTAGTTACACACTATTTGTATATTCAAATCCCGATACCAGTTATTATCTTTGAATACCAGATACTAAAGAGATCATCTCTTTCGAGAATAAACAACAGTCTCACCGTACTCAACGTCTCTATCCATATACAGTGGGGGAAAAAATGGTCCAAACTTATGCCCTTTTTTTACGTTTTTATTCATATGGCGGCTTTCACTATATGTACTGTCTGAATTTTTTTTTATATGAAAGGTACATTCTCTTCTCTACATTGTCGCGAAATCCCGGTGATCGCATTGCAATTCATCCCATTACATTCACCATTTCAAGATGAGCGGTCGGTTTGGACCATTTTTTTCAATAAAACCAAAAATAAGAAAAAGCGCGTTTTTCTTCCTTGCCGATATAATAAACACTGGCGAAATAAAAATATCTTTATGGCAATATCCTCTAAAAAATATACACGAAGCATTCCGCGTGAAATCGTGAAATTCATTAGCTCCATTAGCTCCATGTTGCATCCGACGCATAATGGGCAGGTCTGGAGACCGCCATCACGTTGCATTATTTTTTTGAACACATTTTTCATAGCAACGCAACTTTTTTTTTATTCATGGAAAAAGAGAATTTTTTTCTCTACACTGTGCCGAAATCCTGAGCATTTTACTCCAATTCATCCTAATGCCATTGCCAATTCCGCATGTGATCTACATTAAGAATGGTGCTCAAATGACCTGAAAAAAAGCAGCCGAAAAAGCCTGTGAAATAGCATTGCGGTGATCAAAAACCGTGCTGGCGTGCATTTTACAGCCTTTCGGATCATATTTAAGCTGACAAAAGTACTAGAAGAATAAAATCTGCTTACGCCATGTGGTCAGATTAACCTCATGCTTGTCATAAGCGCATCCTCTGCATTTCACTCATTATAGCAGATCATTTACCGGGAAATAGCCTCAAGGCAGCAGTAACGACTTTCTTAAGGCTCTCACTATGCAAAAAAAAGGCACCCGGAGGTTGTTAAGCTTATCAGAAGTACGTTGATCTGCTACAATAAGTGAAATGCGAAGGATGCGCTTATGACAAGCATGAGGTTAATCTGACCACATGGCGTAAGCAGATTTTATTCTTCTAGTACTTTTGTCAGCTTAAATATGATCCGAAAGGCTGTAAAATGCACGCCAGCACGGTTTTTGATCACCGCAATGCTATTTCACAGGCTTTTTCGGCTGCTTTTTTTCAGGTCATTTGAGCACCATTCTTAATGTAGATCACATGCGGAATTGGCAATGGCATTAGGATGAATTGGAGTAAAATGCTCAGGATTTCGGCACAGCGTAGAGAAAAAAATTCTCTTTTTCCATAAATAAAAAAAAAGTTGCGTTGCTATGAAAAATGTGTTCAAAAAAATAATGCAACGTGATGGCGGTCTCCAGACCTGCCCATTATGCGTCGGATGCAACATGGAGCTAATGGAGCTAATGAATTTCACGATTTCACGCGGAATGCTTCGTGTATATTTTTTAGAGGATATTGCCATAAAGATATTTTTATTTCGCCAGTGTTTATTATATCGGCAAGGAAGAAAAACGCGATTTTTCTTATTTTTGGTTTTATTGGAAAAAATGGTCCAAACTGACTGCTTATCTTGAAATGGTGAATACAATGGGATGAATTGCAATGCAATCACTGGAATTTCGCGACAATGTAGAGAAGAGAATGTACCTTTCATATAAAAAAAAATTCGGACGGTACATATAGTGAAAGCCGCCATATGAATAAAAACGTAAAAAAAGGGCATAGGTTTGGACCATTTTTTCCCCCACTGTATATCACACTGGGAGCAAATCCCTTACTCGTTTTGGTGAGCACTTTTTGCATACTTTGAAAGAGTGCAAACTCACTGATGGTCCTCTGGCTGCTGGTGTTTTCCAGATAAACATGACTGCATATATGGAGAATCAAGTGCTCAACACTTGGATCCAATATAATGGCTCCAAGCCTATCTCTTCTGTGGAGGCCTTGCTCCAAATTGCTTTGTTCATTGTCAACAAGAGAGTAACGGAGAGTGATAGTCACCATGGTGACTACAAATACAAGGTGGGTAAGCGTTACCACTGATCTGAGTCTCCCATTTTACGCAAGCAGCCTTTTAAGAGTGAGAACGTGAAGAAGAAGAAGGTCAAAAATAGCTGACTGAATTTGCCACAGACTTGCCTATATTGTAAGAAAGCCTGGTTTCAAGGCCACTGTTGCAAGGCTTACCAGGAGGCACACAAGATTAAGCGCCAAGAAAAACGTCTCTGTCATTTGCGCCTGGATGAAAAGTCCAGCAAAGCCAAAGTTGGTGCTAACCAAGCACTATGTAAGCAGATGCAGGATGACTACCCTGCCAAGGAGGTTATCGATACCATCCTGACCGAGCTTGAAGAAGAAGAGCTCAGCCGAACTGCACAACGTAAGTCTCTTAAGCTATACAGTATCTGCAATGAACAAAATTCGGACAAATATCAAAATAGGACACAGAAAATAAAAAACTTAAAAAACTCAAAATATATTTATTCATAAAAATTGAATTTAATATATATTAAAAAATATTTGTTATTATTATTTGATGCATATAATATATTTAAGTTAATTTATAGATTTATGAGAAAAAAAAGAAAAAAATATAGTTACATGTATTAGTTGTGTTTGTTGTGTTTATTATATTTATTGTATTAAAATCAATTCTAATAAAGAATAAGGGCTAATTATCTATTATTATTTATTAATTTTAATAGATGCTTAACTATGACTTTTTATTACTGTATTTAATAAGGATGATCAATATATCAATTAAAAAGAAATATAATAATTTCTCTATTACTTTTCTAATATAAATACTTTTAACTTTAATATTTTAAATCCTATTTCTATAAAAGTTATATTAAATATAAAAAATGAATATCTTAAAAATTTAAATTATATATTATTATAATAATATAATATTCATTATACTGTAGTATTTTAATTGTTTTTTGAATATACATTTGATATTATATTTAAAAGTTTTAAATTATCTTTCAATATTTTTTAAATTATAAAAAGATTTTTTAAAAAATTAATAAAAAATAATTTAAAACATATGTTTTTTATATCTGTGTGTCATTTTAATAATTATTCCAAAATTCAAATATACTAAAGACACCTATCATGATTCAGAATGAACAAATCTTAGGTCTCATAGACACCGATGCAGAAATGTCTATCATCAACAAAAACTTGTGTTCGTTAAATAAATGGCCAATTTTTAATGCTAAAGGATCTACTGTATCTTGTATGCTAGTAGAGGAGACACAGTGAAGCGCATTGGAACTACTGCTCCACTGGATATTATTTACAATGGTCGTAACATCCATCATAGCTTTGAAGTTATGAAGTTAGCAGATGAATGTGAATTAATTCTGGGTATTGATTTATTACCGCAACTTGGAATTGCTCTCACTGGCGTCGTGACTGATTTGGATACATCAGAAACCCATCAGGCCAAAGAGGAGATGGCAATCATGCCAAAAGCCGAAACATATCAACCCAATGAATCACCAGCAGGTACAGAAACAAAACATGTTCACTTTATACGATCTGTTCAGCCGTTTATTAAGACCAATGCTGCTATATCTAAGGGAAGTTTTTGTACTTTACCTGAATCTATTATTCATCTATCAATGCCCGAAGGAGTTACTGCATATCAAAGACAGTACCCTTTGCCATTCACTATAAGACAAGGCTGTTCAAGGTTGGTTGGATGAGGGAATTATTGTCCGTGCTGCTGTGAATTCATCCTGGAACAGTCCATTGACTTTGGCTGACAAGAAGGATGCATATGGCAATAAGACTGGCAAACGACCTTGCCTGGATCCCTGTCATATCAACAAACATTTACCTGATGATCGTTACCCTTTACCATTGATCAAGGAAATTTTTCAATCCTTAGGAGGAAACACTGTGTTCACTACATTGGATCTAAAAAGCGCATTTCATCGTTTCAAGATCCACGAAGCAGACCAGCATAAAACCATGTTCACTCACAATGATGTTCAATATATGTTCCAAGATTGTCTCTTTGTTTTAAAGCCGATTTCATCCAAGTTTCAGAGAGTGATGTCTTTGATTTTTCAACATCTGCCATTCGTGCGGACATTTGTAAATGATATCATTATTTTCTCTCCATTGATTTCTGAGCATATCATGCATGTTCAAACAGCCATTCAGGCTCTGACCGATGTGAATTTACTGTTCAATCCTGCAAAATACCATTTTGCGCAATCTTGCATCTTTCTACTTGGTTTTTGCATTTCAGCTGAAGACGTTGTACTGTACCTGATAGCCGCAAACTTACCAATGTGATGTCATGGCCAATTCTACATACTGGTAAGGAGGTCCAGAAATTTATAGGTGTTATCAATTATTTCTGCGATCATATTTCTACTGTTGCTACCATCAGTACTTCTATCGATGCACTTCATTCGGCTGGTAGTTTAAAGAACCTATAGACCAATGTGCATACTAAGCATTTCCAGATGTTTAAAGATATACTGGCTCAACAGTTTTTGCTTGAATATTCTGATCTCAATAAGCCATTTCTTGTTACAACTGATGCATCCAACTATAGTATTGGTGCTGTATTATTTCAGATGTAAGGTAAAAGGAAACAATACATTTCCTTCATGTCTCAAGCTCTCAGTACTGTAAATCTGAACGCAACTACTCAACTACAAAGAGAGAGTTATTAGCCATTATTTATACTCTCCAGAAGTTTCACCAGTATCTTTGGGGTAATCCATTCACACTTTATATAGACCATAAGGTGCTTGATTATCTTCACACTCAGAAGATTGCAAACCCCATGATGCTTACCTGATTGAATACTATCCTCGATTATACCTTTACAGTTATCCATTTATCTGGTGCTCAGAATGTTCTCCCTGACTCTCTTTCTCGCTTGTTTATCTCTGATGACAAGCTAGAGGGGGTATTGTTATCAAAGAACCAAAGCCAGTTGTATCAAAAAAGTCTATTGATGAACACAAAATATTCAGGATTAAATCTGTTGCTTCAACTGATGATATGATGTGTCCACCAGAATGAAAGACATCGTATCTTAGAAAAAGCACATTTACTTGGAGGTCATGAAGGAGCTGAACATATTGTATGACATACAGGTATCTACTGTATGCAGATGGTATCCACTGGAATAATATATTCCAAGATGCTGTGACATTGGTCAAGTCATGTACTGTATTGAATGTTAACACTACAATATAGGGCAGAAAGGTTATAATCCCTTGAGACCAATCTATACATACCTTCCTAGAGATCACTGGGCTGCTGATCTTATCAATTTTCACAAGACATTTAATGCCAGTAACAACTACATTCTGGTACTTGTGGATATTTGCACTCGTTTCTGCATTTTACGTGCTTTACCAAACAAACAATCAAATACACTCGTCAAAGCATTTGTGGAAATATTCTGTGATTTTGGCATACCCAAGGTTATACAATCTGACAATGGTTCTGAATTTAAGAATCAGTTCATGAAGAAGTTTGTTGAACACCTGGGAATTGACCATTAGCTAATCACACCCTACCATTCAAGAGCGAATAGTGTGGCTGAACAACATGTACAGGAAATGATACATATCTTGTAGAAAAAGATAAAAGGTGCTGGCAAAGACTGAGACTACTACTGTATATTCCCAGCACACAATTACATATCAATAGTCACATATCAAAACGACTCCAATCCTCACCTTTCTTTCTTATGTTTGCAAGACGATTAAATGACTTTATAGATTACCGCTCAAGAAATACTGTACTGAAAGAACCAATGACATATGAAGACTTGATGAAGTGTGTAGAACATATGACAGATATTGTGTTTCTGGCACTCCAAGAGAAAGTGAAGCATCATGGTTCCAACATGAAGAACAAATTTGATACCAAGCATAGACTTATGGATTTCCTAGAGCGAAGTCACGTTATGGTCAAGGTACAAAATAGAGCTGATAAATTAGCTCTTATTTATGAAGGTCCATACATTGTTCTGCACAAGACACAAGGTGGATCATATATTCTTCAAGATGAAACTGGTGCACTTATGCCAAGAGACTTTTCACCCTCTGAAATGAAACTGATCAATGTAGATGATGTGGTTCCTGAAGATGAACTGTACAAAATTTAAGCCATTATTGATCATAAAGGTCCTAGAGGCAAATGCGAATACCTTGTAAGATGAAAAGATTATGATGCCAAGAATGATCAATAGCTCATCACTGATAAATTTACCAACCCTATATTTATTATGGAATATTAGAACAGACATAGATTAAACAAGACAGAAATAAATCTGCCTGAAGATAAGTTTGTGAAACACAAAGGTAAAACACAAAACGTCAACCCCAGACGTAGTAAGCGCAATAGACAATAAGTGGTGGTTCTCAAAAGATAATTCCATACTAAATGTATACAGTAAGTCTCTGTAATTTATGAGCTAGTCTTTTCCTTATATATTTTTCCCACAGGGTTTTCTTAGAGGTTTTTACTGACATGACCATATACAGTAACAGAGCCTGCTTTAATCTGGAGGGGGATAATGTCATACTGTATAGATAGTGGTATGGTTCATATATCACTACATAAGAATTACCTCAGTTTAAGTAGATAAGAGACATTAGAGTAGTTATACACTATTTATACATTTAAATCCTGTTACCAGTTACAGTATTATCTTTGAATATAAGATACTAAAGAGATGATCTCTTTCAAGAATAAACAATAGTCTCACCATACTCAACGTCTCTATTTATCTATATTACATACAGGCAGTTATTCACGTCAAAAGGAGATGAAATAAAATGATAATAAACTATGAAAAGTAAGTTTTTTTAAGCTTTATTTCATTGTATTCATACTGTATTACTGTAGAATCTTATATCTGTAGATTTACAGTAGCACAGTTTTTGATCATTATAATATTATTTCTTAGGCTTTTTTGACTGCTTTTTTTTATGTTATTTGAGTATTATAGTAGAGAAACTATTATTATCATTATAATATTATAAAATATTAGAAGAATTGAATATTATACCTGAAAACACAAAAATTTAATATTTTTTAAAATAAATATAATAATTTATAAATAATATATTATGATATCATTAAAAGATTAAATGTATCATTAAATAATTAAAACGGTCAGAAGGGGTGTCTGACATGGGTAGCATAAACAAAGTGTTGCTACTTGTCTATGGGTGTGGTATCATGATATTGTGAGGTCATCAATATACATGATACGTTCTGAGGGTAGTGACTGTTCCTCGTATCATATAAGAAATTGGCAATGGCATTAGGATGAATTAAAGTAAAATACTCAGGATTTCAGTACAACATAGAGAAAAAGATTCTTTTTTTCTATGAATAAAAAAGAAGTTGTAGCACTATGAAAAATATGTTTCAAAAAAAGATGCAGTGTGCTGGCAGTCTCCAGATCTACAGTACTTATTATACAATACATTACATTAAATTCAATATAGAGCTATAGTAGTAAAGCTTATAAATTATACAATTACAGCTAGAATACTTCATGTATATTTTTAAAGGACATTGTTATAAAGATATTTTTATTTTGTCAGAGTTTTATTAGTAAGAAAGAAAAAATAGATAAAAAAATGTTTTTTCTTACAGTATTTTTGCATTTATTAAAAAAATTATTCAAACTGATTGCTTATCTTGAAATAGTGAATGCAATACAATGAATTACAATGCAATCACCAGGATTTTATAACAATGTAAAGAAGAAAATATATTTTTCATATAAAAAAATTCGAATAATATATATAGCAAAAGCTGCAGTATAAATAAACATATAAAAAACAGCATAGATTTATAGTAAACAATTTTTCAGCCACTGTTTAGTATGACTACTCTGATTTTATCTGTGTATACACTAGTATTGTTTACTTTATTCACTCTTTATTTGATTTTAATCTTTTTTTTGCCTTACTTTATCTTTTTCTTATATTATTTTTATTTACTTTTGTTATTTCAGCCTTCTGATTTCCTGTATTTTCATTTTCCTTTATAATTATTTTAATATAATAATTACTATATCACAGATCATATAAATATTCAAAATTCTTACTAGAATAAAAGAAAGACTTTTTGGAATCACATACAGTGACCAGCAAAACTGTTTGAATATTTGTATTTTTTATATAAATTACCTCATAATTTTAGAAAAATCAACCTATAAGACTGCTCTTTACAGTTTTGAAAAGAGGTGACTGTCTATTTTCAGAATCATATTTTAGAATTCCGAAATACCAATTGTAGCACGAGTAATCTGATAATCAAAATTAAAGGTACACTTGAACAGTTTTGCATATATTCTTTATTTTAAGATTTTAACTAATTAATATCCTGTCCAGTAGCCCTTAGCTCTAATACATAACTCAATATGTTCAGACATTGTGTTGATAACCTTTTGGTAGTCTTCTTTGGTGATTTTTTTATACCAAATACAGTGACTCAAAGAATTGATCTAATGATCGCCGATTTTTTACTTTATTGCAATTATCTCTACAACCATCATATATATCGCCATCATTAAAAAAATATGTTGTAGCTCTAATTCATAGCTCTGTAACAAAAAAAAGATGAAGTCTCTAGCATAAGTAGATGATGAGTAATTATATTTTCCGCACAAGTACTCATTGGATCAATTTATTGGGTGGTCAGTTTTCATTAAAAACCGTCACAGTAAGTAAACAGCAAGCTGTGAAAATTATTTCTTCCCACTTCTTCCACCGATTTATTTGAATTCAAGGTGAAATCTGCAACCAGATCTCTCAATTAGCACATCTGATTCACAATTGACCTAATTAGCAACATTCTGTGTACTGTAGATGCAACCCATTTCCCAAGATCAGATCAACAACATTGAGCAACAACTTCGTCAAAACGTTCCTCACCGCACTATTGCCTCACGTTTTAACATCAGTGTCAGTACTGTTGGCCGCATTCGTCAGCAATTAGCCATTCCTGCTGGTAATTTCTCCGGACGATCATCAGTAATCACCACCAACTTGGGTCGCCTCATCCTCCGGAAATTCAACACTGGTGAATATAAAGATGCTACAGACGCCAGCAGAAAACTTTCTGCTACAGTGTCTATCTACCCCCAGACAATCCGAAACTTTCTGAAAAAGAATAAGTTCAAGTCAATGATCAAGCCTAACGCATTACCATTAACTGCTGCTAGAAAAAAGGCTCGCCTGGCATTTGCTAAAAGGTATCGTTCCTGGACAGTTGAAGACTGGCAAAGGGTTGTGTTCTCTGATGAGACAAAAATTAACCGTTTGGGTTCTGATGGTAAGCAATGGACATGGAGAGAAGAGGGAAAGCCGCTTGGAGATCATAATGTCAATCATGTTGTCAAGCATGGTGGTGGCAGTCTTATTCTCTGGAGTTGTATCACTGCAAACGGCCCTGGTCTTATAATCAAAATTGAAGGAGGGTTGGATTCAGAATTATATTGCCATATTTTGGAGGATGACATGCTTGGTAGTCTGAGAAGTTATGGTATAGATCTTCATGATATCATTTTTCAACAGGACAATGATCCTAAGCATACATCCAAAAGGGCAAAAGAATGGTTTGAAGCAAAGAATGTTGAAGTACTTCAATGGCCTCCCTACTCTCCTGATCTCAATCCAATTGAGAATATGTGGTATTATCTGAAATATCAGCTTGCTGACTATGATGAAGCACCCAAGTCTATAAAAGAGCTGTAGGATCGTGTTGCTTATGTTTGGTATCATAAAGTTACCAAAGAAGCATGCCAAAAGGTTATTGCTACTATGCCTAACCGCCTGGAAGCAGTTATTAGAGCCAAAGGTGGTGCTATCAACTATTAATTTAACAAGTAAGTGTCACCCAATAAATTGATCCAATGAGTGGTCACATGCAAATACTGGTTACTCACCATCTACTTACAGTGACTCAAAGAATTGATCCAATGATCGCCGATTTTTTACTTTATTGCAATTATCTCTACAACCATCATATATATCGCCATCGTTAAAAAAATATGTTGTAGCCCTTATTCATAGCTCTGTAACAAAAAAAAGATGAAGTCTCTAGCATAAGTAGATAGTGAGTAATCAGTATTTGCATGCGACCACTCATTGGATCAATTTATTGAGTGACACTTACTTATTAAATTAATAGTTGATAGCACCACCTTTGGCTCTAATAACTGCTTCCAGGCGGTCAGGCATAGTAGCAATAACCTTTTGGCATGCTTCTTTGGTAACTTTGTGATACCAAACATAAGCAACACGATCCCACAGCTCTTTTATGGACTTGGGTGCTTCATCATAGTCAGCAAGCTGACATTTCAGATAATACCACATATTCTCAATTGGATTGAGATCAGGAGAGTAGAGAGGCCATTGGAGTACTTCAACATCCTTTGCTTCAAACCATTCTTTTGCCCTTTTGGATGTATGCTTAGGATCATTGTCCTGTTGAAAAATGATATCATGAAGATCCATACCATAACTTCTCAGACTACCAAGCATGTCATCCTCCAAAATATGGCAATATAATTCTGAATCTAATCCTCCTTCAATTTTGGTTATAAGACCAGGACCGTTTGCAGTGATACAACTCCAGAGAACAAGACTGCCACCACTATGCTTGACAACATGATTGACATTATGATCTCCAAGCGGCTTTCCCTCTTCTCTCCATGTCCATTGCTTACCATCAGAGCCCAAACGGTTGATTTTTGTCTCATCAGAGAACACAACCCTTTTCCAGTCTTCAACTGTCCAGGAACGATACCTTTTAGCAAATGCCAGGCGAGCCTTTTTTCTAGCAGCAGTTAATGGTAATGCATTAGGCTTGATCATTGATTTGAACTTATTTTTTTTCAGAAAGTTTCGGATCGTCTGGGGGTGGATAGACACTGTAGCAGAAAGTTTTCTGCTGGCGTCTGTAGCATCCTTATATTCACCAGTGTTGAATTTCCGGAGGATGAGGCGACCCAAGTTGGTGGTGATTACTGATGATCGTCCGGAGGAATTACCAGCAGGAATGGCTAATTGCTGATGAATGCGGCCAACAGTACTGACACTGACGTTAAAACGTGAGGCAATAGTGCGGTGAGGAACGTTTTGACGAAGTTGTTGCTCAATGTTGTTAATCTGATCTTGAGAAATGGGTTGCATCTACACAGAATGTTGCTAATTAGGTCAATTGTGAATCAGATGTGCCAATTGAGAGATCTGGTTGCAGATTTCACCTTGAATTCAAATAAATCGGTGGAAGAAGTGGGAAGAAATAATTTTCACAGCTTGCTGTTTACTTACTGTGACGGTTTTTAATGAAAACTGACCACCCAATAAATTGATCCAATGAGTACTTGTGCGGAAAATATAATTACTCATCATCTACTGAAGCTAGAGACTTCATCTTTTTTTTGTTACAGAGCTATGAATAAGAGCTACAACATATTTTTTTAACGATGGCGATATATATGATGGTTGTAGAGATAATTGCAATAAAGTAAAAAATCGGCGATCATTGGATCAATTCTTTGAGTCACTGTATGCTAGAGACTTCATCTTTTTTTGTTACAGAGCTATGAATAAGGGCTACAACATATTTTTTTAATGATGGCGATATATATGATGGTTGTAGAGATATTTGAGGAACAGCCACTACCCTCAGAACATATCATGAATGTTGACGACCTCACAACATCATGATACCACACCCATAGACAAGTAGCAACACTTCGTTTATGCTACCCACGTCAGACACCCCCACTGACCTTTTTTTTAGTTTTTGATACAATTAATAATTTAATGACATAATAATATATTTTTATTTTAATTTTTAAATCAGATATAAAAAATAATAAATTTTGTATCTTTAAAATATAATATATATTTTTTAAATATTATATTATATTATAATGATAACAATAGTTCCTCTTTGCAATAAAGTAAAAAATCGGCGATCATTGGATCAATTCTTTGAGTCACTATACTAAAGGATTGGATACAGAACAGACAACGATAATAAAATAATTTAAATGAAATGCAGAGCATAACATGAGGTAAGGCATAGATCAGCAAAAGGAGAGGACAACAGTAAGAGAGGAATATAAAGACCAAGTAAGGGGTATGCGCATGGACCAGCACAGCAACAGTGGAGAGCATGCTTGGGCCAATAATACACATGGTCATGCATTATGGCCAAGACAACGTGTACGCAAGAATGGTCATGACATTACCCCTCTCTCTAGGATCGAGCTGGGCGAGAATGGTGGACAGAACGGGAAGGGCCAGCCTCGGTGGAAAACGGTTTGTTTGGGTATTGGCGATGGAAGTCACGAATGGCGTCGCGGCAGTTCCACAAATTTTCAACTGGCTCCCACGTATTGTCACTCGGATCGTCGTAACTCTTCCACTTGACCAGATACTGTATGGCACTATGATGTTTCTGAGAATCTAGGATCATTTCGACTTCGTAATGTTCTTCACCTTCAACTTCAATGGGCGGCATCAATGCTTCAGTTCGTCCTGGAATATCCGGATAGAGACGTTTTGACCTTGGTGTAAGGAGACTGACGTGGAAAACTGGATACACTTTCATGGACGCGGGCAGCTGGAGACGATATGCATGCGATCCGATACGTTCAAGGATTTTGAAAGGTCCAAGTTGGAGATGGTCCAGCTTCTTCGATGGGTGCAAGGTTTTCAGATTATGGCTGGACAGGTAAACCAGTTCACCTATGGCAAAGGACGGAGTGGGTTGTCGGTTACGGTTGTGAAAGGCTTCCTGTTGGCGCTGAGCGATCGCAAGCTCATTCTTGAGCATTTCATGGAGGTCTCTGAGAGCTGCGCAGAATTCTTCGGACGACGCCGAGGTACTGGTCGGAGAGGAAAGTGCATCAAAGGACAGGCGCAGATGATAACCATAATTGGCTTCAAATGGGGACCGGCGGGTACTTGTTTGAAGTGCATTGTTATAGCTGAACTCGGCTAGAGGCAGGAGTGATTCCCAGTTGTCTTGTTGATAGTTAAGGTACGCACGTAAGTACTGTTCCAAGATTGCATTCAGTCGTTCATTTTGGCCGTCAGTTTGGGGATGGAAAGCGGTGGACATATTCGACTTGATGTTTAACAGTCCTAATAGTGATTGCCAGAACCGTGATATAAAGATGGAACCACGATCAGAGACAATATCCTTGGGCAAACCGTGCAGACGAAAGATGTTCTTGACAAAGAGTATGGCTAGATCCTGGGCAGTGATATTTTTGTGACAAGGAATAAAGTGAGCCATTTTAGTCAGTCGGTCAACAACGACCCATATAGCATTGTAACCAGAGGAAGGGGGCAAGCCAACGATAAAGTCCATACTGATGGAGGACCATGGACTATCCGGAATTTGTAACGGGTGCAGATAACCATGGGGTGCTTGGCGAGAGGACTTCGCACGGATACAAGTGGAACAGTTCGCAATATATTGGTTGACAAATTGTCGCATGTTTGGCCAGTAGTAATTCCGGGAAAGCAATTCACAAGTTTTCGCCTGTCCCCAGTGACCAGCAGTGGGGGCATCATGATGTTGTGACAGAAGATCCAGCTTCAAGGCATCGTCATTGAGAATGCAAATCAAGTTGTCACATAGGAGCAAGCCGGCATCTGGATCAATGGAATATCTCTTGAGTTTTTTGCGGAGGTGTCGTGGTGCGCTGCTAGGTGATTGAACAAGGCTATACAGGCGACTCAATTTGACGTCAGCTTGCGTGAGTTCCAGGATACGTAATTGTAATTCAGTATCGGGAGAGATCTTGAAAGTGGTGGCGAGCGTTATTTGGTCCGAACAGAAAACTTGTTGTACCGGTTGCATGGATCCTTCCCCCCCTTTGGAGACCATGTCAGACTGTCGGGATAAAGCATCAGCTTTCGGATTCTGGGAGCCAGGATGGTATGTGATAATGAAATCAAAATCACTGAGAAACAGGGACCAGCGTGCTTGGCGACGATTGAGCTGCTTATTTCCGAGAAAATATTCCAGGTTTTTGTGATCAGTATACACCGTGATCTGATGCGAAGCTCCTTGGAGGTAATGACGCCAGGCTGCAAAGCTATCGATGATGGCGAGAAGTTCCTTATCATGGATATCGTAGTTTACTTCCGCAGCAGAGAGCTTTCGGCTGAAGAATGCAACTGGGTGAAGAAGCTTGTTGTTTGGGTCGGCTTGACTAAGAACACCGGCAATCGCATGGTCTGAAGCATCAGTTTCAACGGTGATCAGACGTGCAGAATCGAAGTGGTGAAGAATCGGAGCAGTGGTGAAACAACGTTTGAGATTTTGGAAGGTGTCATCAGCAGAAGGGGACCACTCAAATGGGGCATTTTTTTTCAAAAGACTAGTTAAGGGAAGAGCCAGCTTTGAGTAACCTTTGATAAAACGACGGTAGAAATTCGCAAATCCAAGAAACACTTGAACGTCATGGACGGAACGGGGAGCAGGCCAATCTGTGATACAAGCGACTTTGGCGGGATCCATCGATATCCTAGAAACACCAATTCGGAAACCCAGGAATTTGACTTCGGAGACATCAAACTCGCATTTTTCAGCATTTGCAAACAGGCCTGCAGTGCGTAGCTTCGCCAATACCAGCTTCATATGTTCATCATGTTCTTGGAGGGTGTCGCTGAAAATAAGAATGTCATCCAGGTAAACTACGACAAATTGATCCAGATACTCTCGAAGTGTATCATTAATCAAGACTTGGAATGAGGCTGGGGCATTAGTCAACCCAAAGGGCATAACCTGGTATTCGAAATGGCTGTAACGCATGCGGAAAGCAGTTTTTCATTCATCACCAGGAGTGATACGAATACGATGATAGGCATTGCGGATATCCAACTTCGAGTAAATTTTTGCCATTAACAGTCGGTCCATGAGCTCATTGATCAGCGGGAGAGGGTACCGATTCTTGATTGTAATTTTGTTTAAGCCATGGTAGTCGACACATAATCATAACGATCCGTCTTTCTTCTTCACAAACAGTATCGGTGCACCAGCGGGACTAGAAGAGCGTCGAATGAAACCCGAGGCCAAATTTTCCTCCAGGTATTTCGACAAGGCTTTGAGTTCATCTTGAGACAGGGTGTATATGGGTCCGAACGGGAGTTGCTCATCTTTCATCAAGGGTATATGGTGGTCCACATGGGGTCGATGTTCCGGCAAGGCATTGGCTTGTTGCTCGCTGAAAACATCCCTGTATGATTCGTATTTTTCAGGGATCGAAGACCCATAAGGCGCGATCGAAACTTCATATACAGTAAAAGGGGACCAGCGGCAGACTGGCTGGCCGTAGTTTGAATGGGTTTCGAGTTCAGTTGCAGCACCATTGGACAGTCATCGGCTTCGAGGAGTTCAAAGAAATATGTGGCATTGACAATTCTGATATCGGGCGTGGATTGGGCTTCAGCAACAGACAGGATGTTACAGGAGACAAGGTATCATAATCTGGCAGGACAGGATGATCCGCTACACCATTGACAACAGGCGACAGTTCGAGACAGGTTTCAGAACAGTGGTGGGAAGTGAATTCGATGCTCTGACTGCTCCATCGGATGATGGGATCATGCTGATGCAACCAAGGCATACCAAGGATAATTGGATAGTGGGCGATTTGGATGACATCCAATGATATATCTTCGTGGTGTTGGCCCAGAGACAGGGAGGTGGTGAATTCTTTTTGTACGAGTCCAGACGAAAGGCTACGGCCATCCACAGTTTGGACAAGGTAGGGATTATCGCATGTTCTGAGGGGTAGTTGGTAGTCTTCTACGAATTTGGTGTCGACAAAGTTGGCCATACATGGCACCTGAATCGACCATGGTGACAGTCTCAATAGTGGTTGATCTACAACTAATGGTGACGGCCACAACCAGATGTTTGGACGACTTAGGAACAGGGGCAGGGACAAGAGAGGCGGACAACGCAAGACAGGTATATGAGGTAATATCGGAGGAGAGAGGTTTGGATGATGATTTAAAGTCATGTTTATTATTTGATCCCGGAGAAAACTCTCTTATTGACTT